>NC_081412.1:382150660-382870160 GCF_030272615.1 Cryptomeria japonica | reverse complement strand
AGGAAAATTGTTGTCATGATGCATTCATTTCATAGATGTGATAATGGGTTAGCTTCCCTTGTTTCAATTTTTCCTTCTCCTAAAGAACCTCCCCCCATCTATAAAAACATTTTAGTGCCTAAAAGAATTTCTACCAATCCCTTTGAGACTCTCCTATGTTCTAAGGATGAAGACTTTAAGAGTGATCTTGATAATTCTCCTAAAATGTGGCCTTCCTATTTAGCTATCCTAGAGGAAGAGAATAATATCATAAACACCTTTCTTAATGTTACTTTACCTTCCCTACATGATGCCTCTCTAAGTGAAAAGGTATTGATGGACATTGATTTATTTTCTCCTAAAGTTGGTCCTTCCAATGGGGGCATGTTAGTGCAACAAGAGGTTATGAACACTTCTTTCAAAGATCTCCTTCCTAAGCATGAATCTTTGAAGAAATATGTTCATGTTCCTCCTAAAAAACTCTCCCTTCATGAGGATCCTTTTGTGCAAGAAGATGACATTATCCCTACATTTCCTAGTGATGACATTTCCTTTTCTAACAAAATTCCCACTAGAGATGATGAATTAATGATAAATGCTTACCATTCTCCTAAAGTTTGTCTTATCCATAAGCATCCCTTAGAGAAAGAAGATGAAATAATAATAAATTTCCTTAATTCTCTCTCCCCTAAAGATCGTATTGAACATATTTTGAGGAAAGAGGATGAGTTTAACACATCTATTGATGCTCTCCTTCCTAAGGATGAGGAATTAATAAACAATGTTATCTCCTCTCCCGAAATTGACAATACTTCAAACATTCCTTTCAACCACTTCACTATTTGGGATGAACCATTAGAAGAAGGTGTAGATTATTCTCTCCCTTGATAGTTTCTCACCTTCCTTGAATCTCAATCATCCTCCACCTCCCTCTCCTCAACTTGGTTCTACTCATAAGGAGACCCTAGTTCAAAGCAAGATGGTTAACATCTCTTTCAAAGATCTCCCTCTCAAAAGTGAGACTTTAGAGAGTAATGTTGATCCTTCTCCTAGAGAGTTTAATCCCCATGTAGATCCTTTGATGATAAAGGATGATATGACCTTTCCTAGTATTACTCTTCCTACTAGAACATCAATGCCTATCCCTTGTCTCTCTCCTAAAATTGATTTAATCTGTGATAAGATTTTAGTGCAAGAGAAGACTATCAACAATTCTTCCAACACTTTTTTTCATTCCTCTAAACCATCCTCAATCAATTTGATACATGTGAATGAAACACCTAACAAACCTCTCTTCACTGTCCAAGGTGCTTGTCCTTCTCAAAATTCTCAACCTTTAAGTAAGCCTATCTTAGTGGTTCAAGGTGGTTATGCTAATGATTCTATTTGCACTCCTAAGAAACCTATTATTACTGTGCAAGGAGGTTATTCTTCTAAGAGCCCTTATGAGTATGCTAAGCAACTGACTAGAGAGAGTTATCATGTGGTTGCTCATACCTATAACACAAGAAACAATAGGCAACCTAATCCTCCTCTAGTTATCCCAACTTCACTTCCTCCTTCCCAACCTATTCTTCCTCAAGCTCCACGTATTTCACAAGTTCTTGGTAAGGAATATGATCTCATAGAACAACTTAAAGCTACCCCTGCTAAGATATCCCTTTGGGATTTGATCCAAACTTCTTCCGCTCATCATGGAATGTTACAAGATGCCTTGAAAGATTTGAATGTGCCTCCACCTAATACATCTAGTAATATAGTGTCTTTGGTTAACTCTGTGATGAATCCTAAAGCTCAAATTGTGTTTACTCAAGATGAGTTGCCTACTAGTGAAATTCAACATCAATATGATCCCTTGATGATTGTGGTTATCATAAATGACACTGCTATAAGACGAACACTGGTAGATAATGGCTCTGGCCTTAACATGTGTAGCATTAATCTATTGCATAAGATGAATGTGGATACATCCCTTATTGAGCCTGACTCTCGTCCCATTAGAGGCTTTGATAATGTGGCTAAGTCTTCATTAGGTATTATCACCTTACCCATCACAGTGGGACCTGTTACTTTGCCTACTCCTATCCATGTTATGTCGGGAAATCTATCATACAACTTGTTATTAGGGAGACCTTGGATTCATAGTATACAAGCTGTCCCCTCTACATTACATAGACAAGTTAAATTCATTTATAACAATAAGACATATACCTTGATAGGTGATACTAAACTTCAGGCTTGTTTGCAAACATCTACTTCCAAAGGGAGTTCTTCTAAGCCTTCCTCTTCTAGTGATGACTCGTTAAAAAAAATACCTATGGATGATTCTAAAGCTCCTGAAGAAGATCCTTCTCGACTTGAATATACACATGAAAAAGCTTTTGATCCTGAGAAGGTTCTCGCAGAAGACGATTGGGGATCTCTTGATTTTAATCCCACCTTTGTAGGTGAGTATAGGGTTCTTCCTAGAGATCTTAAAGGTAAAAAGAAGGAAGAAAATAGAGAACAATCAGTCTTACTTGAACCTATGAGCAATAATTTTGTGGCCACCTCTCAAACTTCTTCTCCTCACACCTCTAATTATGAAGAGTTTGATTCTTTGGCTTATGAAAAACCACCTTCTCTTCCTGAAATGGCTGATCGTTATGGTCGTGGTTTTCGCATTTTTTCTAAGCATGGGTATCATGGAAATGGTTGTGGCGCTCATGAACAAGGGATAAAAGTTCCTCTAGAGACTAATTTTCACAATTATGCCTTTGGACTCGGCTATAATCCCTGCAAACACACTAAAGCATCTAAACGACCATCTCTCAATGTGAATGCTATATTTAGTAGTGATGATGATCTCACTTCAACTAAATCATCTTCTACTTCTATCAACTCTCATTCCCCTCATAAGGAAATCTTGGCGATGAACAAATCTCTTTATGAATCCCCTCAAATTTCTAAATCTACTTATGAATCTTTATCTCCTATTCATCATAAAGTCCTTTCCTCCAGGGATAAGGCTCTAATAAATTACACTCATCCCTCTTCTAAGATTTCTTGTGACTTTTCTTCTTCAATTTTTATCCTTTTATACATGTTTTTGATCTCAGTTATAGTTGAGCATTTAACATGTCATATTCAAATACCTCATTCAATCTATCATGTCTTTAAATAACATTAATGGCTATTATGTTGCTCATCATTATGTGACATTGGTAGCTCATTTACTGGGGGCTCATTGTCATTCATGATGGTACAATTTCAAGTGCAATCATATATTTTTTGAAGAAACATAATAGCCTAATTTTCTTGTTCCTATGGGGGCAAGAGTGATTTCATACATCTCTTCTTTTTCTTATGTCCAAATCTCTCCCTAGAAGATTGTGTAAGTCCTTCTCATTGAGGCAATGATCTTTTCTTATTTTTATCTAAGGATCCACTTTTTTCCTATTTCGTGGATGGTGCGAACTTTATTACTTGATGTTATTCCTTGTATGCATTTGTTGTTGTTTGTTCAAGGATTCTCTCTTACAAGAGGTGTAAGTCCTTGACTACAACCTCTTTTTCACTTGGTAAAATACATCCATAATGAATTCACTCTCCCAATTGGGTTAAAAAGAGCGTCATCCTTCATTAAGAATCACTTTCACCTCGCAAAAGAAGGAAGGATTGCATTCTTATTCTCTTCTTTGTCTTATTCTAGAAGATGTTATATTTGTCTAAGACAATTCCTCTCGGGGATAGGTGTCTTTTGTACAAAGATCTCTTCTCCTCTAAGGATCTCCTTTACACATACTACAAGATATCCCTTTTCAACTATCTTATCCTTGCTTAAAGAGTGTAAAACCCTCTTGCTTGGATCTATGACATTGTTGCACTTTTGGGGTATCTTCTTTTGTGATGAAGGTAGGTATCCTTGTTCTACTTTTCTTATGACATAAACATTACACTTTTTGAGCAATGGGTCATTCTCGAAACTAGAGCACAGACTCTTAGAGTGAGATGTCTCCATTTTCTTTTATGCAAGGTGATCATTCTCGGAACTAGAGCACAGACTCTTAGAGCAAGATGTCACGCTTTTGTACTATACATATACAAGTTGTAGCATACTTGGGCATAGACTCCTATGAGGTGCTTCTAACCTCCCTTACACACACATGCACGAGGTTGAGTGGAACTAGTGGCATAAGGCTAGACTTTCTCACTCTCCTCCCTTACATGGATCACCTAGACAGACTCTAGGGGCTAGTTTTCCATGTCCTTTTTCCCATGGATCACCTAGACAAGATCTAGGGGCGAGAAGTCCATGTTTTCTCTCTCACTATTCTTCTCATGGATCACCAATGTGTGTATTCATGCTTTTTTCCTTTCTTTTCTTCTCTTTGCATTTTGTTTCCATTTACATCCTTCATCTTGTGTTAGAGAACTCTCAAATCCTCACACTCTTTGTTGTGTTGGAATTGAGATTTAGTCCTCTTTCTTACCAAATGCTTCTCCATTATTTTTTGATCTCATATCAAATCTTCTTGTGAGCATTTGTCATCAATATTCTTTAACAATTCGAAGTGGTAAACATGATACCTTGTTTTAACTCACTAAAATTAGCAAGCCGAAATAGGGGGGGGCATATAGCTACCCTCGAATTTTCATCACCTTCCTTAGTAAGCATTAGGTGATTTTGTGATCTAACGTGTGTTTTGTAGGGTGCGGTTCCTAACTATGTACTGCAAATACCGCTGGGGGCTTCGTTCGACAGACTTATGGATATATCCTTTTTCAAATAATGTTTACTTTTTTGTACTTTAGCTTGCATATGCACATAGTGTTCATATGACCGCTAAAGTGGGGGCTAAATGTAGCGTCGTAAATTGTACGCACTTGCTAGGGTGGTACAATTTCACACCTAGTTTAGCACCCGCCTTGGCGCATTTTGCATTTTCTCCTTTAGCACTTAATTAATCAAATTAATTAGGTCTAAGGTCCTATTTCATCATTCTCTACATCATAAAGTTGGGCCCTTTCACTAAAGCGCGCCCTTCACATTTTATTCCTCCAATACATCATTCAATCAAAAACCCTAATTAAGTCCTATTTCGAACTTGGGGGCTTGGTTTCGGGGTCAAAACATCTCGAAATCACCTGTAACTTCGGGATTCTCTCTAAAATCATCATATCCGACGGCCCTGAAAATTTGGTGAAAAGTTGTCAGGACCATGGCGCCCGGAGTGCACATGGTCCCGGACATTTTTCCCAAAATTTTAGGAGCACGATCCAATCATAAAATAAAGCTTAACCCCAAGAAATTGGCGGGATATTCAATCTCTAGGTCAGCCAAAAGTTGAAATTAAGACCTAGGGTTTCATATATAAGAGCTCTCTTTCTTCATTTGAAAGGGGGGCGATTTTTTATTTTCAGGACCTCATATGCAGAAAAAGAGCAGATCTTTGAATACTTCAACAACATTCAACATCCATCTATCAAGCATTCATCAATTTCATTCATTCATTTAGGGCTTGGAAGACATTGAAGAACAATAGGAGATTACCGATTGAAGATTGGCTTGTACCCCTCCCGTGGGGGTTGGGTATGATTTCATGTTGTTTTCATGTCTTTGCATAAGCTTCAATATATCACTTATTCATACTTTAGATCATTTGGCATCTTGATTTGGAGCATTTACATTATCATTTACAAGCAATTAGGGTTTACTTTCTAGGTTGCTCTAGTTTGCTTTCTTGCATTTTAGGACCTTGCACACACACTAGGTCTGCACACACAATACATTTTACAATACAACTTGGCTATTCGTGGAGGTGGAAATCACCAAAGTGGGGGTTTGACTAAGGCAAAATCCTATATAGCCACCCAAACACCTTTTCAGATATAAGTGCAGGTTTCAGGACTCAAACGACGCCGCAGGTTGCAAATCTGGGAGAAGCAGACTGAGACCGACCTTCCCACCAAATTTTAGAGAAAAAGACCAGGACAGGGGTGTGGGGCACCCTGGTCCTACCAGGACAAGGGCGCTAGGTGCCCTGGTCCCTGGGACAGGGGCGCTAGGCGCCCTGGTCCTCCTGACAAACAGCATTTTTAGCATTTTTGACAGCTTTTTCCAAAGTGCAAAACAGCAGTTTCCGGAGCAGTTTCAG
Organism: Cryptomeria japonica; assembly: GCF_030272615.1. Taxonomy (NCBI): domain Eukaryota; kingdom Viridiplantae; phylum Streptophyta; class Pinopsida; order Cupressales; family Cupressaceae; genus Cryptomeria; species Cryptomeria japonica. The sequence goes on along the minus strand of NC_081412.1, from coordinate 382,864,044 downwards.
GGGCAGAATCAGGACAGTGGCGCCCGCGCCCCCGTCCCGAATATTTTCATTCATATTTTAACTCCAGGTATGCATTTACATTCTTGTCTTATCCTTGTATTTACAACTTTCCATTGTTTAAGTTCAATTCTGCAATCTTGTCATTAGTTCCTACTTGCATCTTGGGGTTAGGGATTGAACTTGCATCATTTTATCTTTCAATTACAACAAGGGAATGATTCCTCTCTCTCATCTGATGGTCTTGTGTCTATGACTCCGAATGTGATTAACTTTGTAGAGCAGCAAGAAAACCCTAAAGAACCTTCCATCACATTTGATTCCAATGAAACTATCAGGGCACCTGATGGTCCTTTATACATAGTTGCAAAAGTCAAGAATACACCTTGCCGTGGAGTGCTTATTGATCCTTCATGCATGGTTAATGTTATTACTAAAGAGTTTCTTTTTAATTTGCAATTGAATCAAGTGATCTATGACAAAACAGATGTGGTTGTGAAATTATTTGATGCATTTTCTTCTCCTGCAATTGGTTCTATTACATTACCTATTGAAGTCCATAACAAATCCCTTGAGGTGAACTTTGCTATTATTCCTTCATCCGAACAATTTCGTGTGAAGCTTGGCTATCCTTGGCTATCTTCCATGAAATCTATTGCTTCTCCTATACATAAGTGTTTGAAATTTCCCCATAATGGTGAAGTTGTTACTGTCAATCATAGTCTCTTTAAACCAGCTGAAAGAACTTCTAGTGTTTCTATTGATTACTTTTGGCCTAAACAATTCCAGTCTCTTCCTCCGCGAAGTGATCATCTTTTTAAATCTTATCAAAAGTGGAAAACAGATATGATCCTATCTTTAAGTGAACCTAGAACACCCAAACTTGATATTCCTATCATTCTTGAGAAGGAAGTTCTTCCTTTGAAAGATAAAACTAATGTCTTTCCTCAAAAAGATTCCCAACCCATCCCTACGGATGTGACTATGTCTATGCCGAATAAACCTTCTAAAAGTAGACCTATACCTCCTCGTCATGATGGACTTGGTCTTCTTCCTAAACCAAAAATTCCTCCTTTATATGGAGCAGTTCCTCCTCCTTCCTTTTATAGAGAGAAGAGACCTTCCTCTTCTCCTATTATCCAACCTAAGAGACCACAACCTAAACACCCAAGTGATAGGGATGAGAACATTCCTCCTCCTCAATCTTCTCCACTTCCTACTAAGACTAGACGAAATCGTTCTACACGTGAACGCCGATGAAAGCGTCGTCTTAGAGCTCAAGCAGCTGCTTCTCAAACTTTGCAATCTCCAAAAACACCTTCAACAAGCATTATTCCATTTTCTCCTCAGCCGGAAATTGAGCCTAAATCTCATGAACATAAGATGCATGATGGTCTTGATCCTGTGCGAGTTAAAGATCCTATTTTTATAAATCTTGATGATGATCTTGATGAAAATGTTATTCATGATGAACATGTTACTCCTCTTGCTTCTGATAGTGAATATGAACTTGTTGATATTGATAACCATTTATCTAATGAATTTTCTAAAGCACTTATCCTAGCTCCTAGACAAGAACAACGTGGCTTGGAACATGAACATAGCCCTTGTTTGGATCTTGTGATAGCTCCATCTGCTGTGTTGGATGTTCCTCCTCTAGCGTGTTCCTTGCCTTCCTGAAACATTGATAAGCAAGATCAGGGGGTAGATGACGTGCTAGACTAGTTACATTAGCATAGCAGATTCTCTCCTCCTCTCTTTTGTTACTTCTTCTATATGTTATTCTCATTCTTCTATTTATTGTCCTTAGTGTTGTCTACTTGAGGATGATGCAAAGCATTGAGATCTCTTTTGGTCTCTCTCATGTTGACTCAAAAGACACATGTGTTCCCTTCTTCTAGGTGACCTTCCTTGATTGGGGAATGAAGAACAATTATGCATACATACATATGATATATATACATGAATTATCATATAGCATACTGACCCCGAGGAAAGCGAAGTCACCTCGTGCTTTGTGTTTTGTGTCTATTATCCTTGGGTTTATCTCACACTTGGGGGCTAAATCTTTGTGATAACGTGCTCCTTTCCTTTCTCATTTCTTATGTGTATCACTACATTAAAGAAATCACCGCCGTTGAGGCGTGTGCGATCGCTTTAACGTAGGGGGGCATACACCCTGTCTATCCCTTCAAGATACTTGAAAATTTCTTGGCGAACTTAGCTTTGCCTTGAAAATTTTTGGTATTTCTTTTGCATGACTCATAGTGAGGGAACCTTACTACTGACAGTCATGGTTCTCCCTCATGATCTTCCCTTTTACTTTGTCAATCAAAGTCGTAAGATCCCTAGTCCACTGGGGGCTTGGTGTGTCTTGCCTCCTTGACGTGGTGAAAGTCTTTCAATGCTGTTTCCTTGTACTTTACCGGAAGTATGAGCATACATACTCCCGCTAAAGTGGGGGCTAAATGTAGTGTCCTAAAATTGCAACACTTGCAATTTCGACTGCATTTTGGTCTTCACGATGGTGACGCAACACGCAACCTGAATGGAGACCCCGAAACCTATTTTTGACACTAAAAACTGCATTTTCTAGCACCCTGGCCTGAACCTCCTTTGCACCCTGCTGTCCCGGGAGGTGGGACCAGAGCATCCAGTGCCCTGGTCCTTTAGGACTAGGGCACCCAATGCCCTAGTCCCTGGGCCTATTTTGGGCGCGGTCTCCTAGGGGACTTCGGGTCTTTTTGTTTGCAATTTGGAAATTAACTTTCCTGGTTGGCCTAAGGTCGGGAAAATCAGTCTATTAACCCTAATTGGCAAGTATATAAACTACATTTTCCTCTCTCATTTGGACATAAGATGACATGATGGAAAAAGCGTGGAAACTATATTCAAGCATTCAAGTATTCAAGCATTCCTTCTAAGTCTCCATTCAAGGCTAAGTGTTGCATTCAAGACAAGGATTCAACCATTGAAGAGGAGATCACTTACTACATGCTACAACATACAACAATACAACAAACAACAACATCTATACCTTCACACATAAGGATACAAACATCCTTACAACAAGGTATTAGTACTTGTTTTACATTACAGACATTTACATTTACAGCAATTTCTCATTTCTTGGTTAATTCCAAAACCGGGGTTTGACCTAAAGGCAAACCCCTAATCCCTAACCCCCCAATCGTCTTCACTTTTCTGTGTGTAGGTTGCAGGTACGCAGCTGAAATTGAAGATCTGGAATCCTTGTGCAGAGACGAACAGATCCCCCTTCATTTCGCGGATTTTTCGGAGGACCGTGGCGCCGGGCGCCATCGTCCCGACAACTTTTGCTCAAATTTGCAGGACAGCGCCGTATCGACATTTTACTGCTAATTCCAAGTCCGCAGCTTCATCCTATATCCCTATCTCAGTTTATAAGTGAATCTTTGTCACTTTCTATGCATTCCTAGCTTAATTCTCTTATCAACATTCTTTACAAAAGAGGGTAGCCTTGTTGTCTTAACCCTTGAAACTCATTTAGCATCCAATCTTGCATTGTGTGGGATTGGATCTTGTGGGTTTCAACCCCTCTTTTGAATGTAAAGCCTCTCCCCTAAGTGAAAACCATCAACCCTAGCAATCTCCCTTCTCTCTCCTCGGAGTTGGAAGAGGGGAGAGCAACTAGGGTTCGATCGCGATTTTCCGCTTTACACTGCTTATTAGGGCTTCCATGACTTGCCCATTCTCCTAAATGTCTCTCTTTTGATCATTGGTGAGAGTAATGATAAGGATAACATAAGCATTCTCAACATAGCTCCAGTGTTGAGCACCCATGCTTCTAAAGTATATCTTCATTCTATCCTTCCATATTTTAAAGTTATCTGTGTTGAACTTTGGACCTTCCCTCTTCATCATTAGAATAGGATCTTTTCCTCAAGCGGTTAAGCTAACAACACAGAGGATTTGGAGGATGCTCTGATACTAATTGATGAATAAATGATGAACAATTAGTACCAAACCAGTACTAAGAGGGGGGGCGAATCGGTACAGACAAAAACACTTTCCCTGAACCGGTTTGACTGCAAACACTGCACTTAATAGACAAGCAATAACACCAGTCTAAACCAGATTACTACCAGTAAAACACAGTGAGAATGTAAAAGACATAAACTAGTAACTCTTAGCTTTCCACACAATCTAATGCCTCATTTCCACTTCACCCTTATGCATAAACAAGTAATCTATCATCACAAATATAAAGACAGCTAGTTCAACATGTTTTACCACTTTGACATAAAACACTAAAACATCACATGAAAGGCATCACACATGACACACTGATTTTTCATGTGGAAACCCAACTGGGAAAAACCATGGTGGGGATGAACACCCACAAGCTGTTCTTTGAACACTTTTCAAGTCCACTCTATTAGGAGCCTAGTCCGGTTAAAGACTTTCACAATAGGTTCTGCTAGGAACCGATCCTGCTAGGGATCACCTGGTTAAGGGATGGCTAAATACCTAGTTAAAGGTTACCTCGCAAGAGGATTTGAATAACTCATTGAATTGAGTCACCCTGTTAAAGGATTTATACAAAAGCCTATTAAAGCTACTCGGTTAAGGGATTTTCCAACTACTGAAATGGTTAGAAGTCAATAGGTAATACACTGATCTAATAATGGCACACAAACCCAAGGGAGATCCACTGAGCTCCTTTTCTTCTGCAATCACACTCTACAAGTATCACCACACTTCTCTAGTCTAGAAAGAATCAAGTATCACTCACTGGGACACACATAACATTTTCCAACAACTTCAAACTGAAAAACATCATCAACCTTATAGGAAATAGATAGGTCGGTAGCATAAACCCTAAACCCTAAATATTTAGGTTTAACACTGCAGTCAGTTCAATCCTAACCATTAATCACACTGCATTGAATACAACATTCTTGAATAGATCTCAAGACATTCTCCAACTTTCATTCTTTGTCACTTCAGGAAGTTGATAACCCATCACGCGCTCTCCACTATTTACAAAGACTTCGCACATTCCCAAGGTAGATAGGATCGATATTCTTCATGCAAGATCCTCAAGGAAATCCTTCACGCACACAAGGTTGACATGGTAACACGATCTAATCTTCATTACAATGCTAACTCATCACAAGATGTCATTGGTTGAATCACACAAACAATGCATCAACTGAAAACCCTGAAGCTAAGACTACCAATCGGTAGTCATGCCAAATAAAACCCTGATACAAAACTTCCATATATCAGTTCTCATTCCAACATACCGGTTCACCTTGAATAAACATACCGCTTCACTTTTTCATATATGTACCGGTTCACATCATCATACCGGTTCTCTTGCCAGTTTGCTTATATCAATATACCAGTTAATACTTTAGCATATTGACATCAATGACAACATACAATATCATCATGTCATCAAGCTCTACACATATGCTAATATGGTTCAAGTGCTTTAATCAAACATTAGAGAGAATCATTTCTAGTCTATCCTACCCAACAATGATGATGGTTTCCTTTGAATCTCCCAACTCGATCTCAACTATTTACTTTGTAGGAAGGTTTCCAAATCGATGATGATGTTTTAATCACCCATTATGAAGACTCCCATGATGCATCAGGGTGGTTCCTTTATGCTCAAATCTAGATCTAATGGTCCACATTCAAATCCAGGGTGAGGTTTTCAAATTCAAATTGCTGCCTGAGGTAGTTTCTAACTAGAAGGTTAGTAATTAATTTTGACCCCATCAACAACCTAGATTTGATCCAATCTTGCTCCAACCAATTCTAGACATTGTGGTCCTGATGATTTTAACCTATTTACTGCTGTCAAAGGACCTTCCTATCCTAATAGAGAATGTTTATGTACCATCCCTAGGATAGAGCCACCTAAATTATAGGGTCTCCTACCTACAACGACTATAAGAACACCTCTCCTTTGTTAGATAGTTCAAATAACTGGAAGACAACTGGGAGGGGGGGTGAATCAGTTGTCACAGATTACTAGAGCATTTAGCAATTAAAACTTTAATACCAAAACCCAAAACATTAATACCAGAATGCTTAAACCAAATACCAGAATAACAGTTAAACCAATTACTCATAAACAATAATCAGAGAATAAATACCATCCACATGACACCAAGATTTATACATAGCCTTCCTCGTCCGCTATGTAGCATGATTTGTCTCTGTTTTTCCTGTACTTATTCTTGTTTTGATATCCAGGGTAAGGCTTAAATTATCTTCTAACTCTTTCTTCAAATATTGAATTCTTTTCAGGACATCTAGATGTAAAATGATCAATCTTATTACATGCAAAACATTTAAAAGGTTATTTTCCTTCATACTTACTTCCTACCGGTCCTTTAGGTACTCTTCTAGCAAATAGTCCTTCAAGTTTCTCAAAATCTTCATCTTCTCTCTTCATATCATCCAATTATTTTGCATTCAAATATTTCCAATTTTTCTTACCGGTTGATGATGTAGATGCATGAAAAGCGGATTTAGACTTCACAGTTCCAGAAGGTCCAAATTCGTCAAGCTCAAAAGCAAATAATTTCCCAACCAAAGTATCTCTCTTGATAGATGTATTAGCCATTGTCCTCAACTCATTAATAGCAGTAGCCTTCATCTTGTAAGCCGGTGGTAGGGCTCTCAAAACTTTAGATATAATTTCATCTTCACTCAGAGTTCCACCACAATATTGAATTCCCATAGCAATCTCATTAACTCTTTCCATGAATGCAATAATCCTTTCATCTTCTTCCATCTTCAGGTTTTCATATCTCACATAGTAACCATCACATTTTGCAATTTTAACATTAGGGTCACCTTGATTAAGAGTCTCCAGCTTATCCCATATAGCCTTTCTAGATGATTTGTTAGTTAATCCCATTATTTGCTGATCAAAAAGTGCACACAAGAGGGATTCTCTTTCTCTACAATCATTCTCAAGCTCCTTATCCAAGTTTGCCAAAGGAGGATTGCCAGATGCTGGATTATTAGGTGTAACACTATTTTGTGTGATCTCTCAAATCTCCTTGCCAAGACATCTTAGATGAGTCTCCATTTCAATCTTTCATACTGTGTAATTTGTTCCATCAAGCCTAGGAATATCTCTCTGAAAGATAGCTCTAGATGAACTGGATGAACTTGAATTGTTAGTCTCCATAGGATCTCCCTCAAGTGGTTAAGCTTTCTACAGAGATGACCAAGGCTCTGATACCAATTTTTAGACAACTCAAATAACTGGAAGACAACTGAGAGGGGGGTGAATCAGTTGTCACAGATTACCAAAACATTTAGAAATTAAAACTTTAATACCAAAATCCAAAACATTAATAGCAGAATGCTTAAACCAAATACTGAAATAGAAGTTAAACCAATTAAGCATAAACAATAATCAAAGAATAAATACCATCCACATGACACCAAGATTTATACATGGAAAACCTAATAAAGGGAAAACCCATGGTGGGAAGCCTACCCATAGTCAGATAATACTTTTGTGGTAAGTATGTGAATTACAATTGAGGGGCCTGCACTTGTAGGAAGGCCAACAGCCTAGAGTGCACTGCTTATCACAAAAGGAGTCTCATTGACTACATAGAAATCCAAACTATAATCCGAAAGAATGAATGAACAACAATGATAGCATCTCTTATGCCTGAGTACAATTCCAATTAAGCTCAATATCGGAGGACTAAATCCTCTTAAATTAACCCAATTCAATCTCCAATGATTGACCAAATCCTCATCCTGAATGATATTACATTATTCGCACATTACATATCCATATCACATACCATGATGATCTACAATGAGATCTTACATCTATATATACAAACCCTCGACCATAAAAAATCAGGTCGGCCACTAGACAATAAACCAATTACATAATTACAAAACATGTCAGCCTTAGACCAAACAAATAATATCCAACACATAAGATATCTTGGAAACATATCAAGAAGTCCAATCCACACGTTATATTAAGTCAGTCCATAACCTAGATCAATCGGGACCCAATGTAGGTCAACAGGCTACAACAATGATCCCAATCCACCAAGTCTCGAACATGATTACCAACAGCATCATGAATCTCCACCAGAAGCTGCACCAACATGACTTATGAATATTATCAATGATCTTCATCAAAAGCTCTGCCGGTGGAACCCTCACCGGAACCACAAAACAAGCTTCCAAGCAAACAGGATAGCATTTGATCACCATACCAAAACCAACTAACTAAATATGAACATGAGTATCATGAATAAGCCAATTCCATAACCAAACTATACCAAAGAATACCAGATCATGCTGGATCCAAATGAACCATAAACCACTCAACCTACCAGGACAAGAAGGGTGTCGGTAAAGCATCCAAAACAACTAGTGTTGACATCAATGAAAAAACATCAATGCAACACATAATAAATTCCTCCAAATGGCCAACATCCTTTTCCTTCTATGCTTGAATTAATTTGACCCAACACACAAGCAATCAGATCATCAATCCAATTCATGTATCCTTCATTCTTTCTATAACTGAACCCTAGTAGGTTAGGGTTTATGAATCCAATGCCTAAATAGAGTTATGCCTACATTATAAAGCCAATAATATAATACTTTTTGGGAGATATGTTCTCTCCCTTAGTTTTTTAGATTTCTCATACAGAGTTATTCTTTGTTATCTATAAATTATTTTTTCCTTTTGTTAATGAAGTTGATAACTCAATGATGAACAAATAGTACCAAACCGGTACTGAGAAGGGGGGGTGAATCAATACAGACAAAAGCACACTCTTAAATCAGTTTGTTAGCAGACACTATGCATTGACAAACAAATAGTAACACCGGTCCTTAAATAGAGTAAAACCGGCAAAACCTAGAATAACTGAGACAAGCATAAACCGGTTGACACTTATCTTCTCATGCAATCTAACACTTCATTTCCATTTCACCCTAATGCATGAACATGTAATCTACCATCAAAGATATACATATAAGCAACTAGATCAGCATGATTCACCGCTTGACAAAAAACAACATAGCATCACATGAAGAAGACATCACACATGACACACATATTTTTCACATGGAAACCCAACTGGGAAAAACCACATTGGGGATGAATACCCACAAGCTTATTTTTGAACTCTTTAGAAGTCCGCTTTGTTAGGAGCCTTGTCTAGTTAAAGACTGATACAATAGGTTATGTTAGGAACTGATCCTATTAGGGATCACCCGGTTAAGGGATGGCTAGAATACTCAGTTAAGGGTTAAACCTTGTTAAAGGTTACCTTGTTAGAGGATTTCAAGAACTCAATGGTTTTGAGTCACCCTGTTAAAGGATTTATAGCAAGCTGGTTAAAGCTACCGTGTTAAGGGATTTTCCAACTGTTGAGGTGGTTAGAGATCAACAAGTATTTCAATGATCTGGTAACAACACTCAAATGCCAATGCAGATCTTCTTAAGCTCCTCTTCACCTTTTGCACTTACACTCTGCAGGTATCACTTCTCTCCTCTAGTCCGGCAAGAATCGCGTATCTCTTCTCTTGGATACACACACACAAATTTTGCCAACAACCTCAGAAAGAATCACAACATCAACCTGATAGGAAAACAAATAGGTCGATAGCATAAACCCTAAACCCTAAACCTATTAGGTTAAGGAATTCAAACGGTTCAATCCTGACTGTTGAGCACACTGCATTAAATGCAATAGTCTTGATCCAATCTCAAGACATTCTCCATCGTTCATTTTCCACTAATTTCATAGCAACTGATAACCCATCACACGTTATCACCGTTTACAAACTTTGCACATTCCTGAGGTAGATAGGAACAATCTCCTTCATGCAAGATCCTTCACGCACACAAGGCTTATGTGGCAACATGATTTGTTCTTTTTTATCATGGTAACTCATCACACAAAGTCACCGGTTGAGCCACATAGGCTTGAAGCACTTCAACCAAAAACCCTAAAGTTGAGACTACCAACAAGTAGTCATACAATGCTTCCATGTGCTGGTTCCCATAACCATATGCCGGTTCACCTTGAACAAACACACCACTTCACTTTGGCACAAATGTTGGTTCACAGTGTTACACTTGTTCTCTTCTCTTCGTCATATTGACATCAATGACAACACACAATGTCATTATGTCCTCATACCGTTTCACATAATGCCAACAATCTCCCCCTTTGGCATTGATGGCAATATACAAAGATATCTCTCTGCTTCACATCTTCTCTCTCAATTTCTACAGATATCTTCTCCGCTTAACATCTTCTCCCCCTTTGACAACAATGCCAAAGTGGAGGTACAAGCTACCCTATTCCATTATGCTACTCCCCCTGAGGAGTAGCATCCTTCAACACATCAATCCAAAAAAAATTTGACTATGCAATACTTGACTAATGTGGAGCATATGCCTTTAGTTTACCTCCTAAAGGGGCAACACCCCTAGTTTACCTCTTAGGTACATAAATGTAGCCTTTGGGAGAGGCTTGGTGAATATGTTTGCTAACTACTCCTTACTGGAAACATGTTCCAGTGCAATCTCTTTGTTTTGAACCTTTTCCCTCAAGAAATGGTACTTAAGCTCAAAGTCCTTGGTTCTAGAATGTAAAACCGGATTCTTGGAGATATTAATTGCACTAGTATTGTCACAAAATATACTTACCGATTCAGATACAAAAACTTTGAAGCCATTTAATACATGCTTCATCCAAATTGTCTAAGTGTAGTTCATGAAAGCTGCAACATACTCTTCTTCTACTGTAGACTAAGAGATACAACTCTGCTTCTTACTCATCCATGAGACCAATCTACCACCAAGAAAGAATGCACCACCGGTTGTGCTTTTCCAGTCATCTACATTACCTACCCAATCAGTATCTGTGTATACTTTCAAGTTGAAATCCTTGCTATATGGATACCACAATCCATAATCATTAGTTCCCTTCAGATACCTAAGAATCTTCTTGACTACAACCAAGTGGGATTCTCTTGGGATTTTTTGGAACCTTGCAATAATGCCAACTGCATGTGCAATATCTAGTCTTCTATGCACTACATAATGCAAATTACCAATCATTGATCGATATTCCTTCTCATCAACCAATGCTGAGTCATCCTCTTTGGATAGTTTACAACCAATCACTATCGATGTACCAACTAGTTTGTTATCTTCCATGCCAAAGGTCTTCAACACCTCTTTGAAATACTTGGATTAAGTGATAAAGATTCCATCTTTCATCTACCGGATCTACAGTCTAATGAAGAAATTAATTTCCCCTATGAGTGACATCTCAAACTCTTTCTTCATCTCATCTGCAAACTCATGACTCATCTTGTCATCTCCACCAAAGATAATGTCATCAACAAATACCTCACAGATCAGGATTTGATCTCCTTCAGACTTCAAGTAGATATTTCTATCTTCACTTGTTCTCTCAAATCCAATCTTCACAAGATGGGAATGCAGATGTTCATACCAAGCTCTAGGTGCCTGCTTTAGACCATATAAGGCTTTATGTAGCCTACATACCATGTCATTATCTTCAGATAGGGCAAACCCCCTTGGTTTCTCTATATACACCTCCTCTTCAAGTACACCATTTAGGACTGCAGATTTTACATCCTTTTGATATACTTTGAAACCTTTAAAAGTTGCATATGCAAGAAGCATATGAACTCCTTCCAATCTGGCTATAGGAGCAAAGGTTTCTCCATAGTCTTCTCCTTCTTCTTGGGCATATCCTTTGCACACCAGTCTGGCTTTGTTCCTAATCACTGTGCCATCCTCATTCAGCTTATTTCTGAAAACCCATTTAGTACCAATGACATTTTTATGCTCCGATTTGGGTACCAAAGACCATGTACCATTTTTCTCTATCTGGTCAAGTTCCTCTTCCATGGCCTTGATCTAGTCTTCATCTTTATGTGCCTCTTTGAATGATTTAGGCTCAAATTTAGAGATCATACCTGAGTTTTCTCTAACCTTTCTTCTTGTAAGGATTCCTGCATCCTTATCTCCTATGATCCGCTTAGGATCATGATTCGGCTTGACATACTAAGGAATGATCTTGATAGATTCCTCTTTCTTTTCTTCTTCATCCTCATCTCCATCAGTATCAGCATCTACATCTATCAGTGTAGGAACATTGTTACTGGTACTCGGTTGACTGACAACCGGTTCCCAGAAGGTTACAACCGGTTCGTTTACCGCTTGCTCACTACTAGTTTCCTCATTTTTCTCAGAGGTTTCATCAACTCTTACATTGATACTTTCCATAATTCTTTGAGTCCTATTATTGAAACACTTGAGAGCTTTGCTCTTGGTGGAATACCCTAGGAATATTCCCTCATCACATTTCGCATCAAATTTGCTCTGGTGTTCACTCCTCTTGATGTAACATTTGCTACCAAACACTCTAAAGTAGCTAACCACACGTGTCTTACCTGTACAATACTCATAAGGAGTTTTATCCTTACCTTTCTTGATGAGTACCCGGTTCATTGTGTAGACTATAGTGCTCACCGCTTCTCTCCAAAAGGTGTGGGCTAACTTTCCTTGAATCAACATAGTTCTAGTTGCTTCAACCACAATCTAATTATTCCTCTCTGCTAGGCCATTCTGTTGAGGATTATGGGGGGCAGACATTTGTCTCTTGATGCCATGTTCTTCACAGTACTTGTTGAATTCACCAGATGTGAATTCCCCTCCTTGATCAGTTCTCAGGCACTTGATCCTTTTACTGCTTTCCTTCTCCACTAATGCTCTAAAAGCTTTGAACTTTACAAAAGCTTTAGACTTATCTTTCAAGAATGTGACCCACATCATTCTTGAGTAGTCATCAGTGAGAATCATGAAGTACCTATCACCCTGCACACTCCTAGTTTTCATAGGACCACACAAATCAGTATGCACAAGATCAAACAAATTGTTAGCAGTGAAAGATTTACCTTTAAAGGTTGAGGAAGACATTTTCCCCAATTGACACTCTCTGCACAAGGTATTATCCAGTTTGCTTAGCACCGAAAACCCTCTAACTGCCTTGATCTTACTAGCCTTCACAATGTTATCAAAGTTTACATGGCAGAGTCTTCTATGCCATATCCAACTATCATCAAATTTAGCCATAACACATGTACCTATATTTGCATTCAGCTGAAATAGGTTACCTTTGGTCTTCATAACAGTGGCCACCAATTCACCATTCTTTCCTTTGATTCTGCACACTCCATTCTTGAATTCTAGAGTGAGACCACAGTCATTCAGTTGGGTAACACTCAGAAGGTTGTGTCTGAGACCATCAACCCAATACACATTGTCAGCACTACTCTTTCCATTCAGAGAGATAGACCCTCTGCCTTTGACCATGCATGGTGCATCATTACCAAAGCAAACCACACCACCATCATAATCTTCCAAGGATATAAACATGCTCCAGTCACCAGTCATATGGTGAGAACAACCACTTTCAATAATCCACTCATTGGAATTATCAAATTGGTAGACAAGAGCCTTCTTGTCTAACACATCTTCCTTGACAACAACAAACACAATATCTTCATTTTCTTCATCTTTTGATTCCTCATCTATGACACCTTCATCAACTACCACAAAATAGTTTCTCCGGTTTCCTCCTTTGAATTTCTTGAACCTTTCCGGTTTGTCCTTGTTGTCGCCATTAGGACAGTTTACAACAATATGTCCTATCCAATTACAAGCAAAGCATTTCAAAGGAAGCTTACCTCTGTATTTGCCAATTCCTTTAGGAAGTTTCCTGGCAAGGAGAGCTTCAAATGCCATCAAAATCTCCTCATCGTCCATTTCTCTACTCTGTCTTGGTTCACCACTGGTGCTAGCTTCTTTTCCTTTTTTGGATGGTACAACAGAAGCTTTAAAAGTTGATTCAGTCTTTTGAACACTACCATCAAAACTATTTAGCTCATAGGCTGTCAACTTTGCAATGATGGAGTCTAGGGATACCTTAGTCTTGTTTATTGATCTCAGCTCCTAAATAGCAGCAACCCTTATTGCATAGACCAGTAATAAGGATCTCAGGAATTTGCTTACCATAGTGGAATCTTCCATTTTACCACCTGCACTCTTGATATCTCAGACAACGGTTTTGATTCTTATTCCATATTGTTGAATTGTCTCACCTTCAACCATCCACATGTCTTCAAACTTCCCTCTAAGGCTTTCTTCATTAGCTTGTTTTACATGCTCATCACTGCCATAGATATTTTCAAGAGTATCCCATACCTCTTTGGGATTTACCTTATCTTGGATATCAATAAACTCAATGTCAGATAAACTACTAATTATGGCTTTCATGACTTGCCCATTCTCTTGCATCTCTCTCTTTTGGTCATCGGTGAGATTATCGATAGGAGCAATATAGGCATTCTCAACATAGCTCCAGTGTTGAGAACCCATGCTTCTGATGTATATCTTCATTCTGTCTTTCCATATACTGAAGTTTTCTCTATTAAACTTTGGACCTTCCCTCTTCATCATTAGACTGTGATCTTTACCTCAAGCGATTAAGCTTATAACACAGAGGACCTGGAGGATGCTCTGATACCAATTGATAACTCAATGATGAATGAATAGTACCAAACTGGTATTGAGAGGGGGGGGTTGAATCAGTACAGACAAAAGCACACTCTTAAACCGGTTTGTCAGCAGACACTATGCATTGACAGACAAATAGTAACACCAGTCCTTAAATAGAGTACAACTGGCAAAACCCAGAATAACTGAGACAAGCATAAACTAGTTGACACTTATCTTCTCATGCAATCTAACACTTCATTTCCATTTCACCCTAATGCATGAACAGGTAATCTACCATCAAAGATATACATATAAGCAACTAGATCAACATGATTCACCGCTTGACAGAAAATAACATAGCATCACATGAAGAAGACATTACACATGACACACATATTTTTCACGTGGAAACCCAATTGGGAAAAACCATGGTGGGGATGAATACCCACAAGCTTGTTTTTGAACTCTTTAGAAGTCCTCTCTATTAGGAGCCTTGTCTGGTTAAAGATTGATACAATAGGTTATGTTAGGAACTGATCCTGTTAGGGATCACCTAATTAAAGGTTACCTTGTTAGAGGATTTCAAGAACTCAATGGTTTTGATTTAACCTATTAAAGGATTTACAACAAACCAGTTAAAGCTACCTTGTTAAGGGATTTTCCAACTATTGAGGTGGTTAGAGATCAATAGGTATTTCAATGATCTAGTAACAACACTCAAATGCCAATGCAGATCTGCTTAAGCTCCTCTTCACCTTTTGCACTTACACTCTGCAGGTATCACTTCTCTCCTCTGGTCTGGCAAGAATCATGTATCTCTTCTCTTGCATACACACACATAACTTTTGCCAACAACCTCAAAAAGAATCACAACATTGACCTTATAGGAAAATAGATAAGTCGGTAGCATAAACCCTACACCCTAAACCTGTTAGGTTAAGGAATTTAAATGGTTCAATCTTGACCGTTGAGCACATTACATTAAATGCAACAGTCTTGACCCAATCTCAAGACATTCTCTATCATTCATTTTCCACTGATTTCATGGTGGCTGATAACCCATCACATGTTATCACCATTTATAGACTTCACACATTCCCAAGGTAGATAGGAACAATCTCCTTCATGCAAGATCCTTCACACACACAAGGCTTACATGGCAACATGATCTGTTCTTTGTTATCATGCTAACTCATCACACAAAGTCACCAGTTGAGCCACATAGGCTTAAAGCACTTCAACTGGAAACCCTAAAGTTGAGACTACCAACCGGTAGTCATACAACACTTCCATGTGCCGGTTCCCATAACCATATGCCGGTTCACCTTGAACAAACACACCGCTTCACTTTGGCACAAATGTCAGTTCACAGTGTTACACCGGTTCTCTTCTCTTCATCATATTGACATCAATGACAACACACAATGTCATTATGTCCTCATATCAGTTCACATAATGCCAATAGAAGTCACTTATTTTACCTCCTTTCTCATTCATACTTTTTTAGTGATGGCATTACCATCTTGTTGAATGAATTTTATTCTTACTTCTATGTTATATGATTGTGTAAACCCTCTTAGCTGATACTGTCTATGAATAGCTCTCTATTCCTTTCAATATTTTGTTATAATCAACCTTCATTGGCTCTTTGGCAAATAGGTCAAAATATAAATCTATGTAGTGGTACTAATTTCATTAGCATATTGTGCATCTTCTACTCTTGGGAAAAGAATCACAATTCTAGTCTTGGTGCATCACCTCCATTTACTTTTTTGTGCTCCTCCCTTTTCTTTTCAAATTAATAAAATAGGGTTAGGAATAGGCTCTACAAGTGTTGGATTGGTTTAGCACTGCACCCTAATTGGAAAGGAAGTCAGCCTTCTCCAGAGATTTAACCTCACATGTCAAGGTCTCACACTTGGAGGTTGTTTCCATGGTTCACAAGGTTGTCTAAGTTAATATCTTATACAAGAGTGCAAACTTTTGTGACAACACAAACCATGCCTCGAAACTAAATTTCATGTCTGCATTTTCAATATTCATCCTACGGTCCCATGGCATCGGATGTAGGTCTTAGAACTATATCAGTGCAACATTATAAGATAGTACGTGTCCCCACTGATCCATCTCTCAAATTGTTCATGCAAACTTTGTTGAACCTTGAGGTTGGCCCTATATCTAGAAAAACTATTGGGACACTATATCTGGTAGGTGTCTCTTGATGATGTACGAATGTAACTAATCAAGCATTGAATCTAATAAAAAAATTGGGTTCCTTTAGAAAACCAAGTCTATACCATTGATCACATTTGTTGGAATACTTCATCTTAGGCTAGGTAGTAAGCATATTGTTAATGTGAACATAGAGCTATGTTGTCGCATGTAACCTCAAGAAAATTGGTCTCAAAATTGTAATATGCTCATAGGCCCACACATGAAGTAATGTAGCTTAGACAACAAGATAGCCACTACTCACATAGACAAATTGATGGAAATCATTATATAAGTGCGCTAACATACACGAACCTCAAGAAAATTAAGTACCATCCATGATCATCCACTCTAAGGTGTAGCCCCATCCAACTAAAGATACACATGACTACATGTCAAGGCAAATTTATCCTCCAATTAACCCTACCAAAACTAAGGGAAGTGTATCAAAAAAAGAAACAATATCTCTCTACCTAATTGTGCCTCCTTAGATTTCCAAGTCATCATCTCCAAATTCCTAGTGCAGAGCATCTCCATCACCATCCCTTTTGTAAACCACTAGCTTTATTGCTATTAGAATCTATAGAATCTACCGCATGTCCTCTAAGGTCACCATGGGAGATGGAACAAGCTATGATCACTATGTCACCTCTCAACCAAAGTAGACAATATACCAAGATTAGCCCTGATCTTCGACATAAATGTTGCATGACATAGGCCCACTATGCCCAAGACCTAATGATCCCCCTCGATTAAATATGGTCATATCTACTAAGTGGGAGGAAATTCTCCCACAATATCATTGGTGCTAAATCTTCCTACAATTGGGTCAATCACTATGTCAACAAAACCCTAATTAGCTAGCCAACCTTGGCCAACTACTTGATTTCATCAATGGCATAATCATCCTTATCATTTATTCTTTTTCATAAAAAAGTATCTTTACATAGAAAAAATACAACTTATCTATAGAAATGTA
Source organism: Cryptomeria japonica (assembly GCF_030272615.1). Lineage (NCBI taxonomy): Eukaryota > Viridiplantae > Streptophyta > Pinopsida > Cupressales > Cupressaceae > Cryptomeria > Cryptomeria japonica. Next base: position 382,846,252 of record NC_081412.1, on the reverse strand, counting down.
ACTTTACTTAGTATATACATACATAAAAGAAAAAACACAACATTTTGCTACCAAATACACATCTTCTTTAAAAAAACCCATCTCCTTTTCAAAAATGCAATTTCATATGACAAAAAAGTAGAAACAGTAGAAAACTCATCATCCAACTGACCAAAATGTTGAATCATGCCAAAAATGCAACAAAAGAATGTAGATACACAACCACATTCCTAATGTGTTGTTGATTGCCTAACTTCTAGCCCTATTAATGATGCAATAAATGCAAAATCTTGGCAATAGGATTATACATATTGAATCCCCACAATATTCTAACTAATCATACCTTCTCAATCATTCAAATTCGTGATCTATTACTACAATTCCTACCATCTCTACAATTTCTTTTCTTTGCTCTAGGCTAGATCTATCATGATGATGGATGAAAATGAGGAAAATGACCCCCCAAGCTCCTATATAGGCATTATTACCCTAATTGGTCATGTTATCCCACCATGATCTCACGTGACCCTTGTGATCTCATGTCGATCTTGTTCTTTGCCAAACTAACACTGTTTCTATTATCTCTTACCTAGCACATCTTCTTTTTTGTCAAGAAATTATCTAAACCTTGTCCGATTTTTCATCCAATCAGTCAAGGGAGCATACCTTCCCTACCAGGGAAAATTGGGGCATGTACTAGTTAATTGTTATTCTTTGAAACAATGCAATAAAACAACATTTTAGCAAATAGGAAAAAAATGTAAACACCTAAAATTATCCTCTAATTAAATAAGTATTAATTATTTATTCTATTATTTCATCCTAATTTCCACTCTTAATAAAATAATATTTCTATTTATTTATTAATTTACTAAGCCTCTTCTTTGTAATTTAAATAATTATTTATTATTTATTCAATCCCACCCCCTTTCCTCTATTAATTAAATACTTTTAGTTAATTAATTAATTAATTATCCTCTTATTTTTAATCCTAGCTCTCCAACAAGTGCTCACATATATCATAATCTAAAGTTATAGTCATGTGACAAGTGTCGTATTCCTCTTCTTTCACGTTGTCCTTTCTCTAATGCCCATATTCATTGAGCCAAAAGTTAATCCACCAGTCAATCTTATCCCTCCATTTCAAGTGTCATATTCCTCTTCTTTCACTTTTTCCTTTCTCCAATGTCCACATTCATTGAGGAAAAAGTTAATCCATCAGTCAATCTTATCCCTTCATTTCAAATTAACCTTTTAATCTTATTCACTCTACATGCCACCCGATCTCCTCCCTTTATCTCTACCTACCATTCAATCCTATTGATTCTCTTTCATCTATGTGATCATGGTCATTCATCTTGTAACCTCTTCCTTGAGCATCATGTATCACACATAGCTTGAGCATATCTATATTTTGTCAAAACCTAACTAGAGTATACATCATCACAAATCATAGTCATACATCATCACAACCATATATGTTCCTCTTTGAGATCTTATGCAAATACATACAATTTGAGAGAAACATTGCCCAATACAAGATCATGTAGGATAGGAGACCAATGGAGACAAGCCTATCATGAATGTGAAGGTATATTTATTTTATGTTATTTACATGCATGGTAGATCTTTATTGATTGTTTGTTGAATGAGTTTGTAGATCAAGGGTAAGCAGTTGGCTTTATTAAGGTTTACAAATAGGTACAAATTTAGCATACATAGCTTATATTGATTTAAAAATGATATTCATTAGTTTGAGGTTTCTTTGGTTTAGTGTCCATATTATTCTTGAAAGGAGACTATATATTTTCCTCTAAATTCAATCCATTCTCATCAAGGAATCAATTATGCTAAGCATTATTTTATTTTAAATTACTAAGGTAAGTTTTAACAAAAGGACTAAAATTTACATCAAACCTTTTACAACTTGTAATAGAGGCTAGGTCGAGATGCAAGCTACAAGAAAATAGAGGTTTTATAAGCATACAACAGAAAGATGTTTTTCAACTATGTTGTTAGATCTTGAGTATGGATTGTGTGTTCAATTTTGGGATGCAGCTTTAACAATTAACACTAATGAAATATCTCTAAATAGTGTTTTAATAAATAGTATTTTTTAAAGTAGGATGATTTCTATCAATTTATAAAATGTTATATTTTAATGTTAAAATAGTGTTAGTTTGTGAAAAAAAAATTTTTGTTAAGTTTATTGTTTTATTAGAATATGAAATTCGATACAAAGAATATTATTTGCACTATTGTATTTTTATTAATTCCAGTGTTCTAGATATTAGAAGAGGATAAAATAATAGTCCTTGGGTCATAAATTTATAAACATGAATAAAAAGTTTGAAATAATCTATAACTTGGAACTATTAAACAATACTCCTTACACAAATAAAAGTAATAAAATGTTTGATAGATTATTTAATTATATATTTCCTTAAATAGGAAAATTTTGATATTAAAATAATTTTTAAATATTTTAATTATATTTTATTTATTTATTAGTAGATTAAAACTTATAGACCTCTAGAGATTCATAAGTAATCTTTTTTAGAAGCTAACAATAATAAGCAGGAGGGGCCAAAGGGTTGTAACTCAATTGGTTGAGCATAATGGTAAGGATGATGGTATGTGATAGAAAAATTATCCATCAAGATTCAAACCCTTAGAAACATCTTCGGATTAGGTTCGACACCCGAATGAATTTGACGAACTAGATCCTCTTACATGTGATTACTTAGCCAAAGGTGAATTTTTAATTTATATATATGATTACTTAAATTATTATAATTCACTATAAAAAAGACAAAAATAACAACATTTATATATTCCAAACCTTTTCTAATATATAAATATAACTCAAAAGTCACTCCCAAATTTACACAATTATACCCTAGACACTCATTACATTAATAAAAAATTTATAAAAAAATACAATAATCCAACTTATTTCTATTTTGAGAAAAAGAAAAAAGACAAACCACACCTAATCTTACCCTAATTCTCACACTCTTCTATAAAGTTGGTTTGTCACATTGTGGAAAATTTAAATGGTCCAACTATCTAAAACAAGCCCTTGTGATTTCCTTTCATCCCATGATAATACGAATATTCTTATAATCAATGTACAAGGCATTGTTAAAAATAAATATTAAAAATATTGTCCTAAACTATTTGTTGTGTCGTACAATGCCGACAAAATTTATGAACCATAAGCTCTTATCATAAACAGATATAATGAAGCTATGGAGGAAGAGTGTTGATTTTATGGAAAAATAATTGTAATATAATATTGAAATTTGTCTAAGATTGTAAAGGGTGAGCTATATGTCTAAGAAAGTTTAAATACAATTTTATAAGTCAGTTCAGAGATAACTTAAATGTTTAGAATTTTGGATATTGATGTAGTCATATCACTTATATTTTGTCTATTGGACAAAAATATCTCTATCATGACATATATTATCAATTATCTTATGTGTTATCATATAATTGATTATTTCTTTGATGTGATTTATGAAAATAGATTTTTTTTAGTTTACTTTTAAGTACAAACATAACGACTATGGGATAAAAGTGCAAAAAATGACATTTGGTATACACCATCAAAACAAATATTGATTTGTGGATAGCTATTGATTCCTCTCCCTTAATGTTGCAATTAAAATTGTCACATCACCTTACTAAATTAATTACCTTATTAAATTAATTATATTTATCGTGTGAGTTTATGATCTATAAATTTTAGTTGATGCACATATCAAGTTTCGAGATCATTTTAAAACCCTATTACATTAAATCAACTTGATGTTAATTGATTGATCATTATGAACTCTTTATAAAAAGTTGTACTTCTTCATTACTATAGTTATATAATTATCCAAAAAACATAATTTTAATTATTTTATATTTGTAAAACTAAATAAATTTATAATATAAATTAGAACAATAAATATATTTTTTTTCAATTTTTTTTTTTAAGATTAACATATATATAGAAAATAACTAATAATAAAATTAATAAATGTGCTAATGTAATATCACATTTTCATTGAGCTTTTAGCTTTTATAGACTTAAAAAAATGATTGGGAATCTCAATTACCCTTTCCCCTTTGTAGCGTTGTTGGTAGATATTTATGACATGGCTAAGTTTGTTTCATACAAAGAAACTAATTTATATATGCATTGTGTTGTGCACTCCATACAATAATACTAATTAAAAAATCATCTTTTAAGAATAAGATATCAAGGAAATTATAATTGCTCTATATTGTTTCTTAAATATTTTTAAAAAAATACAATTAGTTTATATAGTCACTTTATTTATAAGGTCTATAAATGTTTGTGTTTTCTTTGATGATGTTTTGTATTAATGTTATTTGAGTATTGCATTTTCTTTGATGATGTTTTGTATTATTGTTATTTGAGTATTGCTTTTGTGTGAGTGTATATGAATGTGCTATTATTTGAATATTCAATGTAGATAGTTCTTTTGACTTCATTGGTTAAGTTGATAAATTATATTTAGTTGATAATTCTTTTAGCTTCTTTTTTACTATGCTTTGATTATTGGTATGTATCAGATATATTTGTATACTATTCAAATTGAGTGCATACATACAAGTAAAATGTTATCAAAGAGATGTTAGAGGTCATTCCAATCTAAATGAGTCTTAAAGATATGTTGAGGGGGAGTGAATGCTAAAATGAGGTCAACTTGTATCAAAATTGCTAGGTACATAATTTTTAATCTTATAATTAGTAAATCAAAAACAATTATGTGGTTTATTTTATTTTGCTAACATGTTATATCCATTTAAAATAAATGGTATATCTCATGTGAAATTCATGAAACCAATATCTAAATCTATTGTGTATTCTCTATTTGTTAAACTCGCAAATATATTTTCTTTTATTAATTTCAATTTGCATTTATGTATTTTATTTTATATGAACAAATTATTAATGTTTTTTTTAATTATATTATACATTTGAATTTTTATTTTTTTTGGCAAAAGTGGACGAACCACCAATATATATTATATAATAGTAGACTGGTTCAAGAGCTCCTGGAGAAAAGAACCAACTAAGAAAACCTCCATTCCTCGCTCAAGATTACAATGCATAGGAGGAGTCCACCACTGAAGATGAAACCTACATACCTAGCTATATAGAAATATACTACATCCCAAGAAACCTAAATGATGTTCAAAGTTGACCCAAAAAATGCCAAAACATTAGTATATGCAAGGACTAACAGAGTCCAAACATGACACTTCAATATTGGTCATGAGTTAATCAGCCCTAAGTCATTCAGAGACCATAATAAACAACACCAGATAATCAGTGTTTCTTACATGATGTGCATATACAAATATCAGCTTCGCTCCTTCATAGTTAACAAAATGTGGCTACCGAACAAAGCCAGGAATAGAGAGAGGGGCATAAAATATTAACTCAAAATTTCATATGAAATGAAACCAAATTTACTCCTCTATAGGCTGTGAGCCCGAATATGAGCATTCTCCAACACTTAAAGTAGCAAAAGAAATTATCAGTCCTTCGACAGGTGATTGTTGAAGCTTGTTGACGTGGTTGAGGGTAATCCTCTTGGATGGAGAGTCTTGGTTAACCTACATCACAACCTCATTACCCACTTGCAATGGCAAAAAGAGAATAGAGGATCTCGGTTGCCCATGTTCATGGCCTAGTAAAGCTAATATAGAATGTATCTTCGAAAAGATTCAGCTCTTCAAATTTGAACTTAAAACTCTACCAACATTGCAGACAACTATTTGGAAGGGTCTCACATTTTGAAGAGACAGAAACCGCTTGATACCCATCAAAAATTAGGGGAAATTCCTCATGGTTTAGCAAGAAATGCCTAGGAAATAAACCTCCAACTTTAGCTTAACCATTCCAGAGATCATAATGGAAAATGGCTTCTAGTAGTTGATTATCGTCCAAAATATTTGACCTGATAGTTTTATGGATGATGTTTTTTAAAGGAACCCATGACTGCAACACATCAACTATGTTTGACAGGAAAATTGAAACCAGTTGGGAGGGAAAAATACACCTTTTTTTTCTGTGGGTAAAGGATTTCCTCACCAATTATCCTCTAAATGCTACGTTTGCAATGCTAGTAGGTGATGTTGAAGACAATTCCCAAATGCTCCTCTGTAATGTGATCCTTGAATGATATCTCCCAAGAAGAACCCTCAAGGGAACTCTATAATTTCATGGGGAGAACTTCGTTGTGCATCAAAGAAAACAAGCTACAAAGGAGATATGAAACTGAAGTTGCGACACTCGGGCAATAAAACAATCGCTATCTTGATAATAATATTCCCCATCAAAATCATTACCAATTATCCATATGATGTCAAATAATTAACTAATCTGAATTACATGCATGAACTGAGTCATGTAATTATAATATGAGTTGGCTAATGGTGCCATATGTGTGAGATCAAATGAGGAAATAACGTCGATCTCATGATACTCATAAGTTAGGCCAACATTGTACTGCCTGAAGGGAGTAGGAATAATAGATCAAGAAACCCGAGATATAAAAGTGAATATGCAGTATAATTATTAGCTCGTAAGGTGCAATGCAAACCTTCAAATCAACAGGCTGCATATTGAAAGTAATCATTATATAATCTCTTGAGATAAAACAAGAAGCTACTTCATCATGAAGAGACCTAGGATAATGAGAATGAAGAATCTAACATCCATTTAAAAATTTATTTTTTCAAAATTGATAATGTTTGCTAGTTGAGGAAAATTTTCTATATTAAAATTTGAAAGTGAAGAATCCACTTCCAACTTGTCACATACCAGATTAGCTAAATCATCTGCTACTCTATTACCTTCCCTGAATACATGCGAGATGCAACATTCATCAAATGAGTCTAGTAACAATCATGCTTGATTTAAAATGTTGGAGATTTTCCAATTAAATGAACATTTGAAAATGCAAGCTTTAACTATAATAGAAGAATCTCCTTCTACATGGATCTTAGAGAACCATAATTTTTTTGCCAATGTCAAACCAGATAATAGGGCAAGAGCTTCCGCTAAATTATTTGTTCCAAGAGGAATAGGAGAAGATTTAACTGCAAGAAAAAGACCTAAATGATCTCTAATACAAACTCCAATCCCTGAATCTCCAGGGTTTCCTCTAGAGGAACCATCAAAATTTAATTTGACAAAGCCAAGTGGAGGAGGTTTCCATTTAACTAGTTCTCTATTAATTGAATGATTTCTATGACCAAGTGTAGCATACAAAGAAGGGACAGTTAAACCTTTCCAAACCTTGATAATGTGATCATCCCAAGATGAAAAATTAAAGTTGCTATTTGTGTTCTTGATGTAAGCATTAACCTGTTCTGAAGTATATTTCTCAATTCCCTCTATAATCAATTGAATTGCAGAATCTACCTATCTAAAAACTCTTCTATTCCTTTCCTACCAAATTGACCATACAACTTTTGTTGGGATACATTTCCAAATGCTTGCAAATAAACAATTAGTGAATAGAGATGGCCAGGATTGGAATAGCTCCCATAAAGTATAGGGCAACGACATAGATAGATTTAACTTTTCTAAAACATGAATCCAACATTGATGAGAAAAGGGACACCTTAGGAGTAAGTGATCTACAATTTCAGTTTCAACTTTGCATAATACACAACAGAAAGAGTTAGCAACATGTATTATTTCTAATTTATCACTTCTTAAGATCCTCTTTCTCAAAGCTAGCTAGGCAAAGCAGTCTGCTTTAGGAATAACCATACTATTCCAAAAAAATGAAAAGGCTCTACTATTAACTTGTTGGTTTTCCATATGTCATGCAGCCGCATAACCATCTTTAACTGAATATTTACCATCATGCGCTGGAGCCCAAATCAACTTATCTTCTTGATTTGAAATATACACTTCTTTTTGTCAATAGCCCCTGAAAGAAAATCCTTTGATAATCTCTAATAGTTAAATACAAAGGATCTTTCCAAATGGATTTCCTTCAAAAAATTTCCACTCCAGTAACATAATCTATCAAGAATGAGCACCCAAAAAAATTTATAGTTGGAATAGCATCCAGTAGAAGCTCTGAGAGATTTAAAGGAGGCAAACCATTCCATAAGTCCTCCCATAATTGAATTATGTCACCATTGTGAATCTCCCAACATACATATCTTGTAATAACCTGCCTACAAGACATCATGAAGTTCCAAATAGCTGATCCCTTTGGAGGATCAAGAATAGCTATGACACGGGAAGGATTTAGAGAATCCAAGCACTTTTCCTGGATGATTTTGCACCACTTAGTGCCTGGTTTGGAAACCATTTTCCACACAAGTTTATCCCCAAAGGAAATTTTCCTTTTAGATAAGTCATATAGACCTACTCCCCCTCCCCCCTTGTCATGAGCCATTTCCTAAATTGAGATAAGCTAGATCTTTTTTTCTTCTGACATATTGTCCCTCCATAGGAAACCTGTAATAAGTTTCTCAATTTGTTGACTGACTCCAATAGGGGCTCTAAGGACTAACATGTAATAATTAGGAATAGCAAGCAAGACTATTTTTATTAGGAGTAATCTACCTGATGAAGACAACCAACGAGCCTTCCATGTGGTGATGGCATTCTTAATTCTATCAATAATAGCTTTCCAATAAGTTGACTTATTGGCACCCACAAAAAAAGGAATGCCTAAGTATGTGGAAGGAAGGCATTGTTGTGAGAAACCCAAAGTGTCAACAATTTTCCTTGTGACAACATCATTTGTCTTGAAAACATAGATCTTTGATTTCTAAGCATTAATTCTTTGTCCCGAGACTACCATGTAAAGATCCAAAGTTTGCCTGATTTGTTTTGCCTCCTCAACATTTGACTTACCAAATAAAAGTGTGTCATCAGCAAATAAAGAGTGTGTGACTGAGACAGATGTTCCTTCAATATGAGCTCCCCTTCAAATCCCTTGATCATGTTTAGACTTAATAATTCTATTGAAAGCTTTTGCCATGATTATAAATAAAGATAGGGATAAAGGATCTCCTTGTCTCACACCTTGTGAGGCAACAAAGAAGCTAGCAGGAGAACCATTAATTAACATTGAAAAGTAAGCTCCTGAGATACAGGCCCTAATCCACTTACACCATTTCTCAACAAATCCAAATTTGCACAAGACTTTAAATAGAAAAGACCAGTTAAGTTCTTCATAAGCTTTCATCATATCCAATTTCACTATAAAAAAAGAAGCATTGTTGGAATGGATGGAATGCAACACTTCATGAGCCACTAATGCACCTTCCATAGTCTCTCTCCCTAGCACAAAACCACCCTATTCAGGAGATATGATTTTAATCATCAATTTATGCAATCTCAAATAAATGGCTTTGGTAATAATCTTATAGATTGTATTGCATAATGAAATGGTCCTAATATCTGCAAAAGATTTAGGCTCTTAATTTTGGGAATAATAGAAATGTTAGTGGCATTGAAATTTTGAAGAATGGATGAACTCTTTCTCAATTCCTCTAGCACTTCCAACAATTCAAAACCTAAAACATCCCAACATTTTTGGAAAAAAAGAGCAATAAACCCATCTGGACCCGGAGCCTTATCTAGAGGGAAAGAAAATACTATTTACGAATATCTTCAATTTTGAAAGGAGCCAAAAATTGTTGATTATCAAGGGGACCAACAATATGGGGGATAGAATCCATAATCTCTTGTTATTTAGCATCAAGTGGAAGGACTGAAGGAGAAGGGGCAAGTAAGTTTTTAAAGTAATTTACACCTTCATCTTGAATTTCTTGTGCATCTCTGATGCAGAGGGATAAGCGATGTTCAATCACTTTCTTTGGTTTTTTTCTCAATAAGGATCTCCACTAGGTGTCACCCAATGGGACAATGTCCTTAACCTTCCCAATGCTATTAGAGCCTACCCTAGATCTTTCCCAAGGACCTCTCTACTCAGGACAACTCACAATTGACTAGGAGTCTCCTACCCCTCAGGATCCAACCCCTCAACCAAAGTCACTTAACAACTCCACACCCCCAGCAATAGGATCTTTATTCACAAGGTGGAATTAGGCCTATGTGAATGTTCACTCATGTGTTATATGGATTTTTCATAGATTCTGACCCCTCAGATAGGTGTTTATTAGCCTCTTGTGTCATTTCCCCTATTACACCTAGGAAATAGGAGTACAAGCAATTAGCCCTCCAATTGGACTTTTCCTATTTCATCTCACAATATACCTAAACAAACCCTTGAATAAATTATATATTTGGGTACCCTTATGGGCCTTATTCAAGATTCCAAACTTTTGTATCTGAGTTTTGATTACGAATGCTCAAACCCTACTAACCCTATTTTGCCTCTTCTAGTCGATATTGGGGTCTAAGGTCACAAAAACTTCACTAGTCAATAAGGAATGAATGAATGACACTTTCCAAAGGTCTACACCTACCCAATATTCCTTCACATTCTTAGTTTGACCATCCACCAATCTGCTATTCAGGTTTTCTATCTCCTTTCGCTACTGCTCAGGCTTGCCACATGACCGATGTCAAGCCTAGGGCCTCATCTTAGGATAGTCAAATGATACCTTATGTCTTCAAAACCACCATGAATAGTTAATATACATTCAAAATAAACATATTCCTAGGTTTCAGATCGATCCCATGAAGAGATGTTAACTTGTGCCCCTATTAGCATTCAAACCCTTGGTTTGAGGGTTTTACCATACCAGTGGGATTGAAAATTCTTTTTTTTCAAGCCCAAATGTTTCAAGGCCTCAAATAAACTCTATATGATTGGTAAAAATCTTCTACAACTTTTCAAATTATCAATTCATTCCCATCAATCATTATGAATTATGCAAGAACTAGAATTTAAGGAAAATGTAGAAAAAACCCAGTAACCGTTTTGTTTGAAGACAAAGATTTCATTCAAAATTACTTCTCCAACTTCTCTAACCAAAAGGCATCATTCCTCTAGGCTTATATAATTCCAAGTAACTCCTCCAACTACCTCAATGCATACAAGAAACCAACCAACCATTGGTGTAAACACATTTTGAAAATGTTGCAAAAAAAGTTGCTTGACAACAATTGCAACTTTTGACAACTTTTTACAATTTGATCTTGCCTTCACACCAAAGGTCAAGAATGAACATACTAAAAATTGTAGACCCCTAAAAAACAAAAATACCTATAGAATTCCCATACAAGTCCTTTGACCAAGTTGCCACACTTTGGATCCTTAGGGCTTATTAAATTGCCTAGGCCTAATCAATAGGCCTTTAAACACACACATGCATTTTATTCCCAATACAACCATGAATAAAAATCATGTGGACACATGTCCTAGTGCTCCTGCACCATACTCCCCTAGACAAGAAAAATCAATCCCCTTGAGTTGCCAACCAATTGTTTGTAGTGACATGCTTGAGAATATCACTTTCACTCATCCAAGAAGCTTCAGATTCAAAAAGCCCCTTCCATTTGACTAGGTAGTCTTTGTAAACACATTTCCTTGTTTGTTTGATCACCTTGGAATCAAGAATACACTCCAATTCCAATGGCTTTTTAGGTGGTATATCCTTTATCCACTCTACATCCTCTTCCTCAGAATCAGGTGTTGCGTCTTGCAAAGATCTTTTGAAGGCTATCAAATCATATACATTAAAGATGGGAGATAATCCCAAGTCTACTGGAAGTTCAACTTCATATGCATTGTTGCCAAACTTATGAACCACCCGAAGGGGACCATTCTTCTTCATGAGTAGTTTAGAAGGTTGGCCTTTAGGTAACCTTTCTTTCTTGAGATAAGTCATCACTAAATCCCCTACTTTGAACTGAACATCTCTCCTCTTAACATCTGCTCTGAGTTTATATTTATCAGCACTTTATTGAAGTGAAGCTTTAACTTGTTCATGAACCACCTTCATGGTGATAGAAAAATATTCTTCTTGGGCACTTTGCTTGTCCATGCCTCCAAGATCTTTGAGTTCAAGTATTCCCCTGGGTTGTAGGCCATACACAACCTCAAATTGACTTCTCCCTATGCTCCTATTGACTGAATCATTGTATGCATATTCAGCTTGTCCAATCACTAAATCCCAACTTTGTCTATGTTGCTTGGTAAAGCATCTAAGGAGATTGCCAAGGGACCTATTAACCACTTCAGTCTATCCATTAGTTTGAGGATGGTATGCTGATGAAAATGACAAATTGGTACCAAATTTCTTCTAGAGAGTTCTCCAAAAATGACCAACAAACTTGGAGTCTCTATCAGTGACAATATTAAGAGGTAATCCATGCATCCTTACAACTTCTTTGAAAAATAGACCTATAATATGGGATACATCATTTGTGCATTTACATGACACCAAATGAGCCAGCTTGCTAAACCTACCAATAATTACAAAAACACTATCAAACCCCCTAGGATTTTTGGGCAATCCAAGTACAAAATCCATACTAAGGCTTTCCCAAGGCCTAGTATGAATCAATAAAGGCTGATACAAACCAGAACTGGTTGAAACACCTTTTTCCCTTTGAAAAATAGGACAATTCTCCATAAATATTCTTACCTCTACCTACATCTTGGGCCAAAAATAAAACCTTGATACCTGTTCTAAGGTTTTGTCCAAACCAAAATGACCTCCAAGACTGCCATTGTGTTTTTCTCTAATTATATTCTCCCTCATAGAACATTAGGGAATGCATAACTGATGCCCCTTGAAGAGAAACCCATCTTGTAATATAAAATTAGAAAACTCAACATGAAAAGAGTCAACAAACATAGTATATACATCATATAAATCTTTGAAATCATGATCCTCCTTATACATGGCCTTGAGGGAATCAATACCAACACTTTACAACTGAATTTCTTGAACAGTAAGTGTTTGAATGCTCAAAGCATTTGCAACCTTATTAGTCAAACCCTTCTTGTGCTTGATAGTAAAAGTGTAAGGTTGGAGTTGTTCAACCCACTTGATGTGCCTTTTTTTCAACTTCTCTTGCCCATTTAGAAAATTCAAGGCATGGTTATCAATATAAAAAATAAACTCTTTTGGAAGAAGGTAATGGCACCACTTCTTGAGTGCTTGCACCATAGCATAAAGCTCCAAATCATAGGTTGAATGCCTCTTCTTATCCTCATTCAACTACTCTGAAAAGAATGCTACTGGATGTCCTTCTTGACTAAGAACTGCACCTATTGCCTGCTTGCTTGCATCATATTCAACTATAAAAAGTTCTGCAACCTTCCTCTTCAAAATCTCAAAGCTTTGGGCTGCTTGCTCTGTCCACTCAAACCTGCATTTGATTCCTCCTCTTTTAGTGTTAAGGATGGGAGCACAAATATGACTAAAGCCCTTGATGAACTTCCTATAAAAAGTAGCCAATCCATGAAAACTCCTAACATCACCTACTATCCTAGGTGTAGGCCAATTTACAAAAGCATCAACATTAGAAAGATCCATTTTCAAACATCCATTTGAAACTACAAAACCAAGATACACCAACTCAACTTTCATGAATTCACACTTATCTAGATTGATTACCAATTTCTCCTCATGAATCTTCATCAAAACCTAATCCAAATGCTTCAAATTCTCCTCCTTGGACCTGCTAAACACCAAGATATCATCAAGATAAACAATAACAAACTTTCCAATAATTTTTTTCAATACCTCATTCATGAGGCGCATAAAAGTACTAGGTGCATTTGTGAGGCCAAATGGCATCACCATCCACTCATATAAACCCTCATTGGTTTTAAAGGTTGTCTTCCACTCATCACCATGTCTGATTCTAATCTAATGGTAACCTGACTTTAATCAATCTTTGAAATTAGCATGACCCTCCAAGATAGTCCATGAGGTCTTCAATCCTATGCATAGGAAACTGGTACCTAATTGTGATCTTATTGATGCCTCTAGAATCAGTGCACATCCTCCATGTTCCGTATTTCTTTGGTGCCAAGATATTAGGTACAGATCATGGGCTCAAACGCTTTCTAATCAACCCCTTATCCAAAATATCATGCACTTGTCTTTCTATCTCCTTATTCTGACTAGGAGTCATCTTGTAGGCAGCTTTATTAGGTAAGGTCACACCAAGTATCAAATCAATTTGATGACAGATTTCTCTGATGAGAGGTAGGTTATCAGGCATGTCTTTGGCCACAAATCCCTTGTATCTATCCAACATGGTTTGCACTTCCCTAGGAATCTCTCCTTTCTTGTCATTCCCTTGCTTGGACTCATCTTTTGGGTGTAAGACTAAAGTATAGCCTTGGGTCTCTTCTTGTTTGAGGACTTCCAAAAAACTCTTTTCCACTAAGCAACATGACATGTGGAATAACAATCTTCTCTTCCCCTTGATTAGGTAAAGGTTCCATCCTAAACTGCCTACCATTCTTGGTAATGACATACATATTTTTCTCACCATCATGTTGTGCTTTGACATCATACTAGAAAGGACAACCTAACAATAGGTGACAAGCATCCATAGGAAGGATATCACACAAGATGCTATCCTTATAGTCCCCCATTTCAAACTCTACCCAAGTTTGTTCATCTACCACTACATGTCCCTTATTAAGCTAGGATACCTTATAAGTGTTACTACTTATTAAGTTGCCATTAGTTTTATATCCAAAGTCATTCTATATACTCTAGTTGGTTACTACTACCGAAATATTTAGTCGGTATGCACAGAGTAGTCGGTTATAGAAGAAAGTAGTCATAGAGCCTAGTATACACCAAGTTGTCTACCAAGTAACATTCTATGTCTACCGAGTTGCAATAATGATACACCGAGCTGTCTACCGAGTTGCAATAATGATACATTGAGTTGATATACACCGAGTGAAATGTTTTACCAAATTCATTGAACCTAAACACTTGTGTGAAAACATGTTACAAGATCGAGAAGCAAAAAAACCGTTATCACATTGGAAATTTCACTTAAGGATTATGTATGATTTTGAGGTCATTTAACCAATGAAATATTTTTGTATGGTTATTCATTAAATAAATCATGTTTGTAAGATCAAAACAATGAACCAAATCATTGACATAAGAGATCTATTTATACAGCATAATTTGGGATCAGATAGACATTATTGAGGTATGTGTGTATGAGTGTGAAGACAGACATATGTGAAAAGTAAAATCATGGGAAAGCACTGAGTATTGAGACTATCAGAGACATAGAGGTCACCAAGAAGGATTTCAGAGAATATTCAAAGAACAAAGTAAACAGAAGGGTTTACCGAGTTATGTTATGGGTTATTGAGGTATGCTATAAGTAAGGTAATCTTATTTTGAGCACATAGAATCTGCTATAACATTCCAGATGTAAAGTTGTAGATATTTGTAAAGATTTTATTGTAATATTTTGAAGTTGTAAGAGAAACCTTTAACAGGGTAAAAGACTCTAACAAAGTCTATAAATTGTAAAGCCTTTAACCAGGTGTAGCATTTAGAATAAGTGTTGTAAAATCCTTTAGCAAGGTAGATCTAATGATCTTGATACTCCTAACAGGGTAAGCTATCAGAAATAGCTGAACATGTAGCTCTAATTGAGCACTCTTTATTATTGTAGTAGTGAAGTTGTGGGTACCATCCCCATCACAGTTTTTCTCTCTAACCAGAGTTTCTACGTAACCAAAATATATGTGTTATGGAGTGAATCATGTATGATTGTTATTTATTTGTTTCAGCTTTATGTTATGTTACATTAGTTTGTGGTTTATGCATAACAGTAAAGATATTGTTGAAGAAAAGTTTTGAAGTACTGATTCACTCCTCCCCTCTCAGTACATTAGTTTTTCATATTGGGCCTAACAATTGGTATCAGAGCTTCAATCTTGGAAAAGGGTTTAATAGCCTAAAGAAAAAGATCTTATCAATGGAAGGATATAAACAATCTCGGAGAATTGTGTATTTGCAAGAAGAGTTGGATCATGCTAATCAAGTGATTGCAGACATGCAAAGACAAATGCAAAAATCATTGAAAGTTAGAAGAAGATTATCTGATGATTTACAAGACTCTCAAGAGCTAGTGGAACAAATTGAAACATCATCTGAGAACAGTATATCTAAAGAGATGATTGGAGAACTGAAAGAAAAGAACAAAGCACTAACTAATCAGCTAAAAGCAATGAAAATAGGACATGAACATTTCAGCACACAGATAATTGAGAATCTTGATGCATTAAGGATAGCTGAGGAGAAAGTAAGAGATCTAGAAAGAGAAAAACAACAGCTTGAAGCATTAGTATCTGAAAAGAATGATGAAATCACAAGGTTAACTGGAATTCAAAGTAATCTGTAAGATCAATTGGGTTATGCACATCATGAAGAAAATCTGAAAGATGATGAGAATTAAGCATTGAAATTTGAAGTATCAAGGTTGACCGATGAACTTGAAACAGAGAAGAAATCCAAAGAAACACTGAAGAAGAGTTATGAAGCATCAAAGATGTTGGATGAGCAACTGAATACAAGAAGACCCAACAAAGAAGTAGGACTCAGTTACAAAGGAAAAGACTCCACCGAGAAGGGAATCGACACTACCAAGAGAGGAGAATCATCAAAGCAAGCTGGAAACAAGAAGAATATCAAAGGAAAGAAGCCTATTTGCAACTACTGTGGAAAACAAGGACATACTGCTAATATGTGCCAAATCAGAAAAGGTAAGCAACAGAATGTCACTAAGTCTAATGATTATTATAACAACTACAATAAGTATGGTCACACATCTAACCAATGTAGGAGAAAGTCTGTTAGCAATTATCAAAAGGCAAAATTCAAAGGGTTTTGTAAAAACTACAATTGATATGGACATAGTACCAAAAAGTGTTGGTTTAAGCAGAAGAACTATATGTGGTTTGCACACTGAGCAAATATTGGAGGCTATCAAACTCACACAGATCCTTATTGACAATATTTTGCAGTACCATGGGATTACAATACAAGGAAATGGTGTGAATGTTGTGGAAGATATGGACATATAAGAAATGATAACTAGAAGTGATCCAAACTTCAGTGTATTAGCCGAGTATTGTAATAACTTTAATGACTTCATCAAAAGACTAGGTGATAACTTTAATGATATTATGGATGATTATTTCAGCAATTTTCAAGAAAAGATGCATAACAGGTATAGAATTCCACCCCAATTAGTAGAGAAATACAAGGATGACATATGCTTTGAAGTGGACACCGACTACTGCTATGTTAATGTTGTGGAACCAAGAACTCAATCTTTTCCACCTATGGGTTATGAGATTGATTTTGACATCACACAATAGCAGATAGATGCTTTTCTTACATTACCAAGGCATGCTACTGAGCTGAGGTATGGAACCTATGAAGAAGTTAAAGAGAAAGTAAGGATGAGCATTGTAGTACCCAAGGCTACAAGGAAGGCAACAAAAATGATCAAGGCATTAACGGAGAAATTTGGAGAAGGTTCTTCCTCCACACCTATCAAGGGAACTATAGTAATCACCAAGGAGGAATTTGAATCTCAAGAGGCAGCTATTACACTGAGCACCGAATTGCCTAAGGGAAAAGTTTTGAAAAGAAAGAAATGGGATACATCATAGGTATCACTGACTCCTTCAATAAAGCGGCCAAACACAAGATCATCTATAGCTTCACCAAGTAAGAAACCAAAGAATGTTGCTGCACCCAAGGTAACAAAAACTTACAAGAAATCTACTAGAAGACTCATTTTAACTAAAGAGTTTAGTGACACCAAATCTGAAGATGCAAACAAATTTCAGATTGTCAAGAGTAAAAAGGTAAATGTACATAGTGTTGACAATTTTTGTACTAATCTGAAGCAATATGGTGGATTTGGAGCATTCAGATATGTTAAGTATGAATCCAGATCTAATGATGAAAAGAGATTAATAGAAGAAGCTATCATCTGCACACTTCTGAAATTTTGATTGGTCCCATTGGAAGTATCTAAGTCTCTTCCAAATGAATTATATTTGCATATTGATAATAGGTGGAAGTATGCCATGGACTTAGAGAAACAAATGAGAGAAAGAAGTCTGGTACATCTTTTTCTAGACATGTCGATAGATGAGATCACTAAACATTTGAAAAATCACCACACAAAATTTCTCGTCAAGCAAAGAGCATTGAAATTGATGAATGGCCTTTACTTGGATGTAGAGAATGAGACCAAAGAAAAATGGAAGGAAATATTTTGAATCAAGAATGATAGTGAGCAAGATGAAGTTGAAATAGTTGATGTCACCGAGCAAGATCCTGATATCACTGAGCAAGACACTGCTAACACTATACAAGTTGATGAGGATATCATGGACACTGAGGTACCTGAACAGGAAATGCTAGAAGGGAATGCATATGCCAAACTAGTATCTAGTGAGTCAGTTTTGGAACAAGTTCAGCCCTATCCTCCGATCACTCAACCTACTTCAACCGGGGCCCCTCAAGATATTGTGCAAGGAACAGAGGGTCACAAGTCTACAGAAGAAGAAACTACTTCTCAAGCCATTGAAGAACAGTCTTCTCAAGCTCCTTCTAGCACTGAAAATGTTACATCTGAAGCCCCAAGCATAGAAGCACCAAAGAACACCACAAAGGCTACATCAGAGGTTCATGAAATTGATAAAAAAAATTCCTCTACCAAGCAACCTACCGAGGGTCACCAAGCCTCACAAGCCATTGTATTAGTTGAACCAGTGAAAGGTAAAGAAAAGAAGATGAAAAAGCATAGTTTCAAATTAGATTTGTCAAAACCAATAGTGTTGCCGAATGTAGACATTTCCAAATTAAAAGGGCAAGCGCTCATTGAATTCGGTGAACTATGCAAAGCAAAGCAGAATAGGAGAATCAAATGGCTACTCAAAAGAAAAACAAAGTACTTCAGAAGGTGAAAGAACTATTAACAGATATGCTACCTAAAGCTACAATGACAAAAGATGCAGCCATCCACATTCAACTGGATGAACTCCTAACTAAAATAGAGACATCAAGAGTAGACGCATCTAAATATTTGAGCAAGTTAAAAGACAAAGAGCTCACTGCTAAAATGATTGAAGAGGTATAGAAGGCTATTGCTATTGGCAAAGTAAAACTTGTCAAATGTATTGCTCAGTTGTCCCCTCAAGTCAAGCACATTCTTTATTTATTTCAGAAACTCTGTACATTTTCTTTATTCATTAAGGATATCAAAAATAAAACTGAAGTGATTGAGAAAGAGATCATCGATCTCTCAAATAAGTTGACCACTGAGCCAAATTCTATTCAGCATTTTTATACAAAATTACAAAAGCTCATGGCTCAACAATTAGAACTCAAGAGTGAAGAGAACAAGATAAGGATGGACATAATGACTCTTCAGACATTATTCATTCCTCATCTTTCATCTGTCAAAGAGCAGATCGACAAAGCTACCTCCCTATCCACTCAGCAAGAGGCAAGCACCTTAGATGGCCTAATTTCACTATTAACTGACATTACAGCTCAGAATTCACTCATGGATAGTGTCAAGGATGCCCTCTCTACCACCCTTACCGATGCAAAGACAAAGTATAAATCCATTTTTGACCAGTTGCCACAACCGAATGGTAACTAAGTTTTGATGTTTGTCAAAAAGGGGGAGTGAGTATAGCATCAAAGTATCAAAGAGGGAGTGTTGTATACAGGGGGAGTATACCAAGCAGAATAGAGTATCCAAACAAAATTTTGACAGCACCGACCAGTGAACTGAGCAGTGTCAACTGAGCAGTTATCAAAGAACATTGATCATTGAGCATGCAAAATCAAAGTTTTGTATAGTATATTGATAAGAGGAGTATATCTGAAACATACCATTTTGTTGACTAATGTATATACTGATAAGTCAGTGTATTGACATGTTTTTTTATCAGGACTCTTAGGTTTTTGGTATCTTTTGGGTTGCATTGTGATAGTAAAATATTGTGAATTGACTATATGTAATCCATGTTTTAAAACTGAACTTAAGAAATCATGTTTGAACTTTGTCGGTCAATTCTTGCAGCCATGCCAATTTATTCCTGTAGCCAAATGGTTTGTCTCTATGATATGCAGATTATTTAGGATGATTTCATATGTGAGTTAATGAATATATTAGTTAAGTAAGATACATATTCATGTCCTTGTATACTGTTTCTGTTTTAGTGCAGATAATAATTGATGTTGCGGTGGAGAATTTTCTTTTGCGCCTAAGGATTGGAGAATCACATTCAGATGGTTGGAGGTCAAATTGAAGGCAATTCAAGAAAGCACAATCTATGGCATAATCAAAGCAGTTGCACTTCACCATGGGAGTTTAACTTTGATGCATGTTTAATTTGTAAAATATTGCTTTGGCATGCAAAGATTGTGGTTCGATTTCAGATCCACAGTTCCTGTAGCCAAGCTCTCTGTTATCCCCTTCATCTGACAACTATCTGCCTCTTCTTCTAGGCATAACTGAAGTTGTCCATTGTAGTTTATCTTTTCTTTATAATAAGCTCTTCCTTCTTTTCTAAGAGTGAGACAAAATGGAAAGGGATTGAGCAGAGTGTTTGTCATGCATTTTGAATTTTCTCTCTTAGAATATGTAATCATCTTTCAGGAAGAAATGAATAAAAATATGTTATTCTGATCTATTAATAGTTCTTTGCTGAGAGTTTGATATCACTCATCCAAGGGGGCCTACTTGGTGAGTGATCCTGTGTTTCTGATTATTGAAGTTAGTTTTTACTTAGTTGCAGTAGAAGTTCATGACTGGATTGTTCCTGCAGCCACTGGAAATAGATCCTTTGACTGTTCCTGCAGCCAAGGCAGAACGGTGTGATTCTTGTTATTTTCATTAGATCATTTCAGCAGAGTTTTGTAAAGCTTTCATTTAGCCTTTTATGATTTCCATTCCTACCTTTCCTGCAGTAATTTAGAATAATCATTTAAGGAGCTTAGTGCATATATATTGCAGACCCATTTCAAGTTTTACGTTCCTAGATTGACAACTAAATGAACACCAGCCATGAGAATAGTAAACTCTACCATATGAATGTCCAAACTTTGGATTGAGATTTCAATTAGAGGTATTATTATTGTCATTATAGTTGGGGTAGACATTTTTGGTGTCGTTTCCGAGGATGGTGTCAAGCTAAGAGCCTTTTATGATTATCTTAGCTTCTAGTTAATTGTTTGAATTTCATGAATCTGCAAGCATAATAGAAGAAAAGATGCCAGAGGTAGATTTTTGCCCACTCATACTACTCATGCAGAAGAGAGTTTTCTAGATATAAACCCTCTTTCTGAGTAGTATCAAGTCCCACAAAATTTGAATCACCCTAAGTCTGAATTTCTAGAAGGTAGTATTCAGTTCCTTTTTGGTTCACAAGAAGAAGAATTGCCTATTGTAATAACCCCCACAAGTCCAATGCAAGGGAACCAACCTCCTATTGGAAATAATCCATTACCACTACCTGGTCCAACATTTGAGTTTCCCATCTTTGACCAGCATGATAATGCTAACTTCAAGAACATTCCAACATCTTCACTTCCTAAATTCTATGGGTTGGTGACAGAGGATCCAGATACATTTTTGTTTGAGTGTGATGTTCTCTGCAGGAGTTTTGACTATACTAAAGATGCCCATAGACTCAAAAATTTTCTAGCCACTTTGAAGGAGTCATCCTTGAGATGGTTTATGAGCTTGGGTAGTAGCACAATCAATACATGGGATGAAATAAAATGGTTGTTTCTTGCAAAATACAAAGATTATTGTAGAGGCATTGATCGTCATGGGGATGATATCTTTAGAATGACACAAACTAAAGATGAGAGCCTTGAGGATTATCTGGAAAGGTTTTTGTTTAGTGTCAAGAAGTCCAAGAATAGTACTCTAAATGAAGATTCCCTAAATTAATATTCTTGAGGGGTATCAGTGATGAATGTACTGATTCCTTAGATCTAATGGGGGGAGGCAACATTACGTAGTCTACTTGGGCTGAAATAGGACAAATTTGCAAGAAGTATTCCAGATCTACTTCTAAGAAGAATAGGAGATTTAAGCCAGGAGCACTATCATCATCATCTGGAACTAGAGTTTCTAGGTTGGAACTTAGCCATTTGTTAAAAGATTTCAAGGAGGATATTATAAACAATATGGCTACTTAGTTGGATACATTGGTAGCTAAGAAGAAGCATGAGGAAGCTGATGCATTTCTTGCAGAATTCTATCCTCATTGTAAGTAGCGGAAGAAAGATTGCAGATGTAAGATGGTTGCAAATGTTGAAGTACCTGATTTCAAACCAATTCAAGGGGAGGATGAACAAGTCTTCTATGTTGCTCAGAGAAGACCAAATTTTTAGAGACAAGGTATACCACCTGATCCACTTTCCTTTTCTAGTTATAGTGGTAATTCTTATGCACCAAATAAGCAATGGCAACCATAGTATTCTCAAAATTTTGGTAATTATCCACATTGGTATGGATCACAAGGCCAAGCATAGCAATTTTCTAATCAAATCCCCAAGTGGTAGCAGCCACAGGGAAACTGGTATCCACCTCAAGGTGCAGGGAACCAGTTGCAAGGGAATTGGCAACCTACCTCTCAATGGAGGGGGAAACCCATCATGGTCATCCCAATCTTTTGGGTATCAGCCCCCTCCTCAGCAGCCACAACCTCCTGCTTTAATGCCACCTCTTGTAGCCATAGCACCACCTCCCAAGCCAACACAATTGCCTACTCAACTATTGCCTAATCCAAATATCAAATCTCAGCAACAACAACAAGCTTATTCTATTGATGCTAATCAATACCCAACCTATTCTTTATCACTAGATGATATTCACCTTCGATCTGGAACAACACTACCTAATCCCTCTCAGCCAGTTATTACTGAGGTACAAGAAGAGCAGCCAATCTCTGATCCTAAAGATGTAATACCTCAGAATCAAATATTACCACCGTTTCCCCATAGATTGAAATACAAAGAAGTTTCAACTAATCAACAACAAAGCTTTGATATTCTTGATCAACTGAAGCACATTTGTGTTAAAATTCCATTACTGCAAGCAATAAAGGATGTTCCAATATATGGTAAAGCATTGAGAAAGGCATGCCTAAAAAAACCTAGTAGAAAGAAAAAGGACCCACAAATAGTTCATGTTATGGGTCAATTGGCTGATATTATGTTAGGAAAAATTGCTATTCCAAAGTATTTTGATCCAGGTAGTCCTGTTGTGAGTATAGTCATTAATGGCAGTCAAATAAAAAATGTTTTAGTTGATCTAGGGGTAGCCATTAATGTAATGAAAAGGGAAGTAATGAAACATCTAGAGATAGATAGTTTAAGGGCTCCACCCATAGTTCTCCAACTTGCTGATGGCTCTATAGTAAGACCTGATGGTATAATAGAAGATATAGTGGTCATTCTAGATTCCTAGGAATATCCTGCAGACTTTATGATTTTATCCCCAAAAATAACATTAGGAGGATATCCAGTCATTTTGGGAAGACCATGGCTTGCCACAGCTGATGCATATATTGGGTGTAGATCAGGAGACATGACTATTTCAGATGGTCGTTCCACAAAAAAATTAGCCTTGTATTCCCTTGCACAACCTCAGCTTGAGTAGTAGCAGGCTGTTTGGCCTATTTTGGGAGAGGAATCTGAAGAAATTGACTCTATTAATCACCTTATGATGATTAATCGAGTTCCACTCATGCAATTATATGATGAAGAATTAATCCTTTATAAGGTCTTGATAAATGAATTAATAGAAGACCAAGAATTGCAGGAATTGGTTCTGAATATTGCAGGGTTGGACTTTCCTGCAGCCACTGATATCTTGCATACCTTATTGCCGCAGGAATTGTCATATTCTCATGTTTCTGATATAAATCAAATTAAATAAATATTTGAACATCAATAAGAATATAGCAGATACTCAGAAGGATAGCCTGGTGGACTTGCTAAAACTCCATAGAAATGCTTTTGCATGGGATTACAAGGATATGAATGGAATTGATCCAGCAGTTTGTACTCATTGCATTTACATAAGGATGGGTGTTGACCCCTCAGACAACCTCAAAGAAGAGTCAATCCTACCCTAAAGCAGATAGTTAAAGAAGAATTGCAAAAATTGTTGAAAGCTAGGTTTATCTATCCTATCTCTAATAGTCAATGGGTATCACCTTTTGTGATAGTTCCTAAAAAGGGAGGCAAATGGAGAGTATGTGTTGATTATAGAGCTTTGAACTTAGCCACAAGGAAGTATCATTTTCCACTACCATTTGTGGATCAAGTATTGGATTCTCTTGCTGGTAAGAGATATTTTTCATTTCTGGATGGATTTAGTGGCTATAATCAGATACAAATAGCTCCTGAGGATCAGGAGAAAATAACATTTACTTGTCCATGGGGCACTTATGCATATTCTATTCTTCCTTTTGGGTTGTGTAATGCTCCAGCCACTTTTCAAAGGGCAGTCATCAGTATTTTTTCTGATATTTCTCAAGATATTATGAAAATTTACATGGATGACTTTACAACCTATAGTTTTGAATTTGATCAAGCATTGGGTAATTTGAAGAAAGTTTTGCAGCAGTGTGAAGACTAAAACTTGTCTCTAAATAGTGAAAAGTGTTTCATTATGATGGAAGAAGGAATAGTCCTTGGTCATCATATATCTG
The DNA here is from genome assembly GCF_030272615.1 of Cryptomeria japonica. Classification (NCBI taxonomy): domain Eukaryota; kingdom Viridiplantae; phylum Streptophyta; class Pinopsida; order Cupressales; family Cupressaceae; genus Cryptomeria; species Cryptomeria japonica. The sequence goes on along the minus strand of NC_081412.1, from coordinate 382,821,536 downwards.
TACAAGGCATACAAGTGGATCCAACAAAGATTGAGGTTATTCAGCATATTAATGACCCTATGAAGCAGAAAGATGTGAGAAGTTTTCTTGGCCATTTTGGATACTACAGAAGATTTATCAAAGATTTTAGCAAAATTGCAAGTCCCTTATATACACTGCTTACTAAAGATGCAGAATTTAAATGGACCTCAGCATGCAATGAAGCTTTTTTAAAGCTTAAGCATGCTTTGACTCAAGCATCAGTTCTAAAAGGACCTAATTGGTCTCTACCATTCCAAATCCATATTGATGCATCTAATTATGCTATAGGAGTAGTGCTAGGACAAAAAGTTGACAAGTTGGAAAATGCAATATATTATATCAGCAAGAATTTGCAAGGACCTGAATTGAATTATACAGTTACTGAAAAGGAAATGCTAGCTGTCATATATGCCCTTAACAAGTTTAGGCACTATATTATAGGGTATCCCATATTTGTGCATACAGATCATACTGCAATTAGATATCCCATGAATAAGCCATCCATCACCGGTAGACTGGCTCGCTGGTTATTGTTGATGCAGGAATTTGATATCACAGTTGTTGATAAGTCAGGGAAGTCTAATGTTGTTGCAGATTATCTTTCATGTCTTCAATTATAGGAAGACTCTACAATAATAGATGACACTTTTCTAGATGAGCATTTGTTTCTCATATAGGCTCATACTCCTTGGTATGCTGATATTGCCAACTATTTAGCTGCAGCTAAGATGCCAATTTCTTTTTCTCCTAAGGAAAGAAGGTTGCTAGTTGAAAAAAGTTTTAACTTTTCATGGATTGCTGATTGTCTATTTTATACTAGACCTGATCAAGTCATGCAAAGATGTGTCCGAGAGGATGAAACATATGATATATTGCATGCATGTCATGATGAGCCATGTGGAGGTCATTTTGCTGCTAAAAGGACAACACTAAAAATACTCAATACTAGTTATTATTGGCCTACACTACACAAGGATGTAGCTCAGTACACAAGGAAGTGTGACAGATGTCAGCAAATGGGCAGACCTACAAAATCTGATGAGATGCCACTATATCCTCAAATATCTATTACACCATTTGATAAATGGGGATTAGATTTTGTTGGCCCCATTGATCCACCTTCTAATGGCAAAACTTATATCTTGGTATTTATAGACTATGTGAAAAAATGGGTAGAAGCTAGAGCTATGCAACACGCAATAGATAATAAGGTAGCTGAATTTCTTTATGAAGAAATATTTACAAGATATGGAGTACCTAGGGAAATTGTCTCAGATCAGGGACCTCAATTTACATCAACTTTGATAAAAGCTTTGGTCAATGAATACAATATAAGACACATGAAATCTACTCCATATCATCCACAGTCTAATGGCCAAGTAGAAGTTACCAACAGAGAGCTTGAGGCTATTCTTACAAAAATAGTGTCTATCCACAAGAAAGATTGGTCTAATCAGCTTTCAGAGGCAATTTGGGCATATAGAACAAAATGGAAAACACCAATCAGATTCACACCTTTTGAGATGGTTTATGGCAAAACAGTAATGATGCCTATTGAATTTGAGCATAAAACCTTGAGAATAGTTTTACAACTGAGTATGACATTGTCTGAAGCATAGAAGGAATGCATTCAGTAGTCAAATGCTCTTGATGAATAGAGAAAGATAGTTGTTCAACAGATAGAGTTGATTCAAAACCAAGAGCCAGATGGCATGATAAATATATCAGAGAAAAGAAATTCAAAGTTGGTGACTAGGCACTCTTGTATGATTCTAGATATAAGGATGCTATGGGAAAACCCCAAACAAGGTGGTTAGGTCCTTATGAGGTAGAAGAAGTTTTTCACAATGCAGCAATCCGGTTGTCCACAATAGATCCTATTCAATTTAAACTCTTAGTGAATGGACACCGACTACGACTTTATCACAAGCCAGCTACTAGAGAAGAGTTCCTGCAGCAGTTTGCTTCTCAAAATGAAATGCAAGTTCCTGCAGCAACTAGCAAGGTTCTTGCAACAACTATCAATACTTCAATATCAATTCATGATCTTTTTGTTGCATTTGAGCATGTTGATAAAGGTGATGTTCCTGCAGCCTCTGCAGTGAACTTATTTACCGTATCATAATAAAATATTTCCATGAGGAGTATTGTTCTCCGTACATAAAGTTCCATCCACTACACTCCATCCCACTTTCTTACTTGTCACTTCATTTCATTTCACCATCATTTTCACCCAATTGTAGGTACATGTATATTGTACTTTATTTTAATTATGCATTTATTAGGTCATTATGATTTTAATCTTGTTTTAATCCGCTCCAAAACCAAAATCTCATCAGCCTGTGTGGACACGTTCTAGGTTAAGTTGGGGGAGGTACTTTATGGTCCTTTTTCCCAGTAAGATTTATTATCCCGAACTAATTTCCTAGCTGAAATTACTTATGATGACTATTATTTCACGCGAGTGAATAATAAGTTTTGTCGCCAAATTTAAGATATGTAGATTTTACCTTTTGTGAATCTGTCAAACATTTTAGTGAAGCTATGAAAGTATCAGAGTAAAAGATGCATGGTGATTTGATTCACCATGAACCAACTATCCATGAAGGGTCATTGCAGGATGTTATCTGTGTGCATTATTTCCAAAACCACGGCTAGTTGGATTATTTCTTGAGAATCAGGGATTTTAATGACGAAATAGCTGTGAAATTTATGCATTCTTTTGATGAAGGAGAAGCTATAGTTAAGGGGTTGAGAGTAATTGCTACAAAGCAATGAATTGCAGAGGTCATAGGGTTGCTGCAAGAAGGAGAACTCTTTCCAGAATCAAAGGATGCAAGGAGTGCCAGGGCAGAGTTCACAATTCCTACTGACAGACCCTTAATGGTGGATAGGCAAGGGACTAGAAGGGTTTCTTTGCCAGCACATTGGCCTTGGGTAGCTCTGTATATTATGAAATATATTACCTATGAAGGATAGTATTCAAATCTCCATTCACCTCACTTCAAGTTACTTAGTCATCTGCATCATGACCGGCGAGTTAATGTCCCAAATTTCTTGTATCATCTCATTTCTATAAGTGCTAAGGAGACTAAAAAATATGGAAATCGCTCTGTTAGCCATCATGGACTGGTGAATTTTTTGGTATAACGGTTTCTGAGAGATGTTTCATAGATGGAATGGGGTGTGTTTGAGGATATTTTGCAATTTAGGGTAGATGAAGCCCCTATTGAAAATAATCCACCAGTTCAAGAAGAGATTGTTGCAGAAGGTCTTTCTAGTGAAGATGAGGGTTTACTGGTTGCTGAAGGAGCTACAATTATTTTAGAAGAAAATATTGAGGCAGAGTCAATCAAAGGACAACCCTCTACCTCTCTTCAAGGAGGTTCACCTATTTTGTAAAGGGAAGGAAAATAATTGGAAAAGGAGGAGTCAAATAAATAATTTGTTATCTAGCCACAGGAAGCGCATATCCCTCTTGCAGCCAAGAGGCATCAAACAAAAACAAAAACTCCTGTATCTGTTTCAAAAGTACATGTGAGGAGAACAAGAAGGAGGACATAGAAGACTCAACCAATGAGTAATCTAGCAGAGGTGATTGCAGTGGAAACTTCAGAAGAAGAAGATGCTACAGAGAAGGAAATTCAAGAAAACCCTATAGAAGAGGAAATTCCAGAGAACCCTGTAGAAGAGGAAATGCAAGAAAATCCTACAGGAGAAGAAATCCAAGAAGAAATTCAGGAAGAAATTGTAATGGATAAGAAGAAGAAATTCAAGAGAACCCTACAGAAGAGGAAATTCAAGAGAACCCTGTAGAAGAGGAAATGTAAGAAAATCCTACAGGAGAAGAAATCCAAGAAGAAATTCAGGATGAAATTGTAATGGATAAGCTTGCAAATCTGGCTTCAGTGGCATTGCAATGTGAGGAGATTATTGATGATGTTCCACAGCAACTTGAAGAAAATGTGGGAGATATGCCAATCTAGAATGAGGAAGTTATTGAAGAAATCCCACGGTCTAAGGTAGGACCTATAAGAACTCCTTCATCCCTAACTAGTTTATCAATTGCTTTAACATTCTTTAAGAAATGGGAAATAGAGAAGGATATGTTGCAAGGGATAATTAATAAGCAGCAAAAAGAGATTGAGAAGAAAGATAATAGAATTAAAGAATTAGAGACTAAGGTAGAAGAGATTTATGGTATGGTTCCTGAGATAATGCAATGTAGGGCTCCCCCAAGAATTTATGCAGTGCACTTGAAAGAACGGTATCTGAATTTCAGATTAAACCGCATTGTAAGGGATCTTAATCCATCCTTGGAAACACTTGAAGAATTCTATCATGCTTATCAAACCTCCCCACATGCTGTAAGGAATCTATTATGTGAATTATATTTACATAACTATGTTGTACCCCAGGATAGAGAATGGAATCCTTTGTTGTACATTGGGGATATCCATCTCAAAGCTCTAATGTCTTGGTTACAAAATAAGATGATTATTGGACCACAAGCTAGGGAGTTTGAAAAATTGGAACTTGACTATCCATTGCCATTGAGGAGGGAATCAGAAGCACCCAGGGTTCTGTATTATGATTGGCAAAAGTTGCTAATAAGAGATGATGTTAGTAAGATAGTACTTCCAATGAGAGAGGAAGTCTATCAAGCATATGAGCAATTGGTTCAAACCCATAGGATAATAGCACTAGAAGGACTAACTCAATGTTGGAATCATCTACCAGATCATTTAAAACTAGGAGAACCCTACTCATTATAGAATTTTCATGCAGCTATATAGAGAGCCTCCAAGTACAAACAACTAGGCAGGGAGAAATCCAATAATTGGTTGCCATTAATCTTTCAGCCTCCTATCCTTATGTGGCCACTTTTGGCATGCCAACCAACAGAACAAAATTATGATGTAAATGTGGAAGAAACAACTAGATGGTCCAGGTTGGAGAAAATGAAGGGATTCTATTAGAATTTGCCTTCCAAGGGAATCAGATAGGACACTGTTGGTGATTTCAGAGTTTCAGTAAAAGTAAAAAATTTTCCCTTTGCTGCAGGAGCAGCAAACCCTTAAAGTTGGGGGGCATGATAAGTCAGTGTATTGACATGTTTTTTATTAGGACTCTTAGGTTTTTGGTATCTTTTGGGTTGTATTGTGATAGTAAAATATTGTGAATTGACTATATGTAATCCATGTTTTAAAACTGAACTTAAGAAATCATGTTTGAACTTTGTCGGTCAATTCCTGCAGCCATGCCAATTTATTCCTATAGCCAAATGGTTTGTTCCTGTGATATGCAGATTATTTAGGATGATTTCATATGTGAGTTAATGAATGTATTAGTTAAGTAAAATACATATGCATGTCCTTATATGTTGTTTCTATTTTAGTGCAGATAATAATTGATGCTAGGGTGGAGAATTTTCTTTCGTGCCTAAGGACTGGAGAATCACGTTCAGATAGCTAGAGGTCAAACTAAAGGAGATTCAAGCGAGTGAAATCTATGGCATAATCAAAGAAGTTTTACTTCACCATGGGAGTTTAACTCCAGTTCATGTTTAATTTGCAAAATATCACTTTGGCGTGCAAAGACTGTGGTTCGATTTCAGATCCACAGTTCCTACAGCCAAGCTCTTTGTTATCCCCTTCATCTGACAGCTATCTGCCTCTTCTTCTGGGCATAACTAAAGTTGTTCATTGTAGTTTATCTTTTCTTTATAATAAGATCTTCCTTCTTTTCTGAGAGTGAGACAAAATGGAAAGGGATTGAGCAGAGTTTTTGTCATGCATTCTAAATTTTCTCTCTTAGAATATGTAATCATCTTTCAGGAAGAAATGAATAAAAATATGTTATTCAGATCTATTAATAGTTCTTTGCTGAGAGTTTGATATCACTCATCCAAGGGGGCCTACTTGGTGAGTGATCCTGTGTTTATGATTATTGAAGTTAATTTTTACTTAGTTGTAGTAGATGTTCATGACTAGATTGTTCCTGCAGCAACTGGAAATAGATCCTTTGACTGTTCCTGCAGCCAAGGCAGAACAGTGTGATTCTTGTTATTTTCATTAGATCATTTCAGCAGAGTTTTGTAAAGCTTTCATTTAGCCTTTTATGATTTCCATTCCTACCTTTCCTATAGTAATTTAGAATAATCATTTAAGGAGCCTAGTGCATATATATTGCAGACCCATTTCAAGTTTTACGTTCCTGGATTGACAACTAAATGAACACCAGCCATGAGAATAGTAAACTCTACCATATGAATATCCAAATTTTGGATTGAGATTTCAATTAGAGGTATTATTATTGTAATTATAGTTGGGGTAGACATATACTATCTGTTTAGTCAAATTTTGTAAGTATATAGATTTTTGAGTTATGAATTTGAAAGTAGTTTTGTTAAACATCTCAACTAATATCAAAAGGGGAGATTGTTACTACTTATTAAGTTGCCATTATTTTTATATCCAAAGTCATTCTATATACTCTAGTCAGTTACTACTATCGAAATATTCGGTCAATATGCACAGAGCAGTCGATTATAGAAGAAAGTAGTCACAGAGCCTAGTATACACCAAGCTGTCTACTGAGTAACATTCTATGTCTACCAAGTCGCAATAATGATACACCGAGTTGATATACACTGAGTGAAACATTTTACCAAATTCATTGAACCTAGACACTTGTGTGAAAATGTGTTACAAGATCGAGAAGCAAAAGAACCGTTATCACATTAGAAATTGCACTTAAGGATTGTGTATGATTTTGAGGTCATTTAACCAATGAAATATTTTTGTATGGTTATTCATTCAATAAATCATGTTTGTAAGATCGAAGCAATGAACCAGATCACTGGCATAAGAGATCTATTTATATAGCATGGATTCAGATCAGATAGACATTATTGAGGTATGTGTGTATGAGTGTGAAGACAGACATATGTGAAAAGTAAAATCATGGGAAAGCATTGAGTATTGAGACTGTCAGAGACATAGAGGTCATCGAGAAGGATTTTGAAGAATAGTCAAAGAACAGAGTAAATAGAAGGGTTTACCGAGTTATGTTATGGGTTATTGAGGTATTATATAAGCAAGGTAATCTCATTTTGAGCACATAGAATCTGCTATAACATTCTAGATGTAAAGTTGCAGATATTTGTAAAGATTTTATTGTAATATTTTGAAGTTGTAAGAGAAACCTTTAACAGGGTAAAAGACTCTAACAAAGTCTATAAATTGTAAAGCCTTTAACCAGGTGCAACATTTAGAATAAGTGTTGTAAAATCCTTTAGCAAGGTAGATCTAACAATCTTGATACTCCTAATAGGGTAAGCTATCAAAAATAGTTGAACATGTAGCTCTAACCGAGAACTCTTTATTATTGCAGTAGTGAAGTTGTGGGTGCCATCCCCACCACAGTTTTTCTCTCTAACCAAGAGTTTCTGCGTAACCAAAATATATGTATTATGGAGTGAATCATATATGATTTTTATTTATTTGTTTCAACTTTATGTTATGTTACAGCAATTTGTGGTTTATGCATAACAGTAAAGATATTGTTGAAGAAAAGTTTTGAAGTATTGATTCACCCCTCCCCTCTCAGTACATTAGCTTTCCATATTGGGCCTAACAATAAGGACTCACATGAGGCAACCTCTTCAGCTTTAACTTTTCTACCATCTAAAGCAACAATATTCTCTATGGAACCAAAATCAACAATCACTTTGTAAACCTTACCATGAGACATACAAGTAGTTTTGAAGAGTGACTTTCTTTGTGGGGGCTCTTTGCATTGGGGTACCTTCAAAAAAATTCTCCTTAGCATAAGACTTTCTCCATCCAAGGTAGGACCTGCATTTCCGATGGGTGAATTGACAATTTATCCATCATCTTCTTGCACAAGTTGAGTCCTTCTATCTGGTCCATCTAAGTTAGAAGCTTTCTCTGGGCATTTACTCATAGTGTGACCCACTTGGTTGTAATTGTAACATTTACTAGTGAAAACACTAGGTCCTCTGCCTTGGTTACCTTGCCTACCCCAACCAAAAGGTCTTATTCCTCTTATCAAGCCTCCATTATTATTATTGAACTCTCCATTGGACTCTTGTTGATTAGAGTCACCATTTTTAAAAGGATTATTCCTTCCTCCAAAGCCATCTCTACCTCTGAAATTTCTGCCACCTCTTCCTCTATTATTTTGTTCTCCTCTCCTTTTGATCTTATCTTCCACCCTCAATTCCAATTGAAAGAATTTGTGCATAGTGTCTAGAGCCATGATGTTGATCTCATCTTGGATGTTTTTCCTTAACCCATTCAAGTATCAAGCCACCTTCTCCGCCTCTTCTTCATGTTTCTTGGCCCTAAGGCTTAACTTGTGAAATTATTCAGTAAATGCATTCTCATCCAACTCCCTCTATCTAAGGTTTTGCAGCTTCTTATACATCTAAACCTCATAGTCTACTGGTCTTTGATTTTTTTCTTCATCCTCTCCCAAGAGGAAATCTTCTTCTTCCCTATGTTCACTCTTTCTTCCTGCAACACTGTCCACCACAACAAGGTAGACCCTTTGAGTCTAGACTTTTCCAAACTCACTCTTTTCTCCTTTGGTACCTCTTTGTACTCAAAATGATTATTGAGTGCTTCTATCCATTCAAGCACCTCTTCTCCATTTAGGCTACTGCTGTATATAGGTAGACTTTCCACATTATCCTTGTTTACTAATTTAAGGGCATCTAAAAACATCTTTTGATCAGGTTCCATATTTTGAGGAATGGCCTCCTTCTCTTCACTCTCTTCTAATTCATCATCACAAATTATGTCCTTTCCCTGGGACTGTTTGGTCTCTTTGAGTTTCTCTTCTAGCAACTCCTCTACCATCTTCTTGGTGGCCTTTGGGTTCATTTTCTTAGGAGGCATTGTAGCAGCCTCTTCTCCCAATTCTGAGTCCACCATACACTATTCCACCCTTGGTATAGCTCTGATACCAATATGATGCAGAGGGATATGGGACGTGCAATCACTTTCTTTGGTTTTTTTCTCAATAAGGGTCTCCACTAGGTGTCACCCAATGAACCAATGTCCTTAACCTTCCCAAGGTTATTAGAGCCTGCCCTAGATCCTTCCCAAGGACCTCTCCACTCAAGACAACTCACAATTGACAAGGAGTCTCCTACCCCTTAGGATCCAACCCTTCAACCAAAGTCACTTAACAACCCCACACCCCCAGCAACATGATCTTTATTCACAAGGTGGATTAGGCCTATGTGACTATTCACTCATGTGTTATATGGAATTTTCATAGATTCTGACCCCTTAGATAGGTTTATATTATCCTCTTGTGTCATTTCCCCTATTAGACCTAGGAAATAGGGCTACAAGCAATTAACCCTCCAATCATACTTTTCCTATTTTGTCTCACAATATACTTGAACAACCCCTTGTAGATATTTGGGTACCCTTTTGGACCTTCTTCAAGATTCCAAACTTTTGCATCTGGGTTTTTAGTATGGATGATCAAACCCTATTGACCCTATTTTGCCTCTTCTAGCCAGTTTTGGGGTCTAAGATCACAAAATCCTCACCAATCAATAAGGAATGCAAGAATGAAACTTCCCAAAGGTCTGTACCTACTCAAGATTCCTTCAAATTCTTATTTTGACCCTCCACCAATCTGTTGTTTAGGTTTTCTATCTCCTTTTGCTACTATTTAGGCTTGCCACATGACCGATGTCAAGCCGAGGGCCTCATCTTAGGATAGTCAAATGATACCTCCTATCTTCACAACCACAAATAATAGTTAATATATAGGCCAAATCAACATGCTCCCATGTTGTAGATCAATCCCATGAAGAGATGTTGATTTGTGCCCCTATTAGCATTCAAACCCTTGGTTTGAGGGTTTTACCAGACTAGTGGGATTGAAAATTCTCTTTTTTTCAAGCCCGAATGTTTCAAGGCCTCCAATAAACTCCAGATGTTTGACAAAACTCTGATACAACTTATAAAATTCTCAATTCATGCCCACCAATCATTAGGAATCATGCAAGAACTCGAATTCATGGAAAATGCAAAAAAAACTCAGCAACCATTTTGTTTGAAGACAAAGATTTCATTCAAGATTACTTCTCCAACTTTTGTAACTAGAAGGAATAATTCCTCCAAGCTTATATAATGCCAATTAAATCCTCCAACTTCCTCAATGCATACAAGTAACCAACCAACCGTTGGTGTAACCACATTTTGAAAATGTTGCAAAATAAGTTGCTTGACAACAATTGCAACTTTTGACAACATTTTACAAATTGATCTTGCCTTCACACCAAAGGTCAAGGATGAACATACTACACATTGTAGACCCCTAAACAACAAAAATACCTATATAATTTCCATACAATGCCTTTGACCAAGTTGACACACTTGGGAGCCTTAGGGCTTATTACATTGCCTAGGCCTAATAAATAGGCCTTCAAACACACACACACATTCTATTCCCAATATAAACATGAATAAAATAATGTGGACACATGTCCTGGTGCTCCTACACCAATCTTGAAGGATTTTTCCTGAGGAATCTTCCTTAATTGAAAAAATAGTATTGGCCGCTCTCTTTTGTTTACCTGACATCTGATTTTTTTTTGTATTTTTATCCCCTTCCCTTAACCATAGCTCATGAGATTTCTATCTCCAGTATTCCTCCTCTCTCTTACATATTTCTTCCCATTCCTCTTGAAATTTTTTCTTCTTAACGAAAAAATATGAATCTAGCCCTTTAGAGATGATCTAGTTATTAATCTGTTGCAACTGATTTTAAACAAATTATTTTTTAGCAAATATGTTTTTGAAGACTTCCTTATTCCATAGTTCAATTTGGGCTTTAATATGCTGCATTTTTTTATGAAACTTAAACATTTTGGTGCCCACCACCTGAGGAGCACTTACCCACCACTGTCTAAGCAAGGAATGAAAGTGGGGGTGTTGAAACCACATCTTCAAACTTGAAAGGAGGTCTATGATTATGTTTTGGCAAGGCTACAACTTTATCAATGCTTAATGGGATAGGGAAATGGTCTGAGCTTGATAAAGCTAAAATCTGATATTGCAATGAATTTCTTTTGAGCCCTCCACTCATTTGAAAAGAGGAATCTATCTAATCTCTCTGCAATTTGTAAGAAGCTAGACCTCCTATTAGTCCACGTAAAAAAACCATTTTGTGGAAGAATATCAAACAAGTCATTATCATTTATAAATTGTTTGAAATCTTCAACAATCCTAATAGGGGGGCAAATACCACCTTTTTTCTCCTCTAATGAAGTAATTGCATTAAAATTCCCCCCCAAAATAACATTCTTCCCTACAACTTGTTGAATGATCAAAGTGAGAAAGGACCACAAATTATTTTTATCCTAGGTAGATGTTGGGCCATAAACATTTATCAAATTAAAGCACATGTCAAAGTACTTTATACTAATAAGCTACCAATTAGTTTCTTGCTTTTTAAGCTATGAAACTACCGATTTTGGATTCCAAAGCACAACGAGACCTCTTGGAGCTCCTATACTCTGGTTGTGAGCTTATTTCCAATTTGACCATTTAGCTACTGATTTTTGAAAAACCTCATCTGACATTTTGGTTTCTTGAAGTAAAACTACATCTACCTGATAAGAGTCAAGTTATTGCTTGATTCTCTTCCTTTTGTCAGAGCCATTTATACCCCTGATGTTCCAAGACAAAAATTTCATACCTGTTAAGGAGAACTACATTTAGTCCTCCTCGTAACTCTCTTTGTAGCTGAGAATTTTTTGCCAATGGTAGTTTGGACACCAACCTCAATTTCCTCTTTTGCTTTAACAGATTTTGACTTTCTCCCTCTTTTTTTAGGAGTCCTCAAATCTGATTTACTTGAAGCAGGCATTTGGGAGATCGATAAGGTTTGAGAAAAATCAAAACTTTCCTTAAATTGATCATCTTTGAAGGATGAATTGGAAGGGGCAAAAGCTACCTTTTCTTCCTCTCATAGAACCTCTTTTTGATCTATTTTTTATATATTTCTTGGAAACTCAATAGGTGTTAGCTGGTGACTGATCTCAATGTCACCTAGACTAGAGTCAAATGGATCAAGATACTACAGATTTTCCAAAGTGGCATGTTCCACTAGAAAAACTTGATCAATTGTAATATCATGAATTTGAGTTGCTGCCTTTTGATTCCCAACAATCCAATCTTCAAATTAAGACTTTTGAAAATATCTCAGGTCCATCAAATGTAGCTAAATGGGACACAATATCAACTTTACTACTCAGGATAGATCCAACCTTATCAACATGACCTAGTGGGTGCACATAATTAGCATAATTCCCAAACATTTCCTCTTGAGCAATTTCATCAAAATGTTGGGAAGCCACATTCAAAATCAACTCATCCATTGGTCTTTGAAGCCCTTCTTCTAACTTCTTTTTACATTTAAAAAGGTGCAAGAGAGGAGAGATTGTCTCTTTCTAAACAACATCAATTGGGTCACTCTGGAAAATCAAATTTTGTACAGTGTTTTCCAATCTAAAGTGAGATCAGAGTCCTTCATGTGAAATATTGAAAATATTTTGACTAGGACCCAATAATTTATGTAGCCAAAGTGGTCCATCCAGAGAAAAACCAGAGTAGAAATATTTACCAAAGTTCTAGCTCCTATCAAAACCTAATAACTTGTGCTTCCTTTGAATAGATGGAAGAAAAGCCTTAACAAGTGCATCAAAAAAGGCATTACACACCAACTTAAAATTGAGTTCATTTAGGCCCTTCTAAGTAGGAGACACAGATGAACAGTTTGAATGGATAGCCTTAAAAAGTGACTCAAAAGGAACATTTGAAATCAACTTATCATGTACCTTAAGCATCACGAATGAAGGCTCACCGCCCAATTCCTCATCCTCATATTGACCTTCGTTCTCTTTCAAATGTAAAGAGCACTGAAAGGGATACAAAGTGTGATCTTTACACACAGAAATAATTTGTTGAACAGTGCTCTGACATTGAGTATTATAGTGACCTAATAAAATTTGATGTTGATCTACATAGGTAGCATTTTGGATTTCTATTTTCTAATCCCAAATACCCCACTAGGATTGAATAGAAATTGAGGTAGGAAATGGAATTGAAATATTAAGAAGAAGGCACACTCTGACTGGAAAATAGATAAACTCAAATAGAATCAGACCATGCTTTATAAAAATACCAAGCTTATTTGCCAAAATTTAAATAATATCAGGATCTCTGTATTCTAATAGTAAGTTTGGGAATGATATCCAGAAAGGCATCACTTGACACAAATTTGAATCGGGCTTGAAATTTGGAACCCAAGGCAAAGTAAAATGCCCCGATTCCTTACAAAACCAACCCTTATGTTTATGGACTGCATCTGTATTATCTTTAGAATCAAATAAAACAATAAAGAATTTTGATTTTGAATCTATGGAAGAAATAGTCTTAACCCCTATCCACATTTTCTTTGCCCATTCCATAATATCAAAAAGCTGAAGAGTTTGGTCCCAAAATTTACCTATGAGTGTCATTTCCCTTAAAAATTTGATCTAAGAAGAGAGTAAAGCGTCTGGAAAGGCAATATTATAATTGTTGCTAATGAAACTATCATCAACATCTCTCTCTCTATGGGATGATCCGAGAGCCTGTCATTTTCAGTATGTGCCACCTTCTTTCTCCAGGCTCTGCTAGATTTCTTTGGTATGAAGGGAGCACTATTATTTCATAGTGCCTTTAAATTTTCTCCCATTGAAGACCTCTTTTGGATCAAAATGTTGTTAAGACTAGAGAGAAATTTAGGGTTTTTCATAGAAATATTATTTGACCACGAAATGAAAGATGGGAGACTCCAAAAAGTGTCTACACACTTATTAGCTATGGTCCTAATCTTTCCATGATCATGTGAGCTTTGGTTTTGCCACAATCTTTCATGAATATTTTTAAAATGAGCCCTAGTTACCAATCGAGGAGATCCATCACATATATCAAAAACAACACTAGGACTGAGTTTCTATTTTCTTCTCTTACCTATCAAATCATGAAATTGCTAATGATTCTTTTTGTACTTTTGACTTAGGCAATATTTACCTTCGAAACCTTGTTGCAAACCTATCCTTCCTGCACCTCAACTGCGATCCAGAAACTTTTCGCGCCCATTACCTAATTCAAAATTTGGGTAATGTCCACTCCTCCTTTTCTCCATAGTTCTATATATTTGAATTATTAAAAAATATCATATTAAAAATTTTAAAATTAATTTTGAAAATGTATTGCATATTATATTATGAAATGTCTTAAAAGAGGCTTTTTGTTTTAGGTTTCACCATCTAACATGAAAAGTGTTTCATTTAAAAAGATCTCATTTTTTATATTTAGGGGAAAAATTGGAGAGAGAAAGTATCTTATATTTGGAGAGTATCTGAGGAAAGCCTAAATTTTGGTGGAGATTTGCTTGACTTGCTTTGTGGAGTAACTTATTTATTTGTCACCATTTTTAAGAGGTATTTTATTGTTCTTTTATTTACAAACTAATAGGAATTTAAAGGAAATAAGATGTAGATATTTATGTTTGGATTTGAGATTAGAAAATAATTTATTTCTATTCGATAAAGTTTTTATATATAGTTTGATTTATATTTTAAATATGAATGTGTATTTAAATTTTTGTAAAAAAAATTTACAAGTTAGATAAATAAATATTTGTGTTGTTGGAAATTTGAAGAATTTTATTACATTTCAAATTTAAATCACTCTGATAAAAAATTATTTTAAAAAAATAGAATTAAAGTGTACATTCTTTGGGATATTTTTCGTGTGTAAAAATTATAATTTTCCTTCCTTCTAAGAGTTAATTACGTAAGTTAGTTGCAACATGATGTGTTAGGAATGATTAGGAGGTTAGGGATAGGAGTCTATGGAGAATATTGTGAAACCTAATACATGAGATAGTTGTATTTTATAAAAATATAAAACATGAGATTCATTATGCAATACATAATTCTTGAAATAGGTGTATCATACAATAATGAGAAATATGTGATTCAAGCTATGCAATACATAATGATTGTAATTGTTGTATTGTATAACAATAAGAAACACAAGATTTAAGGTTGTGTAATATATGATTTCTAGATTAGATGAATTACAAAACTATAATTTATTCTAGATTAATTGGGTCCTCTTTCTGAAAAGATGCATGGCATCGGACACACATCCTCATATAATTATGACTATATAGACCAATAATCTAACTGGTTCTATCTCCATCATGGATAATTGCGGGAACATTACTCATATGTCCTAGCTTAGCCTTGTCTTTTGTAGTCACCTAGACTTGCTTATTCTACCTTTTGAATGATATATACGTGTGATTTGATCTTAATAATAGAAAACTTTTGAGTTTTTTTTGTATGTGTTATTTCTATCCAAGGATATTATCTCTCATTATAGAGGAATTGACCTTAGAGTCCCACATGTTTGGGTGGATTTAATCACCATTAGCATTATATAGTAGACTATGATAGTGCATCATATTTTCAAGGATCTTGTAGCTCTTCATGACTTTGTATTATTGTAATTATTTCTATATCATGATTATTGGAGACCTTAAGAGCATATAAATGTGTAGACACCCAAAAATGGTCAACGCTTGCGGAGTCATACTTTAACAATTGCACATTGCCTCATTTTAGGTTTTTGCGTCACATTAACATTTCTCCTATGTCACACACTTGGTCTTTATCATTTGTGAACATTGAGTCATTCTTCTACATTCTCCAATCATCTCGCTCTCAAATTTGGTCTTGTCGACAACACTATTCAGTCATGATTTTGATCGGTCTTATCCTATCGCATCAATGTGCGTATTCATTTGGCATCATTTTGGACATCGTCAATCCTAATTAGGGTTTTGTCCTCTTATCAATCTTATCATCAATCTTATCATTTTGGACATCGTCAATCCTAATTAGGGTTTTTTCCTCTTATCAATCTTATCATCTGGTGATCAATTTGTCATCGGTCATTGTCATTGTTCTATCTTGTCATTTTTGCGATCGATTTGTCATCGATCGTGGTCGTTTTCAATCTTGTCATCTTGCAATCTATTTTTTCATCGATTCTTGTCCTCTTGTCAATCTTGTCATTTTGCGACCGATTTGTCATCGATCGTTGTTTGTCTCAATTATGTCAATTTGGATCAATTTGTCATTGTTCCTTGTCAATTGGCGCATTTATCAATCAAGTCATTTATCACATTGGTCTTTTGTTGAATTAGAATCAAATCGACATTAATTATCTTCAATCAGGACCTAATTGTCATCCTCGCATTGCTAATTCACCTTCTAGGGTTTCATGATTTAGTCATTTAACCTTGCTTATCATTTTCTTCCTTTAGGATTAATAATTATTTATTTATCCTAGGTCTTCTCATTGCAATTAAATATTCATTTAATTGGCTAATTATTCCTCTTTGTGAATTAATTAATAAATGAAAGATTATTAATTAATTTACCTAATTTCTAATTCCTAAATTTCCTCTTTTTCAATTTTCTAATTTCTTAATTCCTAATTTCAATTTCCTCCTATTTCTCTCCTAAATTCATGGAAATGACATGTCAATTTGTCATAAATTTGTCATAATTGACAATCAATCAATTTTGGCATAGAAGTTGTCATAATTTGTCATAAATTATCAATCAACAAATTGTGTATAGAAAGTGCATAATTTGTCATAATTTGTCATAATTGACATAATTGATTTGCAATTTCCATTTGAATTGGATCATGCTAATCTTTTCATCTCTCCAATTCTTCTATAAATTGGATGATCTTCATCAATCAAAGCTAATTGGTAATCAGACTATCGAATTTTTAGTACTCTTGATCAATAATCTTGTCTACTTGCTTTCAATTATGTGTGTGCACTTGTAGGTGAGATCCACAATCCAACCATTTGAAGAGGAAAGAAGAACAATGGAGCTGCATGGAAGGAGCATTCAAATTGTCATCCGGTTTGCATAATATTTAGTTTTGTATGCTTTGTTTTCATGTCTCTATTGGATGTTGTTTAGGATTAGATCATTATATTTTGTGTTTTTGTGATTGAGCTAATGTCTAGTGTTTTTATATTTGTTTGTGATGATTTCCTATTTCCTAACATACATTAATTGGTGAACCCGACATGAACACTAACCATCTAATCCCTTTTTGTTGTGTTTTTAGTGCTTTTGAGTTGATTTGCAGGCCAAAAAACCCAAAAACAGGGTCGTGCAAGGTTTTCTGGAGACTTCTGCGCCTGTGTGAAGCAACCTGCACCTGTGTTGAGCATTCTGCACTTGTGTGGATGACATTCTGCACCTGTGTCATGGGTTCTACGCCTATGTCATGACTTCTGCACCTGTGTCAAGTCTAGAACAGAGGTAAAAACACAGTCTTTTACTTGAAATTTGTTTTGTTTTTGCATTTTGTTTTCTGTTTCTTGGTTTTTGGTACTAATCATCTATGCAGAATCTTGGCATACGCATGGCAAAGACAATAAATCAAACTACTAACACGCTTTGTGCAGGTTTGATAGTCAAAGAATAAGCGTATCAAACTCCTAACTTGGGTTTTTGCAGGTTGCCTTGGAGAAATAATCAAACTTTGTGTTTGCATTTAATTTTTAGGCACCTAGTGATTTCTAAATAGGTTGGAATGAACATTTCTTTTCTTTGATTGTTGAGTGTGACATTGGAGTAGGAGAGTATGCTCTCACCTTCTTAGGGTGATCAGAAATCCAGATCTTCGATACCATGCTCGTGTCTTTGATTGTGTGTCTCCTTTAGAGGGCCTGCCTTCCCGACCACTTTGCTTTTGTAAGCAAGTGATAATCGTGAGAAGGGAATGACCCAAAGTGAGTACAGCTAGAATTCCTTGGCATTCTAACTCACTATAAAAAAACACTCGATGAGCGAAAGCTTTGAAGGAAGTGTTACGTGGGAATTGCAGTTACTTGGGAAGTGATGACCCTTGAACTCTTTCTCATATCAACATCTAAGTAGGGCCTCTTGGTCTAAATCATGCTTGTGCGGCTACATTTGTTTGGTATCTTGATGGGCTTAATGTCTCAGTCACGCTTGCATGACATCAAGGAGTAACACTTAACAGAAATCCTTACTACATACCTTGTTTTTAGAGGCCAAAAACCCTTCTAGTTGCTTGAGAAGGACAAATTTGGATACTTGGAAGAGATACTAAGTTCGCCATGGGGAGATTTCCATGGGGATTGATGCTTGGCTGCCCTGAGAAGTGAGTGCCGTGGAGGGGAGCCCGTGGGGTCAAGAATCTATGTATTCTCCTTGAATCCCATAATGAGTCTACCTCTCAAGTACCTACTGTCCTTGCCTACCATAAGAAATGTGTGAATGAGCATGATTATCTTGAGTCTAAGTTGAAATATCTTGTCTTCTTTGTTTGTCAAAAGTTGAATTGCATCCACATTTCAAAAGCAAGACAAATTGATTCCAAACAAGGTTAAACACAAGAACATTTCATCCAACAAAGTTCAAAAATCTTCAAACATGGTTGTCAAACATTGTTCAAAATCTTGTCTCAACATTCATGTCACTTACATTTAGGTTCATCCTAGGTTGCATTTTGCAAAGTCATTGTCAAGTACCAAGGTTAGATTTCACCTAAGTCATACTCCTTTCAATAGGGGTCATCCATTTGCATGTGTCCTCTTGCGTTAAAGTAATATCATTGTCATACATTCATATTTGCATACCATAGGTCTCTTTACTAAGCTTAGGTCATTATCATATCATATTAGGGTCATTTGCATAGTAATTATCCCTTTGCATATAGTCTCAAAAACTAGGTTTTGTCATACTTGAGTAATCCAAATCTTTGATAAACCCTAAGTTATTGTTAGGAAGTCTAGACCTTATCAACCTTTTGTCCTTTTGTCGTCAATATCATTTCGTCAAACCTAGCTTAGTATCCAAGCATATAGGGGAGACATTGTCAATTTGTCCTATTGTCACTTAGTCCTTTTGTCCTTTGAGGTCTAGATATCATTCCAATTTCCTAAGGGTCCCTCTCTTAGATTTGCATTCATAAGTTTGTCAAAATCTTCAAAAACAACCAAAAACATAGGTTGCATTCTTGCCATAGATTGCATTTTCATCTATCTAGTTTGCATTTAGTTGCATATCATATATTATCCTTGAAAATTCCAAAAAAATATTGCATTTGCATAGTGACATGTCTATTGAAACAAGGTTCCAAGCACCAATGATGCAACAAAGTTTGACATACCAACTGACAATGCAATCACAATTCTATCCAACCCAACAACAAGGCAATATCGATCAAACTTTTTATGATGAAACAAGTCTCCAAATACAAAAACTAGAGGAGAAACTAGCTCAAGAAAATGAGATATTGGAACAAAAAGTGAAAAACATTGAGAAGAATAGATCATAAGTGTCCAAAATGTTTCGAAAACTTCCAGGTTGAAATCTAAAGATTGAGCCAATTGATGTAAGATCTCTTCTTGAACGATCAGACATACCAGCTCTCCTCTCCCAAATAGAGATGATGAAATAATTTCAAGAAAAGAGACAACAACAATTTCAACATTATGTGCCTCCACATCAAGAACAAGAAGGTGTTTACTATCAATTAGATTTTCAACCAATACAACCAATGGTTCAACCAATTGTTCAACATATACAACCAACACAACCAATGGTCCAATTTCAACAATATGTCCAACCAACTATACAATGTCAACAAATAGCTCAACCAATGGTGGAATATCAGCAAGTTCAAGTTCAATCAACATATCAATGTCAACAACACCAACCAAACATTCAAAAACAAAGGTTGCAACATGCACCAAGCCAAATTTTGAACATGTCAAACCAATTTGATCAACATCTAGTTCAAAATCAAAACATGACATTAAACCAGGACCAAATTCTTGCCAAACAAGTTCAAACTCCAGATACAACCATGCCAAAACCTCAAAAGAAAGGTGGCTTTATTGCAAGGCTCTTAAGGAAACTACCAAGTGAGTTCTTTGAGGAAGATCAAGATAATACAATTATGTCTAGCAATGCCTCATCCCCCTGCAAACAAATTGACTCCCCAGTGGCATCTATCCCTACACCTTTAGAAGTTTCACAAGAACCTTCCATATTGTCCTCATCAAACAATAAACCCAAGGATGCAATTATTCAAGAGCTATCCATAATTGATTTCCAAGATAATCCAACTCATGATGCACATCCTTGTCATGTTTCAGAAATACAAGACCCAATGCCACCATGCACTTTATTGCCATTACCTATTTTAGAGGACCCCATTCGAAGTCCCTCTTCCTCATGTTCAAGCATTGATTCCTTGCCAGAATCCATCACAAATATTCAAAGTGCATTTCCTTCATGCCAAATCATTGATTCCTTGTCAGAATCCCCCATGCATATCCAAAGTCCAACCCCATGTCAAGAGGATAATTTAGAGCATGAAGAAACGTGTCTTGAAACAGGTCAAGATCAAGATCTTGAAACCTTATCATCCCATCCAATTGTTGACTAGGATCTCATCTTCCTAGAAACTCATGATGATTCCCCTATTCTTGTCCATCCTATCCAAAGTCCTATTGACACTCCATTCCCTGAGCAAGATCAAGATATCTTAGTCCATCCAATCCCAAATGATCCCCTTCCATTTCATGAACACAATGTCCTTTGAAATCCCATTGACATTCCACTTCCTCAGCAAGATCAAGATATCCCTTCCATCCTTTCCGATGATCCCATTGAAAGTCAAGAGCAAAGCACCTTTAAAGAGGATTCCAATGATCTTCCTCCTTGTCAAGATCAAATTATTCCTTTAGATTCTCCACGAGATCCACTTGTTCCTCCATCTCCACATCCTAATCCAGCATATCCACTCCAAGATATCATTTCTTTTGATGATCCCATTATTTCTCCCATTCCATCTCTTGAAGAGCTTGTCATTGAACCATGTCCACTACATAATCCTAGTCCCCCTCATGATCCTAATCCCCCTCATGATTCTAATGTGTCAGTGCAAGATGTTCATGAACCCTCGACATGCATAATGGGTTCTTCCACTTTGGTGCAATCCTATCCACTTCAAGATCTCATTATTTCTCTCATATCTTATCCACCTCATAATGGACTCCCATCTTCTTCTCCAAGAAAAGAGTATCCTACAAGTCAAGATATTCATAAAGGCAAAGGAGTAGATCTCCATAAGCAAGCATCCCTTCATGTTAAAGAGTATACTAATGGTCATGGCTACAGAGCTCACACTCAAGGTATTGGTATCCCTTCAAAGTCAAAATCCAAATGTCCACCTTCCCCATCATCGCTTCCATCCATTCTAGGTCCCTATATCCCTCCATCTCCTATGCAACATCAACAAAGGCACGCATCTTGGAGAACCTTCCATCCATCCCACATGCCTCCATATCATTCCCATCCACACCAACATTCATTCCCTCTTCCAAGCAATCTGGATGCCAAGTATAAAAGTCATAAGTCTAGCAATCCACATGTATTCAAAGATCAACATGTCCAATATAATCGACATGTCAAAACAAAGAACAATATGATCTATAAAGAAAAAGAAATATCCAAAAGGTCAGAAAGGCCCACTAAGCAAAATAAAGCAAAGTCAAAATCTATATGGGTTCCTAAATCCCTTGTGCAGGCAATGCACTCCAAGGAACCACAAAAGCATGAAAAATCAAAAACCATGTGGATCCCCAAGAAGCTCCTTGAAGCACAAAAAGAAACATCCAACTTGACATCCAAAATTGCTATTCCTCCATCCAACCCTCTCAAATTTGTTCCTCCATCACCTTCTTCATCCATTTTGGGCCCTTATGTCCCAAAATCCATAGTCGTTCCTCCATCCAAATCTCAATATCCAAAATACATCTTTCCTCCATCAATCCACCACCCGTCAAGGTGTGTGCCAATGTCGATATTGTCAACATTTCCGTCCACTGAAGCCCAATTCTTCCAATATCTTACCCATTATCCAGTGCATATTTTCCATCCTTCGATCCCTTTGATCCGATCCTTTGCATAAATCCTTGCCTTAGTTTCATCTTATTTTCCATGTCCTTATCCTACCAACGTCTTTGAGCATACTTTTAAAGGTCATGGTCCATTTTTTTAATTTTTTTTTAAGGCTACTATCCAAACAAAAAGATGCTTGAGTCCTTCTTCCATCCCCTATCATGTGTCCATCTTCTATTGAAAAAATCAAAATACAAAAAAAAAAAGTGAAAAAAAAAAGACAAAAGAAAAAAAATAGTAAAAGAAAAATAATTCGTCCACTGGTGAAAACCTGGTAAACAGGCACCTTGGGCAAGTACCGTGATGAAAACCTGGCAAACAGGCATCATGCGTAATCTATGAACTTCTTGCACATGACACTTAGGGGTAGGTTTCCTCCTATCATATCCTTTTGTCCTTCATTGTTCCATTATCCTATCAAACCCATGTCATACTCCTTCATATCCTTTTGTTCGCCATTGTTCCATTATCCTATCGATCCCCTGTCATTACCCTCCATTATCCTATTGTCCCTCATGTCCAGTTTCCCTTTCCACCTTTGATCTTGACAAGGCTGAGGATTGTTATGAGCATCATGCATCTGGTTTGCAGCTTTTAGTCCATCATAGCTTTTGGTCTTTATCCATTTGCTTATTACAACCTTTCATCTATATTCCCTGGCTTATTGCAACTTTCTACCATTATCCCTTAGCCAATCCCGACCTTCAGTCCATGTCCCTTATCCATTCTTGGTCTTGCTTATCCTATCCATATCTTATCATTATCATACACTCTTTTTCATTCCTTGGTCTTGATCTGACATAAGGACGCAAAATTTAAATATAGTTTCAAAAACCTCTTGACATGTCCCTCATGCCATGTTCCTGCTTTACATTGTCATATCCAGTCTCTTGTCCCATCACGCAATAGCCCTTGAAAATTGCATCCGTATTGTCTCCATGATAAAAGGCCTTTGTCTTCCCTCTATCCACCAACATTTTAGACAGCCTATTTATTCACCTGTCATATTCCTTTCCTTGCTAGACACTGGGGGCAAAATCATAAAAATTGAAAAATGTCCTGACATAATCATAAAAATTGAAAAATGTCCTGACATAATTATAAAAATCGAAAAATATCCTGAAATAATCATAAAAATCAAAAAATGTCCTGAAATAATCCAAAAAAATCAAATAATGTCCTGAAATAATCCAAAAAAATCAAATAATGTCCTAAAAAAAATCCCTAAAAAAATCAAATAAAGTCCTCAAATTTTTTTTTTAAAACATTAAAATTCCAAAAACAAACATTTTTCAACAAATCATCCCTTTGTGCATAGACAGATTACTAAGCATACCTCCAATGACACGTAATCACACACTGCGCTTTAATGAAATCATGCGTTTAAACCGATGTACTTTTTTCAATCCAACCAGACATTCAAACTGATCAAAACTGTCATATCAATCGCATATCAGCATCAAAATCATTTGTCCTTGTTCCTATTATCATGGGTCTTATACAGGGTGTGGTATACTCGAAACCAGACTGTGTCCTGTCTTAGACGGGGTACCGCATGTCCTGAAACTAGACAGCATGATCATTTTATCTGCACGTTCAACTTTTGTCAATGAAGATCAAGATGTTTGTTTGACTTGTTTGAATTTGTGCATCTTATCTTTTTATTGATTTATCTTTGATCATGTTCCTATGTTGCTCGATGATGTCACTGAGTGATTTAGAGTGACCGGGATGGCTCATGGTCTCTTTTTTTGATTGTGATTGTCGTTTGTCTATGATGTGTCTATCTTTTGCAAAAAAGGGTAGCATTTCAGCTCTGGCCTTCAATGCCACGATGCTACGCATCCATTTTGCTACATAAAAATAAAGGTTCTCACCTACAAAGTGCATTACTGAAAGCAAGTTTTTCATCATCTCTAACTGTCCTCTATCTCATTTCTTACTAACATTTCTTCCGTCAGTCTGGATAGTCAGTTCGGTCTAGTGCTCTGATATCCAAACACATATGTTGTATCCTGCATTCATTGGTTAGTACATTTGCATTACACCAAACATTACATCATGCATTTTATCCATTTCATTTTATAAATACATCAAAAATACATAAAAATACATCCATACATGTTCATAAATAGTGCATAAGTCATCCATACATAGAAAAATAACTACAAATCATAACACATTGCATCCCATCATATCGATGCATATCAGATCACATATCATAATAATATCGGAGTACAAAATTGGACTATCTATCCTAAGTATGGCCCGCAGGCTGACTATATAATGTCAAACTACATAATGTCCACTATCTGTCATAAGGAGCACGTGCCTCTGTCACTGGGTTCTCCCTCTATCCTCCTCATCCCTACCATGTCTCAAGTCCTGCTAATGTATCTCTGTCCGTGCTTCTGAGTCTATGTCGTAACATGAAGCAGTCAGGTCGGTTCTCCCGTGTGCTCCATGGATACTATCGATTCTGCATTACAATTGGGGCACGCTTTATCAGTATTAGGGTTTGTTCCTATGGGCTACATTTCCTTGTTTTATGGCCAAATTAGGGTGTACTTTATCTATTTTACCCTATCCTACCCTTGTCCCCCCTTTTCAGGTCCTTTGCATGTAGTTTTGAACCTAAATTGAGTCTTACATGCACAATTGCACTTGTGTCTTGCCTCTTGCGCCTGTGTCTTGACTCTTGCACCTATGTACCCTTACACAAGCACAGAATACCTGACACAAGCGCAAGATTCTCTCTACACAGGCGCAGAAGTCAGTTTCTGCATCCCTTGTGGGCCCCGCAATGTCCCACAAGCATTCAAAATTCACGAAATTGAAAACATGGGTTTTTGAGATCCATACCGCTGCTCCTGCATTGTCCAATCATCTGAATGTGTGTACATGTTCTCCAAGGTGATCCGCCATTGGAATGTTTGCCATCTCTCTGCAAGTGTCCTTGTCCAGAGCAACAAATTCTCCTCTTTGGCTAGTGCAAATGAGCAATTTTTCCCCCTCGTGGTCTCATTTATAGCTCTTTGTCATTGCATAGATGGACGTGCATCCTCTCCATCTTATGTTGTTCGTGGCCTTGTTCCCTTTAAATTGCTTGTCTATCATGTATCCGATCTCCGATTGTCAGTCCGTTCGATCCTATCATTTTTATCAATCAATTGGCCTCTTTTCTGCATGTTTCCGGCCAATTCCTCGAGGGGGCATGCATATGTCATTATCATTGTCTGGGGTATTTTCATTATTGTTCTTTGAAACAATGCTTAAAATCGCATTGTCTCAAAGAGGGGCAAAATGTAGACACCCAAAAATGGTCAACGCTTGCGGAGTCATACTTTAACAATTGCGCATTGCCTCATTTTAGGTTTTTGCATCACATTAACATTTCTCCTATGTCACGCACTTGGTCTTTACCATTTGCGAACATCGAGTCATTCTTCTACATTATCCAATCATCTTGCTCTCAAATTTGGTCTTGTCAACAACACTATTCAGTCATGATTTTGATCGATCTTATCCTGTCGCATCAATGTGCGTATTCATTTGGCATCATTTTGGACATCGTCAATCCTAATTAGGGTTTTGTCCTCTTATCAATCTTATCATCAATCTTATCATTTTGGACATTGTCAATCCTAATTAGGGTTTTGTCCTCTTATCAATCTTATCATCTGGTGATTGATTTGTCATCGGTCATTGTCATTGTTCTATCTTGTCATTTTTGCGATCGATTTGTCATCGATCATGGTCATTTTCAATCTTGTCGTCTTGCAATATATTTTTTCATCGATTCTTGTCCTCTTGTCAATCTTATCATTTTGCGACCGATTTGTCATCGATCGTTGTTTGTCTCAATTATGTCAATTTGGATCAATTTGTCATTGTTCCTTGTCAATTGGCACATTTATCAATCAAGTCATTTATCACATTGGTCTTTTGTTGAATCAGAATCAAATTGACATTAATTATCTTCAATCAGGACCTAATTGTCATCCTCGCATTGCTAATTCACCTTCTAGGGTTTCATGATTTAGTCATTTAACCTTGCTTATCATTTTCTTCCTTTAGGATTAATAATTATTTATTTATCCTAGGTCTTCTCATTGCAATTAAATATTCATTTAATTGGCTAATTATTCCTCTTTGTGAATTAATTAATAAATGAAAGATTATTAATTAATTTACCTAATTTCTAATTCCTAAATTTCCTCTTTTTCAATTTTCTAATTTCTTAATTCCTAATTTCAATTTCCTCCTATTTCTCTCCTAAATTCATGGAAATGACATGTCAATTTGTCATAAATTTGTCATAATTGACAATCAATCAATTTTGACATAGAAGTTGTCATAATTTGTCATAAATTATCAATCAACAAATTGTGCATAGAAAGTGCATAATTTGTCATAATTTGTCATAATTGGCATAATTGATTTGCAATTTCCATTTGAATTGGATCATGCTAATCTTTTCATCTCTCCAATTCTTCTATAAATTGGATGATCTTCATCAATCAAAGTTAATTGGTAATCAGACTATTGAATTTCTAGTACTCTTGATCAATAATCTTGTCTACTTGCTTTCAATTATGTGTGTGCACTTGTAGGTGAGATCCACAATCCAACCATTTGAAGAGGAAAGAAGAACAATGGAGCCGCATGGAAGGAGCATTCAAATCGTCATCCAGTTTGCATAATATTTAGTTTTGTATGCTTTGTTTTCATGTCTCTATTGGATGTTGTTTAGGATTAGATCATTATATTTTGTGTTTTTGTGATTGAGCTAATGTCTAGTGTTTTTATATTTGTTTGTGATGATTTCCTATTTCCTAACGTACAAAATGTATAATTATAAATTATACCATTGATGTACATTAAAGTATATTCCATTCACATTGAGGATAGAAATACCACATTATAATATGCAATAATTATTATTTGAATGGAAATCATTTCTTGCATTATAATGAAAGTACCATTCTTCATGAGTATTGTTTACAAACATAGAGGTATCATATGAGTTTTGTACAAAATTAATTTATAACTATTGTAAATGTTATATTGTGAAGTTAGATAAATTTGAATTTATGAATGGTTTTTTATAATTGTCTCATAAATCGGTAGACATAATTTTGGTGAATTATCTCCTTGTCACATTGTTGTCATGATCTAAGAAAATTTTCCTAACATCAAATATCTTTTTTGAAGTTTAAAACTTTGAATACTATGCATAAACTTAAAATGAAACCCTTTGGCTCAAACTATTTGTCAACAACACACAAATTGGGTATTTCAATGTTTTTTGTGCTATCCTTTTGGTATAACATTCCGTTCTACAACAAGCTGGATGCAAGATCCAAAAAAACCATTAGGGTTTCAATCCGTTATCTTATTTTTATTGTTTTATGCCAATTATGGTTGGACTTTTAAAACTCTATATTATGGCTATTATAGACATTTAGTTAGTATTTTTAAGATTGTTACTGTGAACTCATATAGTTGATTTACTACTATAGGTAACCTTTTTCTATTGGTGTTGTGTTCTTATTACTAGTAGTTTGCATTTAATATGTTGTTAATGTGATACTATTAGTGTTTGTTTTGTTGTCTTTGGGCTAATGTATCTCTGGGACAACACCCATGTTTTGTTACTTTTAATATAAAAACATTGGCTTAATCATGCACCTATTTTTAGTTTAGAGTCTTATTCATGTTTATTGGAAAGTGATCCTTAAGGTTTTTTTGGTTATTAGGCTTGTTGGAAAGGGTGAAAATGAAAGGAAATTTGTAGCCATATATAACATTTCCACATATCTTTAAGAGATAAAATCAAGAAAAAAAAATGCAAAATCCACAATGGAAAATAATAGATAAACATGTCATCAAGATGACACAAGAAATACCCCAGGAAAAAACTTACCTCTAAAAGAATCCATACTCAATGTATTACATCATGAGAAAAGATTACAATACATCTGCAAAGTACCTATGAATACCTTTGAAACACCAAACCGTTTTCTTTCACTCCAAATGAATGATAAAATATAATTCATGTAACTAAACATCCCAATCCATGCTTCATCTGAGGTCACATATGCAACCTATAATATATGCTAAAAGTAATTGATATTCAGGGAAATGAGATCCTAGCTTAGGAAAATAGAATAAGATCTCAAATCTCCATTGCATATCATTGGAAAATAAATTAGGTTCAAATAAGATCCTAATAGGAGAGATAAATGCTTGAAATTTTATTCCTTTATTCAATGGAATTGAAATTGTGAAAGGTTTGTGAATGAACTAGGTTAAATAATAGTGAAATATAGAATTGAAAACCAACATAGTGGGTTATATTTGGAAATGAGACATAAATAGGAACTTGTAGCTTAAATTTGGAGCCAAAAGTGTTGGATATGGTTGGAAGGCACCCTAGTCATGAGGGTGCCCAAACTGACAAAAAGGGGTGGAGATGCAATCAAGAGGCGTTGTAGGCCTATTTCCTATAAATACAGCCAAAATGTCTTAAAAATGGTTGGAGGGTGCCCTAGTCCAGGGTTTTTCACCTATCTAAAATATGGAACTATCTATCTTAGTCTACTCTAGAAACTTGTAACCTCCTCTATTGGTGAAATGAACTTGCAAACATGAAAATAAGGAAAAATGGTTGTGTTGTATAGGGGCTTGCCCAAGTCAAACTCTATGTTTGTGTTCTTGCCTCCACAATAGCTATGATCGATAAAAAGGGAGCTTATCCTCGAGGAGGAAAGAGGCTAAATCATAATTGAAATATTTAATTCAAATGATTATACTAAGCATTATATTATTGGTGATGTAATTCTATTTAGACAAGCTCTCCAAGTGCTAATGCAATAACATATGTAGTAAATTATAAACCTTTATAATTTCAAACTCATTTTGGAATCACTTTGGTGATTGTGCCTAATCTTCCCAATTCATGACTGATTGTGCTCAATTTTTAGATCATTGCTATAATTTTAGTGCAATCCCTTACTCAATGACCTTTTTTAAATTTTAAACTACTTGGACTGGCACCCAATGCCCCCATCCTAGTAGACTAGGGTGCCTAGTGCCCCTATCTAGGAAATTTTTCAAAATTACAATGATTGAATTTGAAAGTAGCAAGAAAGTACCCCCCAATGTCAGTCTTAATAGAAAATTAAATCTAAAAAGGTGTTAATTGCATATAAGTACAACTCTCTCTCTCTCTCTCTCTCTCTCTCTCTCTCTCACACACACACACACACACACACACACACACACACACACACACACACACATTCAAGCATCTATCTCATATCTAGCAACACTAAGCATTCCAATTGACCATTCAATCTATCATCTTCAAGGTAGCTGAGATCAAGTCTATAATCAAATAGTCAACTATTTAAGTTTCAGCAATCATTGTAACACCTCGCCAAGGAACCCTAAAAGATAAAAGAAATTTATACAAAGAATGCATGGATTTTATTTTTTGAAGTAATTAAGTATCATCATGAATTTCATATACAAGTATAATTCTCAACCTTATGACAAGGTTAGCCAATTTTTAACCAAATATGCATATGCGAATGTATAAACTCTTGGAACTCCATTTGAGATAACTCAAGACAACTCTAAGGGTCACTTGAGGTTGCTACCTTAGCAACACATTTAAGACTGGATCAATAACTCATGAACCACCAGGAGATTAATAAATCAACCTCCAACACTAAATAAAACACATATAGGTTCATTTTAAATTAGTAATTGAAATGTTCCTATGATAACATCATAATTCATTAAGAATAGAGAAGCATACAAGATCATACTTCATTCTTGATTCCAACATAGATGCAAATAAGGAAATACCAATACATATCCAATGACAATAATTGCATCCATCTCCAATTGGAGTGTTTCAATACATTCATTTTTAATGATATAATACATATTCTAATATACAAATTAATTCACCTTACAAGAAAGAGAGAGAATGAGAGGAATCCAATGTTAAGGAGGTAGAATCCATCAAGCTAGTAACAAACCAATTCCTCCAATCCCTAATGATGATTGGCAATTCCACCTGACCATGTTGTACCCTTAGGTCCACCCCACCTTGTTCATGGAGATAATCACATGACCCAAATGGTCATACAAGTATACAAGGGAGATCAATGGTCTTACACAAGACCCAAACATGGAGAACATACTCAACATGAACATAACACCCAATCAAGGGTTATAAAACCACAACAAGATGGAAATATTACAATGCATCGCTCACATCAAAGAGAAACAATCAAGTAAGAGAAGGTTCTTGAGAAATCAAGTAAAATACCAAAATAATGAGGAAACATCCTCAATTGACAATAATAACAAGGAGGGACCCACAAGAGAAACACCAAATTGTCTTGTTGCATATATCACAATGAGATAACCAAAATATTAAGCAACAAGAAATCCATAGGGTGCTACTCAATTATCATGACCTAGATACTAGAGTACTATTGTAGGGAGTGTCATAATGTGTTCTTGTGATGACACGCCGCATGGAACTGACAATTTTGTCATACAGACAAGAATAATGATCATGCAAGTGCAATTTCTACATGTGTGGTCATGTCTCTCCAAAAAAGTCCCAATTTCTTCATGTACGGGCATGCCTTCCCAAGTCATCCTTAGCCCCAAACTAGCACTCAATGCATGCTTGGGGAGCTAATTATCTTGATTAATATTTTATCTCATCCCAAGTTTATTATTATGTTATCATTGGATTATAGAACTACCTAATTGGATTGCCAAGCATACCACTTATGAGTTGGGGACACAATTGGGATCCTCCCTAAACCCATTATAGTACCTAGTCTTAGGCTCATCCAATTCAATCAAACAAGGAGTCAAGTAAAACACAATGCAATTATTCATTTTCCATATGCTCAATAACATCAAAGATCTCTTTTTCATAATGTTATATTAACCATATACAAGGCTTACTCAATTGGTCAATATACTAAGAAAATGAATCTACTTGATCCCACAATGAAGTACAATCACATAAGGAGATACAAAGAATCTATTCCAAGATTACCATAGGTACTCAAGAAATCATAACACTTTCTCTTATCAAGATATATCAATTCATTACACCTGGGAAGACATGAGTCAAGTATTAATGCCAATCATACATATTATAATGGCCACACACATGAGGCTCATACATGAATGAGGACAATGCATAGATACGTATCCTAATCATCACAATAAAATCATAAGAGATCACATACATAATGCATATCAATGCCCTATTCATGGACCAACCTTAAGGTCTCCAAGTAAATAATTCAATCCCATATTGATCCCAAACCAAACATACAAGTGTAGTTCTCAATAGAAACTCAAAGAAGCATACTGATGCATGAGCATCCCCAGTTATTGGCAATCTTGCATCAACCAAAAATATTTCCTTTCTATTTTTCTTTCTGTTTTCCAGTTTCAACATTTCATTCTACATTTTCTGGCATTCTCATTGGATCTCGAGGAGTTGGATTTTTCTTTAGGACTTGATCATCTACCTTATTCCCAATTCGCGGAGCATTTGGATCATTTTCTGGCAAGTTATCACTACTGATTTTTGAGAGACTTTTCTGGTACTGGTTGCCTGGACCTATTTTGCATTTGTAACCTACCAAGATGTATCAAATCCCTTTCATAGCTTGTAGAGCCCTGAGCATTGATTTCGATGTTCCTTAGCGTGTGGCCAACCTTCCCTTGATCTACACTTCATCCTTTGGATTTTTTGGAGGAATTTATTTGGCAAAGGCTGACCTTGTTCTTTTTAGACATTAGGTCTTGTTCTTTGGCATTTGATCCCTTTTGGGCTGATCAGATCCCCTTGGATCGTATAAATCATTGTAAATGAGAGACAAGCTAAGATATAGAACATAGAAGATAGATCCTAATATTTTAGGTCCCTGTTGTGACCTATTCTATAATTAAGCATGTTTTAGCAGGCCAGTGAGACAGTTTATGTAACCCAATTGTTACTAGTTGAATGTAATCCCTTTTCATGATATAATTCATCTAGTTTTGCATTTCCTCCATCATATCCTTGTGCTTCTATTGTGTTTACTCTTTCTGACCAGTTTAGATTGATCTCTTTGAGGTCCCTCCTAACTAGTGACTGCCTCACCTACCTATACATCACAATTTTAATTTCAGTCAATGTTAAATAGGTCTCAAAAATCCAATATATAAGTCAAACAACCCAAATGGACAAACTAGATAAAGCAAATCAAATGAACCACTTTGTGCATCAAATGTGCATCAAAATGCATCAAAAGCACATAAAAATGCATCAAATGTGTACTAGGATTGCAAATGTGCCATTATATCTATCAAATACACATAACTTCTATTCACATGTTCACCTTTGGGTATCAATTGTGTCTTCCTATTTTGATAGACTCAAAAGGGCTAAGAACCAAAAGTGACCAAAAATTCAAGGCAAGGAAGGAAAAAATTAACAAAATCTAGAAATTCTTGACCACCCAACATCATGAATGTGAAATAAAAAAACACCATTACACCCATCTCAAAAAAAATCAACAAAGTTCCCCTTCTAAGCCCTTGGTTTTCAAAATTAAGAGCACACAATCAACGAATCATCTAAATTAAGGAATTTAAATTGTAAGAGTGTTGAGATTCATACCATAAATCATTTGCATCTTATCAAAACCAAAATTAATCAAGAAATAAGGGAAAAAATTTAAATTTCCTACCTCAACCTTAAAGAAAGTTCAAACTTGAAATGCAAACCACATACACCAAAAGAATGCAAGTCCTTCAAGTAGCCTCAATAAATCTCCAAGTCCAAAATGGGCTCCAAAGACAAAATATAAAGTCACTTTTTAAGTGAAATAAAATAATAAATTAATTTAAATTCAAATATTAATTAACTCCCTAAAATGGCTCCCAAGGTAAAATCATGCAATCCACATTAAATCAAATACATGTAAGGCATATTGCACATTTAAATATTAAATTGACACTATAAAATACACATATCATTAATATATACACACTAAATAGAGATGATTCACATAAGTTCGACTATGCACAAATAGTCTTTATGGGTCAACTCAACATGATAATTGGGTTTCTGAAAGCTACCTGTTGTTCACCAAAAGTGATAACCCAAGAGCACCTGCAAATCTTTCTATGAAATGGCCAATTTCAGTCTACAAAACACATCAGGGCTTGGACAACATAACATAGGACCCTAATTGATCCTCCTGCACTTCAGGTTCTGCTAGACCTAGGGGGGGACACCCTTTTGATGCACTAAATACAACAATTACAGACACATAACTGCATCAACATTAAGCAGATAGATCATTTCACAAGCTCAACATATTAGGAAACATTACAGATTGGCTAGATCTATACAAACAATAGGATGAAACAGAGCTTGGAAAGAATGGAACACAAACACCCCTAAACATGAAGGGAAAATAGATTTATCTTTTAAAATGTTGTTCTGAAAGACATCCCCAAACTTGTAAGATCAGTGCCTTATCCAAGGGCAATAGAGTCACACATCAAACTATAAATGAAACCTTATACTGCAAATCCATCTTCATGATTAAATATTCATGCATTTAATGCCTTGCATAAATGCATTACTCAGCTCACACACAGAAAATATCAAATCCAGACACTATATTCCATTATTCATGATTTATTACAAAATTTAAATTCTTCCTTGAAGAATCCCTGCAAACAATCACAATTACCTCCTTGAGATAACAAATCTCATCCTCCTTGAGGATCTGATCTGAATATAATGAAAATACAAATCCAAAGACAACTTTTGTGTGAATTTGTGCATGCCTTACATACACAAGAACCTGCAGCTAAGAACACCTATAGCAAAGAATCAAACTCCATTACTGAAAGGATAACCCTTCCCTGTACAATTTGGAAGAATACTCAGAATTAGAAGCCATGAAAAAATGGAGCCATTCTCCAAATTTCTGGAACCCTTACAACTGAGAAGAATTTGGAATAAGAAGGAGAGGGAAGAGAATCAAATCTACAACTGAAAATTGCCAAGTGTCCCTTCTCTAACTGAATTTTGTTCCCATGAAAACTACATCCAAAATATCCCACATTTTCCAAAATTAACCTTATAGTCGGATTTCTCACTCCGAGAGCTTTCCGAAAACATATAACACTTTATACTTTGGCCAAAAATTGAGCCCTGGGCAAATTAATCCTCAACATGGACCCATCATTTAAATATTTTGAATTTTAATATAGTTTAAACTATATCATTTATCCATTTTAATTTTGATTTTTGCCTCCATATGTGCATTGACACCTTGCCACGTGGCGGCCTTTGATTGGTCGATGGGGTCCACTGGGTGCCACCTGGGATGACACCTCATCACTACCACGTCATCTGCTTCGTCACAACCACTTGGCCGCCATGTCATCGCCACTGGACTGCCACCTGTGTGCCAACTATGTGCCACCTCATCGGGACCCGCCTGTTGGACTGCCACCTATCACGACATGTGGATGACTCTCGTTCACTTTCGCTATTTCGCGGGGTTTAAACAACGTGCATCTTCCCTTCGCGAAATAGTGCGAGCCGTTGATCTCTCTCGAACTTGCTCGCTCGTTAACCCGACCTTCGTCTGCAAAATTTTGCCTGTTTGCCTCGAGAAGCGTGCCCATGTGGGGTCCACCTAGTCACCATCCAATCAACTCCTCTATCACCTCAAGAAGCGTCCTCATGCGTGGGCCCGCCTTGGGCACCCATGGGTACCTTGTGTCAAAAGCCTTTATGGCTTTGACATATTATTACTGTGGAGCTTTGCTTATAAAGATTAAAAAATACCACTTCCCAGCCAATGTGGGATAATTCATTTTTGCCTATAGCTGCACTTTTAAGCTTTCTCCCTGAGTTTTAGTGGCGATTTTGTGAAAGTTAACACCTCTTCCATCCATATTCGAACTCATGGTGGGGAGGGCTGCTGGAAAAGGGGCATTGAACTAGTCTTACACCCTCCACTTGCATTTATTTGAAAATATTTATAAGTGCCTTCATATTT
This sequence comes from Cryptomeria japonica, assembly GCF_030272615.1. Classification (NCBI taxonomy): domain Eukaryota; kingdom Viridiplantae; phylum Streptophyta; class Pinopsida; order Cupressales; family Cupressaceae; genus Cryptomeria; species Cryptomeria japonica. Next base: position 382,786,253 of record NC_081412.1, on the reverse strand, counting down.
TGCCATGGTTGGGAACGTTGGAATTACACCTGCTGTTACACTTGCTTGAAGTTTTCATTCTAATCCATCATAGCTGCCCTTACCAGCATACCATGTGGGAGGAGAAATTCACTATGGATGAAGATTTTTTGCAGTGTCTCCTTCACTCCACGTGAACTACCAATTTGTTATACCTGCCAATTGCTTTTACTTTAGTTTCAATGGTGCTTTCTCTTCCCATTAACTTGTTTGTTAATGACTTCTCCTGGTTCTTGTCTTCAACCACGTCCAGCAGGAAGGAGAATGGTTGTTGCTGCAAATTGCATTGCTTCAAAGTTTCTAATTTAACTCTCCCCACTCTCCATGCATGGGCAGAGGAAGAAGCACACAAGGGAGGCTGCACTCACCATTTTCATTGTTTGAAAGTTAAGTGGCCTCCAAACAACACACATAGCAAAGGGGAAAAAAAAACATTCTGATTTTGAAACAATGAATTACATTTGATTTCCAGCAATCTCTTTTTAATGCCTCTCTCCAGCATAGCAGGGAGGAGAATGTTGTTGCTGCTGGTCATTAATCACACTGCTGGAGCTTCATGTGGGGGGATGCTATGCTGGTACTTACTTTTGCTTTGCAAACACCAAACACCACATAGGGGAGTAATTTGGCTATACACCATTTGAATTTATTTGAAACATTTACTGATTTTGTCATTGGTTTTCCACACTGCAGATTGTATTTGTTTTAAAAAAAACAACTTTAAATGTTTTCCTCACCAGCCAATGCATGGTTTCAAATTTAATGCCTCTTACATGCCAAGCCAATGGCACTTGCTTTGAAACTCTCAATGGCCTGTCAACCACGTAGAGGGAAGAGGGATTATGGCTTGGCATTTAACAAAGAAAATGTCAGAATATTTATTCCTTGTTTGGCAGACCGGAAGAAAATGCTACATTCCATTTGGGGCACATGTAAAAGTATTTCTATTTGGAAGCCTAATTTTCCTTCGATTCAATGATCGAAGTTTAGATGCAGACATGTTTCTCATTCAAGCGGTTTCATAGTTCACACTCCAATTTACCATTTTTTTTCGCCAATCGCTATAAAATTAGTGCACAGGCGTGAGCCAGGTCGGGCCCCAAAGTGGGCCTGACTAAAAAAAATTTCGTTTTCATGCAACTGACCTTTGGAATATCTCATGGACATCAAACAGGCCTCTGGAAATGATCGGCATCATTTTTGGATCATAAAATTGCATTTTACATCCTTAAGGCAATTACACCACAATTTTCGCATTTAATCGCAAAGACATAATTTTCAATGTGGTCAAAACACCTTTCTGGAGCTCGTCGTCTGACAGGCGTGTACTCTGATATACAAGGATGACTTGTACCAAACGGTTTCTCAAGATGACTCTCGAGCGAAGAGATATTAATTTTCGAAAATGCCCAACTGGCTTTGTCGACACTACGGACCTGATGAAGTCAATGTCCTGGCAACACATGACGCCTTTCTCAAAAATATCAAACGACCTCCATAGGCCCTCAAATTTGGAACATAGGTACATTTAAGTACATATTAAATCTTTGAATTCTCAGTTCGATCACCCGACTGACAGGATGCAAACGACGCGCTCACCAAAACGGCTACATTAACTGATCTAACATTGGAAGTGCGGATAACTGAATTTGATGGCAAAATGAGTCCTTTTGAAAACCAATCAAATGGATTAATAAAAGCTTGAAATTTGAAATGTAGCTCACTATTTATACCAACATTATCCCGGAACAAACATTCTGACATGATGCTCACCGGGACATTTTTACACTTGTGCAAACATCACAAACTACAAACGGATTGAGCTTTGAAAACTGAGCAAACGGATTCATAAGGACTTGAAATTTTGCGAGCTCACTCACATTTATGCATAGAATTGAATCCATTTTTAATTTCTCCATGATGATCAACAGGGCAAAAGATTTAATCGCTCAAAGTAGGCTACTTAATAAAATTTGCACTTGTGCCTAGAATGCACTTTCAGCTCACCCCTCAAAACGGGTACTTGATAAACTTCTCCAAACTGAATTTTGAAAGTTGCAACACACTAAATAGGCCAAATGAAAGGTGTGGGACATGAATCTCGAGCCTTACCCTCTAAAAATCAACTGGTCCCATTTTACCCTCTTGCAAACTAGGCCCTTCAAACTGACTCGTTTAGGTATGCAGAGCAAATTTTTGGATTGGGCCTCTAAACTTGACTCAATTTTAATCAGTCCCAACAGTGGCTCTGACTGGGGATGGTTGATTGCAAGATCAACACAAGAATCCAGATATCTTTGGTTAAGCAGACCACCTGAAAACGGATCATTCTTCTCTTCATATTTCTTCTCTTCCAAAACAGGGCTTCCTTATTCTACCCAAACAACAGGGCACTTTATTGAAAACCACACAACTGAAGCAAAGCAACTGTACAATAGATACAAACATGCTTAAAACTGAATACAAGCTGCTCAATCAATCTTAGCATTTACCTCTGTCAAAAATCTGATTTTCATCACTTGACATATTGATCAAAACAAAGGCACCTTCTAGTAACAACTGAGCATGATCATTATAATCAACCTCTTTTGTCTCATTACTAAAACAACTAGTGTGCATACCTTTGGTTTGATTTTGAACTTTGTGATCACACACTATTTCAACACAAGTAAAATCATGAGACAAATCACCATAGAGGCATTCCCACAAGCTGACATACCTTTCACTATCCCACTCAACTCTATCATTTGCAAGGACATCATCATGCTGAACTTGAAAAATAAAACACTCATTTTCAACATTGTAGTTCCTATCAGCACATACCTTGTTATCATTTAAATCAATAGAATGAGGGACACTACTAACCAACTGATGCAAACAAGGAACATGAACATTACCATCCAGATGTGATACTTCACTATGCTGATCACACCTCATACTATCCTTGCTTATCAAACTGAAAACCTCTGCATTCTCAACATCCCATTCATGGAAAAGAATGCATACCTCTGGCTGAAGCAAATCCTCAGCTAACTCTTTCTCTTTCAGGCTTACATCCACCTGAAACACTTTCATTTGTGGTTTTAAATGGTCATCACATAATCCATGCCTCTTACCTTCATCATGAAATAAATTTTTACAACCCATGCTATTGTTGTTTGGAATTCCATCAGTATTATGGACTGGTTCATCATTTACAATATATGGTTGATCAATTATTTCTTCATACAAAGGGTTAGAAACCAAATGGACAATCCCTTTATGAACATTATGACACTGAAGTGGTTGGTCCATATCTATATCAGCATTGAATAAAGCATTAGTAAAATTGCTAAAGACACCATCCATTCAATCCTCATAATCATCTTCATCAGACAAAGAAGAAAATGAAACTTGGCTAGAACAATCCTCAGTGTTCCATGTTTCATATTCATGAGATTTTATTCTATGACCATCATTCTGAAAATCAAGATAATCAAATTTATCTTGCCACAACTGATCTTCTTCACCAATTGAACACTCGTCATCAGCCAAAGAATGAACATGAACATCGTTGCCATTTACTTCATCAGATGAGTTTTCAGCTTGTTCACTAAAATTTTCTGTCATAAAACCATCTGTTAGGTCAGCATGTTCATCAAGTATACAAGCATTCAATTCATAGTCCTTTTCCGAAGAATCCTCTTCACTATATTTCAGAAAGTCTTCATCAACAGCTCGAAGGCTCTCCAACATTTGAACCTTCTTATCCACAACCTCAAGAGCTTTCTTAAGTTCTACAATCTTCTGGACTTGCATTACACTTTGTTGTTCCATGTGAGATTCCGTAAACTTTTGTCCATCCATGTGTGCTATATCTTCATCGCAATCATGTGTACCATTACAATTTTCTGAATTAACATTGTGCATATCTTTCAAAAAAGAAAGATTATCAACATGATTATAAGAAACAAAGTCTAAAGTGAAATTTGAAGTGAAATCTGAAAATAGATTTACTTCATCCTCAAAACAATTAAGATTATCAATATCTAAATGAGGATCAACTATTGTTTGCACTAAACAATTCTGATTTTCATCATATGGCACATTTTCACTTGCACAAACAACAGCACTTAGTAATCTCTCTATATTTGGTATTTCAACATCAAATACATCAGCAGCATGTAAAGATTGATGGTCATCACCATCATTATTTTCATTAATATTATCCTAAAGAGATGCATGATTCGCTTGGTAGTTAGCAGCCACATAATCAGCATAACTGGCATACAAATCAAATGGTACATATCCCTTGTATATATCTATCTCTATATTAGCATTTTCACAACACTTCCCACTAATCATTCCATCATTACTGTGAGAGGGAACCGACGTTAACAGCAGAGGTTCTTGACTCTCATTCAAATCTGAAACATATGCATCAACAAAACCATTCGGAACTGCAGAGCTTGATGCACCTAGACAAGGAATGATTTGCTCAACTTCACATGGCATTTCACCATTGAAGGTGCTTTGATAAGAAACTACAGCAGACACGAATCTCTTCGAGATTCCAAACTTCAAGTTATTTTCCATATCCCTAGCTGTGTTAAAGGCTTCATACAAGGTTTCAGGTTCTTTGTTTCTCAATAGGAAACCCATTTACTCATCAAATGCACTCATATAAACATCCAGACATACTTTATCATCAAGTTTATACTTTCTGGAAATTTTGGACAAAGCTTGTGAAAATCTGATATTAAACATTGGTACCAATTCATCTTCCCTGATTTGTATACAGGTGAATTCTTTCAGTAAGTCAGAATCACTCACCTTTTCATCGAATTGATCCATGAAATCTGAAACCAATTCTTCCCATGAGGTAATAGAATTCACTGGCAAAAAAGAGAACCAATCTCTTGCATCCTCTTTTAATGACTGAATAAACAACTTCATGCATACATCTTCTTGGCAAATTTGGAATTCTCCTATCAAATCTGAAAGTCTTTTAACATGTTGACATGCTGATTCTGATTTCTTCCCATTGAATATGGGCAAATGCTTTCTAATTTCTGTGGGTATGGGATTTGGGTAACCTAGAATATCTCTGAAATTTAGAGCAGCATAATGGTTCATGATGAAACTTCTCCTATTATATGGTTGTAACACTTCACCAGGCATGGCTCTATGTGGAAATACACAAGGTTGAAAATTTTCACTGTTCATTTTTCTTACTTCCACAAATGATTATAAAATCTTGGATAGAAAACTTCAAGCAAGTATCCTTATACTGATCTATTCATAACACTGCTTGACATAAAGTTCTTCCACATTTGCATACTACGGAGGATAACATACACTGAATATTTTAGCAGCATAGATATGCAAATCAATTTTGAGATCCTCTCTTTCCCTCTAAACTAGTGCTGTTCACTAAATGGGAAAACAACATTACACATTCAAATTTTCAAAGGAAATTGTTTTGCATTTGAATCCTTTGAAAATACCTGGAGATTTGCAACTATAAAACTTGTAGATCTGAAGATTTACTTCACCTTTAGCATGGTCTTTTATCACAGAGTCGCCACCTCTTGCATAGAGGATAGTTTGAACAGCAGAACGCCACTCAACACTTATTCAATTCTTTGTTACTCCTTCGATCTCAATGCAATCAACACTCTTCCAGGCTATTTAACACTAGTATGAACCATAGAGTCACCACCCAATAAGGAATTGGGGAAAAATTTGCACACAGCTGAAAGAACTTCTCACAACTTTCAACCATGCATTCATTGTTACTCCTTCATAAAAGATGATATGAAATACATATCATTCTACAGATCCAAAACAAGGAGCATTTTCTAACTCTACAAAATCAATTTCAACACTCTGTGCATACACAATAGACAGACTGACTGGATATGAAATTAGGCAATTCTTATTCAGCAATTCCCCAGCAGAGTCGCCATTTTTGTTGTTCACCAAAAGTGATAACCCAAGAGCACCTACAAATCTTTCTATGAAATGGCCAATTTCAGTCTACAAAACACATCAGGGCTTGGACAACATAACATAGGACCCTAATTGATCCTCCTGCACTTCAGGTTCTGCTAGACCTAGGGGGGACACCCTTTTGATGCACTAAATACAACAATTACAGACACATAACTGCATCAACATTAAGCAGATAGATCATTTCACAAGCTCAACATATTAGGAAACATTACAGATTGGCTAGATCTATACAAACAATAGGATGAAATAGAGATCGGAAAGAATGGAACACAAACACCCCTAAACATGAAGGGAAAATAGATTTATCTTTTAAAATGTTGTTCTGAAAGACATCCCCAAACTTGTAAGATCAGTGCCTTATCCAAGGGCAACAGAGTCACACATCAAACTATAAATGAAACTTTATACTGCAAATCCATCTTCATGATTAAATATTCATGCATTTAATGCCTTGCATAAATGCATTACTCAGCTCACTCACAGAAAATATCAAATCCAGACACTATATTCCATTATTCATGATTTATTACAGAATTTAAATTCTTCCTTGAAGAATCCCTGCAAACAATCACAATTACCTCCTTGAGATAACAAATCTCATCCTCCTTGAGGATCTGATCTGAATATAATGAAAATACAAATCCAGAGACAACTTCTGTGTGAATTTGTGCATGCCTTACATACATAAGAACCTACAGCTAAGAACACCTATAGAAAAGAATCAAACTCCATTACTGAAAGGATAACCCTTCCCTGTACAATTTGGAAGAATACTCAGAATTGGAAGCCATGAAAAAATGGAGCCATTCTCCAAATTTCTGGAACCCTTACAACTGAGAAGAATTTGGAATAAGAAGGAGAGGGAAGAGAATCAAATCTACAACTGAAAAATTGCCAAGTGTCCCTTCTCTAACTGAATTTCGTTTCCATGACAACTGCATCCAAAATATCCCACATTTGCCAAAATTAACCTCATAGTCAGATTTCTCACTCCGAGAGCTTTCCGAAAACATATAACACTTTATACTTTGGCCAAAAATTGAGCCCTGGGCGAATTAATCCTCAACATGAACCCATCATTTAAATATTTTGAATTTTAATATAGTTTAAACTATATCATTTATCCATTTTAATTTTGATTTTTGCCTCCATATGTGCACTGACGCCTTGCCACGTGGCGGCCTCCGATTGGTTGATGGGGTCCACTAGGTGCCACTTGGGATGACACCTCATCACTACCACGTCATCTGCTTCGTCACTACCACTTGGCCACCACGTCATCGCCACTGGACTGCCACCTGTGCGGCAACTGTGTGCCACCTTACCGGGACCCGCCTGTTGCACTGCCACCTTTCACGACATGTGGACGACTCTCGTTCACTTTCGCTATTTCGCAGGGTTTAAACGACGTGCATCTTCCCTTCGCAAAATAGCGCGAGTCGTTGATCTCTCTCAAACTTGCTCGCTCGTTAACCCGGCCTTCATCTGCAAAATTTTGCCTATTTGCCTCGAAAAGCGTGCCCACGTGGGGTCCACCTAATCGCCATCCAATCAACTCCTCTATCACCTCAGGAAGTGTGCTCGCACATGGGCCCGCCTTGGGTGCCCATGGGCACCTTGTGTCAAAAGCCTTTATGGCTTTGACATATTATTACTGTGGAGCTTTGCTTATAAAGATTAAAAAATACCACTTCCCAGCGAATGTGGGATAATTCACTTTTGCCTGTAGCTGCACTTTTAAGCTTTCTCCCTGAGTTTTAGTGGCAATTTTGTGAAATTTAACACCTCTTCCATCCATATTCGAACTCATGGTGGGGAGGGCTGCTGGAAAAGGGGCATTGAACTGGTCTTACACCCTCCACTTGCATTTATTTGAAAATATTTATAAGTGCCTTCATATTTTGCCATGGTTGGGAACGTTGGAATTACATGTGCTGTTGCACTTGCTTGAAGTTTTCATTCTAATCCATCATTGCTGCCCTTACCAACATACCACGTGTGAGGAGAAATTCACTATGGCTGAAGATTTTTTGCAGTGTCTCCTTCACTCCACGTGAACTACCAATTTGTTATATCTACCAATTCCTTTTACTTTAGTTTCAATGTTGCTTTCTCTTCCCATTAACTTGTTTGTTAATGACTTCTCCTGGTTCTTGTCTTCAACCACGTCCAGCAGGAAGGAGAATGGTTGTTGCTGCAAATTGCATTGCTTCAAAGTTTCTAATTTAACTCTCCCCACTCTCCATGCATGGGCAGAGGAAGAAGCACACAAGGGAGGCTACACTCACCATTTTCATTGTTTGAAAGTTAAGTGGCCTCCAAACACCACACATAGCAAAGGGGAGAAAAAAAACATTCTGATTTTGAAACAATGAATTACATTTGATTTCCAGCAATCTCTTTTTAATGCCTCTCTCCAGCATAGCAGGGAGGAGAATGCTGTTGCTGCTAGTCATTAATCACACTGTTGGAGCTTCATGTGGGGGGATGCTATGCTGGTACTTACCCTTGCTTTGCAAACACCAAACACCATGTAGGGGAGTAATTTGGCTATACACCATTTGAATTTACTTGAAACATTTACTGATTTTGTCATTGGTTTTCCACACTGCAGATTGTATTTGTTTTAAAAAAAACAACTTTAAATGCTTTCCTCACCAGCCAATGCATGGTTTCAAATTTAATGCCTCTTACATGCCAAGCCAATGGCACTTGCTTTGAAACTCTCAATGGCCTATCAACCACGTAGAGGGAAGAGGGATTATGGCTTGGCATTTAACAAAGAAAATGTAAGAATATTTATTCCTTGTTTGGCAGACCGAAAGAAAATGCTACATTCCATTTGGGGCACATGTAAAAGTATTTCTATTTGGAAGCCTAATTTTCCTTCGATTCAATGATCGAAGTTTAGATGCAGACATGTTTCTCATTCAAGCGGTTTCATAGTTCACACTCCAATTTACCATTTTTTTTCGCCAATCGCTATAAAATTAGTGCACAGGCGTGAGCCAGGTCGGGCCCCAAAGTGGGTCCGACTAAAAAAAATTTTGTTTTCATGCAACTGACCTTTGGAATATCTCATGGACATCAAACAGGCCTCTGGAAACGATCGGCATTGTTTTTGGATCATAAAATTGCATTTTACATCCTTCAGGCAATTATGCCTCAATTTTCGCATTTAATCGCAAAGACATAATTTTCAATGTGGTCAAAACACCTTTCTGGAGCTCGCCGTCTGACAGGCGTGTACTCTGATATACAAGGATGACTTCTACCAAATGGTTTCTCAAGATGACTCTCGAGCGAAGAGAGATTAATTTTTGAAAATGCCCAACTGGCTTTGTCGACACTGCGGACCTGATGAAGTCAATGTCCTGGCAACACATGACGCCTTTCTCAAAAATATCAAACGACCTCCGTAGGCCCTCAAATTTGGAACACAGGTACATTTAAGTACATATTAAATCTTTGAATTCTTAGTTTGATCACCCGACTGACAGGATTTAAATGGCGCGCTCACCAAAACGGCTACATTAACTGATCTAACACTGGAAGTGCGGATAACTGAATTTGATGGCAAAATGAGTCCTTTTGAAAACCGATCAAATGGATTAATAAAAGCTTGAAATTTGAAATGTAGCTCACCATTTATACCAACATTATCCCGGAACAAACATTCTGACATGACGCTCACCGGGACATTTTTACACTTGTGCAAACATCACAAACTACAAACGGATTGAGCTTTGAAAACTGAGCAAACGGATTCATAAGGACTTGAAATTTTGTGAGCTCACTCACATTTATGCATAGAATTGAATCCATTTTTAATTTCTCCATGATGATCAACAGGGAAAAAGATGTAATCACTCAAAGTAGGCTACTTAATAAAATTTGCACTTGTGCCTAGAATGCACTTTCAGCTCACCCCTCAAAACGGGTACTTGATAAACTTCTCCAAACTGAATTCTGAAAGTTGCAACACACTAAATAGGCCAAATGAAATGTGTGGGACATGAATCCCGAGCCTTACCCTCTGAAAATCAACTGGTCCCATTTTACCCTCTCGCAAACTAGGCCCTTCAAACTGACTCGTTTAGGTATGCAGAGCAAATTTTTGGATTGGGCCTCTAAACTTGACTCAATTTTAATCAGTCCCAACACTACCAACTACAATAGATAATACTCAAAATAATAAAATAATCAAAATAATCAAAATAGTAAAATCAAGGGAATTGCCCTAGTCAAGGGTGACAAGTTTTGGTTCATGGTATTTGGCCTGTGTGCTTTCTCCTATTAACCACCATTGGGGATGTGAGCATTATTAAACCTATAGAGCAAGTGTGAGTCAATGCCCTATACCTATAGTCCTTGAAACATTCACATTTCGAGTGTACCCACTCACACATATATGTATAATCAAATAACTCAAGTCATTGAAGGGGATTTAACATCATATGCATTCTCATAACTCAAATGATACAATATCATCCCTTTCACATATAATTATCAGTTAAACTTCATAATTTTACTTATTTAACTACATAAATAACATCATCAATAATATAAATAACTAAGCATATAAATATTCCCCGAACAAGGTCACCATCATAATATCATTAGTAAACATGATATCTCATCAAATCAAAATTAAATAAAATCTGATTCATTTCTTTTCATTAAATAATACAAAAAATATTATGTATCTCATTCTTATCATTCCTCAAATAAACATAGAATTGTAGGGGAATAAGGAATTCTAGTTCTTATTCTAGCAAGTTTATTAATTAAGTGGGTGGCTATGCTCGATTCTAGAACTGCCATGGAGCCCTTCAAATAGTAGGGGGGAAGCGGGCTTCTTGAATTTACTAATTAATCTAGTGGGAGGGACTCGATAGGAAAGGGAGGGAGGTTTCACATAAGATAATACCAAATCATGAAATAGGTTTATCTCAATCATCAAAACACAAGAGGTCTAAATCATGCCAATGCAACCACCCAATGAATCAAGTGTCCAAATCAGCAATGCAATGATTCTCACAACTAGACACAAGAATAAAACACATATCCCAATAAACACAACATAATCAAATCACTACGAATCAATTCAATCTCACCACTAATCTACAACAATCATAAATATATATATCAAAATTGAGTAATAGATAAATACTCAAAATCACATACACTGCAATAGTGAAGAGTCTAGAGAAATATCAAGCACCACAAAAAGATCCACATCCAACAATAAGAGATGAAATCCTTGGGCATCAATCCAAGTCCACATACAAAATTATGAAATGTAGAAAGTAGAAAAGAGGGAAATTTACATCCTCCCCCATATGGCTAGGCTTACTCTTCAAAGCCTACAATCAAGAACAAAGCACCATCAGTGCACAATCCCACAAACACATCAAGCATACAAGAACACCCATATAACTCACTATAAGTTTAGGTCACAACACAAAACTCTCTATTAGCAATCATACCACCATCAAGAACTAGACCTACCACATGGTTCAAAGAGATTCAATGCTCACAACAAGTTGCAACAAGCCCAAAAAATTGTTCTAGGATCTCCATCTAGCTACCAAATTAAACAAAAACAACTCAACCTTGAGAACATTTTATCCCATCATGAGGAAACCAAGCACAAAACAATGCCTTCCTTGGCCTCTTCTTGGACCAAGGAATGAATCTTTTAGGGCTATCACCCAAAATAAGGGGGAAAATGTCATCCTAGAAGTCTTAAAATCCTCAAGACAAGTTTACTTGAAGGCATGAGCACTAGTAGATCACCTCTCATGACTATGAGCACCCACATAATGGAGGTTCGATAACCCCCAGAACTCCAAAAGGCTACACAAATTCCATTATATGTAAGGCATAAAGGAAACAATGATTTTCCAATAGTTGATTGTTCAACTATAGCAGATTTATGGGTTACTTGACCCATCTTGATCATGATTTCTCAATCATCGAGGTGATAATTTATTCCTCACAAGATTCATTGCCCTGCACTTACAATCATTGCAATCATGTAGATATCCAATTATTCTCAATAGAATTGCATCCTCCTATAGCCTTAGACTACAAACAACACAACCACCAAGGACAACTCATCAGCACACACCAACTTGCAACAAGGAATCTCACAAAAAGGACAAATACATACAACTATTATAAGTATATATATAACCATTAGGTGCCAAGGCACTAACCAAGGGCACTTCCCATCCCTACACTATGTTAACTATATGTGTAGTTATGATTCTGCATGAAAAGTGACATGATGAGTACCCACAATCAATTAAATAACAAGATCAATGGTGCATGAAGAACTTCCACAACTACACCATGAACACAAATCACTTGGAACATCACGGTCTTAATTATAAAATAGGAATAAGCATCAAACTCAAATTACAACATCCAATGCACACCTCATCTAAAGTCCAATGTAGGCATTGTTGGAAATTAACACTCATCCAATGGCTTTTGGTGGTTTCCTATGGTTGATTATTGGTTTAGGGTTATCATTGATGGCAACTCTCTAGAGAGATTCAATTTGGTAGTCGTAATTCTTCTTATCTAGAAGGATGTGTTAACCGATAGCTTGTTAACTGGTATTTCAAGAAGAACAAAGCATTTTTGGGTCCGGAAGCATTTTTGTGATTGTGGTTCATTGAATCGTGTTCTTATTGATTGTGTCAACATAGACACATCATTTTTCTACTATTTTTGTGATCTACACTTATCTTTTTTGGATCCGGTCAAGCTGACATGTGACTACACATTACACCTTTAGGCTAACATGGTAAATGATCTATTTTGTGGTTGACGGTATATAATTTTGGTGTGGGTGATATTTTTGGTGTATGGTGCAATTGTATGCGAGTGAGAGGTGATAGAGAATCCATTTTGGCATAGTTTCACATGCACATTCTTGATCTAGTAGCTAACTAAGACAGAGTACAAAGCAGAACATAGTAGAAAAGAGAAGGTGATCTAGCCAGTGTATTCAGTACTCAACCAGAACTCATCTAGGCATTGTAGATTCTATTTCAGAGTTCATGCATTATAATTCATCAGTGTAACAACTTTGTAAGTTAGTGAGACTTCCTTGAGGGTTGTATCCATCAGGGTTATTGTAATTAAGCAATGAGCTTTGGGCAGTGTGCCTAAATGCTTGTGCATTCCCATTTTGTAATATTGCTTTTCTACTAGCCATAGTGGAATAATATTGTGGGTTCAAATCCCATCGTGGTTTTTCCCATTTGGGTTTCTACGTAAAAATACCGATGTTATGATCTTGTGGTTGTTTTTTTCATGTTTCTGCATTTCAGTTTTAAGTGTTTGCTTTCGGTGGTTTAAAGTTAAGTTTAAAAATATGCTAGCAGGTAGATCATTGATTCACCCCTCCCCCCTCTTAGTGATCCCTAATTCAAACAATTGGTATCAGAGCCTGGTTCATTTGAGGAATCTTAAGCGGTTGAGGAAGGTCTAGGGGATTGATTCAATGGATTTCAGTTTTCAGAGACAACTTAGTGTGGCACTTGAGGATCTTGATGCAACTAGAAATGAGATCTATACCTTGAAGAAGAACCTAAATATTGCTGATGATTTTATTATTGAATTGAAGGATGAAGTGAACACTTCTAGAGATAAGAGGAAATAACTGATGGACAAGCTGAAGGATAAAGAAGATCAAATCATGGAATATTAGGGTAAAGCTGATGACTGTGAAAAGCTTGAAAGAGAGAATGATTCCTTAAAGAATGAGATACAATCCATTGTGATGAGGTTGACTAAAGAGATTGACGACTAGAAGAATAATGAAGAGAATCTGGCACAATCATTGAAGGAAAAATAAAATGAATGCTTCAGGCTTACCTATGAGAATGATCAATTGAAGCTTGAGTTGACATAGTCAATGAATAATGGTCAGGAACTTGAAAGACAGATTGCTACCTTAAGGGATGAACTTGCTACTCCTAATGAATACAAATACAAATTCAAAGATAGCTCATCAAGGCTTGATGATATGTTAAAGAGTCAGAGACATGGAAAGGATATGCAAGTACTTGGATTTGAGAAAGGTGAATCCTCTAGATCTAAATAAGGCAATGCAAAACTTGATCAGCAGAAGAGAAATAATTCTCCGATAAGACAACCTAATGCTAAAAAATTCAATGGTAGATGTTTTACTTGCAATAAATTTGGTCATACGGTGAATCAATGCAAAAGTAGGATGAATAATGGAATGAACAACATGAATAATGTTCCTACCTTTACTAATAATTGTTTCATATGCAATAACTTTGGACACAAGTTAGATATGTGTAGAGCAGTTGTGAATAACTTCTAGAACAAGAGATGCTATGCTTGTGGGATGTTTGGACATATCTCTAATCAGTGCAAGACAAGACAAAATCAGATGAACTTCAGACCTATACAGAATAATATTGTTTTTTGTGCACGTAACAAAACTAGTCACATTGCAAAGTACTATAGAAGCAAGAACATTTTTTCGGTAGACAAGAGAAAATCAGATGCGAAGGGAAAAGAGAAGGTAGAAGAGATCAAACAAGCATGAGAAGATGTGGGTTAGAAAATATGAATCAAAAGCTAAAAATGGGTCTGCACCCGAATCTGATGCAAGATCTTCATTCGGTAACTAGAGCTTTATGCCTTAGGGGGAACTTTTCATGTGGATTCTAAGAATCCCCTCTTTGGTGGTCTGCAATCGATTCTGGAAGGTTGCAGAAGGATAGAATCATGTATACAGATGATATCCAAAAGTTTCAGTAATGATTTCATGCTCCGGTATACGACTTCATGAAACTCATAGTAACTGGTTGCTGCATTTATTACAATGGAAAATTAGGTTTTCGAAGGATAAAAGTGCATTTCGAAGCTTCAAGCAAATAGAGAAGAGAAGAGAGTGAAGCAATTTGGTGATTTCTACAGTGATTTAGCGACTCAAAAGTGAATTTCAGTGCTTGATTATGAAGCTCTATTTTGACAAACCCTAGCATTCGAAATGGCTTCAACTTCTGGTGTTCCTACCTCATTGGTGGTTGAGATTAAGGACAAAGCCTGACTTGTCTTCAAGAAACACCCATTTAAGTCAGTTGAGGATAATTTGGAAAGTGCATTTTCATTGGTGCCCTACGGTGTGCTCCAAAATGAATATATCAAGGCTTACATCCACTAGGACCTCAAGGAGCTTGGCAATGCGGACATGCTGGACTTGTACAACAAGCATTTGGCTGATAGTTTGGGAAATCTCAAACTCAAATACACGGTGCTTTAGGACAAGGGTTTCTCACAGTTCATTCACTTTCCATTGTTTGATGAAGCGGAGTGGATCTGGTACATTCTTAGTTGTGTTCATGATGAATTCATATGGCTTCATAGGCTGCACAAGATTACCAAACAAGCGATTCGAGTAGTGATAGGCCTAGTTGAAACTGGTGATGTGCCCATCTTGAGGAAGGTGTCAAATGACATCTTGATCACCACCACAAGTTCCAAATTTGATAGAAAATCAATGACCATAAATGATATTATGGAGAATGATGTGAAATTTTCATTGATGGTAGTCAATTACAAAGTTTACTGGTCAAGTAGGTACAACCGTGTCTCTGGTACTGCTATTTACTCTGCATATCAGATGCTCTAGGAAGATAAAAGGTATGATATGTGTTCATCCCTCCTGAATGAATTATTGATCAATTTGAAGAATATCACGTAGGATAAAAAGCACATTGTCAAATACAGTACACTTCTTATTTGATTGGCTTTATACTTTCTGAATGAGATGCCTGGTATGAAAGGAAAGGTCCAATGGGCCTATGATAGACCGATAGCCATGCAAATCAAAGAAGGATTATGGGAAGTTAGTGATGCAACAATGAGGATATCTTCTCTCTGGGGATACTTTAAATCCTTTTAAACAACAATAAAAAGCATGGAAAGGATCCCTAAAGAGATTGTTGAAAAATATGAGCAAACCATATGCTTCATGGTTGACAAGGATTAGTGTTTGATGGAAGTAGTGGAGCCCAAAATCATGTCGATCATGCCCATGGGGTATGAAGTTGAGTCCATTACACTTGAGGCATATGCCCAACACCTTTTGAGTCAACTGGTGGACCCTAAGGAAGGGAAATTTAGAAAATTCAAGGAGAAAGACCTTGAATCGCACCATCAATTCACTGCATCAACTAGGAAAAGAAAAGTTACTAAGATGGTAGAGGAAGTGGTTGTTCAGATGGGTTTCACCTAGGAGGAGGTGAAGAAGGCAAGGGAGAGACATGCATAGATAGAGGCCAATGAGGAAACAAATAATCCTAAGGTTTATCTAGTTCCCTCCAAGGTATAACCAAAAGAAACCAAGTCTGCTCCTGCTCCGGTGGTATAATCTTCAAAACCTAGCCCATCTGGGAAAGGTGTGTTGAAGAAGAAAGAAAAGTCTAAAAGGACCTATATCACAGTACCTCCAATGGCTACAAAAATTGAGTTTGAGGAGGAAGTAGGAAAGGCAAAGAAGAAAGGAGAGTTTGTGAGAGTGGTGAGGAAGTCGCAGTCCGATGGAGCCCAATAAAGAAATAAGGCAAATTTTGATCCTACTCCTACCAGAAGATCCAAAAGAGGTAGACAGGTCAAAAGTCAACTTGAAAAAGACCTTGAGTCTAGTAATATACAAGGTAAGTACACAATTGTTCCTCCACTATTAGTGGATCAGCTAATTGATGAAATAAGTGTGGATGAATATTTAAAAATTATTGGAGCCTGTTATGCAAATTTAGATGAAGTTGATCAAAGAAAGATTGAGGAAGTAATTGTATTATGTTTACACAATTTTAGCTAAAAATTAATTGAATTGGAGAATACTATTCCAAAGGATTTCTATAGCCTTATAGATGCAAGAAGAATGACTACAAGTAAGATTTCCAGGGAGATGAAGGAGAGAGAGCTAGTAAATGTCAGTACTTGTATTACTCATGATGAAGTCATGACGATAATTGAGGAGGTAAACAAGAAGGAATTTCAAAGCAAGAACAAGATTAACATATTGATGATTAGAAATGTGGAAGAGGTGAGGAAAGAAACATAAGAGATATGGAAAAAGATAATTCAGAATGACCCTCTGTACAAGGATGCATTCAAACCATCTCAACTAGAAGAGAAGCAAGGTGTTTCCGGAAGTTGGAAGGTTGAATATCAAACTAAGGATCATTTGGAAAATTAGGGTAACACTACAATTGATGCTGAGATAGGTGATGCCCCTCCAACAGTGGACAACTCTACAACCTCTGAGATCCAACAGGTTGATACTGCACCAAGTGGTAACACTGGTACAAAAGATAAAGGGGATGGTGAAAAGAAGAAGGATCCTAAGAGAACACAGGCCAAGGTTGTTGAGGTTGATAAAGGTAAAGGAGTAGCTAACCTGACATTTGTCACTCCTCTAGTTACAGGGACCCCGCCTTAGATCCCTATTAATCTTGATGGTTCTATTGATCTTGGAAAGATGTCTCTTGTAGAGAAGCTCATGCTCGCAGTTGTTGTGCAAGCCCAGGCCAGTCAAGATCTAGCGAAGTCAAAATTAGAGGATAAAAAGAAAATTTTGATGTCAGTAGATGTTTTGTAGAAGGTGGATCCAAATGTATAGTTAGATTCAAATAACAGCCCCTCCAATAAATTGTTACAGTTGATTAACAATGTAAATATGAGATTTGATTCTTTGGAGAAGACTATTACTCAGAAAGTTTTGGATAAATTTAAGGATGTTAGGATATAGACTTTTCAGAAGATGATTGAGGATGATAGAGTAAGATTAAATAAGAGATTGCATATTATTTCTGACACAATGTCAGAAGGTGGTAAATTATACAAATCTTGCCTAGTTTTGCCTAAATTAACTATAGATATTGACAAGTAGATAGGTCTTTGCCAAGGAAAGCTTGCTGGTATTTCTCAGTGCTTTGATCCAAATGTAACCTTAACTAGAAGTATAATTATAGCTCTAAATGATCAAATATCAAGCCTCCAAGTGGTCAAGGACAAAATTTTGAGAAAAGTAGGTAAACTCTGGAACTTGATTGCCCCTCGGTTGGATACTATGTTGAGTAACAAGGTAGATTGCATGAAGGAGATGGCCCAACCTATGTCTTCTGATCTAAGGGAGTTAGAAATTCGTGCTACTATATTTCATGCATTCATCATAATTTTGGCTAACTTGAAGAGTGGGTGGGATACTCACCTAGGATTTTTGAAGACTATTTATGTTGACCTCTTCAAATACTTATAAATTTTATGCGGACCAACAAACCGCAACTTAGGTTTAGGAAAATGACAATCCACAAGAAAAAATAAGAAATACAGAATACAACATTAGAAAAATCCATGAAAATTTGAAAATGCTATCAAATGGACCAATAATGCTATCAAATTAACCAAAAACACTATTCTGAACACCAAAAATGCTATTCTAAACACCAAAAATGTTGTTGAATTCATCAGAAAAGCTACTGAATTGACCAAGAATGCTGCTAAACTGACTGAGAACACTATCAAATATACCAAAAATGCTACAAGACATACTAGAAATGCTAAGGTAAAGACTGAAAATGCTAAAGTATGGAAAAACATAAAAATAGAGCTGATAAATGTCCCATAAATGCCATTTGAGGTGCTGAGATGATACAATGGAGACTGAGAACATGAATCAGGAGCCTAGGAGAGCTAATCTATGCACCAAAAAAGATAATTAACCTGTCAATGATATTTCTTGCAAGCAAACATGTTAAAGATCAAACGGGCTAGGCTCCACGGTGGGCGCCAATTAATGTGATGCTAAAGATGTGGTTAAATGAAAGAAGCGTACACATAGATGACACAATAAAACATAAGTAGGAAGCAAATACAAGATCTAAATTAAAGATGCAAACCCATAGCCTCCTTTCAAATGTCCCATCTTCTTCTATCCTTAAGGACCTTGAAGGTTGTAGAATTGTTGTCTCTCAGCAGAGAAATGACCTCCAAAGTGGCAACTCAAGAGTTGAGTAGCTACTTCATGATTGATTGTATAAATTGTATGAAATGCATGATGATTGATGAATGATTTAGCTAGAATGATCTATTCAAACTACATGATTGATAAAATGAAACTAGATTAATATGAAAATGAACTATGATTAATCTAATTAACAATTAATTCTAGATGATATGATGTAAAATGCCTATAATAACAATGCAAAAACTAGGAATGCAAGGGATCCTTATTGCTCCAAAATGAGGGGTATTTATAGGAGTTCTAAGGCCAAAGCTGAGGTGGTAGGAATCGATGGTCTAGATTTGATTTGAACATATCAAGGGCCAATATTGAGGAAGTTGGAGAATAGGTTGGAGGAAGGGACACTTGCCATCTCTATGGTGACAAGTGTCAAGGAGCCTTTCTCATGAGAGGGAAAGTGTCCAAGGGAGGAGACATGTGGCCAAAGTGCCATGTGTCTCAAGGGGAGAATATCCAACCCATAAGAGGTTAGGATGTGCAAGAGGATAGGGTTAGTTAGACCCTAGGATTAGATAGAATGGGCTAGGTTATGGGATGGTTAGGTTAGGTGGTTAAAATTTAGGAGCCATTTCTCATTTGAATTTAGAAATTAAAATATTTGAAAAAGATAATTAATCTCAACAAATCATGATTTGATTTGTTTTAACTAATTATGAGATTAAAAGAATGAATTTAGATGGTGGGTAGATTAATTAATCAAAAGGGGATATGAAATCAACTATATAAATAAATCATGTAGATTTATTTACTAGTAGATGAATAAAGGAATTAATCAAATTTTCTTGTGAATTTGATTAATTGGGAAGGGACATTAATTAAATAACTGTGTATTTAATTAATTATCTTCAGACCATTTTTAGGTGTATACATATACATTTTTTGGACAACACCTCATCTTTGACATTGCTAACAAAGGGGGGAGAGAGAGATGGTGAAAAATGTATAGTATTGAAGAGTGGAATTATTTGTCTAAGGGGGAGCCTTACAAATTCTCTTGATTCTTTTGAACTGGTGTATAGTGCTCAAAACTTAGTCATTTTTCACAAGCGTTGCCATGAATGCCAAAGGGGGAGATTGTTGGCAATTGACACTCATCCGGTGGCTTCTAGTAGTTTTCAATGGTTGCTTATTGGTTTAGGTTTGTCATTGATGGAAAATATCCATATAGATTTGATCTAATGGTCATAATTCTTCTTATTTAGAAGCGTGTGTTAACCGGTAGCTTGTTAACTGGTATTTCAAGAAGAACAAAGCATTTTTGGGTTCGAAAGCATTCCAGTGATTGTGGTGCATTGAATCATGTTATTATTGATTTGGCCAACATAGACACATCATTTTGCTACTATTTTGGTGATTTGCACTTATCTTTTTGGATCCAGCCAAGCCAACATGGTAAATGATCTATTTTGTGGTTGCTAGTATATAAGTTTGGTATGGGTTATCTTTTAGGTGTATGGTGCGATTGTATGTGAGCGAGAGGTGATCAAGAATCTATTTTGGCATAGTTTCACGTGAACATTCTTGATCTGGTAGCTAACCGAGACATAGTACATGGTAGAATAGAGTAGAACAGAGAAGGTGGTCTAGTCAGTGTATTTAGCACTCAATCGGAAATCATCTAGGCATTGTAGATGCTATTTCAAAGTTCATACATTGTAATTCATCACTGTAACAACTTTGTAAGTCAGTGAGCCTTTCCTAAGGGTTGTAGCCTTCCCAGTTATTGTAATTGAGCAGTGAGCTCTAGGCAATGTGCCTAAATGCCTATGCATTCCTATTTTGTAATATTGTTTTTCTACTAGCCATAGTAGAATAATAGTGTGGGTTCAAATCCCACTGTGGTTTTTCTCATTTGGGGTTCCACGTAAAAATACCAATGTTATGATCTTGTGGTTGTTTGTTTCATGTTTTTTTATTTCATTTTTAAGTGTTTGCTTCTAGTGGTTTAAAGTTAAGTTTGAAAATCTACTAACCAGTAGATCACTAATTCAACCCCCCCCCCCTCTCAGTGATCCTTGATTCCAACAGGCATCCACACTTGATCAACATCACATAAGGCATGCATACACATTAATTGAAGACAAGGATTCTACAATTCATTATTATTTAACTATTTACACATTAAGCCATTTACATATGTTGATAAGTTACATGTCAATTAACAATCTCATATAATTTAAGGAATTACATTCACATTTTACCATGAAAAAATATTTTATTTTTTCTATTTAACTATAATTATAACTAATCAACAATCACTTATAGTACATTCTTTGCAAAAGGTCTCCCTTGTACATACTATAAGAGGTTTGTAATGAACATGATAGAAACAACACATAATACATAACTAGGCCAACAATATCAAGCATTTGGAATAGTTACCATAAGATTCAAAAAGAGAAAACCCAAGGAAGAGAATTATCAAGTTCAACATTAAATCATAAAATCTCAACAATTTCAACAATAAATCAAGTGTGACAAGAGTCACAAAATAGATAGATAGAATTTTGGTGACCAATCCAAGCATAAGAAAATCCAAAAATTCATTGCTAACCCACATGACATATGGAACAATTCAACAATAAACACAATAAATCATCAATCATGAAACATCATATAATGGACTGACCATTATCAGCCACATAAAAGGGAGTATTTGTTGCACAATAACCAAGAATATGATATTCAAGATGTGTTATAGAATGTGCCCAAATATAGTTGACAATTCAATCATACTACACTTCATGTTTAAGAAGCTTTTATGAAACAATATGTATAATCATTATTTCTACTTACTATCATATACTATTTTAATGCAAAGCCTTTCTTTCCTTAAGCTGAAAGGGATTATGCAATTATTTCTTTATGCAAGACATATGCAAGAGGGAAATATGGTTCCTCACACACAAGGAATAAAATAAATGCATGGCCAGGGTTCACTTAAAATGTCACATGCATGAGATAATTGCATTCACAAGTGCCTAACACAAGATCCATTTTAACATCATATTCACAACACAAGGTTCATCATGATCTCCCACACAAGGTATTTACATAAATACATACATGATGGTGACTCACATTGGTCACATAGAACCTTCCACGTAAAGGTCATGGTTATCATGGAAAATGATGTTGGGTTCTCAATATAAATACTTTATGGTACACTGCATGAGGTAAGCACAACATCATACCATGGCTCCTATTGTATGAAAAACAAGATACAAATGAATTGAATGATCTTCATAATGTCACAAGTAAATTAAACCTATTTGATACTCATAAAATAGACAATGAAAATTGGGGAAATAGTTCCTTAACCCAGTTGATCTACTATGATTATTTACACAACTTTAGACTCTTATAATCATTGATCTCACATATGTAATGATGCATTATTTTTAGAACTAATTCACAATACATTCCAATACAAACATAACAATATCAACCTTTCATAAACATGAATTAATTATACCTCTATTACAATGAGTATAGAACTCACACATAATGTAGTAAGAAATTCTCAATTAAGTGCCAAGAATTAGCATCCAAATTTAATCAACAATTAACCAATCATTCCATCTCACTAGCGACAAAAGCAATGGGGCCACTCAAATATCACCATATACCCAAGAAAAAAAGAATCAATCATTAAGGAGACCATCACTCTGTAGGAACTCCTTGGCATATAGGAGGGTCATATAAACCCTAAACAATATACACTCTTCAACATCATTCTAGATCCAACTAGGGAAGACAACCACCATTGCCAAGAGAATTCATTCACATAGACCATAAAAAGGCCAAACAAGGAGCTACACACCAACAACCAATCCTTACCCTACCCAAGGAATCTCACACAATGGTATCTATCCATCCCTGCAGGGTGCAAGCAATCTAGGAGGTATTCTTCCTCCATCACAAGCCACTTGGTTCAGTTCATCCTAAATACTTGAAAATTCCACACAAGGTCCACCCAAGTAACAAGATAATGACTAACTCACAACACAAACACTTTCACAATTGTGAGCCAACAACATAAACTTCATGGGAAGCAGTGTAACCAAAAATCCAAATGCTACAACATGGGATTTCCTACCAGATGTAATTCCCCATCAAGTAACCCTATAGGATAACAAAACTATGCAAATAATGCATGGAGATTTTTTTCTTGAAGTAATTAAGTGTCTTCATACATTGTATCTACAAGTATATGGTACAGAGAACCTTCTACTTTTCAAGAAAGGTTCTAACCATGGTAGTGTTTACATGTTCTTTTCTATTGTAATAAGGGGTTGGATCAATGATCACCCTTGAGGTAATAGAGTGCCTATTTGTATGGTCAGTAATCTCTTAGGTGAGCATATAAACCTAGAAGTCTATTAGACCATGAAGGCTTGGAATTTGGATTTTTAGTTCTAGTATGTCTAGGATGTTTTCTTAGGTATTTGGAGTCAAATAATGACCTTGGAGATGTTTCCATAAGGTCTAAGTACTTAATTCCCAATATTGTCCAAGTTACTAATATGTTGCACTTTATTGTCAAGCAACTTTTCAAAGTTGCCAGTAGGATGACATCTATCTCTCCAACGTTCATAAATATTGAAAAATTTGGTTATGAAAATTGAGGAGGGTTATATATATGCTTCAAAAAACATGGGAAGAGGTGTGGAAGAGTTTTGCAAAGTTTGGTGGAGAAAGTGAATAGAACAAATCTTATTTTGCCATAACAGTGTTAGTTTTCTGTACTGTCCATATAGGGTGTGAAATCATATGATGAAAATATAAGTTAATTGGAAAGTGATATGAATCACCTTTCTAAAGCACTTGTTATGACCTCTTGAAGTGAAATTTGGAAGAAGCTATAAGCGGTTTACTCTTTGCAGGTCTGAAACCCTCCATTTTCAAGGGTTACAATGCAAATGGAGCCCTAACTTGTAATCTACTTGTTGGAATTCAGTGGCCATTGGTAGAATGCAATTTAGAGGCATGTATTTTGGGATTCCAAAAGGGTGAGGTCAGAGGAGTTGGTTTGGTAATTTTACCACCAAGCCCTAGTCTAAACTGTTGGAGGGTTTAGATGAGCCTACAATGGAATTCATTGTTCACACAATGAAGAATGATGAAATGAGGAGTTAATTGCTGGATTAGAAACATTGAGACATAGAAAAATCCTCCTAAAGAGTTATAACCTTCTTGTCACCCCATTCTCACATACTTCCTTTGTAAAACAGACCTAACTTGATCAATTAGGCCTGTGAACCAAGTAGGTGTTGAAGAGTGCAGGAATAGGGTGGAAACATAATCTTTTGGAATTTAATAATAGTCCCAAAAGGGTACCCGAAACCCAAACTTTTTTGGTGTGTTGTTTGGAATAAGTTGGAGAAAAAACCAAAAAATCAGTAAAATAGGGCTACTAGCTGGTAGGCCTATTCAAGCCCCTAGGACCAATACCCAAACATGTATCCCATAAAATTGTCATGGAAGGTCCTAGTGAGTCTTAAGAAGGACATGGGAGTGTTATACCATCCATAGATAAGGGTAAGAATCCTATTTCACATTGGAGTGGGTTGAGACCTTAAGAAGGAGCATAGGTATTGTAAGATCTAATTGTGTGTGTGTGGGTCTGTCACCTACTACTGCCAATCTCTACATCAGGTGGTATCAGAGCATCAGAAGAGACTTGGAAAAGACAAAGAAATGGAAGACACA
The DNA here is from genome assembly GCF_030272615.1 of Cryptomeria japonica. NCBI lineage: Eukaryota > Viridiplantae > Streptophyta > Pinopsida > Cupressales > Cupressaceae > Cryptomeria > Cryptomeria japonica. Next base: position 382,761,445 of record NC_081412.1, on the reverse strand, counting down.
ACAAAGAATAGTGAGGAGATTCCCACTAGACCTATGACAAACATGGAGTTGGCCAAGATAGTAAGGGAGCAAGCAGCCAAGAATAAAAAATGGAGGAAGAGATAGAGAAGTTTAAGAAAGACCAAGCAAGAAAAGAAGTTACATCAGCCTTAGATGGAGAAGGAGAAGAGGAAGAAGAGAGACAAGAGATGTGAATAGACCAAAGGCAATTTGTTGAAGCCCTTAATAAGGTGGGAAGAAGAGACAATAGAGAAGAACTACCTACATTCTCTGGGAAAATGAATCCAGATGGATAGAAGAAATGGTCAATTATTTGAATGTGAAGAGGTACCTGATAACCAAAGGGTGAAGGTGGCTAGATCCAAAATGAAGGGTCCAACTCTTAGTTGGTGGAACTTCCTACAAAATGAAAGAGATGAAGAAGGAAAGAGGCCTATAACTTCATGGAAGAAGATGGAGATGGAGATCAAAAGGCAGTTTGTACCTGAGGACTATGAGATCATCTTACACAAGAGATTGCAAAACCTAAGGCAAGGGGATTTGGATGTCAGTACCTACTTTCACTGAGGAGTTCCATCAGATGTCACTCAAGGCAAAGATGCTAGAAAGTGAGACACAAAAGCTAGAAAGGTACATGAATGGTCTTAAGTTCAGTATTCAAGATGAACTGAGTTTGTTCAATCTTGAATCAATGCACAAGTGTTTTTAGATGGCACTCAAGATTGAGGAGAGGCAAAAAAGGAAATGAGAGCACAATAGTAGGGGAAAAGGTGCAAGCTTTAGGGGCAAGGGTAGATTCAATGGCAGAGGATCATCTCCTAAACCCCAAGGAGAGTCCAACCAATAGGAACATGAGGGAGAATTAGGGAGAAGAGGTGGATTTAGAGGAAGAAGGGGGAATGGTAGAGGAATATCTGGTGGAAGAGGACCTAGTGTCTTCACCGGTAGGTTTTTTCATGCAACCAAGTTGCGCATCAATCATTCAGGTGTCTAGAGAAGCTAAGAAATAGTAGCCAAGAAGGTGATAGAAGAGCACATCTGATACAAGAAGAAGATTGGTGTTATAACTTAATGATGAACCACTAGTACCAAACCGGTACTGAGAGGGGGGGGTGAATCAGTACAAACACAAATACAGTCCAAAACTAGTTTGAAAGCAAATACTCCAAATGACCGATAAACAAGGATACCAATTAAACAGAGTGCAACCGGTAACATCTAGTTTAGCTCAATCCGTCATGAACTGATCACTCAATAAGCTTTCCTCTTAGCTCAATACTACAGTATCATTATATTCTCATGCATAAACAGGCATAAAACATATAACCTTCATGTGCTTAACAGATAAAACAAAGCATCACAAGACAAAGCATTTCACATGACAAACATATTTTTCATGTGGAAACCCAACTAGGAAAAACCACAGTGGGGATGAATACCCACAAGCTATTTTTTGAACTCTTTAAAAGTCCACTCTGTTAGGAGCCTTGTCTGATTAAGGACATTACAATAGGTTCTAGTAGGAACCGATCCTATTAAGGATCACCCGGTTAAGGGTTAAACCCAGTAGGGTCACCTTGTTAGAGGATTTCAAGAACTCAATAGCTAAAAGTATCTCCTAAGCTTCTCTAGCTTCTCAGAACTCATTAGCCTTGAGTTACCCAGTTAAGGGATTTGAAACAAGCCGGTTAAGACCACCTGATTTAAGGGATTTTAAATCAAGCTAGTTAAGGCTACCCTGTTAGAGGATTTTACAACTGTTGAAGTGGTTAGAGATCAACAGGTATTACAATGATCTGTTAACAGCACTTAATGCTAATGTAGATCTGTTTAGGCTCCTCTTTTCCTTTTGCACATTCACTTTGCAGGTATCTCTTCTCTCCTTTGGTCTAGCAAGAATCACATATCACTTTCCTTGGATACACACTCACAACTTTTGCCAAAAACCTCAGAAAGAAACCCAACATCGACCTTTTAGGAAACATACAGGTCAGTAGCAAAAACCCTAAACCCTAAACCTGTTAGGTTAAGCAATTCAAATGGTTTGATCCTGACTGTTGAATCATACTGCATTAAATGCAACAATCTTGAATTGATCTCAAGACATTCTCCATCATCCATTATCCACCATTTTCATGGTGGCTGATAACTCGTCACACGTTATCACCATTTGACAGACTTCGCACATTCTTGAGGTAGATAGGAATAGTCATCTTCATGCAAGATCCTTCATGCACACAGAGCTTACATGGCAACATGATCTGTCCTCCATCATACTACTAACTCATCACACAAAGATCACCAATTGAGTCACACAGACTTGAAGTACTCCAACCGGAAACCCCAAAGTGGAAGCTACCTACCAACCGATAGTCATACAATGCTTCCATGTGCTAGTTTCCATAACTACATGCCAGTTCACCTTGAACAAATATGCCGCTTCACTTTGGCATATAAACTGGTTCATACATATGCTAGTTCCTCTCTCTTCACTTATCCCATGTGCCAGTTCACACTATGTCCCATATTGACATCAATGACAACATACAATATCATTATGTCTTCATGCTAGTTCACATAATGCCAACAATCTCCCCCTTTGGCATTGATGGCAATATACAAAAGATATCTTCTCTACTTCACATCTTCTCCCCATTTGTTGCAGATATCTTTTCGCTTCACTCCTTCTCCCCCTTTGACAATAATGCCAAAGTGGAGGTACAATCATCACTGTTCAATCATGCTGCTCCCCCTGAGGAGTAGCATCCTTCAACACACCAATCAACTAAAACTTTGTCTTTCTAGTACCCGACTGATGTGGAACAATCACTTTTAGTTCACCTCCTGAAGGGGCAATACCCCTAATTCACCTCTCAAATGCACAAAAGTTGTCTTTGGGAGAGGCTTGGTGAATATGTCTGCTAACTGCTCCTTATTGGACACATGCTCTAGTGCAATTTCTTTATTCTGGACCTTTTCCCTCAAGAAATGATACTTAATCTCAAAATGCTTGGTTCTAGAATGTAAAATTGGATTCTTTGATATATTGATAGCGCTTGTGTTATCATAGAATATACTTACCAATTCAAATACAGGGATCTTGAAGCCTTCTAGTACATGCTTCATCCAGATTGTCTGAGTGCAATTCATGAAAGCTACAACATACTCCACTTCCATTGTAGACTGAGAGATACAACTCTTCTTTTTACTCATCCATGAGACTAGTCTACCACTATGAAAGAATGCACCACCGGTTGTGCTCCTCTGATCATCCACATTACCAGCCCAATCAGCATCCGTGAATACTTTTAGATTGAAATTATTGCTATATGGGTACCACAATCCATAATCAACTGTTCCCTTCAGATACCTATGAATCCGCTTGACTGCAATCAAGTGAGATTCTCTTGGACTCTTCTGGAACCTTGTAGTGATGCCAATTGCATGTGCAATATCTGGTCTGCTATGTACTACATAATGCAACTTACCAATCATTGGCCGATATTCCTTCTCATCAACCAGTGTAGAATCATCCTCCTTTGTCAATTTGCAACCGATCACCATCAGTGTACCAACCGGTTTGTTATCTTCCATGCCAAAAGTCTTCAACACCTCTTTGACATATTTGGACTGAGTGATGAAGATTCCATCTTTCATCTGCTGAATCTACAGTCCAATGAAGAACTTAATCTCCCCTATGAGTGACATCTCAAATTCTTTCTTCATCTCATTAGCAAACTCATGACTCATCTTGTCATCTCCACCAAAGATGATGTCATCAACAAAAACTTCATAGATTAGGATCTGATCCCCTTCAGACTTCAAGTAGATATTGCTATCTTCACTTGTTCTCTCAAATCCAATCTTCACAAGATGGGAATGTAGGCTCTCATACCATGCCCTAGGTGTTTGCTTTAGACCATATAATGCTTTATGTAGCCTACATACCATGTCACTATCTTCAAATAGGGCAAACCCATCTGGTTGCTCAATAAACACCTCCTATTCAAGTACACCATTTAGGAATGTAGATTTTACATCCATTTTATATACCTTGAACCTCTTAAAAGCTACATATGCAAGAAGCATATGAACTCCTTCCAATCTGGCTATAGGAGCAATGGTTTCCCCATAGTCTTCACCTTCTTCTTGAGCATATCCTTTGCATACTAGTCTGGCTTTATTCCTAATCACTGTGCCATCCTCATTCAACTTATTTCTGAACACACATTTGGTGCCAATGACATTTTTATGCTCTGGTCTGGGTACCAAGGACCATGTACCATTTTTCTCTATCTGGTCATGTTCTTCTTCCATTGCCTTGATCCAGTCTTCATCTTTATGAGCCTCTTTGAATGACTTAGGCTCAAATTCAGAGATCATACATGATTTTTCTTTGATCTTTCTTCTAGTAAGGATTCCTGCATCCTTATCACCTATGATCTGCTTGGGATCATGAATCAACTTGACATACTGAGGAATGGTCTTAACTGGTTCTTCTTGCTTTTCTTCTTCATCCTCATCTTCATCAGTATCAACATTCACCGGTTTAGGAACATTGTTACTGGTACTCGGTTGACTGACAACTGGTTCTTAGAAGGTTGCAACTGGTTCATTTATAGCTTGCTCACTGTCGGTTTCCTCAATCTTCTCAGAGGATTCATCAACTCTTACATTGATGCTTTCCCTAATTCTCTGAGTCCTATTGTTGTAGCACTTGAAAGCTTTACTCTTGGTGGAATATCTTAGAAATATTCCCTCATCACATTTAGCTTCAAATTTTCCCTGATGTTCACTCCTCTTAATGTAACATTTGCTACCAAATACCTTAAAGTAGTTAACCACAGGTGTCTTACCGGTCCAATACTCATAAGGAGTTTTGTCCTTACCCTTTTTGATGAGTACCTAGTTCATAGTGTAGACTACAGTGCTCACCGCTTCTCTCCAAAAGGTGTGAGCAACCTTTCCTTGGATCAACATGGTTCTAGCTACTTCAACCACAGTCTGGTTATTCCTCTCTGCTAGGCCATTCTGCTATGGAGTCCAGAGGGCAGACAACTATCTCTTGATGCCAAATTCTTCACAATACTTGTTGAATTCACTGGAAGTGAATTCCCCTCCTTGATCAGTTCTGAGACATTTGATCCTTTTACCACTTTCCTTCTCCACTAATGCTCTGAAAGCTTTGAATTTCCCAAAAGCTTCAGACTTATCTTTCAAGAATGTGACCCACATCATTCTTGAGCAGTCATCAGTGAGAATCATGAAGTACCTATCACCCTGCACACTTCTAGTTTTCATAGGACCCCATAAATTAGTATGCACAAGATCAAGCAAGTTGTCAACAGTGAAAGATTTACCTTTAAAGGTTGAGGAAGACATTTTCCCCAATTGACATTCTCTACACAAGGTATTATCTAGTTTTCTTAGCACCGACAACCCTCTAACTACCTTGATCTTACTAGCCTTCACAATGTTATCAAAGTTCACATGGCAGAATCTCCTATGCCATATCCAACTATCATCAAGCTTAGCCATAAGACATGTACTTATATTTGCATTCAGATGAAATAGGTTACCTTTAGTCTACATGCCGGTGGCTACCAATTTACCATCTTTACCTTTGATTATGCAAACTCCATTCTTGAATTGTAGAGTGAGACCACTATCATTTAGCTGGGCAACACATAGAAGGTTGTGTCTAAGACCATCAACCCAGTACACATTGTCAGCACTACTCTTTCCATTCAAAGAGATGGACCCTTTGCCTTTGACCATGCATGGTGCATCATTGCCAAAGTGAACCACACCACCATCATACTCCTCTAAGGATAGAAACTTGCTCCGGTCACCAGTCATATGCTGAGAACAACCATTGTCAATGATCCACTCATTGGAATCATCAAATCGAGAGACAAGAGCCTTCTTGTCTGCCACATCTTCCATTACAGCAACAAACACAATGTCTTCATTCTCTTCATCTTCTGATTCCTCATCTGTGACACCTTCATCAACTACCACAAAACAATTTCTCTGGTTTCCTCCTTTGAATTTCTTTAACCTTTCTGGTTTATCCTTGTTGTCACTACTAGGATAGTTCATAGCAATATTTCCTATCTAGTTACAGGAGAAACATTTCAAAGGTTGCTTACCTTTGTATTTACCAGTTCCTTTTGAGAATTTCCTAGCAAGAAGTGCTTCAAATTCCATCAGAAACTCTTCATCCTTCATTTCTTTGCTCTAATTAGTTTCCTCACTAGTGCTAGCCTCTTTTCCTTTTCTGGAAGGTATAGCAGAGGCTCTAAAAGCTGATTTTGTCTTTTGAACACTACCATCAAAACTATTCAGCTCATAGGTTGTCAACTTGGCTATGATGGAATCCAAGGACACCTTAGACTTGTCTATTGATCTCAACTCCTGAATAGTAGCAACCCTTATTGTATAGACCAACAACAGGGATCTCAGGACTTTGCTTACCACAATGGAATCTTCTATTTTGCCACCTGCACTCTTTATTTCTCTAACAACTATTTTGATTCTTATTCCATACTGTTGAATGGTCTCTCCTTCAACCATCTGCATGTCTTCAAACTTCCCTCTCAAGCTCTGTTCCTTAGCCTGCTTTACATGCTCATCACCACCATAGATATTTTCAAGAGCATCCCATACCTCTTTGGGATTTGCCTTGTCCTAAACATCAATGAACTCAATGTCAGATAGACTACTGATGAGGGCTTCCATGACTTGCCCATTTTCTTGTATCTCTCTCTTTTGGTCATCGGTGAGAGTACTAGTAGGAACAACATATAAATTTTCAACATAACTCCAGTGTTGAACACCCATGCTTTTGATGAATATCTTCATCCTGTCTTTCCATATACCAAAATTTTCCTTGTTAAACTTTGGATCTTCCCTCTTCATCATTTGACTAGGATCTTTTCCTCAAGCGGTTAAGCTTACAACATAGAGGACCTAGAGGGCTCTGATACCAAATGATAACTCAATGATGAACCACTAGTACCAAACTAGTACTAAGAGGGGGGGTGAATCAGTACAAACACAAATACAGTCCAAAACACGTTTGACAACAAATACTCCAAATGACTAATAAACAGGGATACCAGTAAAACAGAGTGCAACCGATAACATCCAGTATAGCTGAATCAGTCATGAACCAGTCACTCAATAAGCTTTCCTCTGAGCTCAATACTACAGTATCATTATATTCTCATGCATAAATAGGTAAACTTATTGGTTAGATCTTCACATCGGTGAGTTCAATATGTTTTATAGACAGGCATGAAACATAGAACCTTCATGTGCTTAAAAGATAAAACAAAGCATCACAAGACAAAGATTTTCACATGACACACATATTTTTCACATGGAAACCCAACTAGGAAAAACTACAGTGGGGATGAATACCCACAAGCTTCTTTTTGAACTCTTTAGAAGTCCACTCTGTTAGGAGCCTTGTCCGGTTAAGGACATTACAATAGGTTCTAGTAGGAACTGATCCTATTAAGGATCACCTGATTAAGGGATACCCAGTAGGGTCACCTTGTTAGAGGATTTCAAGAACTCAATAGCTGAAAGGATCTCCTAAGCTTCTCTAGCTTCTTAGAACTCATTAGCCTTGAGTTACCCAGTTAAGGGATTTGAAACAAGCCGGTTAAGACCACCCGATTTAAGGGATTTTGAATCAAGCTAGTTAAGGCTACCCTGTTAGGGGATTTTACAACTGTTGAAGTGGTTAGAGATCAATAGGTATTACAATGATCTATTAACAACACTTAATGCTAATGCAGATCCATTTAGGCTCCTCTTTTCCTTCTGCACATTCACTTTGTAGGTATCTCTTCTCTCCTTTGGTCTAGCAAGAATCACGTATCACTTTTCTTGGATACACACTCACAACTTTTGCCAACAACCTTAGAAAGAAACCCAACATCGACCTTATAGGAAACATATAGGTCAGTAGAAAAAACCCTAAAACCTAAACCTATTAGGTTAAGCAATTCAAATGGTTCGATCTTGACCATTGAATCATACTACATTAAATGCAACAATCTTGAATCGATCTCAAGACATTCTCCATCATCCATTATCCACCGTTTTCATGGTGGTTGATAACCCATCACGCATTATCACCATTTGACAAACTTCACACATTCCTAAGGCAAATAGGAATAGTCATCTTCATGCAAGATCCTTCATGCACACAGAGCTTACGTGGAAACACAATCTATCCTCCATCATACTACTAACTCATCACACAAAGATCACCGATTGAGTCACACAGGCTTGAAGTACTCCGACCAAAAACCTCGAAGTGGAAGCTAGCTACCAATCAATAGTCATACAATGCTTCCATGTGTTGGTTTCCATAACTACATGCCAGTTCACCTTGAACAAATATGCCACTTCACTTTGGCATATAAACCGATTCATACATATGTCGGTTCCTCTCTCTTCACTTATCACATGTGTCGGTTCACACTATGTCCCATATTGACATCAATGAGAACATACAATATCATTATGTCTTCATGCTAGTTCACATAATGCCAACATGGTGCAGGGGAACCTCATGACTAAGATAATCAAGGCCAAGACAATGAAGGCCTAAAGCTCACACATGCATAAGAATGTGATCTCTCAATCTATGTAATAGGATAGTTTAGTTTGTTTGATCTTTGTAATAAACCCCACGCTATTACCCAATGACATGGATTTGGAAATTTGATAAGCCACCATGGGAATATGGGCCTAGTTATTTGAGTATTTTCTAGGTGTTTATGCGTTGGAGATATCTTAGGAAGGTTTAAGACATGTTTGAACAACTCTAAAGTCTACGGACTTAACATGTGTCTAAGTTGCTAAACCATGACAACTTTTGGTTACAAAGAGAAACTTCTTCCCAATGGTCACCAAAGTTCAAAAGGTGGTTGATAACCATTTAGAAAGGCATAAAATGTCATTTCCAATCATCATTGAGAGGAGAGAAGAGTTTTGTAAACAATTGGCATCATTGAGGCAATAAAATACTGAGAATTTCCTACAATATTGTTATTCTAAATAGTGTACTTTACCATGCGGGCATTTTGGAATTAGAAAACTAGGGGTATGTGGTGTAATGGCCAATAAATTTTCATATGCATCAAGTCTGAGGTCTTAATTCACTAGGACAAGGGAGAAACCGACGATTTTCTTGAAGTGGTCTAGATATGACAGTTTTACCTAGGGTTTCACAAATAAATGGCCTAATCTTGCTGATCCTTCATTGGTGGTCCAAGAATCTAGAAGAGATACAATTATGGGCAATGTATTTTAAGATTTTGGTAGCCTTTTGCAGGTTAGGACCGGTTGGAGGCAAGGGTTTGATGCATTCAAGTGGGAAAGTTCAAACAAATAGGTTCCACATCAGGTGTTAGGGGTTTGATCATTGTCTAAAACCTAGGAATTGATGGTTTTAACATGTTCTAAGAGTTTTCCTTGTGTTGGTTTGACAAGATAGGGATTGTGCCTACCCTCTCCTTTGTAAAATGGGCCTAATTGGGGCTATTAGGTCTCCTAACCAAGATAGGGTTTGGACTCTTGTATTCCCGAATGGCTAGAACCCTTTGGATATGTTTTGTAACTCATTAAATGGTATCCAAATTTGGAATTATTTGTCTGATTCCTTTGGAGAAATAATGAGTTAACTGAGGAAAACCGGCTTGGTAGGGCTATTAGGACTAGTAGGCCTTCCTGCAAAAACTCTCTCAACCATTAAAAGGAACCTAAATTGGTGATTGAAAAGAGTTTTCCTAACCTAGGGGAATTCAAACCAAACCCTAGATAGACACTGATGAATTGGAGAGAGGACCAAACCTTGTTGGGCTATAGGGTCCTTAAGAATCACTAGAAGTCCTTATGAAGCATTCAAGGGAAGTGACCTTGTGAAGAAGCATTTAGGAAGGAAATGATGTGGGACTTGTCAAATTGATCTTTCTTAACCCCTTAAAGTTGTTTGTGATTTCTAGAGTCCTTGGTTTGTTCTTGGACTAAAGAAACCTACTCTATACCTATATTAGGGCTCTGCATCAAATTGGTATCAGAGCATAGCAGGAATCCTTTTGGGAAGGAGGATAGTACATGTCAATAGAAGAATCAAAGGGTGAGACTAGGAGCATGCCTCCAAAGGTGAAAAGTGTGGAACTTGCTAGGATGGTGCAAGATAACAAAGAAGAGAATGATTGGCTTGGAAAGTTGATAGAAAATTTGGAAGGTAGACTAGATAGAGAAGGACCTGATGGCTCAGAGGAGGTGGGAGAAGAAGAGGAGAACCCACAAGGGAAAGAAGAAGAGGAAGTTCCTATAGAGCATAGGTACCTGTTCAATGCCTTGAAGTCTGTGGAGAGGAGAACCATGGACTAGAAGTCAAATCTTCCTATTTTCAGTGGGAAGATGGATATCGATGGAGTGATGGATTGGATAGAGTTCTTGAACAACTTCTTTGATTGTGAAGACATTGCTGATAATCAAAAAGTGAATATTTCCAAGTCAAAAATGCAGGGATCAACCTTGACATGGTGGAACTTTTTTCAAGGGGAAAGAGTAAAAGAGGAAAGAGGAATGATCACCTCTTGGAAGAAGATGATTGCAGAGATCAAGAGAGTATATGTACTGGAGGATTATGAGGTCCAATTACACAAGAGAAGGTAGAATCTCTGACAAAAAGAGATGGATGTGTGTGCCTACACTGAAGGATTTCAGAAATTGAGTATAAAGTCCAAGAAGGTTGAAGATTTAAGTGAAAGAGTTACAAGGTGATGGAATTGAAAAGCACTGAGAGGGGGGGCGAATCAGTGACACCAAATAAAACACTACTTCAAACACTAACCGGTAGATGAACTTAACCAAGCATTTAAACAAAATACATGCTATCTATAATGATATAACAACATCCACAAAAAGTAAAGCATCCACCATAACACAAGTATTTATATGTGGAAAACCCAAATAGGTAAAAACCATGGTGAGATGAAACTCACAAGTTAATTATCTGTAGTAATAGACAACTAACCGGTTAAGGTCTACAAAGTGCTCTGCTAGGAGCAAATCTTGTTAGAAATCCCAAAGCTTGATTAGAAGCTTATACCCTGTTAAGAGTACGACCCTGTTAAGAGTAACCTCGTAGGAGGATTTGAGAATCCAAACTAATGGATCACATTGTTAGAGGATTTGTATAATGAAGCTTGTTAGAGCTTACCTAGTTAGGGGATTTGATTATGTTGTAATGATTAGAAAACAACAAGAATGGTTTGACCTATTCTAAGTAGCACAATACTTGCTTGATTAGATCCTTCTAAGTATATTCAACATTGCTCTTCATCTTAACACTTATCACTCTTCAACAAAATCTTTCACTCTTGATGCATATCAATATTTGCATAATCTCTTCTTCAAATGATTCACTAAGAAGTCTTTAAATAGACATTTAAATCTTATGTTCACCTAAGGAAATCAAAACATAATTTCCTAGGTGCACTATACCTAGACAAGTGAATAAAACTCATCACAAAAATGACCACAAAGAAATTGGTGCTGGCAACTCATCACAAAATTAGATACCGATTAGAATAGTCAATACCGGTCAGAACAAAACATGTGAACCATTGTCCTGGAATCTTTCGCTTGATCTCCATCTTCATCTTCATCTTCATTTTGATACCGACTTGGTGTAGCCACAGGTTGTCAATTATGCATATACCAGTTGACACAAAGTATCGATTAGAGATAAACCTTAAACATATTGGTTGATAGTGTAAACCAATTGAAGTTACACCGATACTCAATGTAATCATATGTGTGTGTGAGAGTATTTCATCATTGACAACAAGTGATGAACACATTACAATCATCATCAAGCCAACAATATCCCCCTTTGGCATTGATGGCAACACTTAGAAAATTTTAGAGTAATAAAATACCACTAAGTGTGAATACACAACAAATTTACACATATACTCATACTCTCCCTTAATGCAATACTCCCCCTTAATGCATGCATAAATACTAAATTTTCAAAAAGACGCATACATATTTCTACTCCCCCTTTGACAACAATGCCAAAATGAAAAAGTAAAATTTGTACATATATATAGAAAATTTGTATCAAAGTGTTCAGCATATATTAACAACTTAAAAAAGTTCATGCATTGGCTAATCTCATAAAAATGTCATTGAGTTTTTGCTTCATCTGTGATAAATCATATTCCCATGATTCCAATATGTTAGCAGTATACTCAAATGTAGACATCAGCTGGGAATGGAATTCTTCCATTGAGTCTAGCATGCAGGTTTCAAGAGTAGCAAGAATAGCTTATGCATTGGAGTAGGCTCTCTAAAGAATTTTGACCTATAATGTGAGAAGACTCTTGAGCTCTTTTAGAGATCGGAGTCTCTTAGCCTTCTCATTATCATTCATGTTCAATCTATCATGCAAATCATCTATAGACCGATTGAAGGCATGAATGGAGTCCTGGAGTGGGACATATGCCTTACATATCCTTTCCATTTCTTTCTCAGTTTCAACTTGACTCTTAGAAATGCTAGAATAAAAGAAACATTGGAGGTAAAGGCAAGATACTTTCCTCCAGATTCAATACCTTTTCTCAACAGACTTCCATTATGAGATAGAGCCATTTTGCCACTTTCAATGTTCTTTGCCAGTTTATCTCCATATTTATTCTTGTGGCTCTTCTCAGCAGACATTTGAGCATCATCTTCAAGTGACTTGATTTGAACAGATGCCTTTGCAACTAACTGACCAAGTTTGCTAATGGGTGTAGGAAGATGTGCAACAGTTGTTTTTGGTAGTAAACCAAACAAAATTTCTACTGCATTCTGGATTGTCTCTACTTCAATCATTTTCTCTTTCAGTCTCTTCTTATCCACTCTAGATTACATAACATTAGCAATCTTCATCATTTCTAACATGCTCAAATTGTTCATATCAATGGGTCCTACAATACTTAAAGAATCATCATCATCATCATCTTCAAGTAGTTTCTGCTTCACCGGTTCAGGAGGTACACTTTTAATGATAGCTCTCTCCATGTTCTGCTCTATTGTCTCTTCAAGTAACAAAGTGACAACTTTCTCAGTAGACTCCTTTTGAGTATTTTCAATGACCGCTAGATATTGGGGTTTCTCGAGTTGCTCTGTTTCCGGTTCATTGTCCACTTTTAGTTGAATATCCGGTTGATCAACTAATGTAACCTGTACTTCAGTAATTGTAGGAGGCTCCATATCTGGTGTAGTGTTGACTCCAGATAGGTCTACTTTTTTTTGAACATCTTCATCAACAAGAATAATGAAATCAATCTCCTCTTCATCCATTTCTGGTAGAGGAACATCATATGTAGTATTATCCTTATTGCTAGAGTGGATGAGTTCTTTCCTCTTTTTGATTACATAGGCTAGATGGTGTGTCTCAGACTCAATAACTGCCCTTTTTGCATTAAGAAGCTTCAATCTTCTCATTTTAAAATCAAAATATAATTTGTATTGCTCAACTAAAGCACTAATTCCATCCGAGGATAAATTGGGAAAATACTATACAAATATTTCATCAATAATTTTCTTTTCCAATTGAATAGCTTCCTCCCATTTATCTAAAAGAGTATTATACAAAGAGATTGAAATATCCTTTTCCAATTCATGTGAAAACCTATTGTAATGACCCAAATAAGTTATTACCTATTGAATTACTTGCTTCTACTCATCTTCAATGAAAGAATCAAAATATTCTTTGACATTGTCAAACCTATTTCTTCCTAGTGTCTTCATTGTTCTCTCAAAAATTGTGTCAAGTTTGTAGGTAGCTATATTGATAGGTGTAGTTTCCTTTGGCACTATCTTTACCTTCTTGGGTGTTCTGTCAGTTTCTTTTTCCTTCTTTGGTTCTTCTTCAGAATCTATTTCCTCAAACTCTAGCTGCAAAATCAATTTTCGATTTCTCTTCTTTGGTGCACTCTCCTTCTTGACATATACTTTAGGTGCCGGTTCCTTTTTGGTTAGGACACTCTGAGTCACCCTTGTGGTCTTTTTCACAAGAGATGTTTCATTAGACTTCTTTTTCTTTCCTTTCACATTAGTTCCAGGTACAGTACTAGTTTCTATTGGTACAACTTGGACTTCCACAATATCCAATTTTGCCTACTTTTTATCTTTAGGCGATGCTAACAGGGTATTAGCATAGGCAACTAGTAAATCATGATTAACCTCATAGCCCATATCTTCCATCCCTTCCTCTCTGGGCTCAATTGCTTGCATCAAGAAAAAGTCAGTGGTAATAGTGAAGACTATGTCTTTCGCAAAGTGTTTTACCACATCTTTAGGTAATCTCATTCTCATGCTCATCTTTTTCTGAAATTCATTAAAATACTTATTCAAGGTAGTTGAAAAGGTATTCTTCATACCCTTAATGTTGTTCTTGATCTGTGCATTGATCGGTAGGTCTTTTGACCATTCAATGTCTCTAATTCTGGTAGGAAGTTATGTAAATAGAAAAATAACCTAGCTAATAGCTGACCATATTTGAACTTTTGAGTGTTGTCCTTCTTAATAGATTGCAAATTTTGAAATAATTGCCCTCTGATGGCTTCATAGAGATCATAATCTGCATTATCAAAAATCATTCTATGTGTTGTATGAATTGCTGTAGATGGAATACTATTAAGTCTACTTGAGTAAAATACTCGGTAGCCTATCACCATTGCTACTAGTTTCACTGTAGGGTCTCTAATATTGTTGATAGAAAAAGCACACTTATCAGATGTAGAACTAGTTAATTTGAAGATAGTATCCTTTGAAATTCGTCTTAGCACAGGAATTTCACTGGTTGAGAAATAACCAGTTACAACCTAAATAGCTTCCTTGGTTATTGTGTGAGTCCTTTCTAAATACATGTTCTCTTCGTGAACTTGACTCAAAATGATTCTGATGTGTTCTTCCTCAAAATCTTCAAGAAAGTAGGCGACATTATGAAAACCTTTTTCAAAAACCCTATCATATTTTGTTTATCTTTCCATTCTTATCACAGAGTAATTTCAACTGTGTATAAATGTGTAGAGTTCCTAAATCTTCTATCTTGCAATCCATATAACTAGACAAGTCACCTTTGACCACAATGTCGCTCGAGACTTGCGACAATGCATTATAAGACATAATTTGGTCTATCTTTAAAGCTTCCTCAGGCTCAACAATGATCATCAACCTCTCTACAGATTTAGAAGTAGATGCCATTCTAGATAAGAAAGTTTTGAAGAGGTATACAAAGAAATACCTTGTTTCTTGCATGTTACTTTGTTTCTTAGTTGAAATGCCCAAATGCACACCTGTTCACCTCTCTACAACTTTCGATTCAACTTGATTTCTCTAAACACAAAACAATTCACCAATTGACAACAAGACAATCTTATCTGGCTCTACAATCACTTCAAATTTCTTTCTTGAAAGCGTTAGGGTAAAAAAGACAAAGTAAAACTTTCTTTTACCCTTTTTACCAACTACAATAAATGCTCACACTTTAGGGTTACTGTATGTTAGGAAATTGGAAATCATCAAAGCATATATCAAAACTAATTTAGCTCAATCATGAAAGCTCAAATGCAATGATCTATCCTAAGCACACTCAATAGAGACATGAAATAAAAACATTCAAAACTAGAAATTAAGCAAACCAAATGTGTGATTTGAATGCTCCTTCATGCGGCTCCATTGTCCTTCTTTCTTCTCCAAATAGCCTTTGTTTGTGGATCTCACCTTCAAGTGCACACACCTAATGTGAAAGCAAGATTGATATTGGCACAAGAGTACTCGAAGTGTGATTATTCTCATTATCCGATTCTGTGATTAGATTGGGATTGAATAAATTCATCCAATTTATAGACAAATTGGAGAAATGATCAAATTAGCATGATTCAACTCAAATGGAAATTGCAAAGCAAAATTGTCAATTATGACAATTTATGACAAATTATGCACTTTCTATGCAAAATTTGATTGATTGATGATTTATGACAAATTTGACAAATTTCTATGTCATTCCCATGAAATTAGGAGAAAAATAGGAGAGAATTGAAATTAGGTGAATTAGAAATTAGAAATTAGAAAAATAGAAAAATAGAAAATTAGGAATTTAGGAATTAGAAAATTGATGAAAATTAGGTAAATTAATTAATAATTTGTCATTTATTAATTAATTCACAAAAAGAGGAATAATTAGCCAATTAAATGAATATTTAATTGCGATGAGAAGACTTAGGATAAATAAATAATTTATTAATCCCAGAGAGAGAAATGACAAATAAGGTTAAATGATTAAATCATGAAACCCTAGAAGATAAATTAGCAATGCGAAAATGACAATTAGGTCATGATTGAAGATAATTGATGTCAATTACATGATTTTGAATTGACAAAGGACCAATGTGATAAATGATTTGATTGAGAAATGCGCCAATTGACAAGGAACAATGACTAATTGATCCAAATTGACATAATTGAGAAAGACGACGATCGATGACAAATCGATTGCAAAATGACAAATTTGACAAGAGGACAAGGATCGATGACAAAATAGATTACAAGATGACAAGATTGGAAATGACCACGATTGATGACAAGATCGAACATGACAACGATCGATGACAAATCGATCGTAAAATGACAAGATTGAAAATGATAAGGATTGATGACAAATCGATCACCAGATGATAATATTGATAAGAGGACAAAACCCTAATTAGGATTGACGATGTCCAAAATGATGACAAATGAGCACGCACATTGATGTGACAGGATAAGATTGACCAAAATCATGACTGAAGATTGTTGTCGACAAGACCAAATTCAAAGGCGAGACGAATGAAGAATGTAGAAGAATGACTCGATGTTCGCAAATGATAAAGACCATGTGCGAATAATAGGAGAAATGTTAATGCGATGCAAAAACCTAAGATGAGGCAATGTGCAAATGTTAAAGTATGACTTCACAAGCATTGACCATTTTTAGACGTCTACATTTTGCCCCTCTTTGAGACAATGTGATTTTAAGCATTGTTTCAAAGAACAATAATGAAAATGCCCTAGACAACTAACAATGACATATGCATGCCCCCTCAAGGAATTGGCCGGAAACATTGAGGAAAGAGGCCAATTGATTGATAAAAATGATAGGATCAAACAGACTGAGAATTGGAGATCGGATGCATGAAGGACAAGCAATGTAAGGTGCACAAGACCATGACCAACATAAGATGAGGAGGATGCACGTCCATCTATGCACTGACAAAGATCTATAAATGAGACCAAGAGAGTGAAAAGAGCTCATTTGCACTAGCCAAAGAGGAGAATTGGTTGCTCTAGACAAGGACACTTGCAAAGAGATGGTGAACATTCCAATGGCGGATCATCTTGGAGAATGTGTATGTACTTATAGACAACCAGATGACACGGGAGCAGCGGTATGGATCTCAAAAACCCATATTTTCAATTCCATGAATTTTGATTGCTTGTGGGACATTGTGGGGCCCACATAAACTACAAAAATTGACTTTTGCACTTGTGTAGGGCAAATCTTGCACTTGTCTTAGGTCTTCTATGCTTGTGTAAGGGTACACAGGTGCAAGTTACATGACAAAGGCGTAGGAGTTAGAACACAGGCGCAGTTGTGCATTGGTAACTCAATTTGGGTTCGAAACAGCTTGCAAATGATCCGAAAAGGGGGGATAAGGGTAGGATAAGTTAAAATAGATAAAGAACACCCTAATTTGGTCATGAAACAAGGAAATGCAGCCCGTAGGAACAAACCCTAATACTGACAAATTGTGCCTCAATTGTGATGCAGAGTCGACAATATCTGTTGATCACGCGGGAGAACTGACTAGACTGTTTCATGCTACGACATAGACTCAGGAGCATGGACAGAGATATCTTAGCAGGACTTGGGATATATTATATCACATTCATGCTCGAGATTAGGGCAAACATAGGATTGCTTACTGCATTGGCAGAGTGATGGCATTCGGAGACCTCCTCATTCCATTTGGCGACTGGAGAGGCGACAATGACATTAGAGGATGTATGGCGCATCCTCCGCATTCTGATACATGGGGAGATGATAGAGTATGACCTAGTGATAGGGAGAGATGCATTATGCAGGCTATTTGAGTGCGACACAGATGATCTGGACATCGTCGAGAGGGAGATCGGCTGGGAGAGTATGGCTTTAGAGTATGACCAATGATATGTGGTGATAGCAGTTGTGATAGCATGTCTTCTAGCAGGGGATAGATGAGGACATGGATTCCCTATTGGATGGGGAAGAGTGCTAGAGTGGATGGCAAAAAAGGGGATGGTGTATGCATGGGGACCATGTGTGCTTGCTATGCTATATTTTCAGCTGCATCAGATAGCATATCAGGGAGTGCAGACTTTGAGCTGTGGAGTCACACTGCTACAGGTATGGGCATTTGAGCACATAGCCATATGTCGATTGATTATAGAGAGACGGGTTATACCACATCGACCATATGTGTATTGTTATGGAGGAGCATTGAGACAGGGTCTGTTTGGATACATATTGTACTGGCGACATGAGCTAGACAGACTGAGAGAGTTCACATGGAGGCCATATCTTGATTGCCCTAGATGGTCAGATGATCATGAGGAGCTACCATATTGTAGACAGGAGAGGTACCTGATTGGGCAACCAGTGAATCACCAAAGAGTGATTGAGATGTACCTACCAGAGAGAGTCAGATGACAGTTTGGAGAGAGGCAATATATACCTAGGAGGATGGCACAGTTTGCTTGATTGCACAGAGAGACGAGTCAGTGGGGGAGTATGATTCAGCCACACATAGCATATGCTGACTTTGCATAGTTACAACAGAGATAGTGGGATTGGAGGTCAGATGTGGTAGATGTCGGGACAACAGAGGAGTATGAGAGATGGTTTGCACGACGACGGCTAGTACCTAGGAGACAGGAGGACTTCCCACTCGCAGGAGAGGAGGAGGGAGATGAGGATGAGGAGGAGGATGAGGGCAGTGATGAGGAGGAGGAGGATGACAAGGATGGAGATAATGAGGGGGATGACAACGATGAGCCGGACTCAGCTGATCAGGAGACATTGCAGGATATACCCATAGAGCCAGAGACAGCTAGTATAAAGGAGATGGAGATGTGCAAGGCTACCATAGCTAGTTAGCAAGATCATATTGTAACATTAGAGAGACAGCAGGATCAATTTAGAGCGGAGATAGCCAGACTCACAATGGCTCAAGATACAACAATAGCTCAGGCACAGCGAGAGGAACAGAGAGTCACTAAGTTCATTGGGTCGATCAGAGATGCCAGTGCACGGGAGATGGCATAGATGCTGGTAGAGACTAGAGAGGAGATATGCAATTGGAGGACACTATATGAGGGTGCAGTTCCACCAAAGAAAAGAGTAGCTTCATATTGGGCATGATCGAGGATAGAGAGCAGGGCATGCTCGCGGAGGTCATTGAGTAGCATGGGGGTGAGTGGACCGATGAGACCACCACAGCCAGGACCAGGAGGGACATCATCTCGGAGACATGGCAGGGATGAGGAGGATAGGGGGAGCACCCAGTGATAGAGGAACATGCCCCTTATGATAGACAGTGGACATTATGTAGTGTGACATTTATGTAGTTAGCCTGCGGGCCATACTTAGGACAGACAGTCTGATTTTGTACTCTGATATTATTGTGATATGTGATATGATATGCATCGATATGATGGGATGCAATGTGTTATGACTTATAGTTATTTTCCATGTATGGATATGGTATGCACTGTTTATTATGGAACATGTATGGAAATATTTTTTATGTATGAAATGGATAAAATGCTTGATATAATGCACGATGTGATGCAAATGTACTAACCAATGAATGCAGGATGCAGCATATGTGTTTGGAGATCGGAGCACTAGACCGAACTGACTATCTAAATGGATGGAAGAAATGTTAGTAAGAAGAAATGAGATGAGACAGAGGACGGTGAGAGATGAAGAAAAACTTGCTTTCAGTAATGCACTTTGTAGGTGAGAACCTTTATTTTTATTTAGCAAAATGGATGCGTAGCATCATGGCATTGAAGGCCAGAGCTGAAATGCAAACCTTTTTGCAATAGACACATCGCAGACAAAAAACAATCACAATAAAAAAAAAAAAAGAAAGAGACCATGAACCATCCTGGTCACTCTAAATCACTCAGTGACATCATCGAGCAACATAGGAACATGATTGAAGATAAATCAATAAATGATAAGACTCACTAATTCAAACAAGTCAAACAAACATCTTGATCTGCATTGTCAAAAGTTGAAAGTGTTGATAGGATGATCATGCTGTCTGGTTTCAAGACATGTGGTACCCCGTCTAAGACAGGACATAGTCTGGTTTCAAGTATACCACACCCTGTATAAGACCCATGATAGTAGGAACAAGGACAAATGATTTTGATGTTGATATTCGATTGATATGACAATTGTTATTAGGTTGAATGTCTGGTTGGATTGAAAAAGCTCATCTGTTAATGCATGATTTCATTTAAATCACAATGTGATTACGTGTCGTTGGAGGGATGCTCAGTGATCTGTCTATGCACAAAGGGATGATTTTATTACAAAATGCTTGTTTTTGCGAGTTTTATTGCTTTGAAATTTTTTTGTGTTCATTTTTTCCAGGACTTTATTTAACTTTTTAGGGATTTTTTTTTTTCAAGACATTATTTGATTTTTAGAGATTTTTTCAAGACATTTTTCAATTTTTTTTGAATTATTTCAGGACATTTTTCAATTTGTTTGGATTATTTCTGGACATTTTATGATTTTTTTGTTTTTATTTCTGGACATTTTATGATTTTTTTGTTTTTATTTCTAGACATTTTATGATTTTTTTGTTTTTATTTTAGGACATTTTATGATTTTTAGGGATTTTTTATGCTTTTTCCCCCAATGTCTAGCAAGGCAAGGAATATGACAAGTGAATAAATAGGCTTGCTGAAATGATGGTGGATAGACTAAAGACAAAGGCCTTTTATTATGGAGACAATATGGATGCAATTTTCAAGGGCTAGTGCGTGATGGGACAAGAGACTGGATATGACAATGTAAAGCAGTGACATGGCATGAGGGACATGTTAAGAGGTTTTTGAAACTATGTTTAACTTTTGCATCCTTATGTCAGATCAAGATCAAGGAATGAAAAAGAGTGTATGGATAGTGATAAGACATGGATAGGATAAGAAAGACCAAGAATGGATAAGGGACATGGACTGAAGGTCGGGATAGGATACGAGATAGTGGCAGAAAGTTGCAATAAGACAGGGAATATGGATGAAAAGTTATAATAAGCAAATGGATAAATGACCAAAAGCTATGATGGACTAAAAGCTGCAAACAAGATACATGATACTCATGAAGATCCTTAGCCTTGTCAAGATCAAAGGTGGAAAGGGAAACTGGATATGAGGGATAATAGGATATGAAGGGTAATGACAGGGGTTCGATAGGATAATGAAGGGTAATAGGATATGAAGGAGGAAACCTGCCCCCAAGTACGGTATGCAAGAAGTTCATAGATTACGCATGATGCCTGTTTGCTAGGTTTTCATCACGGTACTTGCCCAAGGTGCCTGTTTGCCAGGTTTTCACTAGTGG
Organism: Cryptomeria japonica; assembly: GCF_030272615.1. NCBI lineage: Eukaryota > Viridiplantae > Streptophyta > Pinopsida > Cupressales > Cupressaceae > Cryptomeria > Cryptomeria japonica. Next base: position 382,739,697 of record NC_081412.1, on the reverse strand, counting down.
ACGAATTATTTTTCTTTATTTTCTTTATTTTCTTTTTCTTTTTTTTTTTCACTTTTTTTTTGTATTTTGACTTTTTCAATAGAAGATGGACATATGATAGGGGATGGAAGAAGGACTCAAGCATCTTTTTGTTTGGATAGTATCCTTGAAAAAAAAATGGACCATGACCTTTAAAAGCATGCTCAAAGACGTTGGTAGGATAAGGACATGGAAAATGAGATGACACTAAGGCAAGGATTTATGCAAAGGATGGGATCAAAGGGATCGAAGGATGGAAAATATGCATTGGATAATGGATAGGGTATTGGAAGAACTATGCTTGAGTGGATGGAAATGAAGGCAAGATCGACATTGGCACACACCTTGAGGGGTGATAGACTAATGGAGGAAAAATGGATTTCAGATTGTGAGATTTGGATGGAGGAATAGCAATTTTAGATGCCAATCTGGGTTGTTCTTTTTGTGCTTCAAGGAGCTTCTTAGGGATCCACATGGTTTTTGATTTTTCATGCTTTTGTGGTTCCTTTGAGTGCATTGCTTGCACAAGGGATTTGGGAACCCATATATATTTTGACTTTGCTTTATTTTGCTCAATGGGCCTTTGTGGCCTTTTGGATATATTTTTTTCTTTATAGATCATATTGTTCTTTGTTTTGACATGTCGATTATATTGGACATGTTGATCCTTGAATACATGTGGATTTCTAGACTTATGAATTTTACACTTGGCATCCAAATTGCTTGGAGGGGGAAAGGAATGCATGGATGGATATGAATGAAATGGATTTCTTTTGGATTGATGAAATTGACTCAAGGATGTGTGCCTTTGCTGACCTTGCATAGAGGACAAAGGAATATAAGGACCCAAGATGGATGGAAGGTATGATGGGGAAGGTGTATGTTTTGATTTTGATGGAGGGATACCAACATCTTGAGAGTGAGTTGTGTAGACATGACCCTTAATATCTTCTTTAACATGAAGGGATGCTTGCTTATGGAGATCTACTCCTTTGCCTTTCTGAATATCTTGACTTGTAGGATACTCTTTTCTTTGGGAAGAAGACACGAGTCCATTATGAGGTGGATATGATATGAGAGAAATAATGAGATCTTGAAGTGGATCAGATTGCACCAAAGTGGAAGAACCCATTATGCATGTCGAGGGTTCATGAACATCTTGCACTGACACGTTAGAATCATGAGGGGTATTAGGATCATGAGGGGGACTAGGATTGTGTAGTGGACATGGATCAATGACAGGCTCTTCAAGAGATGGAATGGGATAAATAATGGGATCATCAAAAGGAATGTGATCTTGGAGTGTATATGGAGGATTAAGACAAGGAGATGGAGGAACAAGTGGATCTTGTGGAGGATCTAAAGGAATGATAGGATCTTGTGTTGAAAATGAATTTGGAAGGATACTTTGATCTTGACAAGGAGGAAGATCATTGGATTCCTCTTTAAAATTGCTTTGCTCTTGACTTTCAATGGGATCATCAGAAAGGATGGAAGGGATATCTTGATCTTGCTCGAGGAATGGAGTGTCAATAGGACTTTGGATAGGATGGACAAGAATAGGGGAATCATCATGAGTGTCTGGAAACATGGGGTCCTAGTCAACAATTGGATGGGATGATAAGGTTTCAGGATCTTGATCTTGATTTTCTTTAGGACTCATTTCTTCATGCTCTAAATTTTCCTCTTGATATGAGGTTGGACTTTGGATATGCATGGAGGATTCTGACAAGGGATCAATGTTTTGGCATGAAGGGGATGCACTTTGAACATTTGTGATGGATTCTGGCAGGGAATCAATGCTTGGACATGAGGAAGAGGGACTTCGAATGGGGTCCTCTAAAACAGGTAATGGCAATAAAGTGCATGGTGGCATTGGGTCTTGTATTTCTGAAACATGACAAGGATGTGCATCATGAGTTGGACTATCTTGGCAATCAATTATGGATAGCTCTTGGATAATTGCATCCTTGGGTGTATTGTTTGATGAGGACAATATGGAAGGTTCTTGTGAAACTTCTAAAGGTGTAGGGATAGATACCACTGGAGAGTCAATTTGTTTGCGGGGGGATGAGGCATTGCTAGACATAAGTGTATTATCTTTATCTTCTTCAAAGAACTCACTTGGTAGGTTCCTTAAGAGCCTTGCAATAAATCCACCTTTCTTTCAAGGTTTTGATATAGTTGTATTTGGAATTTGAACTTGTTTGGCAAGAATTTGGTCTTGGTTTGATGTCATGTTTTGATTTCGAACTAGATGTTGATCAATTTGGTTTAACATGTTCAAAATTTGGCTTGGTGCATGTTGCAACCTTTATTTTTGAATGTTTGGTTGTGGTTGTTGACATTGATATGTTGATTGAACTTGTTGATATTCCACCATTGGTTGAACTATTTGTTGACATTGTATAGTTGGTTGGACATATTGTTGACATTGGACCATTGGTTGTATTGGTTGTATATGTTGGACCATTGGTTGTGATGGTTGAAAATCTGATTGATAGTAAACACCTCCTTGTTCTTGTTGTGAAGGCACATATTGTTGTTGTCTCTTTTCTTGAAATTGTTTCATCATCTCTATTTGTGAGAGGAGAGCTGGTATGTCTGATCATTCAATAAGAGATCTTACATCAATTGGCTCAATCTTTGGATTTTGACCTGGAAATTTTTGAAACATTTTGGACGTTTGTGATCTATTCTTCGCAATGTTTTTCACTCTTTGTTCCAATATCTCATTTTCTTGAGCTAGCTTCTCCTCTAGTTTTCGTATTTGGACATTTACATCATCATGATAAGTTTGATCCAAGTTATGAGACATGCAGAGATTGGATTGACATGATTGATTTCTCAATGGTGATGACATGGCTTCGTAAGAAGGTTGAGACCTCATTTCGACAAACATGTCACTATGCAATGCAACTAATGGGATTGACAAATGTAACCTAAAAGGATGACAATGCAACTTAATGTTTTTGTTGTTTTTTCAAGATTTTGACAAACTCATGAATGCAATTCTAAAAATGAGACCCTTAGGAAATTGAAATGATGTCTAGACCTCAAAGGACAAAAGGACCAAGTGACAAAAGGACAAGATGACAATGTCTCCCCTATATGCTTGGATACTAAGCTAGGTTTGACGAAATGACAATAATGACAAAAAGAGGAAAGGTTTGATAAGGTCTAGACTTCTTAACAATGACTTAGGGTTTATCAAAGATTTGGATTACTCAAGTATGACAAAACCTAGTTTTGACACTATATGCTAAGGGACAATTATTATGCAAGTGACCCTAATATGATAATGACCTAAGCTTAATGAAGAAACCTAGGGTATGCAAATATGAATAAATGACAATGGTATTTCTCTAATGCAAGAGGACACATGTAAATGGATGACTCTTATTGATATGCAAAGGAGTATGACCTAGGTGGAACCTAACTTTGGTAGTTGACAATGACTTTGCAAAATGCAAACCTAAGATGAACCTAAATCTAAGTGACATGCATGTTGAGACAAGATTTTGAAGAATGTTTGACAACCATGTTTGAAGGTGTTTTTGAATTTTGTTGGATGAAATGCTCTTGGGTATAACCTTGTTTTGAATCAATTTGCCTTGTTTTTAAAATGAGATACAATTCAACTTTTGACAAGCAAAGAATACAAGATATTTCAACTTAGACTCAAGACAATCATGCTCATTCCCACATTTCTTATGGTAGGCAAGGACATTAGGTACTTGAGAGGTAGACTCATTATGGGATTCAAGGAGAATACATAGATGCTTGACCCCATGGGCTCCCCTCCACGACACTCACTTCTCAGGGCAGCCAAGCATCAGTCCCCATGGAAATCTCCCCATGGCAAACTTAGTATCTCTTCCAAGTATCCGAACTTGTCCTTCTCAAGCAACTAGAAAGGTTTTTGGCCTCTAAAAACAAGGTGTTTAGTAAGGATTTTTGTTAAGTGTTACTCCTTGATGTCATGCAAGCGTGATTGAGACATTAAGCCCACCAATATACCAAACAAATGTAGTTGCGCAAGCACAATTTAGACCCATGAGGCCCTACTTAGATGTTGATATGAGAAAGAGTTCAAGGGTCATCACTTCTCAAGTAACTGCAATTCCCACGTAACCCTTCCTTCAAAGCTTTCGCTCATTAGGTATTTGTTTATAGTGAGTTAGAATGCCAAGTTATTCTAGCCGTACTCACTTTGGGTCGTTCCCTTCTCACAATTATCACTTTCTTGCAAAAGCAAATGGTCGGGAAGGCAGGCCCTCTAAAGGTGACACATAATCAACAACATGAGCATGGTACCGAAAATCTGGATTTCTGATCACCCTAAGAAGGATGAGAGCATACTCTCCTACTCCAATGTCAAGCTCAACAATCAAAGCAAACACACATTCATTCCAACCTATTTAGAAATCATACTAGGTGCCTAAAATATTAATTGCAAACACAAAGTTTAGTTGTATGTCCAAGGTATCTTGCAAAACCTAAGTCAGAAGTTTGATATATTTAGTCTTTGACTATCAAATCTGCATAAAGCATGTTAGTAGTTTGATTTGTTGTCTTTGTCATGCGTATGCCAAGGTACTGCATAGAAAATCAGTACCAAAAACCCAAAAGCAGAAAATAGAATGCAAAACTAACAAATTTTTAAGCAAAACACTACCTTTTTACATCTATTTTTGGACTTTACACAGGCGCAGAACTCATGACACAGGCGCATAATGAAGGACACAGGTGCAAAATGTCATTAACACAAGTGCAGGTTGCTTGACACAGGCACAGGTTGTCTCACACAGGCATAGAAGTCCCCAGAAAACCCTGCATTACCCTATTTTTGGGTTTTTGACCTGCAAATCAATTCAAAAGGCACTCAAGACATGATTAGATGGTTAGTTCACATCAGGTTCACCAATTAATGTATGTTAGGAAATTGGAAATCATCAAAGCATTTATCAAAACTAATTTATCTCAATCACGAAAGCTCGAATGCAATGATCTATCCTAAGCATACTCAATAGAGACATAAAATAAAAACATTCAAAACTAGAAATTAAGAAAACCAAATGTGTGATTTGAATGCTCCTTCATGCGGCTCCATTGTCCTTCTTTCTTCTCCAAATAGCCTTTGTTTGTGGATCTCACCTTCAAGTGCACACACCTAATGTGAAAGCAAGATTGATATTGGCACAAGAGTACTCGAAGCGTGATTATTCTCATTATTTGATTCTGTGATTAGATTGGGATTGAAGAAATTCATCCAATTTATAGACAAATTGGAGAAATGATCAAATTAGCATGATTCAACTCAAATGGAAATTGCAAAGCAAAATTGTCAATTATGACAATTTATGACAAATTATGCACTTTCTATGCAAAATTTGATTGATTGATGATTTATGACAATTATGACAAATTTCTATGTCATTCCCATGAAATTAGGAGAAAAATAGGAGAGAATTGAAATTAGGTGAATTAGAAATTAGAAAATTAGAAAAATGGAAAATTAGGAATTTAGGAATTAGAAAATTGATGAAAATTAGGTAAATTAATTAATAATTTGTCATTTAATAATTAATTCACAAAAAGAGGAATAATTAGCCAATTAAATGAATATTTAATTACGATGAGAAGACTTAGGATAAATAAATAATTTATTAATCCTAGAGAGAGAAATGACAAATAAGGTTAAATGATTAAATCATGAAACCCTAGAAGATAAATTAGCAATGCGAAAATGACAATTAGGTCATGATTGAAGATAATTGATGTCGATCATGATTTTTAATTGACAAAGGACCAATGTGATAAATGATTTGATTGAGAAATGCGCCAATTGACAAGGAACAATGACTAATTGATCCAAATTGACATAATTGAGAAAGATGACAATCGATGACAAATCGATTGCAAAATGACAAATTTGACAAGAGGACAAGGATCGATGACAAAATAGATTACAAGACAACAAGATTGGAAATGACCATGATCGATGACAAATCGATCACAAAATGACAAGATCGAACATGACAACGATCGATGACAAATGGATCATAAAATGACAAGATGGAAAATGATAAGGATTGATGACAAATCGATCGCCAGATGATAAGATTGATAAGAGGACAAAACCCTAATTAGGATTGATGATGTCCAAATTGATGACAAATGAGCATGCACATTGATGCAACAGGATAAGATTGACCAAAATCACGACTGAAGATTGTTGTCGACAAGACCAAATTCAAAGGCGAGACGAATGAAGAATGTAGAAGAATGACTCGATGTTCGCAAATGATAAAGACCATGTGTGAATCATAGGAGAAATGTTAATGCGATGCAAAAACCTAAAATGAGGCAATGCACAAATGTTAAAGTATGACTTCGCAAGCGTTGACCATTTTTAGACATCTACAGTTACAAACCCTAATTTCACCGCTCAAGTGAAAAACCGGTTGATAACATGTCAACAAAAAGTCACCAAAATTCATGATTCAAAAATTATTTCTCACTCATTTTACAAGGGGTCTGGAGATGTTTTACCGTTAAGCTCCCCTTAGCCATGTTAAAACATGCTTAAGTCACTAGTGTTGGGTTCTCTTCACTAGGTGAAGGAACAATTTCTTCTTCAGGCGAGTCATCACTTTTCTCCTTCCGAATCCGGTTCATATCCTCTTTGGTTTCCTCAACATCAACTTGTTGCTTTCCTTTCTGATCCTTGGAAGAGTTGACTGGTTTACTATTTCTTGATCTATAAAATTTTGCTAAGTGGCCCAGTTTGTTGCAGTGGTAACAAAACATACTAGATGCTCTTGAAGGTTCTGCATTTTCTCTTCTTGTTCTTCTTTTGCAGTTCATAGCCACATGACCAAAGTTATTATAGAAGGCACAAATAACATTTTTTACCTTTTCCATCTTGAATGGACTAAACTAGTTGTCATAGGATCTTTGCCAATTCAGGTTTACCTGGTTATCAAAGTTCCTTATCTAGTCACCATTTGGTCTTGGATGCATGTGTGGTATAGGATTGTTTGCTCCATATCTACACTCAACATGTCTATGCCCATACATTCCACATGTGAAGTAATGACCTTCACACTTTCTTGACACATACCTAGCATTAGTATTGTAATTTGCATTTCTATTAGGTTTGTCTCTATCGACATTTGCAATTTGACCAGGCTTATGGAAAACAAAGTAGATAGTTTTAAAAACCTTCTTACTAGTTGTCTTATTGACTATAGGAGCAATTTTGATCTTTGTACCGGAGGATTCACCTTTTTCAGTTGTATGAAAACCAAGTCTAGAGATATCACCCTTCATTCTCTATAATTGAATTTGTTCTTCCAGCATGGTAGAACTTTTGATGAACTTCTCTAATTTCTCATTGGCTTTTGTAAGCTTTTTGATGAGATCTCCATTATGCTTAGATAGGTTCTCTTTTAGGGATGATGCCAGCTCAAGAACTAGCTTTAGATTCTCCTTTTCTTTTGTTTCAGCAATCAAGTTCTCATGCATAGTGTCTTTTTCCTGTTTGATCTTTATAATCTCTTGATCTCTTTCCTTGATATGATCTTCAGCAACTCTTCTGGCTTCCAGTTCTTGACTCGTGTGGATAGTGAGACCTTCTATCTCTCTCCTTAGATTCCGTTTCTCACCGTTCAACTTTTCAACTTCTCTTGCTAAAGCTTCAATATTGGCTTCATCTGAAGAACTATTATCAGATATTTCTAATAGTTTTTCAGATAGCTCTCTCCTTTTGACTTGAGAAGCTTTTAGTTTTCCCCTAAGGGATTCAATTTTATTTTTGCTAGCTTCTAGCTCTCTATCCATCTTGAAGTATCTCTTGTCCCCCATGGTAGTTTCAATACTCCCTTCTAAGCAGATAGGCTTCAAAGAAGTTAGGCTTTGATACCAATTGATGGACTTAAAAAGCACTGGGAGGGGGGGGTGAATCAGTGACACCAAATAAACAATACTTCAAACACTAATTGGTAGATGAACTTAACCAAGCATTTAAACAAAATACATGCTATCCAAAATGATATAACAACATCCACAAAAAGTAAATAATCCACCATCACACAAGTGTTTATATGTGGAAAACCCAAATAGGTAAAAACCATGGTGAGATGGAACTCACAATTTAACTATCTGCAGTAATAGATAACTAACCGGTTAAGGTCTACAAAGTACTCTGCTAGGAGCGAATCTTGTTAGAGATCCCAAAGCTTGAGTAGAAGCTTATACCCTATTAAGAGTACTACCCTGTTAGGAGTAACCTCGTTGGAAGATTTGAGAATCCAAACTAATGGATCACCTTGTTAGAGGATTTTTACAATGAAGCTTGTTAGAGCTTACCTAGTTAGGGGATTTGATTCTATTATAATGATTAGAAAACAACAAGAATGGTTTGATCTATTCTGAGTAGCACAATACTTGCTTGATCAGATCCTTCTAAGTACATTCAACACTACTCTTCATCTTAACACTTATCGCTCTTTAATAAAATCTTTCACTCTTGATGCATATCAGTATTCACATAATCTCTTCTTCAAATGATTCACTAAGATGTCTTTAAATACATTCAAATCTTATGTCACCCTAAGGAAATCAAAACAAAATTTCCTAGGGGTAGTGTATCTAGACAAGTGAATACAAATCATCACAAAAATGATGGCCAAGAAATTGGTGTTGGTAACTCATCACAAAATTATATATCGGTTAGAATAGTCAATACCGGTTGGAACAAAACATTTGAACCATTGTCTTGGAATCTTTGGCTTGATCTCCATCTTCATCTTCATATTCATTTTGATGTCGACTTAGTGTAGCCATAGGTTGTCTCTTATGCACATACCGGTTGACACAAAGTACCAGTTAGAAATAAACCTTAAACATATCGGTTGATAGTATAAACCAATTGAAGTTACACCGGTAGTCAATGTAATCATATGTGTGTGTGAGAATGTTTCATCAATGACAACAAGTGATGAATACATTATAATCATCATCAAGCCAACACAAGGTATCTAAATGGCCTAAGGTGGAACATACAAGTATAATTGAACCTCATTTTCCCTGACACTATTCATAAATTCTATCAACTAGCATTGAAGGTGGAGGAGAAGCTTAAAAGAAGACAAGAGTAGAGTAGTAGAGGAAGGGGTAAGCAATCAAGAGGAAGAGGAAACTTCAAAGGAAGAGGGTAAAATTTTGAGTTCCAAGGAGAGATCAGTCAAGACTCCTCAAGGAATGATAGTAACAATAAAGGCAACTTCAGAGGGAGAAGGCCTAATTTCAGAGGTAGATGATCAGGAAGAGGAGAAAGATCAATAAATTGTTTCAACTGCAACCAAGAGGGACACATTGCCAGTAGATGCCCAGAGAAGAAGGGGTCTAGTTCCCAAGGAGAAAGGAGAACCAACCTAACCCAAGAGTCAGAGTGCCAAGGTGTGAGTAAACCTAATTCATATGGTTATCTAGAGACAGGAGAGGCATTAATGTTGATAAGAACCCTCTTGAAGGTACCAACCCCTATCGAGCCTATGACAATAGCAATAAAAGAAAATTCAGAGGGAGAAGGCATAATTTCAAAGGTAGATCATCAAGAAGAGGAGCAGGATCAATAAAGTGTTTCAACTACAACCAAGAGGGACACATTGCCAATAGATGCCCAGAGAAGATGGGGTCTAGTTCCCAAGGAGAAAGGAGAACCAACCTAACCCAAGAGTCAGATTGTCAAGGTGTGAGTAAACCTAATTCATATGGTTATCCAAAGACATGAGAGGCATTAATGTTGAGAAGAACCCTATTGAAGGTACCAACCCCTATGGAGCCACCTCAGAGGAAGTCTATCTTCCACACCACTTTCCAATCAAGAGGAAAAGTATGTAAACTTTTGATTGACTTAGGGTCTACTGAGAATTTTGTGTCAATAGAAATGGTAGAGAAGTTGAAGTTGAGGAGGATACCCCATCCATGCCCCTATAAGGTGTCTTGGCTCACAAAGGGGAAATAAACACTTGTAGAGGAGCAATCATGGGTGGAATTCCAAATAGGCGCATATAAGAATAAGATTTTGTTTGATGTTGTTAACATAGATGCTTGTCACCTTTTATTTGGAAGGCCATGGAAGTATGACCTCAAAGAATGCCATGATGGTTTTAGGAATACCTACTCAATCACAAAGAATGGTAAGGTCATAGAGCTACTACCTCTAACTGAAAACAATGAATAATAGAAAGAAAATAAGTCCAAAGTGATGATGATGGAAAGAAAACCATTTCTAAAGGAGATAGATATGGAAGAAGGGATATGTTTTTCTTTGTTTCCAATACCAATCTCAAAGGAGAATCCTGCTACATATGACAAGGTAGAAGGGAAGGAAAAGGATCTTAGTCTAGATGTAAAGGAGATCATTGATAGATACAAAGGAATAATTGTAGGTGGAGTGCCAAGGAGTTTTCCACCAATGAGAGAGATCAGTCACTGCATTGATTTAATCTCGAGGGCTACATTGCCTAACAATCCTGCATACAAACTCACACCACACCTGGCAAGGCAAATTCAAGAGTTGCTAGATTTTGATCTAATTGGAAAGAGCCTTAGCCCATGTGCAGTCCCTGCTATTTTGGCACCCAAGAAAGATGGAAAATGGAGGCTTTGTACTGATTCAAGAGCTCTCAACAAGATCACAATAAGGCATAGATTTTAGATTCCTAGGATAGAATATTTTCTTGATTGTTTGGGGGGTGCAAAATATTTCTCTAAAATTGATTTAAAGAGTGGATACCACCAAATCAGGATTAGGCCTGGTGATGAGTGCAAAACAACCTTCAAAACAAATGAAGGGTTGTATGAGTGGCAGGTTAAACCATTTGGGTTGTCTAATGCCCCAAGTACATTCATGAGACTCATGAATGAAGTTTTGAAAGAGTTCACAGGGAAGTTTGTAATAGTATATTTGAATGACATACTAATATTTAGCAAGACAAAATAAGAGCACTTGAGGCATCTAGACATGATTTTGAGAAAATTGAGCAAAGAGGAATTGATGATTAATATGGAAAAGTGTTTGTTCATGCAGGAAGAACTCACCTACCTTGGATTTGTGATCTCTAAAGGTCACTTGAAGATGGATCTGGATAAGGTAAATGCAATTCTCTCTTAGCCTTCTTCTAGGACTATTGGTGAGGTTAGAAGTTTCCATGGATTAGCCACATTTTTATAGAAAGTTTGTAAGAGGTTTCAGTCAGATATGTTCTCCAATGTTGGACACCATAAAAGGTGGTCAAAAGTGCAGGTTCTCTTGGACAAAGGAAGCAGATGAGGCATTTGAAACTCTCAAGCAAAAGGTAGCTCAACAACTAGTACTTGCCTTACCCTGATTTTAATAAAGTGTTTCAGATTGAATATGATGCTAGTCATGTGGCCATAGGAGTAGTCATAAGCCAAGAAGGCAGACCTATAGTATTCTTAGTGAAAACCTCAATGAGGCAAACATAAAATATTCTTCATATGACCTAGAAATGTATGCATTAGTTCAATCTTTGAAAAAATGGACACACTATTTGCTAACAAAGGAATTTGTGGTCTATACTAATAACCAATCCTTGAGTTTCATTAATAGTCATGAAAAGTTAAGCCATAGGAATATGAAATGGGTAGAATCCCTCCAAGCCTACACCTTCTCCATCAAGCACAAGAAAGGAGTAGCCAACAAAGTGGTTGATGCACTAGGTAGAAGGGTGCTAACTATATCTCAAATCCAATTAGAAAGAATTGGGATTAATGCATTGAAAGGTATGTATGATGCAGATGAGGACTTCAAGGAGATCTACAAGGTATGTATTGAATTTGATGAAAGGAATCATATGGAATTTTTTTATTTTATGATCCAAGATGGACTTCACTTCAAAGGTGGGAAATTGTGCATACCAAGGTGCTCAATGAGGACTAGTATCATCAAGGGAAATCATAGTGGGGCTATGGTAGGTCATTTTGGCTTGGACAAGACACTTGAATTGGTGAGGAGGTGCTACTTTTGGCCCAAATTGCAGGTTGATGTAAGAAAGTTTGTAGATGCATGCACTATTTGCCAAAAGGCAAAAGGAAGGAGCATTAATGATGGCCTCTATCAGCCCTTACCCATTCCTTCAAGACCTTCGTAAAGTGTGCCAAAGAATTTTGTAATGGGTTTACCTAGGACACAAAAGGGGTTTGATAGTGTATTTGTGGTAGCAGATAGGTTTAGTAAAATGGCACATTTATTGCCATGCAAGTCCACTAGTGATGCATCTTACATAGCAGATTTGTTTTTCAGAGAAGTAGTAAGGATCCATGGACTCCCATTGAATATAGTGTCTGACAGAGATGTCAAATTTGTTGGCCATTTTTGGAGAGCTTTGTGGAGGAAACTTGGCACCAATCTATTCTTTTCATCAGCCTATCATCCACAAACGGATGGATAGACAAAAGTAGTAAATAGATCATTGGAAAACTTATTGAGGTGCATTACAAGACAACATGGTGAAAAATGGGATTCAATCTTTCCCCAGACCGAGTTTTCCTACAATGACACTATAAATAGAAGCACAGGGAAGTCACCCTTTCATATTGTGTATGGGTTACATCCAAGAAGGGTATTGGAGTTGAGAAAACTACCCCATATAGATCCCATAAGTGGAGATGGAGAGAGGTTTGCTGAAGCCATAAATGAAGTCAATGAGTAGGTCAAGATGCAACTTCAAAATTCATTAGACAAGTACAAAGAACATGCAGATCAAAAAATGAGAGAATTACAATTTCAAGTTGGAGATTTGGTTTGGGCAAATTTGAAGAAGGAAATATTTCCCAAGGGCAATCACACTAAGCTCATGCAAAGGAAAGTAGGACCATGTCAAATCTTGAAGAAGTTTTGCAAAAATGCCTATGAGATTCAATTAACACCTAACCTTGGCATATCTCCTATTTTTAATGTTTGTGATCTAACTCCTTTTAAATTTGATTCTAATGTAGGTAACTCACAACAGGTCCTAGAAGATGCAGTAGCTATAGATATTCCCAAACATGAGACACCTAAACTTGAGAAAGTGTTGAACACCAAGGTTGTAAAGAAGACCAGGAGAAATGAGTACAAAAAATACTTGGTCAAATGGAAAGGAAAACCAGACTCTGAAGCCATTTGGTTGGATGAAGATCAAATCAAGAAGCATGGCACTACATTACATGACCTCATCTCAAGTGGACTTGAGATTCATTCACCCTGGGAGTATGGTGTAGGGGCACCTCAAGAATAAGATAATTAGGGCCAAGAAAATGAAGGACTAAAGGTCACACATGCATAAGAATGTGATCTCTCAATCTATGTAATAGGATAGTTTAGTTTGTTTGATTTTTGTAATAAACCCCACTCTGTTACCCAATGACATGGATTGGGCAAGTTGATAAGCCACCATGCACATATGAGCCTAGGGGTAAGTTGAGTATTTTCTAGGTGATTATGTGTTGGAGATGTCTTACGAAGGTTTAAGACATGTTTGAAGAACTCTAAAGTCTAAGGACTTAGCAAGTGTCTAAGTTGCTAAACCATGACAACTTTTGGTTACAAAGAGCAAATTCTACCCAACGGTCACCAAAGTTCAAAAGGTGGTTGATAACCATTGATAGAGGCATAAAATTTTGTTTCCAATTATGATTGAGATGAAAGAAGAGTTTTGTAAACAATTGGCATCATTGAAACAATAAAATAATGAGAATTTCCTGCAATTTTGTTATTCTAAATGGTGTATCGTACTATATGGACATTTTGGAATTAGAAAAATAGTGGGATGTGGTAGAGTGGACAATCATATTTCATATGTATCAATTCTAAGGTCTTAATTCACCACTACAAGGGAGAAACCGGCAATTTTCTCGTAGTGGTCTAGATTTGACATTTTTACCTAGGGTTTCATAAAGAAATGGCCTAATCTTGTTGACCCTTCATTGGTAGTCCATGGCTATGGAAGAGATGAAATTATGTCCAATTTATTTTAATATTTTGGTAGCCTTTTTCAGGTTAGGACCGGTTGGAGGCAATGGTTTGATGCATTAAGGTGGGCAACTCCATGTGGCCACCATGCAAGTTCAAACAAATAGGTTCCACATCAGGTGTTAGAGGTTTGATCACTATCTAAAAATTAGGAATTGATGGTTTTACCATTTCCTAAGAGTGTTCCTTGTGTTGGTTTGACAAGATGGGGCTTTTGGCTACCCTCTCCTTTGTAAAATGGGCCTAATTGGGGCTATTAGGTCTCCTAACCAAGATAGGGTTTGGACCCTTGTGTTCTTGAATGGTAGGAACCCTTTGGATATGTTTAGTAAATCATTAAAGTGTATCCAAATATTGAATTATTGGTCTGAGTCCTTTGGAGAAATAAGGAGTTAACTAAGGAAAACTAGCATGGTAGGGCTACAAGGACTAGTAGGCCTTCCTGCAACAACTATCTCAAACCATTAAAAGAAACCTAAATTGGTGATTAAAAAGAGCCATCTTGACCTAGGGGAATTCAAAGAAAACCCTAGATAGACACTAATGAATTGGAGAGAGGACCAAACCTTGTTGGGCTATAGGGTACTTAAGAATCACTAGAAGTCCTTGTGAAGCATTCAAGGGAAGTGACCTTGTGAGGAAGCATTTAGGAAGGATATGGTGTGGGACTTGTCAAATTGATCTTTATTAACCCCTTAAAGTCATTTGTGATTGCTAAAGTCCTTGGTTTGTTCTTAGACTAAAGGAACCTACTCTATACCTATACCAAGGCTCTACATCAAAGATAGTCAAAGTATGACCTAAGTCTACAAATCCAGACCAAGGAGAACTCTTGATGATTAATAGGACCCTCTTAAAGGTACCAACCATCAAAGAACCTCCTCAGAGGAAATCTCTTTTCAGAACATCCTGCAAGGTACAAGGCAAGGTATGTAAAGTCATTATGGATTCAGGGTCCACAGATAACATAGCTTCTATTGAAATGGTTACTAAACTTAACTTGCAAATATTACCTCTTTCCCATCCCTATGAGGTGTCTTGGTTGAACAAAGGCCAACAAGCCTTGATTAGTGAGCAAGTTTGGATAGAATTTTAAATAGGTGAATACAAGGATAGGGTTTTGTGTGATGTGGTAGAAATGGATTCTTGTCATCTACTACTAAGCAAGCCTTGGCAATATGATGTAGATGCTAGGCATGAATGATGAAAGAATGTTTACACTATCACCAAGAATGGGGTGAACTTCACTATGAATCCTCTTCTGAATGATAGTAAGGATAAACACATTGTGACTATTGTTATGCTAGTAGATGAGAAGGAGTTCATGAAGGATTTGAAGGAGAAAGATACCCCTTGCTTTGCAATAGTTGTCAAGCCTAAGACCAAACCTAAGAAGTAGCCTAAGGGCCCAAAAATAGAAAAGAAAGTATGTCCTAAAGAGGTTCAGGATCTGCTAGGAAAGTATAAAGGGATAGTTGCAGATAGTACCACAGACTCCTTACCCCTCAGAGGGAAATTAGTCATTGTATTGACCTCATACCAAGTGCTACACTACCTAATAAGGTAGCATACAAGCTTACCCTTGAACAAAATGTAGAAGTTGCAAGACAGATCCAAGACCTCCTAGAGAAAGGGTTCATTAGGAAGACCATAAGTCCCTGTGTAGTCCAGAAGTACTAGCACCCAAGAAGGAAGGAATATGGAGGTTGTGTACCGACTCTAGGACCATCAATAAGATAACAATCAGATATAGATTCCCAATGCCAAGAATGGAATACTTGATGGATTGTCTAGGAGGGGCCAAGTACTATTCCAAAATGGATTTGAAAAGTTGGTACCATCAAATCAAGATCAGAGATGGAGACCAATGGAAGATAGCTTTTAAGACCAATGAAGGCCTATTTGAGTGGATGGTAATGCCATTTGGCCTTTCCAATGCCCCTAGTACATTCATGAGACTCATGAATGAGGTTCTTAAGCCTTTCATCAATCATTTTGTAGTAGTGTATTTAGATGATATATTTATTTTTAGTAAAGATGGGTATGAACATCTAATGCACTTGTATTTGGTGTTCAAAAGGTTACATCAAGAGCAGTTGAAGATCAATTTGGATAAATGTGTTTTCTTGCAGAAAGAACTAGTGTTCCTTTGGTTTGTGATCTCTCAAGGCAATCTGAAAATGGATCCATCTAAGGTGGAGGCCATTCTAAATTAACCAACCCCTTAGTTAGCAAGTGAGGTAAAAGGTTTCCATGGGTTAGCAAGTTTTTATAGGAAATTTATCAATAATTTTAGTGGGGTTAGTGCACCAATGATAGAAACCATAAAAGGTGGAAGGAAATGTCAATTTGTCTAGACTAAGGAGGTTGACAGGTCTTTTGAGTTTTTGAAAACTAAGATTGGAAAACAACCTATTCTAGTACTCCCTAACTTTCACAAGGTTTTCACTATTGAGTGTGATGCATCAAAGAAGGTCATAGGAGGAGTCTTGAGTCAGGAGGCTAGACCTGTGGCATTTTTCAGTGAGAAACTAAATGAGGCAAAGCAAAACTATTCTACATATGACTTAGAGATGTATGCTATGGTGAAATCTCTTAGGAAGTGGAGACATTATCTCTTACCTAAGGATTTTATTGTGTATACTAACAACCATGCTCTAAGTTTTTTGAACAAGGAGGAGAAACTAAATCACATGCATATGAAGTGGATGGAATATCTTCAAGCCTACACTTTCACTATCCTACATAAGAAAGGTGTGGCTAATAAAGTAGCTGATGTACTTAGTAGGAGGAACTTAGCAAACTAGGAAATTCAATTGGAAAGCATGGGAATCATTGCCTTCAAAGGCATGTACCAAGAGGATGAAGATTTTAAGGAGGCCTATAAGGTTTGTAAGGACATGAATGACAAGTATCATACTAAGTTTTTTGATTATATTCTACAAGAAGGCTTACTTTTCAAGGGCAGTCAGCTTTGTATCCCTAATTTCTCCATGAGGGAAAATATTGTAAAGGAAAAACATTGTGGGAGTTTGTCAGGTCACTTTGGACTTGATAAGACACTTAAATTGGTTAGGAGATTTTACTTTTGGCCTAGGATGCAATTAGATGTAAGAAAGTATGTGATAGAGTGTGGGATATTCCAAACGGAAAAGGCGACAAGTTCCAATGCAAGTCTATATACTCCATTACCCATCCCTACCAAACCTTGGGTTTCAGTTAGCATGGATTTTGTCTTAGGTCTCCCTAGGACTATATCAGGAAATGACAGTATATATGTTGTTGTGGACAGATTTTCAAAAATGGCACACTTTTTACCATGCAACGTTACACATGATGCTTCTAGTATTGCAAGTTTGTTCTTCAAGGAGGTTGTTAGACTTCATGGGTTACCCTTGAGCATCATATCAGACCGGGATCATAAGTTTGTAGGACATTTTTGGAGGACTTTGTGGCATAGGTTGGGGACAAACTTGTCTTTCTCTTCTGCTTATCACTCTCAATCTGATGGATAGACAGAGCTAATTAATAGATCCCTTGGAAATTTGTTGAGGTCTTGACTAAGGACCATGGGGCCACTTGGGATGCTATTCTTCCATAGGAAAAATTCTCATACAATGACTCTGTGAATAGAATTATGGGACTAGTTCCTTTCCAAATTGTATATGGAACCCATCCTAGAGGTGTTTTTAAATTCCAAGAGGTACAAAATATTGAAAGGAGGAGTGCTCAAGCAGATGATTTTGCTGAAGTCATGAAGGGCATACACCAACAAGTTAGGGATAGATTGGTTGAAACCTCTGAAAAGTAAAAGCAAGAAGCAGATGCCACAAGGAGAGATGTTTAGTTCAAGGTGGGAGATATGGTGATCATTCATCTCAAAAAAGAGAGGCTCCCTAAGGAGAAGTATACCAAGCTACTCATGAAAAAGATAGGTCCTTTCAAGATCTTAAAAAGATGTGGGACAAATGCCTACAAGATAGATCTACCCCCTGATGTTGGTCTATATCCTATATTTAATGTTTCTGACATATATGCATATAAGGGTTCTATGGATGATGTTTGTGTTGAAGGTCCATCTGATTCTTCTGGCCCAGTTATGTTGGAAGGACTTCCACCCCCTCTGAAACATGAGATTGAGTGCATTTTGGATCAAAGGGTTAGCAAGAAGATAAGGAGGAAGACTTACTTGGAGTGCCTAGTCAAATGGAAGAATCAACCTTTAGAGGATACTACCTGGATGACTTCAGAGGCCATTGAGAAAATAGGAACTAGGTTGGCAAATATCCCAACTCAAGGGACTTGAGTTTTTTGGAGCCCAAGAGTATGGTGCAGAGAACCTTCTACTTTTCAAGAAAAGTTCTAACCATGGTAGTGTTTACATGTTATTTTGTGTTGTAATAAGGGGTTGGATCAATGATCACCCTTGATGTAATAGAGTGCCTATTTGTATGGTCAATAATCTCTTAGGTGAGTGTATAAACCTTGAGGTCTATTAGACCATGAAGGCTTGGAATTTGGATTTTTAGTGTTGGTAGGTCTAGGATGTTTTCTTAGGTGTTTGAAGTCAAATAATGACCTTAGATATGTTTCCATAAGGTCTAAGTACTCAATTCCCAATATTGTCCAAGTTGCTAAAATGTTGCACTTTATTGTCAAGCAACTTTTCAAAGTTGCCAGTAGGATGACAACTATCTCTCCAATGTTCATAACTATTCAAAATCTAGTTATGGATGTTGAGGAGGGTTTATATATTTTTGAACAACCATGGGAAGATATGTGGAAGAGTTTTGTAAAGTTTGGTGGAGAAAGTGAATAGAACAAATATGATTTTGCCATAACAGTGTTAGTTTTATGTACTATTAGTACAGGGTGTGAAATCTTATGATGAAACTCTAAGTTAATTGGAAAGTGCCCTGAATCACCTTTCTAATTCACTTGGTCTGACCTCTTGAACTAAAACTTGGAAGAAGTTATAAGCGGTTTACTCTCTGCAGGTCTGAAACCCTCCATTTTCAAGGGTTACAATGCAAATGGAGCCCTAACTTGTAATCTACCCATTGGAATTCAGTGACCATTGGTAGAATGAAATTTAGAGGCATTTATTTTGAGATTCCAAAAGGGAGAGGTCAAAGGAGCTGGTTTTGGTAATTTTACCACCAAGCCCTAGTCTAAACTATTGGAGGGTTTAGATTAGCCTACAATGGAATTTATTGTGCACACAATGAAGAATGATTAACTAAGGAGTTAATTACTGGATTTGGAACATTAGGACATATAAAAATCCTCTTGAAGATTTAGAACCTTCATGTGACCCCATTCTCACATACTTCCTTTGTAAAATAGACCTAACTTGATCAATTAGACATGTGAACCAAGTAGGTGTTGAAGAGTGCAAAAATAGGGTGGAAACCTAATATTTTGGAATTTAATAGTAGTCCCAAAAGGGTACCTGAAACCCAAACTTTTTTGGTGTGTTTTTTGGCATAAGTTGGAGAAAAAGCCAAAAAATTAGTAAAATAGGGCTACTAGCCGGTAGACCTATTCAAGCCCCTAGGACTAATACCCAAACTTGTATCCCAAAACATTATTGTGGAAGGTCTTAGTGAGTCTTAAGAAGGGAATGGTAGTGTTATATCATCCGTAGACATGGGTAAGAATCCTATTTTACATTGGAGTAGGTTGATACCTTTAGAAGGAGCATAGGTATTGTAAGACCTAGTAGTGTGTGTGTGGGTTTGTCACCTACTGTTGTCAATCTCTGCATCAATACTCTTCCTCCATCACAAGCCACTTGGTTTAGTTCATCCTAAACACTTCAAAATTCCACACAAGGTGCACCCAAGTAACAAGATAATGACTAACTCACAACACAAACACTTTCACAATTGTGAGCCAACAACATCAACTTCATGGGAAACAACGTAACCAAAAATCCAAGTGCTACAACATGGGCTTTGCTACCAGATGTAATGACCCATCAAGGAACCCTATAGGATAAGCGAACTATGCAAATAATGCATGGAGATTTTTTTTTTGAAGTAATTAAGTGTCTTCATGCATTTTATCTACAAGTATAATGCTCAACCTCAAGATAAGTTCAACCAATTGCTAATCAACTATGCACATGCGGAAGTCTAAACTCTTGGAAGTCCATTAGAGATAACTCAAGTCACCTCTACAGGTTCCCTAATGTTGCTACCTTAGAAATGTATTCAAGATTGGATCAACAACTCATGACCCACTAGGAGATTACTAAATCAACCTCCAAGACTAAACCAAACAAATATAGGTTCATTTTAAAACACCAATTAAAATTTTCCTATGATAAAATCATAATACATCAAGAATAGAGAAGCATACAAGATCATACTTTATTCCCATTTCCAACACCATAGCACATAAATCAATACTAATATATATCCAATGGTAATAATTACATCCATCTCCAATTTGAGTGTTTCAATAAATACATAATCAATAATACAATACATATTTGAGTATACAAATGAATACACCTTACAAGATAGAGAGACAATGAGAGGAATCCAACACCAAGGAAGGGGGTAGAATCCATCGAGACAGTCATGAAATAAGTCCTCTGATCCCAATCATTGGTTGGAAATTCCATCTGATCATGGTGTACCCTCAGGCCTACCCCACCATGCTCATGTAGATAGTCACACAACCAAAATAGTCATACAAGAATACAAGGGAGAGAAATGGGCTTACTTAAGAGCCAAACATGGAGCAAATACTCAACATGAACATAACACCCAATCAAGAGTCATAAAACCACAACAAGATGTAAATGCTAATGATGGATTGCTCACATCAAAGAGAAACATTCAAGTAAGGGAAGGCACCTAAGAAATCAACAAGTAAAAAACTAAATGAATGAGGAAGCATCCTCAATCGACAACAATAAGGACAAGGAGGCATCCACAAGAGAATTACCAAATTCTCATATGGAATATATAACAATGAGATAACTAAAAGATCAAGCTACAATAAATCCATGGGGTGCTACTCAATTATCAGGACCCAGCTACTAGAGTGATGGTGTAGGGAGTGCCATCATGAGGACTTACCACATGAAACTGAGACTATTTGATATGGACAAGAATGAAAATCATGTAAGTCCAATTGCTACATGTGTGAGCATGTCTCTCTATACAATTCCTAATCGCTCAATGTGTGGGCATGCCTTTGCAAGTCATCCTTAGCCTAGTACTAGTGCTCAAGGCATGCTTGGAGAACCAATTATCATAAATAATGTTTTATCACATCCCAAGTTTATTATTATGTTATCACTAGAATACACAACCCCTAAATTGGATTGCCAAGTGATCCACTTATAGAGCAATGACACAATTGGCAGCCACTCCCTAAATGCACTTTAGTACCTAGTCCTAGGTGTTGGTAATTTGGAGGAATTGATTATGTGTTGCATTGATTGCAACACTGACTATTTTGGTTGTTTACTAGTTTCTGGTTGGTTCCGGTAGAGTGTTGGTTTATGATATTGATCCAGTATGCTATGATATGCTTTGGTTTGTTGAATTGATTTAGATCTATCATTCATGCTATTCAAATGCATATTACGATCAATTGGTTTGGGATTTGATGACTCAAATACTATCATTAGTTCTAGTAAACCTTTTGGTCACCAGTAAGGGTTTTACCGACAGAGCTTTGTTGAAGATCTTTCGATGCACATGATAAATGGTGTTGGTGCAACTTCTAGATGGTTTTCAAGATGTTGTTGGTTATCTTGTTCATGTTCTTGTTGATCGATGGTGTTGAATTTGGTTTATGGTGACCTATTTTGGGTCCAGTGTTATCTAGGATATGGACCAGTTTATGTAACGTTGTAGGATAATCCTGATGTGTTACTGATGGGATTTAATGATTGGTTCACATTATTTTTGGCCTAAGTCAACTTGGTTGATGATTGGATTGTGGTTTTATGTTATGAATTTATTGTATTATCTTTTAGGTGGCCGACCTAATTGTTTATGTCCCAGATTGGTATAAATATGATGTAAGATATCTTTGTAGATCATGGGCATATGGGATTATGGTTATGTGATTACCTGTATGCGAATAATGTTGTAATCATATGCAGGAGTTTTGTTCAATCATAGGTGATCGAATTGGGTTGGTAAGAGAGGTTTAAGACCTCCAATAGTGAGCTTAATCAGAACTGTACTAAGGCATAGGAGATGTTATCTTTGCAGTTACTCTTCTTTTCGGATTGTAGTCTGGATTTATTTTATAGTCAGTGAGGATCCTTTTGTGATGAGCAGTGCACTCTAGGTTGTTGGCCTTTCTCCATGTGTAGGCCTCTCATTTTTTAATCACATACTTACTATAGAAGTATTATCTGATTGTGGGTAGGCCTCCCACCATGGTTTTTCCCTTTACCAAGTTTTCCACATACACATATTGGTGTCATGTGTTATGGATGGATGGTAACTATTTTGTAATTTATGTTTATGTTTAATTTCTATATCAGTTATTCTGGTATTTGGTTAATGCATTCCAATATTTATTTTATGTGTTTTGATAAAAGGATTTGAATGCTTAAATTTTTGTAATATGTTGACAATTGATTCACCCCCACCTCTCAGTTGTCCTCTAGTTATTTGAATTGTCTAACAATTGGTATTAGAGCCAGGTGCTCTTTGCAGAAGCTTAATCACTTGAGGAGGATCCTATGGCATCTAACAGTTCAAGTTCATTAAATGCATCTATAGCTTTTTTCTAGAGAGAAATTCATAGGCTTGATGGAACAAATTATAGGGTATGGAAGATTCAGATGGAGACTCATCTTAGATGCCTTGGAAAGGAAATTTGGGAGATCATTGAGAAAGGTGTTACACCTTTTAATCTGACATATGGGAATTCTCCTCTGACCAACCTAAATAAGGAGCTTGAGAATGATTGTAGAGATAGAGAATCCCTTTTGTGTACCCTTTTCAATCAGAAAATAATGAGACTAACTGACAAATCAACTACAAAGACTATATGGGACAAATTGGAGACTCTAAATGAAGGTGACCCTACTGTTAAAATTGATAAACTTTATGGTTACTGAGTGAGGTATGAGAACCTAAAGATGGAAGAATATGAAAGGATTACTTCTTTTATGGAGAGAGTTAATAAGATTGTTATGGGAAATCAATATTGTGGTAGATCTCTAAGTGAAGATGAAATAGTTTCTAAAGTACTAAGAGCTTTTCCACTAGCTTATAAGATGAAGGCTATTGCAATTAATGAGCTGAGAACTATGGAAAACACCTCTGTTAATAGGGATACCTTGGTTGGGAATTTATCTGCTTTTGAACTTGATGAATTTGGACCTTCTAGAGCTGTAAAATCTTAACCTGATTTTCATGCATCTACATCATCTATTGACAAGAGTGTTTGGAAAGATTTATATGTGAAGGAACTAGAGGATATGAAGAAAGAAGATGAAGATTTTGATAAACTTGAAGCCTTATTTTCTAGAAGAGTACCTAAAGGATTGGTAGGAAGTAAGGATGAAGGAAAATCACCTTTTAAATGCTTTGAATGTAATAAGATAGGTCATTTTGCATCTAGATGTCCTGAAAGGAATTCAAGATTTGAAGAAAGAGCTAGAAGATCTTATATGCCTAACCATGATTATCAAAAAAAGTATAAATATAGGAGGAACAAAGACAAATCATGTTACTTTGCTGATCAGGAAGGTGTGCTTGATTTTGATGATGAACCGCCACAAGATTCAGCTAGTGGATCTGGCAATGGAAAGAAATGGGTATTTTTGGCTATCAAGGAAGATGATCTGGTACCTAAAGAGAAGGCCCTTGCTACTAAAATTGAAAACAAGGATGAATGAGTGATTGACAGTGGATGTTTACATCACATGACTAGAGATAGAAGAAAGTTCTTATCTTTGCGAGAATTTGATGGTGGTCTGGTTAGATTTGGAGATGACAAAGCATGCATGATTAAGGGAAGAGAAACAATATCATTGGATGATAAGTATAACATTGAATGTTGAAGGTTTAAGGCATAATCTTTTGAGTGTAGGACAGTTGGTGGATAAAGGATTTCAGTTACAGTTCAGGGATGGAAAATACAAGATTATCAACAAATCTGGATTGGAGATTGCAATCGGTACACAAACTAAAGGTAATAGCTTTCATTTGAACTCCGGTGAGAAGACATGTTTGATTGCACAAATTGATGAGAGTTGGCTATGGCATAAGAGGTTGTGTCATGTGAATTTTCATTGCATAATGGAGAGCACAAATGTTAAGGTGGATGAGCAGAATAGAAGTCAAATCAAAACTTATGAGAGAGAACTGGCAGTGGAAATGATCATAACTGAACCGATAGCACCTAAACTGGGACAAAATATTGAACCAGTTACAATGATAGTATCAAAAAATTCAATAGTAACTAAAGATCAAGATAGGGGAATAGAAAATTAGAAGACTCCTAGGTATGTAAGGTTGAATCATTCAGAAGATCAGATCATTGGAGACAAAAACAAAGGAGTGATGACAAGAAAAAGGTTGGCAACTAATGAGGTATGTTTAATTTCAAAAGTTGAACCGACATCAGTAATTGAAGCTTGTAAAGATGAATATTAGATGAAAGATATGGAAGAAGAATTAGATTAGATAAAAAAGAATAGCACATGGAATTTAGTTCCCTAGCCTAAAAATAAGATTGTTATTGGAACTAAATGAGTTTTTAGGAATAATTTGAATGAAGATGGACAAGTTGTGAGGAATAAAGCTAGATTGGTTTGTAAAGCATATTCTCAGAAGGAAGAAATTGATTATGGTGAAAGCTTTGCATCATTAGCTAGGATTGAAGCTGTGAGATTATTTCTTGCTTATGATGCACATAAGAACTACAAGGTTTATCAAATGGATGTTAAGTGTGCATTTTTCAATGGAGATCTCAAAGAGGAAGTTTATATTGAGCTTTGCATCTAGATATCCTGAAATGAATTCAAGATTTGAAGAAAGAGCTAGAAGATATTTTAGGCCTAACCATGATTATCAGAACAAGCATAAGTGTTAGACAGTTTGAATAATTGGAAGACAACTGAGGGGGGGGGTGAATTAGTTATTACTAGATTACAAAAACCTTAAGAAATTAAAATTTTAATATTAGAACCCAAAAGATCAATGTCAAAATGCATAAACCAAATAGCCAAATAGAATATATAGCAATTAAGAATAAGCAACAATTAGAGAATAAATACCATCCACATGACACCAAGATTTGTATGTGGAAAACCATGGTGGGAAGCCTACCCATAGTTAGATAATACTTCTGCAGTAACTATTTGATTACAAATGAGGGGCCTACATTTGTAGGAAGGCCAATAGCCTAAAGCACGGTGTTCATTACAAAAGGAGTCTCACAGACTACATAAAGATCCAGACTACAATCCACAAGAGAGATTGAACTTCAATGATAGCATCTCCTATGCCTGAGTACAATTTTGATTAAGTTCAATACTGGAGGACTTAATCCTCTTACATAAACCCAACTTGATCACTAATGATTGACGAAATCCTCTGCATGAATGATTATTACATTATTCATTCGCATATCAATCCCATATGATCTACAATGAGATCTTAAATCATATATATACAAACCCTCAACCACAAATAATAAGGTTGAACACCAGACAATAAAGCAATTACATAATTACAAAACATGTCAGCTTGAGACCAAAAAAATAATATCCAACCCATAAGACATCCCAGAAACACATCGAGAAGTCCAATCAACATGTTACATTAAGCCAAACCATAACCTAGATAAACCAGAGCCAATTTAGGTCCACATATGCTAAAGTAATGATCCCAATCAACCAAGTCTTGAACATGATCACAAATTTCTATAAAGCTTTGTCGGTGAAACCCTCACTGGATCAACAAACCAATCTTACCAGCATATAGGATAGTATCTGATCACCAAATCAAAATTAACTGACTAAACATAAATCTGAGTAGCATGAATAGAAGATCTAAGCCAATTCCATAAGCCAAAACATACCAGAGCATACCAGATCATCATGATCTAATCCAACCAGAAACCACACAACCTACCAGGACCAAAAGGATACCGATAAAGAGCCAAAATAGCTAGTGTTGACATCAATGACAAAAAAATCAATGCAACTTTTAATCAATTCCTCCAAATGGCCAACAATCTCCCCCTTTGGAATTTATGGTAACACTAGATGTGAAAATCATCCAAGTGCCAAGAAATGCCAAACAAATCTCCCACACAAAATAAAGCAATGAAGTTCTGATCCATACTCTCACTGTAAATGATATCAAAATTAAGTTTTGCAAATTTCTCCCCCTAATGTATATATCCCTTAATTTTTTCACATGAATATCTCTCCCCTATTGATATCAATGCCAAAAATTTGACAAAAATATCAAAGCAAAAACATAAACCACTAAATCACAAGGCTAACTACTCCCCCTGAGCAGTAGCATCATCACATCAATCTAAAATGAATAATATATCAGATAATGCATATCGTACTGATGCCAAATAGCATTAATCAACTCTCTACCAGAGGGGCAAAAACCTCTAATCTATCTCGTGGGTACTCAAATGATTCTTTAGGCAAAGGTTTAGTGAAAATATCTGCAATCTGCTCTTTAGTGTTAACATAAACCAATATAATTTCATTTTCTTCCTGCTTCAAAAAGTTATACTTGATAGATACGTGCTTTGTCTTAGAGTGAAATGCCAGATTCTTTGATATGTCTATAGAAGAAAAGTTATCACAGTGAATAACTACCAGTCCAATGCAATGCACTTTTATGTCCTTCAACATATGCTTCATCCATAGAACTTGTGTATAGTTAGTAGCAGCAACAACATACTCAGCTTCAACAATAGATAAAGAAGTACATGATTTTTCCTTTTTGATCCATGAAATAAGTTTCTTTCCAAGAAAGAAATCTCCACTAGAAGTACTTTTCCGGTCATCAACATCACCTGCCCAATCTGCATCTATATATGCACATAAAATAAAGCCATCATCTTTAGGATCACTTTGATATCTTGATGCAATGCAAACAACATTCATTATATCAGGCCTAGTCTGAGTCAAACGTAGCAGACCTCCAATCATAGACTTGTATCTTGTAGGATTTACCATTACAAATTCATCTTTTCTTGTCAATTTCTCACTTGTAACCATAGGAGTACTTAGCAGTTTAGAATCTTCCATTTATTCAAACAATTCCTTAGCATACTTAGTTTGATAGATGAAAATACCTTTATCAATCTGAGTAATCTAAAAACCTAATAAAAAATTCATTTCCCCGATCATAGACATCTCAAATTCTTTCTCCATATTGTTAGAAAATGTCATGCCCAAAATTTAGGGCAAGAATGGGAATTTTTTTTTTAAAAATACCATAACTTTTTAAAAAAAACATTAATTCGACAAATATAAAATGCTACAACATGTTTTTTCTTAACTATGTTTATAGTTAATCTTTTCTACTAGCTTCAAGTACGCAAATTTTTAATTACATTAAATGCGGAATCCTAAAATAAACAAATGCTATTTTAACTTTTCAATTTAGCCCAACAGATTAATCTGAATCCAAAATTCTAATTTCGATAGACAAGGATACTATTAATTTCCAGTAGTTCCTATTTGCTTTTAAGAAGCATTTATATTAGTCTCGGCACTTAGATTTTTAAGTGTATTTATTTTTCCTAACAATAATTAAGTATTAGGCTAAGCTAAACAACTACATTTATTTAATTAAAATTAAATGTCACTTCCCTGATCTTTAAACTCGAAAATAACACAATCTATTCGAATTTCAAAATTAAATATGAACTTCATTAAAATATAATTATATAAATGTCTCAATCCCTTTAACATAAATAATACTTCATTAATAAATAAATTTGTAAAGAAAATATATTCAATAAGGTAAATACCTATACTTAGGTTCATCTTCAACTAAATTTAAATGATTAAATCTACGGGTTTTTTTTTTTTTCTAATATCCTCAACTCTTTATAGAGATATATGCTTGTACATATCTATATGTTTATGTATATTTATACATAAATATATATCTTAAATATATATTTATATATATAAATATTTAATTATATTTCTAATTAATATAACGATTTTATTTTCCTAGATTATAAGAGTAAAATCATGCAAACCCTAACTAGGAGTTTGCATTATAAAATACCCTTATTTTACAATCTTACCATTTTTTATTATTGTCCTAGCCCTACTCGAGCTAGGGTTTCATATTATTATCTCTTTTTTTTAATTTAGTTTTTTTTTCTTTTTGAGCAGGGCCAAACAAGGGACCGCAGGCGGCGGCTATGGCTGATGGCAGAGGCTCTGCATGATGGAGGGGGGGGACGGCGTGGCCAAAACCTCCCACTGTGCAATGCACAATGGGCTCCGCCCCACCGACCACTATGCATTGCACAGTGGGCGGCGCTGCCGACCACTGTGCATTACACAGTGGGAGGCGCCGCCAACCACTCTTCAATGCACAGTGGGGAGGCACCGCCGACCCTTGTGCAAAGCACAGTGGGGCTTGGCCCAAAGGGCAAAGAAAAATTTAATTATTTTTTTTAAAAAAAAAAATCAAGGGCTTGTTTAAATATATATATATTTTTTAAAAGTATAATATATATATATGTTTATTACTTCTGTATATATATATATAAACATAAAAATAAATATATTTTGTTTAAATCAAAGGATGGTTTCCTTTACTCATAGGCATGCAAATTTGTTATACATATATTATATATAAATGTTATATATCTGTATAACTGAACATATCTATATTCTCAAAAATATATACATGTTGCAACTAGGGTATAAATTTCTCTTTTTTTTTTGTACAATAAATCTATAGGTACTGTAAATCTACGACATATTTTAACAACTTTGATGCTATTTTGAGGAGTAATTCTTTGTGTTTATTTCCCTTTTATCATATTCTTAGTTGCTAAATGAATAGATAGGTTATTTAGTAAAATTTAAACTGCAACTAGATAAATAGTACATTACTTAAATTAATTAGACTATTTACTCTAGATGTACTTTCTGCTATAAAAGAAAAAAACAAAATTAACAACAGAACTAACTAATCCTAAAACAACAACTATGTTAAAGAAAGAATTTATTAAATTAAACTATAGAGATGGTTATGATAACTTTAGATTTTATTTTCTGCATTTAAAATAAAATCAAAGATTAAATAAAATACTTTTATATTTCCATGTATAATCCTAAATGCCTTTATATTTCAGCCTTTACATGCATGCAATATCAATTCTATTTCTTTTCAATTAAATAAAAGAATAAATTTAACTCATTTTCTTTCAAGAGATATTAAATACTTTACAAGATTTATCCTCAACTTTATGACTAGAACTTAGAAATAAACCATTTATCTTTTCTGCAAAATAACATGATTTTTTTTGCATATATATAACAAATAACATATCCCCAAGTCTTTATTTCTATTTTACAAATAGCCTCTTTTTCAAACAAATGAGGACCTTTCACAGGGTATTAATTACATTTACAACATTTTTCCTAAATCAACATCTTCCGCCATAACTGCATGCCTTGATATTTCTTCTAACAATCTGCAAGTAAGTCAAACTATAACCATGGAGTGCTCACCTCCTAGTCTAGGCTAACTGGTAGCCACCCCCGAGCTCAGAGAACCAAGCCCTAGATAGGTAACAAACATGCAAACACAAAAGACATAATACACCCAAACTAAACACATCCCAACCCAGGCTACACTGCACCACACATTGTGATGTCCTTTTCAAGGGTGGTGGTGGACCAAGTACCCTAAGGAGAACTTCAAGTATGGAAAAACATGTAGCCACCTCATGGAAAACCAAATACATCAAGTATAGAAACCCCTTATTCCTTATGCCCCCCAAGGCATTCATGCCTTATTTCCCTCCTTATGACCCCCAATGCATAAACAAGCCATGCAGCAAGGGTCACATGAAATCCCTTGTGATCGCTCTCATAATGAGAGACTCTCACTCGAGGGCTACCACTTCTACCACCCACAAGATCCTCCTCTCTCCCAAGAGTAAGAGGTCTTGATGACTCCCAAAAACACATACAATGTATAAACACAAAACACCAAATAAATTTCCAAGAGAACTTGCACGCAAACTAGTCTTTTACACAAACATTACTTTCAAAAACACGTGCAATAAGAAATCCATTATAAGAAAGATACAACCAACCTTAATCTGCCCAAAGGTATGCTAGTTTTGTTGAGGATGAGTAGCCCAATTCCATGGTTCTTCCCTTTCTACCCTTAGCAAAATTCTCAATCCAAAAATCTAGCTTATTCTTTTCAAAATTCTTTTGTCTCCAAAAATGGAGTGGGTGGTTTCCCACAAATTTTCTAATTCTTCCTTAAGAAGCCCATTGTGAGAGTTCTCACAAGTTTCTAAAAACTAAAAAGGAAGGTAAGGTAAAATGGGAAAGGGAACTCTCATTCGAAAAGGAAGGTTTTCAACTTGGTTCCAGTCTTCTAGTTCAATTTTTGCAAAAGTCACTTTTTAGGGTGTCTAAAAGGTCACATGGGAGTAGAAACTTGCCTAAAATTACCCCTTAACCTAAGGTATACCTTATGGGCTTTAGGAAACCCTATTAAACTACCCCTAGGTGTAAATTTAACCCTTTTTTAACCCCTCTGAAGTTTATTTTCGGGTCAAACCTATGTTGACCATCCCAGAGACTCTTTTCCCAAGGCATTTATGACATCAAATTACATTAACTAAAAAATCTATAGGAAATTAAGTCCCACCAAGAGACAAATTTAAAAATTCAAACATAAATCCACACTTGTGTCAAGTGACACAAAGAAAATATTTTTACAAATTTATACATGAAATCGTGTCTCTTGTGGATTTTACATAAATCAATTAAATAACACTTAACACACATGCATCATTTACTGTTACAAATAAAATACAACACAAATGAGGTGTTGTCTCTCCAAATAGACAAACCCTGGCTTTACGAACATACATAGGTTTAGGTTTGGTTCTCCGTAATATTTCCATGGTCACATGGATAACTTCCTGCGCATCTCAATTTACACATTAGTAGCTTCAAGTAACCTCATGTAATATAAATCACAAGAATAATAATACACATCATCACTTGCATACAATTTACATCTGAACAATTTTATACATCATATTTCTATCATCATAGTAAAGTCCTGCAATTTCAATAATGACATTTATCACCGCAAATTCATCCTATTCAAAAATCATGTAGTGTTATATATCATAAAGCATATAAATAAAGCATCAACATATAGCAATGTTATCCAAATCATGGAATCATATAAGTTCTAAATCCATAATGCATAAAAAAATAAAGCATCCATAATAGTCTCATCAAAAAAACCATTGAAATGTTAGACTGAGTCGAGGTGGGGCCTCACACCCTCCCCCTCTAGGCATGAACTTCCTCCTGGAGTTCATCAAAGAGGTGGGGGTACTCTAATCTCATACGTGTTGCATCCTCCCATGAAGCCATAACCTCATCATAACAATCCCACTAGACCCTAACCTAGTCCAGCTCTTGACCTCGAAGGGCTAGCGTCTGGTGTGCCAAAATGTGAATGGGCTCCAAAGCTAGCTGCTCGTCTGACTCCACCTGCAAGGCATCCCAATCTAAAATATGAGACTCATCATAGATATATTTTCTTAAAACTAATACATGAAACATGTCGTGGATGGGTGACAAGCTAGGTGGCAATGCTAAATGGTAAGCAACTAGGCCTATCCTCTCAAGGATCTCAAAAGGTCCTACAAAGCAAGGTATGAGCTTAGAACCCTTTCTGTAATGGATTGGACTCTTATGCGGTCACACTCTCAAGAAGACTTTGTCTCCAATCAAGTAGCTATGATCTATCCTCTTTGCATCAACATATTTCTTCTATCTATCTTGAGCCTTTCTAAGATGCTTTCTAATCAAATCCACCTACTGTTCCATATCCTGAACCATCTCAAGACCAATAGCAACTCTATCCTCTATGTGATCCCAACTCAATAGTGTCCTGCAAGGTTTGTCGTATAATGCCTGATAGGGTGGCATCCCCAAAGAAGTGTGATGCCCATTGTTATAGGCAAACTCCACTAAGGGAAGGTACTCTTCCTATCTAGTTTGATGATCCATGACATACATGCGAAGCATATCCTCTAACACCTGATTAACCCTCTCTATCTGACCATCCGTTTCTGAGTGATAGGTTGTATTGAAATTGAGCTTAGCGCCCATAGTTGCCTGTAATGACTTCCAAAAGGAAGAAGTGAAGAGGGAATCTCTATCAGAAATAATCTTGCATGGAATGCCATGAAATCTAACAATGTCTTGCAAGAACACCTGTGCTACTGCTGGTGCTATGAAGGTAGTCCGAACTAGTGAAAAGTGAGCCACTTTGGTCAAATTTTCAACTGTCACCAAGATGGCATCATGGCGACGAGAAGACATAGGAAGACCAATGATGAAATCCATGGATATAGTATCCCACTTCCACTCTGGTATAGCATGAGACTGGAGCAACCCCCCTAGATGGCGATACTCCACCTTTACTCTCTGACACTCAAGGCATCAAGCTACTATCTTAGCAATGAGCTGCTGCATTCTTGGCCAATGATATAACTGCCTCAAGTCAACATGCAACTTTTTAACTTTGGGATGCGCTGCATAAGGAGCTCTATGAGCCTTCGTGACAGTGAACTCTCATAATTCCCCGAAGGAAGGTACATAGATGCGCCCTCTATGGTGTAATAGTCCATCAAACTCTAAAGAATAATCCACATATTTCCCCTCTAGAGTAACCTGAGATCGTATTACCTGACAAACCTCTGCATACCATCCATCCTCTAGCAAGTGCTGTAGTATACGGTCTCTCAAATCCGTGCCCATAGATATGGTGTAAACCTCATGATGTCTCCTACTCAAAGCATCTGGGACTATGTTTTCCTTTCCTTTGATGTAGTGAACGTCAAAATCATATTCGCACAAGAACTCCATCCATCTCCTCTGACGTGCATTAAGGTTTGGCTAAGTGAAAATGTACTAAAGACTCTGATGATCTGAATGTAGCTTGAAGTGATGACCTAAAAGGAAGTGTCTCCACCTCACAAGTGCATGCACTACTACTACGAGCTCAAGGTCATGAGTAGGATAATTAAGTTCATGAGTCTTAAGTTTCCTAGACTCGTAAGCTATAGCCCTACCATCCTGCATAAGAAATGCTCCTAAACCCTCTAGTGAAGCATCTATACAAACCATGAAGTTAGCTGAGAGATCTGGTACAACAAGGACAGGAGCACTAGTAAGTTCCTTCTTGAGTTCCTGAAAGGCCTTCTCGTACTTCTATGTCCACTCAAATTTCTTCCCTTTACACTGAAGAGAAGTAATAGGATGTGCGACTCTAGAGAATCCCTCAACAAAATATCGGTAATACCCTGCTAAGCCCATGAAGCTCTTGACCTCTGTCACACTGGTTGGCACTGGCCAATCCATAATAACCTTGATCTTTGATGGGTCAACTAAGATCCCATCACCAGAAATAATGTGCCCAAGATACTTGACCTCTGATCGAAAGAAAGCACACTTTGACAAACTACCAAACAACTAGTTATCCCGCAAACACTGTAATACCTATTTCAGGTGCTCCTCATGCTCCTTCTCATTCCAAGAATATATCAGTATATCATTGAGGAACACAATTACAAAATAGCCTAGAAATGAATGGAATACCCCATTCATGAGGCTCATAAAAATAGTTGGGGCATTAGTAAGACTGAATGGAACCACGGTGAACTCATAGTGACCATATCTAGTGCCAAATGCGGTCTTGTGGATATCAGTTTCCACTATTCTCAGCTGATGATACCTTGACTTCAGATCAATTTTGGAAAAGACTTTGGCACACTGAAGTTGGTCAAATAAATCATCAATTCTGGGCAAAGGATATTGGTTCTTGATGGTTACTTTATTTAACTGCCGATAATCCATACATAATTGGAGAGATCTATCCTTCTTCTTAATGAAGATGACTGGTGCACCCCAAGGGGATACACTAGGATGAATATGACCCTTCTCAAGGAGTTCCTCAAGCTGTATTTTGAGCTCATTAAGCTCATTTGTAGTCATCCTATAAGGTGCTCTGGAAACTGGCTCAGCTCCTGGTACAAGGTCTATATGAAAGTCAACCTCTCTACGGGGCGGCATTCCAGGTAGCTCTGAAGGAAATACATCTGAATATCCCTTAAAGATAGGATGATTTTCAAGCAATGTTTCTTTTTCTTCCTCTTCTTCTCTATCATTGATAGTGATAGCAAAAAGACGACATCCCTTTCACATGCTTTGCTTAAGCTGCATTGCGGAGATCATACGAAGAGACATGGGTCTCTGAATCCCAATGACAACTATGGGCAAACCATGATCATCCTCACACTCAATCTTTTTCAGGTGGCAATCCATCTTGGCTCTGTGGGCATAAAGCCATGCCAAGTACGATACCTTAAGATCCAAGTGGTGTCACTCTAAGGTCTACTAATGTGGTGGTCTTGCCAATCTGCAATTGACATGCCCTAACCTCTTATTCCACTAACACTCTAGCCCCTAAAGCTAATTCCATTTCCCAACTGACACCCTGTCTAGTTGCCACTAGCCCACAACACTCCACAACCAATGGAGATATAAAGGAGTCAGTAGCTCCTAAATCAAACAAAATAGATACATTGTTACCTTAGATCTTACCAGCAGCTTCGATGACTGTGGCCTGATGCTCAGCCTGGTGGTTGTCAACTGCTGCGAATACTCTATGGGACCTACCCATATTACCAACTATCAACTCTGAAGTGGCCATCCACTGATTCCCTACCATCTAACCCTAAGGGCAATCCCTCGCCATATGCCCCATGGCTCCACATGTAAAGCAAGCACCCCGTGCCTGAAACTGGGCGCCTTAGGGCCTAGAGAAAGCCTGTCCTCCTATCCTACTGGATCCACTGTACCCACCCCTAGAGGATTGCTGAGTCCTCACCGAAGATGTGTAAGGCACCTGCACTCTTTGATCTCACCTCTAACCCTGAGACTGCCACTGCTTGGGTTTGATGCCCTGTTGATATTGTGGAGGCTTTTGCCTCTAGTTCTATGGTGTCTGTTGTGAAGGAGGGGGTTTGGAGAACCCTTGTGAGTTTTGGTTATTTCCCTTCCAATGTGGTTTCTGGAATCCATAGGTCTGGGGTGTGGGGTTGTGGTTCTGAAACTGATCCCTAGTGTCTTGTGGTCTAACCTGAATTTCCTCAGCTATCAGTGCCTTCTCCATGGCAACCTGAAGGCTCTCTGGAGTGGACATCCTCACTAGCCCAGCTATACCGGCATTTAACCCTCTGATGAAGTAGTTAATGAGAAGTTTCTTGTCCTTTAGATAATCCACGTAAGGCAAGAGCTCAAAGAATTTGCTCTCATATTGGGTTATTGATAAGCCCTTTTGTTGGAGGTCATGAAACTCATCTATCCGACGTTGTCTGAAATGTTCTGATAGGTACCTCTCTCTGAACCTCTCTGTGAATATCTCCCAAGTGAGAGTATCAAGAACTAATCCGCATTTGTACTCCTCCTGTCTCCACCAAGTGGAGGTCGTTCCTCTCAGTAGATGGACTGTGACACGTGCTTTTAGGTTGCTCTCATAAGAGCACAACGCAAAGCACCTCTCAAGACTCAAAAGCCATGCATCAGCTTCTACCCCATTGGTAGAGCCCCCAAAAGATGGTGGTTGGAGGCGCATGACCTCCTTGATAAGATCACCTGGATCTCGATGAGCTCTCTCAAAATAAACTGGCTCCACCACTGGAGGTGGTCCTGGTATGTGCACAAACTCTGGCTCATTTCCACCCCGACTCTCTATAGGAATAGGAGCTAAGCTCCTACTTCATTCCCTCTCAATTGATCTATGACTCCTAGAGTCCTAATTTCTAACCTGAGGGTTCTCTGCTGGAATCCTTTCCTGAACTATGCCAATTAGGTTCTAGATTTCTTCTAAGAGGTTTCAGTTAGGATCATTTGGATGTTCAGGAGGTGCTTCTGGGTTCTCTTCTGGAACCGATTCCTCCCTAGCTACCTCTTCACGTGCTATGCGCATATGCCTAGGACCCCTTCCGTGCTTGCGAGCTTGTCGCATCGTCGGAGGCATCCTAAGAGGAAAAATAAAATAAATTAAATAACTAATTTCTTTTAGAAAAATATTTAATCAATTAAATTTAAATATCTCATAAAAATCAATATAATAAAATAAATTAAATAATCTAAAGCGAAATGTAAGTGGAGTAAGGTTCCTAGTGTGGAAACCTTGCTCTGATACCAAAATGTCATGTCCAAAATTTAGGGCAAGAACGGGAAATTTTATTTTTTTTAAAAATCAGAACTTTTAAAAAAAAACATTAATTCGACAAATATAAAATGCTACAACATGTTTTGTCTTAACTATGTTTATAGTTAATCTTTTCTACTAGCTTCAAGTACGCAAATTTTTAATTACATTAAATGCGGAATCCTAAAATAAACAAATGCTATTTTAACTTTTCAATTTAGCCCAACAGATTAATCTGAATCCAAAAATCTATCTTCGATAGACAAGGATACTATTAATTTCCAATAGTTCCTATTTGCTTTTAGGAAGCATTTATATTAGTCTCGGCACTTAGATTTTTAAGTGTATTTATTTTTCCTAACAATAATTAAGTATTAGGCTGAGCTAAACAACTACATTTATTTAATTAAAATTAAATGTCACTTCCCTGATCTTTAAACTCGAAAATAACACAATCTATTCAAATTTAAAAATTAAATATGAACTTCATTAAAATATAATTATATAAACGTCTCAATCCCTTTAACATAAATAATACTTCATTAATAAATAAATTTATAAAGAAAATATATTCAATAAGGTAAATACCTATACTCAGGTTCATCTTCAACTAAATTTAAATGTTTAAATCTACGGTTTTTTTTTTTCTAATATCCTCAACTCTTTATATAGATATATGCTTGTACATATCTATATGATTATGTATATTTATATATAAATATATATCTTAAATATATATTTATATATATAAATATTTAACTATATTTCTAATTAATATAACGATTTTCTTTTCCCAAATTATAAGAGTAAAATCATGCAAACCCTAACTAGGAGTTTGCATTATAAAATACCCTTACTTTACAATCTTACCATTTTTTATTATTGCCCTAGCCCTACCTGGGCTAGGGTTTCATATTATTATCTTTTTTTTTAGTTAGTTTTTTTTTTCTTTTTGAGTAGGGCCGAACAGGGGACCGTGGGCGGCAGCTATGGCTAACGGCGGAGGCTCTGCATGATGGAGGGGGGGGGGGATGGCGTGGCCGAAACCTCCCACTATGCAATGCACAGTGGGAGGCATCACTGACCACTGTGCAATGTACAGTGGGGAGGCACCGCTAACCCCTATGCAAAGCACAGTGGGGCTCGGCCCGAAGGGTAAACAAAAATTTTATTATTTAAAAAAAAACAAAAAAAAACAAGGGTTTGTTTAAATATATATATTTTTTTAAAAAGTATAATATATATATATATATATATATATATACATATTTATATTTATATATATATATATATATATATGTATGTTTATTACTTCTGAATATATATGTAAACATAAAAATAAATATATTTTGTTTAAATTAAAGGATGGTTTCCTTTACTCAGAGGCATGCAAATTTGTTATATATATATTATATATAAATGTTATATATCTGTATAACTGAACATATCTATATTTTCAAAAATATATGCATGTTGCAACTACGGTATAAATTTCTCTTTTTTGTTTTATACAATAAATCTATAGGTACTGTAAATCTGCAACTTATTTTAACAGCTTTGATGCTATTTTGAGGTTTAATTCTTTGTGTTTATTTCCCTTTTATCATAATCTTAGTTGCTAAATGAATAGATAGGTTATTTAGTAAAATTTAAACTGCAACTAGATAAATAGTATATTACTTAAATTAATTAGACTATTTACTCTAGATGTACTTTCTGCTATAAAAGAACACAATAGAATTAACAACAGAACTAACTAATCCTAAAATAGCAACTATGTTAAATAAATAAAATATTAAGTTAAACTATAGAGATGGTTATGATAAGTTTAGATTTTATTTTCTGCATTTAAAATAAAATCACAGATAAAATAAAATCATAGATTAAATAAAATACTTTTATATTTCCATGTATAATCCTAAATGCCTTTATATTTCAGCCTTTACATGCATGCAAAATCAATTCTATTTCTTTTCAATTAAATAAAAGAATAAATTTAACTTATTTTCTTTCAAGAGATATTAAATACTCTACAAGATTTATCCTCAACTTTAGGACTAGAACTTAGAAATAAACCATTTATCTTTTCTACAAAATAACATGATATTTTCTGCATATATATAACAAATAACATATCTCCAAGTCTTTATTTCTATTTTACAAATAGCCTCTTTTTCAAACAAATGAGGACCTTTCAAAGGGTATTAATTACATTTACAACATTTTTCCTAAATCAACATCTTCCACCATAACTGCATGCCCCGATATTTCTTCTAACAATCTGCAAGTAAATCAAACTATAACCATGGAGTGCTCACCTCCCAGCCTAGGCTAACTGGTAGCCACCCCCAAGCTTGGAGAACCAAGCCCTAGACAGGTAACAAACATGCAAACACAAAAGACAAAATACACACAAACTAAACACATCCCAACCCAAGCTACACTGCACCACACATTGTGATGTCCTTTTCAAGGGTGGTAGTAGACCAAGTACCCTAAGGAGAACTGCAAGTATGGAAAAACATGTATCCACCTCATGGAAAACCAAATACATCAAGTATATCAACCCCTTATTCCTTATGCCCCCCAAGGCATTCATGCCTTATTTCCCTCCTTATGACCCCTAATGCATAAACAAGCCATGCAGCAAGGGTCACATGAAATCCCTTGTGATCGCTCTCATAATGAGAGTCTCTCACTCGAGGGCTGTCACTTCTACCACCCACAAGATCCTCTTCTCTCCCAAGAGTAAGAGGTCTTGATGACTCCCAAAAACACATACAATGTATAAACACAAAATACCAAATAAATTTCCAAGAGAACTTGCACGAAAACTAGTCTTTTACACAAACATTACTTTCAAAAACATATGCAATAAGAAATCCATTATAAGAAAGATACAACCAACCTTAATCTACCCAAAGGTATGCTAGTTTTGTTGAGGATGAGCAGCCCAATTCCACGGTTCTTCTCTTTCTACCCTTAGTAAAATTCTCAAACCAAAAATCTAGCTTATTCTTTTCAAAATTCTTTTGTCTCCAAAAATGGAGAGTGGCTGATTACCCACAAATTTTCTAATTCTTGCTTAAGAAGCCCATTGTGAGAGTTCTCACAAGTTTCTGAAAACTAAAAAGGAAGGTAAGGTAAAATGGGAAAGGGAACTCTCATTCGAAAAGGAAGGTTTTCAACTTGGTTCCAGTCTTCTAGTTCAATTTTCGCAAAAGTCACTTTTTAGGGTGTCTAAAAGGTCACATGGGAGTAGAAACTTGCCTAAAATTACCTCTTTTCCTTAGGTATATCTTATGGGCTTTAGGAAACCCTATTAAACTATCCCTAGGTGTCCATTTAACCCTTTTTTAACCCCTCTGAAGTTTATTTTTGGGTCAAACCTATGTTGACCATCCCAAAGATTCTTTTCCCAAGGCATTTATGACATCACATTACATTAACTGAAAAAGCTATAGGTATACAATTCCCACCAAGAGACAAATTTAAAAATTCAAACATAAATCCACACTTGTGTCAAGTGACACAAAGAAAATACTTTTACAAATTTATACATGAAATCGTGTCTCTTATGGATTTTACATAAATCAATTAAATAACACTTAACACACATGCATCATTTACTGTTATGAATAAAATACAACACAAACGAGGTGTTGTCTCTCTAAATAGACAAACCCTAGCTTTACGAACATACATAGGTCTAGGTTTGGTTCTCTGTAATATTTCCATGGTCACATGGATAACTTCCTGCGCATCTTAATTTACACATTTGTAGCTTCATGTAACCTCATGTAATATAAATCACAAGAATAATAATACACATCATCACTTGCATATAATTTACATCTGAACAATTTAATACATCATATTTCTATCATCATAGTAAAGTCCTGCAATTTCAATAGCGACATTTATCACCGCAAATTCATCCTATTCAAAAATCATGTAGTGTTCTACATCATAAAGCATATAAATAAAGCATCAACATATAGCAATGTTATCCAAATCATGGAATCATATAAGTTCTAAATCCATAATGCATAAAAAAATAAAGCATCCATAATAGTCTCATCATTAAAACCACTGAAATGTCAGACTGAGTCGAGGTGGGGCCTCACAGAAAATTCCATGCACAACTTATCTTCACCTCCAAAAATAATGTCATCAACAAAAACATCAATAATCAATATATCATCATCAGTGACTTTATAATATATATTACTGTCAAAATTACCTTTAGTGAAACCAAGATTCAAAAGATATTTTTCTAACCTTGCATACCAAGATCTAGGTGCTTGTTTCAATCCATATAAGGCTTTCTTTAACTTGGAAACAATGTTTTTATCATCTAAAAGTGAAAAAATATTAGGTTGCTCAATATAAACTTCCTCATCAAGACCCCCTTTCAGAAAGGAACACTTAACATCCATCTAATAAACCTTGTAGTTTTTATGTGCATCATAGGTAAGAAATAATCTTATAGCTTCAATCCTAGCTACAGGTGCAAAAGTTTCACCATAATCAATTCTTTCCTTTTGAGAATATCCTTTACAAACCAATCTAACTTTATTCCTTACAACTTGTCCATCTTCATTTAATTTATTCCTAAATTTCCATTTATTTCCAATAACATTCTTATTTTTAGGTCGGGGAACTAAAATCCATTTGTTATTCTTCTCTATCTAATCTACTTATTCTTCCATAGCTTTCATCCAACATTCATCTTTACATGCTTCAATTACTGATACTAGTTCAACTTGAGAAATTAAACATACCTCATTAGCTGCCAATCTCCTTCTTGTCATCACTCCATTGTTCTTATCCCTAATGATCTGATCTTTTGAATGATTCAACCTTACAAACCTAGGAGTCTTCTAATTCTTTGTTCCTCTTCCCTGTTCTTCAGTTACTATTGAATTTTCTTATACTGTTGGAGTAACTGGTTCAACATTATATTCTGGTAAAGGTGTTACCAGTTTAGTTATGATCATTTCCACTGTTGGTTCTTACTCAATAAACTTCGATTTGACTTTTATTTAGCTCATCCACCTTGACATTAGCACTCTCCACAATTCTCTACAATCTCTTGTTATAACATCTATATGATTTGCTTTCATTAGAATAACCAAGAAATATTCCTTTATCACATATAGGATCAAATTTTCCAATGAAATCATCTCTCCTGATATAACATTTACTACCAAAGACTCTGAAATACTTAACTGTAGGTGTATTGCCAAACCACAATTCATAAGGTGTCTTATCAGTTTCTCCTTTGATATGTACTATGTTGAATGTATAAACTGTTATTCTCACTACTTCTCTCCAATAGATATAAGGTAGATTAG
Organism: Cryptomeria japonica; assembly: GCF_030272615.1. NCBI lineage: Eukaryota > Viridiplantae > Streptophyta > Pinopsida > Cupressales > Cupressaceae > Cryptomeria > Cryptomeria japonica. Next base: position 382,697,791 of record NC_081412.1, on the reverse strand, counting down.
CTTCCATCATCATGGTCCTAGCAACATCCAAGATAGTTATGTTCTTTCTTTCCACAACTCCATTTTGCTGAGGTGTCCAGGGAGCAGAAATTTGTCTCCTTGTGCCATGCTTCTCACAAAAGTTATTAAACTCACTGGATGTGAATTCTCCACCATGATCTGACCTTAAACACTTAATCTTCAATCCTATCTTATTTTCAACTTTAGCATTAAAGATTTTAAATTTTTCAAAAGCCTTATATTTCTCCCTTAAAAAAGTAACCCACATCATTCTAGAATAATCATCAATGATTAGCATAAAATATCTGTCACCTTGAAAACTTTTGATTCTAGTAGGGCCACACAAATCAGTATCAATAAGATCAAGAACATCATTAGATTTGTCTTGTATACTCTTAAAAGAGGTTATGATTTGTTTTCCCATTTGACATTGTTTACATACTGGATTATAGGGCTTCACAATCTTAGGTATATCTCTAACTGCCTTAGTTGAACTGATCTTTACCATGCAATCAAAATTCACATGACATAGCCTTTTATGCAGTAGCCAACTCTCATCAATTTGTGCAATTAAACATGTCTTCTCACCAGAATTCAAATGAAATATATTACCTTTTGTCTGAGTATCGGTTGCAATCTCTAATCTAGATCTATTAATGATTTTACATTTTCCATCCTTGAATTGTAATTGAAATCTCTTATCTACCAATTTTTCTACACTCAAAATATTGTGCCTTAAACCTTCAACATAGTAAACATTATCAGTATTGTTCTTACGATCTAATGATATAGTTCCATTTCCTTTGATCATGCATGCTTTGTCATCTCCAAATCTAACCAAAATTCCATCAAATTCTTGCAAAGATAGAAACTTCCTTTTATCTCTAATCATATGATGTGAACATCCACTATCAATTACCCATTCATCATTATCTTCAATTTTAGCAGAAAGTTCCTTCTCTTTAGGTACATTATCTTCTAGTGCTAGAACATCTTCCTTGATATCCAAGAACACCCATTCCTTTCCATTGCCAAAAACACTAGTAGAGTCTTGTGTCGGTTCATCATCAAAATCAATCACACCTTCCTCATCTAAAATGTAGCATGATTTATCTCTATTTTTCCTATACTTATACTTGTTTTGATATCTAGGGTTAGGCTTAAAAGATCTTCTAGCTCTCTCTTCAAATATTTAATTCCTTTCAAGACATCTAGATGCAAAATGACCTATCTTATTACATGCAAAACATCTAAAAGGTGCTTTTCCTTAATACTTACTTCCTACTAGTCCTTTAGGTACTCTTCTAGCAAATAGGGCTTCAAGTTTCTCAAATTCTTCATCTTCTCTCTTCATATCATCCAATTCCTTTGCATACAAAGCTTTCCAATCTTGCTTGCCGGTTGATGATGTAAATGCTGAAAAGCAGGTCTAGACTTCACGGCTCCAGAAGGTCCAAATTATTCAAGCTCAAAAGAAGATAATTTCCAACCAAGGTATCTCTATTGACAGAAGCATTAGCCATTGTTCTCAATTCATTAATTGTAGTAGCCTTCATCTTATAAGTTGGTGGTAAAGCTCTCAGAACTTTAGAAACTATTTCATCTTCACTTAGATTTCCACCACAATATTGAATACCCATAACAATTACATTTACCCTTTCCCTAAATGCAGTAATCCTTTCATCTTCTTCCATCTTCAATTTTTCATATCTCACCTAGTAACCATCAAGTTTAGCAATCTTAACAGTAGGGTCACCTTAATTAAGAGTCTCCAACCTGTCCCATATAGCCTTTGTTGATGATTTGTTAGTTAATCCCATTATTTGTTGATCAAAACGTGCACACAAGAGGGCTTCTCTTGCTCTACAATCATTCTCAAGCTCTTTATCCAAGTTTTCCGGAGGAGGATTGCCAAATGCCAGATTAAAAGGGGTAACTCCATTCTCTGTGATTTCCCATATTTCCTTACCGAGACATCTCAGATGAGTCTCCATCCGAATTTTCCATAGTTTGTAATTTATTCAAGCTCAAAAGAAGATAATTATTCAAGCTCAAAAGAAGGTCCAAATTATTCAAGCTCAAAAGAAGATAATTTCCAACCAAGGTATCTCTATTGATAGAAGCATTAGCCATTGTTCTCAATTCATTAATTGTAGTAGCCTTCATCTTATAAGTCAGTGGTAAAGCTCTCATAACTTTAGAAACTATTTCATCTTCACTTAGATTTCCACCACAATATTGAATACCCATAACAATTACATTTACCCTTTCCCTGAATGCAGTAATCCTTTCATCTTCTTCCATCTTCAAGTTTTCATATCTCACCTAGTAACCATCAAGTTTAGCAATCTTAACAGTAGGGTCACCTTAATTAAGAGTCTCCAACTTGTCCCATATAGCCTTTGTTGATGATTTGTTAGTTAATCCCATTATTTGTTGATCAAAACGTGCACACAAGAGGGCTTCTCTTGCTCTACAATCATTCTCAAGCTCTTTATCCAATTTTTTCGGAGGAGGATTGCCAGATGCCAAATTAAAAGGGGTAACTCCATTCTCTATGATTTCCCATATTTCCTTACTGAGACATCTCAAATGAGTCTCCATCCGAATTTTCCATAGTTTGTAATTTATTCCATCAAGCCTAGGAATATCTCTCTGAAAGATAGCAGCAGATGAACTAGATAAACTTGAACTATTAGTCACCATAGGATCTTCCTCAAGCGGTTAAGCTTCTACAGAGATGACTAGAGCTCCGATACCAATTGTTAGACAGTTCAAATAACTGGAAGACAACTAAGAGTGGGGGGTGAATCAGTTGTCACCAGATTGTTGGGACCTTAAGCAATTAAAACTTTAATATCAAAACCCAAAAGATCAATGCAAAAATGCATAAACTAAATAATGGAATAGCTAATATACCAATTAAGCACAAGTAACAATTAGAAAATAAATACCATCCACATGACCCCAAGATTTGTACGTGGAAAACCCAGTAAAGGGAAAAACCATGGTGGGAAGCCTACCAACAGTCAGTTAATACTTCTTCAATAAGTATGTGATTACAAATGAGGGTCCTATACCTGCAGGAAGGCCAACAGCCTAGAGCACACTGCTCATTACAAAATGGGGCTCCATGACTACATAAAAATCCATCCTACAATCCGAAAGAGAGAATGAACTACAATGATAGCATCTCCTATGACTAAGTACAATTCTGGTTAAGCTCAATACCCAAGGACTTAATCCTCTTACATAAATCCAACTCGATCACCAATGATCAATCAAATCCTCTGCATGAATGATTATTACATTATTCGCTCGCATATCAATCCCATATGATCTACAATGAGATCTTACATCATACATATACAAACCCTCGACCACAAATAATATGGTCGGCTAGCAGAAAATAAAGCAATTACATAATCACAAAACATGTCATCCTACAACCAAAAAATAATATCCAACCCATAAGACATCCCGAAAACACATCAAGAAGTCCAATCAGCACGTTACATTAAGCCTGTCCATAACCTAGATAAACTAGACCCAATTTAGATCCACGCATGCTAAAGCAATGATCCCAATCAACATCCTGAATCTCTACTAGAAGCTGCACCAATACCACTTAGGAATAACATCAAAGATCTTCAACAAACCTCTGCTAGTGAAACCCTCACCGGATCGACAAACCAAGCTTACCAACATACAAGATAGCATCCAATCACCAAATAAAAACTAACTGACTGAACATGAATATAAGTAGAATGAATATCATATCTAATCCAATTCCATAAGCCAAAACATACCAGAGCATATTGGATCATCATGATCTAATCCAACTAGAAACCAAACAACCTACCAGGACCAAAAGGATACCAGTAAATAGCCAAAACAGCTAGTGTTGACATCAATGACAAAACATCAATGCAACACATAATCAATTCCTCCAAATGGCCAATAATAAGTACAGGAGGAACAAAGACAAATCATATTACTTTGCTGATGAGGAAGGTGTGATTGATTCTGATGATGAACTGACACAAGATTCAGCTAGTGGATCTGACAAAGGAAAGAAATGGGTATTTTTGGCTATCAAGGGAGATGATCTGGTACCTAAAGAGAAGACCCTTGCTACTAAAATTGAAGATAAGGATGAATGAGTGATTGACAATGGATGTTCACATCACATGATTGGAGATAGAAGGAAGTTCTAATCTTTGCAAGAATTTGATGGTGGTCTGGTTAGATTTGGAGATAACAAAGCATGGTAGATTAAGGGAAAAGGAATAATATCATTGGATGGTAAGCATAAAACTAATAATGTTTATTATGTTGAAGGTTTAAGGCATAATATTTTGAGTGTAGGATAGTTGGTGGATAAGGGATTCCAATTACAGTTCATGGATGGAAAATACAAGATTATCAATAGATCTGGATTGGAGATTGCAACCGGTACATAGAATAAAGGTAATATCTTTCATTTGAACTCCAGTGAGGTAATATATTTCATTTTAACTCTAGTGAGAAGACATGTTTGATTGCACAAATTGATGAGAGTTGGCTATGGAATAAGAGGTTATGTCATGTGAATTTTGATTGCATAATGGAGAGCACAAATGTCAAGGTGGATGAGCAAAACAAAAGTCAGATCAGAACTTATGAGAGAGAACCAATAGTGGAAATGATTAGAACTAAATGGTTTGCACCTACACCGGAACAAAATGTTGAACCAATTACTCCAACATTATCAGAAAATTCAATAGTAACTGAAGATCAAGACAGAGGAACGAAAAATCAGAAGAAACCTAGGTATGTAAGGTTGAATCATTTAGAAGATTAGATCATTGGAGACAAAAACAAAGGAGTGATGACAAGAAGAAGGTTGGTAGTTGACATCAGTAATTGAAGCTTGTAAAGATGAATGTTGGATGAAAGCTATGGAAGAAGAATTAGATCAGATAGAAAAGAGTAACACATGGACTTTAGTTCCCTGGCCTAAAAAATAAGAATGTTAATGGAACTAAATGGGTATTTAAGAATAAATTAAATGAAGATGGATAAGTTGTGAGGAATAAACCTAGATTGGTTTGTAAAGAATATCCTTAGAAGGAAGGAATTGATTATGGTGAAACCTTTGCACCAGTAGCTAGGATTGAAGCTGTGAGATTATTTTTTACTTATGTTGCACATAAGAACTACAAGGTTTATCAGATGGATGTTAAGTGTGCATTTATGAATGGATATCTTGATGTGGAAGTTTATATTGAGTAACTTGATGAATTTTCACTTTCAGATGACAAAAACATGGTTTGAAGGTTAAATAAAGCTTGATATGGATTGAAACAAGCCCCTAGAGCTTGGTATGCAAGACTGGATAAATATCTTTTGAAGCTTAATTTCACTAAAGGTAATACTGATAGCAATTTATATTATAAGATCACTGATGATGACATATTGATTATTGAAGTCTTTGTTGATGATATCATTTTTGGAGGTGAAGATAAGTTGTGTATGGAATTCTCTAACAATATGAAGAATGAATTTGAGATGTCTATGATTAGGGAGATGAAAATTTTCTTAGGTTTGCAGATTACTCAAACTGATAAGGTTATTTTCATCTGTCAAACTAAGTATGCTAGAGAGCTATTGATGAAATTTGGGTTGGAAAATTCTAAACTAGCTAGCACTCTGATGGTTACAAGTGAGAAATCGACAAAGAAAGATGCATCTGCACTGGTAAATCCTACAACATACAAGTATATGATTGGAGATTTTTTATATCTGACTCAGACTAGACTAGATATAATGAATGTAGTTTGTATTGTATCAAGATATCAGAGTGATCCTAGAGAAAATCATGAGAGTGCAGTGAAATGGATTTTTCAGGTATTTGCAGGGAACAACTGAATATGGTTTGTGGTATCCTAAAAATGATGACTTTTCTATTATGTGCATATACAGATGCAGATTGAGCTAGAGATGTTGATGACTGGAAGAGAACATCTGGTGGAGCTTTCTTTCTTGGAAAGAAACTTGTTTCATGGATCAGTAAAAAGCAGAAATGTACCTCTTTATCTACATGTTGAAGCTGAGTATGTTGTTGCTACTACTAACTATACACAAGTACTATGGATGAAGCAAATGTTGAAGGATATAAAGGTGGATTGTAATGAACCGGTAGTTATTCACTATGATTACTCTGCTACTATTGATATTTCAAAGAATCTGATACTTCATTCTAAGACAAAGCACATATCTATCAAGTATAACTTTTTGAAGGAGAAGGTGGAAGCAAATGAAGTCAGTTTGGTATATGTGAACACTAAAGAGGAGATTACAGACATCTTCACTAAACCTTTTCCTAAAGAATCATTTGAGTACTTCAGAGACAGATTGGGGGTTTCTGACCCTTTGGTAGAGACATGAGTGATACTGATTGGCATCAGTCTGGTATGCATTATCAGAGCTATTACTCATTCCAGATTGATGTGGTGGTGATACTACTTAGGGAGAGTACTCAGCTGTAAGAATCAGAGGATTTATGATTTTTCTTTGATATTTATGTTAGATCTTTCGTATTATGTCAAAGGGGGAGATTTATTCTTGTGAAAAACATAAGGGAGAGATATATTCATTAGGGGAGTTTGGTTTAGAGCTTCATTGCTATATCATTTTGTGGGAGATTGATGGTTGTCTTCCATAGAGGGAGACTTGTTTGGCATTTCTTGGCACTTGGATGTTTTTCACATCTAGTGTTGCCATCAATGCCAAAGGGGGAGATTATTGGCAATTTGGAGGAATTGATTATGTGTTGCATTGATGTTTTGTCATTGATGGAAACACCAATTGTTTTGGTTGTTTACAAATTTCCAGTTGGTTCTGGTAGAGTGGTTAGTTTATGATATTGATCCGGTATGCTTTGGTTTGTGGAATTGATTTGCATCTATCATTCATGCTATTCAGATGCATATCATGATCAGATGGTTCAAGATTTGATGACTCAGATACTATCATTTATTCTAGTAAGCCTTTTGGTCATCGGTAAGGGTTTTACCACCAGAGCTTTGTTGAAGATCTTTTGATGCACGTGATAAGTGGCATTGGTGCGGCTTCTAGATGGATTTTGGGATATTGTTGGTTATCTTGTTCATGTTCCTATTGATCGGTGGTGTTAGATTTGGTTTATGGTGACCTATTTTGGGTTCAGTGTTATCTAGGTTATGGATTAGTTTATGTAACATGTTGAAGGATGATCCTGATGCGTTACCGATGGGATTTAATAATTGGTTCACATTATTTTTGGCCTAAGCCAAATTGATTGATCATTGGATTGTGGGTTTATGTTATGAATTTATTGTATTATCTTTTATGGGTCCGACATAATTTTTTAGGTCTCGGATTGGTATAAATATGATGTAATATCTCTTTGTAGATCATGGGCATATGGGATTATGGTTATGCGATTACCTGTGTGTGAATAATGTTGTAATAATATGTAGGATTTTTGGTCAATCATAGGTGATCGAATTGGGTTGGTAAGAGATGTTTAAGACCTCTGATACTTAGCTTAACCGAAACTGTACTCTGGCATGGGAGATGTTATCTTTGCAGTTCACTTTTGTTTCTAGATTGTAGTCTAGATTTATTTTGTAGTCAGTGAGGCTCCTTTTATGATGAGAAGTGCACTCTAGGTTGTTATCCTTCCTACATGTGCAAGCCCCTCATTTTGTAATCACATACTTACTGCAGAAGTATTATCTAACTATGGGTAGGCTTCCCACTATGGTTTTTCCCTTTATTGGTTTTTCCACGTATAAATATTGGTGTCATGTGTTATGGATGGATGGTAACTATTCTATTATTTATATTAATGTTTAATTGCTATATCAGTTATTCTGGTATTTGGTTTATGCATTCTAGTATTGAGTTTATGTGTTTTGGTAATAAGGATTTGAATGCTTAAAGCTATGTAATCTATTGACAACTAATTCACCCCTGCCCCTCTCAGTTGTCCTCTGGTTATTTGAGTTGTCTAACACTAGGTTCATTCAATTCAATAAAATGAGGAGTCAAATAAAACACAATCCAATGATTCAATTTTCATATTCTCAATAACATCAAATATGTCATTTTCACAATGTCATATCAACCATATACAAGGCATACTCAATTGGTCATGTTACAAAGAGAATGATCCAATTGATCCCACAATGAAGTACAATCATATAAGGATATACAAAGCATCTAGTCCAAGATTACCATAGGTACTAAATAAATATTAACACTTGCTCATATAAAAAATTATCAGTTCATTACACTTGGTACAGAATGGTTCAAGTATCAATGTCATGCCCATACTTTACATGAGTGTAACACAAGATGTTAGGACCCAAAGGAAAATGAGAGGGGGGATGAAACAATTGTCTATTAATTTCAACCCAAATATAACTTAACTAAACTTAGTGCATAATACCGGTAAACCAAACTTTAATGTCGGTAGACAGTTTAATAGTTAATAGCAATACTAGTAAAGTTTAATGCATGAAATAGAAAGACAAATAACATACACAACACATAACATAGTTATTTGTACATGGAAACCTTGTAAGGGGAAAAACCATGATGGGAAACCTTACCCATAATTAGATGATACTACTGTAGATAGTATGTGTGTACAAATGGGGCCTGCACATGCAGAAAGGCCAACTGCTCAATCACAAAATGGGAGTCACACTGACTACAATTGGATGGTTAAATCCAATGAAAATGTACTGCTCAAAAATAGCATCTTCATAAGCTAGATTCAGTACCAATTAAGCTCTGATTTCCTTCTTCAAACCTTCCTTTAATCTTCAAATGATGTCTGCGTGTATAGCTCTACTTATATTTGCATATACCTTATTATAATCCTCTTCCACACTCACACATTAATCTCTCAAATGAGATCTTACATATATACCAAAACCTAAGACCAATTGTGTAGGTCGGCTCACTAAGATATTACAATTAAATCAATTACAAATGAATCAATATGTGATGCATGATGTCAGCTCAATGCATTTACAACAATAACAAATCATCTCCATAACATGTCATGCTGATCTGGAATAGATAATGCATGTCAGTCCATAACCTAGACCTATTTGCCAGTAATAGCAAATATGCAAACTCGATTGTACCAATAATCAAATCACTAAAGCCAAGTGTCCAAATAATGTCTTTGGCATAACCAAGTAATCTCCAGATGATAATAGATCATCCTCAATGATGGTGAACAAAATAACCTATCAATTAACTAGATACTAGTGACTATGCATAAGTCACTGAACATGCTAGTGAACATAACCAAGAATCTCCAAGTGTTCTCAAGTGTTGACAAGTGTTGTCATCAATGAAAAAACCAATGTAACACATCCATAATACCAACAATCTCCCCCTTTGGCATTAATGGCAACACAAGATGGAAAAACCATCTAAGTGCCAAAGCAGAAATGCCAAAAACCAAAAACCAACAATCTCCCAAAGAGATCATTAAAATATAGATACAGAGAGTAACAATCTCTCCCCCAATGAATAATCTCTCCCCAAAAGATAATGTGTTTTTCCATAGATATCTCTCCCCCTTTGACATCAAATGCCAAAGTAATACAAAACCAAATACAATCAGTTCATAGAACTTATTACAAATACCAATTGTTATAACCAAATTTATCCAATCTACTCCCCCTGAGAAGTAGCTCTCCTTCATCAAAGCCAAAAAAAATTTTTCTCTATTTAATTCTGTCAGTCTGATGTCATGCTCCAACTATCTAAGTTTCTACCGGTGAGGGTATAACTCCAAGCTGCTCTCTTAGATATTCAAAAGTTTCCTTAGGCAAAGGCTTAGTAAAGATATCTACAATCTTCTCTTTAGTATTCACATAAACCAATTTCACTTCTTTTGCTTCAACATTCTCTTTCAGAAAATTGAATTTGATAAAAACATGTTTATTTTTAGAGTGAAATACTAGATTCTTTAATATATCAATTGCTGCCATATTATCACAGTAAATGATTATAGGTTCTTTGCATTTTATCTTTATGTCCTTCAACATTTTCTTAATCCATAAAACCTATGTACAATTAGTTATTGCTGCAACATATTCTGATTTTGTTGTTGATAGTGATGTGCAACTTTGTTTCTTGCTCAACCATGAAATTAGTCTATTGCCAAGAAAAAATGCTCCATCGGTGGTTCTTTTTTTGTCATCTACATCTCCTACCCAATTTGCATCTATGTATGCACATAAATCAAAATTTTCATCTTTAGAATACCATAAGCCAAAATTTGTTGTGCCTTGTAGGTACCGAAAAATCCTTTTTACTGCCGATTCATGATTTTCCTTAGGATTACTCTGAAATCTTGAAACAATACATACTGCATTCATAATATTAGGTCTTGTTTGTGTCAAATACAGTAAAACTCCTATCATAGACTTGTATCTTATCAAATTAACAGGTGTTGATTCATCCTTCAATGATGGTTTATCAGTTGTAGTCATAGGTGTACTTACTGGTTTAGAGTTTTCCATGCCAAATTTCTTAAGTGATTCCTTCAAGTACTTTGATTGATTAATGAATATACCTTTATCAGTCTATGAAATCTGCAATCCTAAAAAGAATTTTATCTCCCTAATTATAGACATTTCAAATTCTTCCTGCATCTTATTAGAAAAGTCTTTACATAATCCATCTTCTCCTCCAAAAATAATATCATCAACAAAAACTTCTATAACCAAGATGTCATTATTAGTCACTTTGTAGTATAAGTTGTTGTCAGCATTACCTTTAGTGTAACCAAGCTTCAAAAGCTATTTGTCCAATCTAGCATACCAAGCTCTAGGAGCTTGCTTCAATCCATATAAAGCTTTCCTTAACTTGCAAACCATATCTTTGTCATCTATCAAAGAAAATCCATCAGGTTGTTCAATGTAAACTTCCTCTTCAAGATCACCATTCAGAAATGCACATTTAACATCCATTTGATATACTTTATAGTTCTTGTGTGCTGTAAAAGCTAAGAATACTCTGACTGCCTCAATTATAGCTACTGGTGCAAAGGTTTCATTATAATCAATTCCTTCTTTCTGTGAATATCCCTTACACACTAATCTTGCTTTGTTTCTAATTACCTTTCCATCTTCATTAAGTTTATTTCTGAATACCCATTTAGTTCCAATTACATTTTTGTTTTTAGGCTAGGGAACCAATGTCCATGTGTTATTTTTTCAATTTGTTCCAATTCATCTTCCATAGCTTTAATCCAATGTTTATCTTCACATGCCTTATTAATAGTTGTTGGTTCAAATTGAGAAATTAGACTTATTGCCAATTATCTGACTTTCACAATGATTCAATCTTACATACCTAGGTGTAATCACTTGTTGTTGTTGTTCAGTCACTATGGAATTATTAGATGATGTTGGTGTGACTGGATCAACATTCTGTACTGGTGTACTCATTGTAGGTTCATTTGTGATTATCTCAACTGCCGATTCAGAGTCTATAGACATTCTAAATTGTTCATCAATCTTCACATTTTCACTTTCAATGAGTTTTTGCAATCTCTTATTAAAACATCTATATGCCTTGCTCTTAGATGAATAACCAATAAATATCCATTCATCACTTCTAGGATCAAATTTACCAATATAATCATCTCTCCCAATATAAAATTTTCTTCCAAATATTCTAAAATGTTTAAGAGTAGGAGTATTACCAAACCATAGTTCATGAGGGGTCTTACTGATTTCACCTTTGATGTGAACTCTGTTGAATGTATAAACAGTTGTATTGACTACTTCTCTCCAATACACATGAGGTAGGTTTGCTTTTGATATCATGCTTCTAGCTGCATCCAAAATAGTTTTGTTCTTCCTTTCCACAACTACATTTTGTTGGGGTGTCCAAGGTGCTGATAATTGTCTTATGATTCCATTCACTTCACAGAATGTATTAAATTACTTAGATGTGAATTCACCTCCTTGATCTAATCTCAAACATTTGATTTTCTTATCGGTTTTATTCTCTACCATGACTTTGAATAGTTTGGATTTTCCAAAAGCTTCTGATTTCTCCCTGAGAAAAGTAACCCAACACATTCTAGAATAATCATCAATGGTTAGCATAAAATATCTATCTCCTTGTATACTTCTAGTTCTTGCTGGACCACATAAATCAGTATGAATTAAGTCAAGAACATTATTGGATTTTTCTGGAATACTCTTAAAGTTGCTCTAACTTGCTTTCCAAATTGACATTCCTTACATACTGGATTGTGAGGTTTAACAATCTTAGGTAAATCTCTTATTGCCTTAGTTGTACTGATTTTCACAATGCAATCAAAATTTACATGACACAGTCTCTTATGCCATAACCAACTTTCATCAATATGTGTAATCAAGCATGTCTTCTCATTGTTATTCAAATGAAATGTATTACCTCTAGTCTGATTACTGGTTGCAATTTCCAAACCAGTTTTATTCATGATTTTGCATTTACCATTCTTGAATTGTAATTGAAATCCTTTTTCAACTAATTGACCAACACTCAAAAGATTATGCTTCAAACCTTCAATATAGTAAACATTATCAGTATTGTGCTTACCATCAAAAGATATAGTGCCTTTACCTCTAATAAAACAAGCTTTGTCATCTCCAAATCTTACTAGACCTCCATTGTAGTCCTACAAGGTTAAGAATTTACTCTTATCACCAGTCATATGATGTGAACATCTGGAATCAATGATCCATTCATCCTTTTCTTCAATTTAGCTGCCAGGGCTTGCTCTACTAGTTGAATAGTAGGTGTCAGTTGATCTTCTATTATTGAACCAAAAGCCCATCCATTGTCTATTGGTTCCTCATCAAAATCACCAGTAACTCCTTCATCAGCATAATAACATGATTTGTCTCTATTCTTCTTAAATCTGTACCTTTGATATTCAGGGTTAGGCTTATATGCTCTTTTAGCTTCTTCTATCAATCTTGCATGTCTATCATGACACCTAGATGTCATATGACCAATTTTATTGTAGTTAAAACATTTAAATGATGCTTTACCTTCATACTTACTTCTAACTGAACCTTTAGGCATTTTTCTAAGAAATAGTGCTTCAAGCTCTTCAAGTTATTCATTCTCTCTTCTGATTTCTTCAAGTTCTCTATCATAGAGTGCTTTCCAATCAAAGTTTTCAAATGATGATGATGATGTTGTAGATGATGAAACTTTGAAAGCCAAACCTATCTTAATTCTAGAAATAGGACCAAATTCCTCAAGTTCAAAAGCTGAAATTTTTCCAACCAAAGTGTCTCTAGATACTGATGCATTAGGCATTATTCTCAATTCATTAATAGCAATTACTTTCATTTTGTATGCTGGTGGAAAAGCTCTTAAAACTTTGAAAACAATGTCATCTTCACTTAAGGATCCTCCACAACATTGTATACCCAAAACAATTTCATTGACTCTTTCCATAAAAGCAGAAATCCTTTCATCTTCTTCCATTTTCAGATTTTCATACTTGACTTGGAAGCATTCTAGTTTTGCAATTTTGATAGTGGTATCACCTTCATTCAATGTCTCTAATTTGTCCCAAATAGGTTTAGCAGTAGATCAGTCTGATAATCCCATGATTTGTTGATATGACAATACGTTCAAAAGTGCTTCTCTTGCTTCAGACTATCCCATTTTTTGTAACATCCCATATGTCCTTTCCAATGCAATTTAGATGTGTCTCCATTATAATCTTCCATATACCATAGTTGGTTCCATCAAGCTTTGGACTATCCTTCCTGAAATAGTTAGTAGACATAGGATCTCCTCAAGTTGTTAAACTTCTACAAAAAGAGGACTAGGCTCTGATACCAATTGTTAGGACCCATAGGCAACTGAGAGGGGGGGCGGGGTGAATTAGTTGTCTATTAATTTCAACCCAAATATAACTTAACCAAACTTTAATGTCGATAGACAATTTAACAGTTAATAGCAATACCGGTAAAGTTTAATGCATGAAACAGAAAGAAAAATAACATACACAACACATAACATAGTTATTTGTACGTGGAAACCCTGTAAGTGGAAAAACCATGGTGGGAAACCTTACCCACAATTAGATGATACTACTACAGATAGTATGTGTGTACAAATGGGGTCTGCACATGCAGAAAGGCCAACTACCTAGAGCTCACTGCTCAATCAAAAAATGGGAGTCAAATTGACTACAATTGGATGGTTAAATCCATTGAAAATGTATTGCTCAAAATAGCATCTTCATATGCTATATTCAATACCAGTTAAGCTCTAATTGCCTTCTTCAAACCTTCCTTGAATCTTCAAATGATGTCTACGTGTATAGCTCTGCTTATACTCACATATACCTTATTATAATCCTCTTCCACATTCACACATTAATCTCTCAAATGAGATCTTACATATATACCAAAACCTAAGACCAATTGTGCAGGTCAGCTCACTAAGATATTACAATTAAATCAATTATAAATGAATCAATATGTGATGCATGATGTCAAATCAATGCATTTACAACAATAACAAATCATCTCCATAATGTGTCGTGCTGATCTAGAATAGATAATGCTTGTTGGTCCATAACGTAGACCTATTTGCCAGTAACAACAAATATGCAAACTCAATTGTACCAATAATAAAATCAACAAAGCCAAGTGTCCAAACAATGTCTTCGACCTAACCAAGTAATCTCCAAATGATAACAGATCATCCTTAGTGTCGGTGAACAATATAACCTGTCGATTAACCAGATACCGATGACTATGCATAAGTCATTGAACATGCCGGTGAACATAACCAAGAATCTCCAAGTGTTCTCAAGTGTTGACATCAATGACAAAACCAATGCAACACATCCATAATACCAACACAAGACAACCAACATTTTTTTTACACAATGAAAAGTTTTATTTCAGCAAGCACTAGCTACCCCCAAACATTAATGTAAAGTGGAAAGTTTGGTCTTAGCAATTTGCAACATAGAAAGGAGAAACCACTAAGTCAATTTTCACTTGAAACCTTTACATTAAAAAGAGGAAATAAATACACTAGATCCAAATCCTAAATGGGACAAGGACTAAATATTAAATAGATTGAATTGATTTGGATTTTCCTCTTTTTCAAATTGAATTACTGAAATAGTGTAAAATGCTGATATTTGAAGGAAAATATGTTGAAACACTGAGCCATACATTCAAGATTTCATCATGCACCTAGATCTCAGAAGTATGAGATGATTCAGAGCTGCTCTGCAAAAACTACGAAAAATGGTAGGGACCATGTGCAGGGTCCTCCAAATTTTGTGATCATTGAAAAGAGTTTTTTTGGTCTCTATGTCTGAAGCTTATCTCGAGAGTTATAGCTACGCACCTATTTCCTACATACAAAAGAAAAGGGAAATATGTTTGGAATAGGGGCTTGCCTTTGGTCAAACCTCGGTTTGGAATCAACCTTTAATGAAATATTGCAAATACTGAAGCAAATAATGGAAAGGTATACCTTATATCTACAATGATTGATAATGATGCTTTTCTTCTTGATTGTAATCACACTGGTTGTATGAAATGGCATGAACATGATAAAACCCTAATCACACACACACACATGATTGCAAATAAATGATATAATGTTGCTCCAATGTAAGAATATGCAGCCATGAAGAATGCTTGATGATAAATGCTTGAATGCTTGCGTATAGTCTCCTTGCCTTATGATCATATCCACCTTATTTTCTTATGCCCAAATGAGAGGGGAAGACCTTATATACTTGCTTGTCATCAAACATATTAATTTTTCGACAAAGGCCAACATGGGGAAAAGTTTCCTACTCAAATTTGAGATAGGACCAAGGGTTCAAATTATGACCCAATCGAGGAGGACCATGGTGTGGTGACATGGTCTTGGTGAAGACCAAGGTTCCACGCCCTGGTCCTAACCAAATTTAGGAAAAGGACAAGGGGTCCCAGCAGGGTAAAGTGTAAAAATATGATGTTTATTGCATGGGAGAGGCATAAATAAGTCTTGACCAAGAATGAAGATGAGAACACCAAGGTAAGGGATCCAAATGCAGTCAAATTTGAAAAGGGTTCAATTTTAGGACGCTACAATTAATACATCTAAAACATTATTTATACGAATTCCAATATATTCATATTTTTTCTTGAAAGCAATAGATTTGACATCCTACTTGTAATTACTACATAATATTTCAATGGTACAACATGTTGGTTCCCAAAACCACAAATTACTGAACCCTAAAAGTATGCCAAGTTTTATGATCAGGTTCAGCATCAATTTTGGCCAATGAATGAGAATCAACCCTATGAAGGATCGATACCTCCTACACTTTTTGGTTTTGCTATGCCAAGGTGGGTATACCTTTCAGATAATTTAAGAAGATTCTCAACTTTTCATATCAAATGTGATAAAACCCTACTTAACTCTATTTCTACTACTTTTGAAATGAAATAAAAGAAAAAATAAATTTTATTGGAGAATTCTTTGAAAATAATTAATACTAGTGCCTTCCTATTGGGCAATGGAGTCCATACTTCCAAGTGTAGTAACATTATTAAATACTTTATACAAATGTGCATTGATGTATTGTTAACATATTCTTCTTCTTAATCCAGTAAAATACTTCCAATTGCAATAACATTATTAAATAGAATTTAATTTTGTCTTATAGAAGCCAATTAACTAAGCTACACAAGGCAAGAAAGATGCTTTGATAAATCAGAAATATCCTTGATAATTTGACTCAAACAAATAAGAAGATACTAAACTAGAGACAACCATATAACATATATCATTCATAATTGAACAAGTAATTGAGAACATGAATATGAGTTTTTATATTATATAGTCGCCACTATAACAAAATTACAAAAGTCTTTTTGTATCACTACTCATCTTCTTTTTCCTATCACTATCCCCCTTCGGTCTTGGTTTCTCCCTTATATACAAATGGGAGAACCAACAAGCTTTAGACAATTAAAAAATAACCATTCAAAATCAAAGGACATGCCTTTTCCTTAATTTATACAAAGAGTAATTAAAACATTTAAAAAGTTTGTTAATTGAAATAGTCTTTGAAACAAGTATTGAAACAAAATAGAACATGAAAGTAACTAGTGAACATAAGTGTGCTCTTTACCATTATATTGTGAGTAGCAACCTGTGACCAATGGGTTTGGTAAGGTTCTACTTTAAATAAGAACATACTCCATGCTCACTGGCTTGCCTCTTATTGCATCAATCTTATGAGGGCTTCAACTATGTATATCCCACTGGTAGATATGATAATCACTTGGCCACTTATGCTTTTGAATGGTAGGAATATTTGTCAAGTGGTATTTCCATCTCTTATCTGTTATATCTTGTACCTCTATGATGAATCTAGTGTATCCAACATCCAGTGTCATAATTATGTCCAAAAATAGATTGAAACTTTGGACATTGATATCCTTCTCATCCCTCATATGCATTGTGATCTGGGGCACAATCTAACCATTAAGGTCACTTTTCTAATCACTGAAGTCTCTAATGTTCTCATCTTTATCAATGATCTATGGTATGGTCTAGTGCTTGAATGTGTGGAAAGAATCTACTTTGGCTTGTTAATCCTATGAGGATCCCATTAATATTGAGACGGGGGGGTGTGAATCAGTATTAAGACCAATTGAAACTTTAAACCCAAAATTAAACTTATATCAGATCTAAAACCATTTAACATATGTCTCAACTCCTTTAATCAGATCTAACAACCTCTTTATTATATTTTCTTAACACATTAATCAAATCATTTACCACAACTATCAATGCTTTCACCACCAAATAAATCATATAAACTTGATCATTTAGCAACTCATTAACTTTATCAATCGGATCAAATACTTTCTCAAACAACTCCTAATCAATACTGGTAACCTCTGATAAACTTATGATAGAACATCATAATCGGTGTCTCATAAATAATGCATGAAATGAAATATAAACAAGAAAATTACATGGAAAACATTCCATGCATGAACACCATAATTTTTTGACATGGAAAACCAAATAGGGAAAAACCACAGTGGGAGTTGGCAC
Organism: Cryptomeria japonica; assembly: GCF_030272615.1. Taxonomy (NCBI): domain Eukaryota; kingdom Viridiplantae; phylum Streptophyta; class Pinopsida; order Cupressales; family Cupressaceae; genus Cryptomeria; species Cryptomeria japonica. Next base: position 382,679,629 of record NC_081412.1, on the reverse strand, counting down.
CCTCAAATATTTTCTCTTTTGAAGTACACCCTATTATGAGCTTACAATATGCCTGGTTAGGAGTAGACCCTGTTAGGAGTCACCTGGTTAGGGGATTTGCCTTGCAGCTTGGTTAGGATCTTGATGATCTATTGGCATCAACCTCATGAGAGGATTTAACACTCTTTTGAGAGCTTCCTTGTTAGGGGACTTAAATGTTTAATGCCTATTAGGACCTACCCGGTTAAGGGATTTAACCTACTGCAATTGTTAGGGAACAACAGTAAGAAAATGATTTGTTACTTTCACTTCTCTTCTTGCTTGATCAAATCTAGTTATACACAACACTCTGCAACTCTCTCAAAGATCTCACACTTCACTTGGACAGATTAACACATTCTCTAAGACCACTGACACAATAAAAATCAACTGTGTCATCCTAAATATCCATCTCAACTAGGTTGGCCACAAAACCCTAATTACATCATGAATTTATAATTAAAATCATAAGAGATTATCACAGATCGATATACAGATCATTACAATAAATTACAATGCAATATCAACTGTTGGTTGATCATAACCCATCACAAAATTCTGATTTGTACCAAAATCAAAGCCTCAAAACACTCTACTAAGAGTTTCATTGATTCCAAAGTAATTTTTCCTTGAATCATGCCAAAATAATAATTAAATCTTTCATGCAGGTTGTATCATATTACCAACTTCATGTAGACTCATTGTCAATCACCGTCATAACATAAATCATTACCGGTTTGATGATTTCTTCACCAGTATTAAACCCTACTAAAACCTTAGCAAAACTTCATAAGAAATTTGAAACATGCCTTCTAGTAATCTCCACACATTCTTCTTTTGGTCAGATACACCTTTCCATGATACAAGTTCACCATCCAAACTACAAATCACCAATCATCACCGATCAACCGATCCAATAAAAACAACTATGCTTTATCGGTTAAAGTCCTATTTTATAGACTTTAGTTTTCTACTAGTAAAGCCTATCTTCTGGTAAACCAAATCACTTAGATCTTAAAACAAAACAAAACATTAGGAACATTAGTTGACATTAGTTTCCATCAATGACAACACAAATAACTAATCATGTCATCTATTCATAGAATCTCAATCTCTTCATCACAAATAAAATTATATCCTTTACCGATGCAGTCATTAGTCTTCAACTGCATCACTTTATCTATATCAGTTATGCCAAATTCCAACAATCTCCCCCTTTGGCATTGATGGCAACACGAATCAGATATACAATCAAAGTAACATCATCATCTATAACTTGCTTGTCGATATCACATCATCTGTCGGTTCTCCTCCTTTTGTCATTTTCCTCTTAACCAAAGTTTCACTCAATCTAATCTTCAACTTCTCCCATATCTACCATATCCGATTTCTATTCTTTTCTTCTCCCCCTTTGACAACAATGCCAAATATGTAAATGCATCAGTTGTCTTCAATTTTGTTGCTACCTCTTCCATCATCTCCGCTACTCAAATCCAAAAAATTATAATAGAGCATTAAATCAAAACTTTACATTAGACTTGTTCCCCCAAGGAGTAGCCTGCACCTTCATCAATCCTTAGTGAGAGATAAACATGAAATCCATAGGATTGATGGATCTCCATCATTCTAGTTCTTTCGGTGTAGGGGTCTAACCTCTAGTTTACCTCTAAGAAACTCAAAGGTAGCCTTCGGTAAGGGCTTAGTAAAGATATCAGCTAACTAATCTTTACTCTTCACATATTCCATCTTCACCTCCTTTTCTTGAACTCTTTCCCTTAGGAAATGATACTTCAATTCAATGTGCTTGGTTTTGGAATGAAGTATAGGATTCTTAGAAATATTTATTGCACTTGTATTATCACAATACATAGTCACCGGTTTAGACACATCTATCTTGAATCCTTCTAGCACATGTATCATCCATATTGCCTACGTGCAATTCATGGATGTAGCTACATACTCTACTTCAGCTGTAGATTGAGAAACACAAGTTTGTTTCTTGCTTGTCCATGCCACTAATCTTCCTCCAAGTAGAAAAGCTCCACTGATTGTGCTTTTCTGATCATCCACATTACCTGCCCAATCAGCATCAATAAAGACATCCAAAGTAAAATCTCCTTTATAGGGATACCATAAACCATAGTCTATTGTGCCTTTGAGATACCAAAAAATTCTCTTCACAGCCACCATGTGACTCTCCTTAGGCTATTTTTGAAATCTAGCCACTAATCCAACAACATGAACAATGTTCGGTCTACTATGAACAACATAGTGTAGATTTCCAATCATAGATCTGTACTCTTTTTCACTAACAGTAGGGGATTCATATTCCTTTGAAAACTTGTAGCCTGTCACCATCGAGGTTCCTACTGGTTTGTAGTATTCCATACCAAACGTCTTCAACACCTCTTTGATATACTTGGTCTGACAAATAAAGATACCACCATCCAGTTGTTGAACCTGTAAGCCAATAAAGAACTTAATTTCACCGATTAGAGACATTTCAAATTTTGTTTTCATTATATCAGCAAAGTCCATACACATATCATCATTTCCACCAAAAATTATGTCATCTACAAATACTTTTGCTATCAGTATCTTGTCTCCATCAGTCTTCAAATAAATGTTGTTGTCTTCACTGGTATGTTGGAATCCAATTTTGATCAAATGTGCATGTAATCTCTCATACCATGCCCTTGATGCCTGCTTTAGACCATATAGTGCTTTGTGCAATTTACACACCATGTCTTTATCATTGGTCAAGGAAAATCCATTTGGTTGTTCAATGTATACTTCTTCTTCTAGAATCTCATTTAGAAAGGTTGACTTGACATCCATTTGGTAAAATTTGAATCCCTTATACACAGCAAATGCTAGCAACATCCTTACTCCTTCTAATCTAGCAACAAGTGCAAATGTTTCACCATAATCCTCACCTTCATTTTGAGCATACCCTTTGCAGACTAATCTTGCCTTGTTTTTTACTATTCTTCCTTCTTCATCCAATTTATTCCTAAAGACCCACTTTATTCCAATTACATTCTTATCCTCTAGTCTAGGAACAAGTGACCATGTTTGATTCTTCTCAATTTGATCTAATTATTCATTCATTGCATTCACCCAATCATCATCCTTTAGTGCTCCCTTAACTATCTTGGGTTCAATTGTAGATATCAAACATGAGTTCTCTTGGATCTTTCTCCCGGTTTGCACACGTGCATTCTTATCACCAATTATCTTCTCTTGTGAATGGTTTAGTCTGACATATCTAGGTATTGCCTTTGTTGGTTTTGCATCTTCATTAGGTTCTTCATCTTCTTCCTCATTGTCATCGCTTACCAATTGAGCATCCAATTCTGCATTTGTCAGTTCTTCATTATTTTTTGCTTCCGGTTCAGTGATCACAAACTTTTCCTCATTATCATCCTTTTTAGCTTCTGATCTACTTGTACCTTCAGACTTATTAGATAGATCATTAACTTTTACATTAGCACTTTCAACAATTTTCATAGTTCTCTTATTGTAACATTTATATGCCTTACTCTTAGAAGAGTAACCAAGAAAAATTCATTCATCAGATTTTGCATCAAATTTATTAGTGTCGTTATCTCTCTTATTAAAATATTTACTTCCAAAAATATTCAAATAACTTACACAAGGTATTATTCCATACCATAGCTCATATGGTGTCTTATTGTTACCTCTCTTTACCAGTACCCGGTTTAGAGTGTATACAACAGTACTGACCGCTTCTCTCCAAAACATTTTAAATACATTACCTTGCAATAACATGATTCTTGCAGCTTCAACTACTGTTTTGTTCATCCTTTCTTCTATGCCATTTGGTTGTGGTGTTCTCAGAGAAGACATCTGTCTCTTTATACCCTGTTCATCACAATACTTAAAAAATTCATCAGATGTGAATTCACCTCCTTGGTTTGATCTTAAACACTTCAAGTTCTTACCAGTTTCCTTCTCAACCAAAGCTTTAAATGATTTAAATTTATTAAATGCTTCTGATTTCTCTCTCAAAAATGTTGCCCACATAATTTTATAATAGTCATTGGTGAAGATCATGAAATACCTATCACCATAATAACTCTTTGTTCTCATAGGGCCATAAAGATCAGTATGTACCAAATCTAAAACATTCTCAGAAATACAATTCTTGCTCTTGAAACAAATAGAGTTCATCTTACCGATTTGACAATATTTTCATATCACACTATCCGGTTTGACAAGTTGGGGTAATCCTATTACAACACTTGAATTTCTTATCTTAACCAAATTATCAAAATTAACATTACTGTTGGTATTTTGGTATGGTTTTGTCATTGATGTCAGTACTTACTAAAACACTAGCACTTTGGAGATCTAGCAACATTCACCAGCAAGCAAGTAACTATTGCATAATTACTGGTATATGGTTCACCGACAGGATATAATAATCATCGGTACTCAAAATTATGTGGAAGACACTTGGTAATGTCGAAGACATCTTTTGGACATCTTGTCCTGGAGTTTTGTTCATTGGTATATTCATATTTTCATATTTGCTTTTACTAGCAAATAGGTCCAGGGTTACCTAGGGTTACACCGGCAGGTTTATCTTTTCTAGATCAGCATGGCACGCTAAGGAAATGATTAATTGTTGTTGTAAATGCATTAAGACGACATGTTCAATCGATTATTGCATCGGATATTATATTATTTGTAAAATATTTTTATTGTAATATCTTGTAGAGCGGACCTACCAAAATTGGTCTTAGGTTATGGTATAAATGTAAGATCTTATTTGTAAGATCAAGTGTGTGAAATGCAAAAAAGAATTGTGTGAAGGTATATGCAAGATTAAGCAGAGCTATACATGAAGACATCATTTGAAGGTGAAGCTAGGTTTTTGAGAAAGCATATTAGCATTACACTGGTACTAAATCCAGCATATGAAAATGCTATTTTTTGCAGTACATTCTTATTGGATTTAACCATCCAACTGTAGTCAGTGTGATTCCCATTTTGTGATTGAGTAGTGAGCTATAGGTTGTTGGCCTTTCTGCATGTGCAAACCCCATTTATGTACACTTACTATCTGTAGTAGTATCATCTGATTGTGGGTAAGGGTTCCCATTGTGGTTTTTCCCCTTACAGGGTTTCCACGTACAAATATTGGTATCATGTGTTGTAGATGACTTTGTGTTTATGTTTCATGCATTAATCTTTACCAATATAGATAATAACTGTTAACACTGTCTACCGACATACTTAATTGGTTTACCGGTATTAAGCATTAAGGTGGTTAACTTGTTTTTGGTTTGAAATTAGTTGACAACTAATTCACCCCCCCACCCTCTCAGTTGTCTTCGGGACCTAACAATTGGTATCAAAGCAAGGTCCTCTTTTGCAGAAGTTTAACAACTTGAGGAGATCCAATGTCTACTAATTATTTTAGGAAGGATAGTCCTAAACCTGATGGAACCAACTATGGCATATGGAAGATCAGAATGGAGACACATCTAAATTGCATTGGCAAAGACGTCTAGGAAGTTACAAAGAAAGGTTACATTGCTGATGTATCTGGTCAGCCCAGTCCAACTACCTTGGCTAAAGATGAGGAAAATGATTGCAAAGAAAGAGAAGCACTTTTGAGCGCATTATCAGATCAACAAATCATGGGATTATCAGATAGGTCTACTGCTAAAGCTATTTGGGATGATTTGGAAACACTAAATGAAGGAGTTTCCATAGTCAAAATTACAAAACTTGAAAGCTTCTGGGTCAAGTATGAACATCTAAAAATGGAAGAAGATGAAAGGATTTCTGCTTTTATCGAAAGAGTAAATGAAATTGTTTTGGGTATTAAATGTTGCGGAGGAACCTTAAGTGAGGATGAAATTGTTTTAAAAATCTTAAGAGGATTGCCATTGGCATATAAAATTAAGGTTACTGCTATAAATGAGTTAAGAACAATGCCTAATACATCAATAACTAGGGATACATTGATTGGAAAACTTTCAGCTTTTAAAATTGAAGAATTTGGTACTATTGCTACTATAAAGACAGATGTAGCCTTTAAAGCATCAACATCATCTGCTCCATCATTTGACAAATTTGATTGGAAAGCCTTTTATGCAAGAGAACTTGAAGAAAGCAGGAAAGAAAATGAAGAACTTGAAGAACTTGAAGCACTATTTGCAAGAAAAATGCCTAAAGGTCCAATTGGAAGTAAGTATGAAGGTAAAGCACCCTTTAAATGTTTTAACTACAATAAGATTGGTCATATGGCTTTGAGATGCCTTGATAGACATGCTAGACTAACAGAAGAAGCTAGAAGGACATACAAAACTAATCTTGAATATCAGAGATACAAATTCAAGAAGAAAAAAGACAAATCTTGTTACATTGTTGATGAAGGTGTGATTGATGATTCTGATGAGGATCCGGTAGACAATGGATGGATTTTTGTTGCTATAAAAAAAGATCAACCGGCACCTACTCCTCAACCGATAGAACAAGCCCTAGAAACTAAAGTTGAAGTAAAGGATGAATGGATCATTGACTCAGGATGCTCACATCATATGCTAGGAGAAAAAGGTAAATTCTTGAACTTTCAAGAATACAATGGAGGTTTAGTAAGATTTGGAGATGACAAAGCCTGTTCAATCAAAGGTAAGGGTTCAATATCTCTTGATGGTAAGCATAACATAGACAATGTCTACTATGTTGAAGGATTGAAGCATAATCTCTTAAGTGTTGGTCAATTAGTTGAGAAAAGATTTCAGCTACAATTTAAAAATGGAAAATGCAAAATCATGAATAGAACTAGTTTGGAAATTGCAACTGGTAATCAGATTGGAGGTAATATCTTTCATTTGAATAACAGTGAAAAGACATGCTTGATTGCACATATAGATGAAAGTTGGTTATGGCATAAGAGACTCTATCATGTAAACTTTGATTGCATGGTAAAGATCAGTACTTCTAAGGCAATTAGAGATCTACCTAAAATTGTCAAACCTCATAACACAATATGCAAGGAATGTCAATTTGGAAAACAAGTTAGAGCTAGTTTCAAAAGTATTCCAAAAAAATTCAATAATGCTCTTGATTTGATTCACACTGATTTATGTGGTCCAGCTAGAACTAAAAGCTTACAAGGTGATAGATATTTCATGCTAATCATTAATGACTATTCTAGAATGTGTTGGGTCACTTTTCTTAGAGAAAAATGAGAAGCACTTGGAAAGTTCAAACTATTCAAAGCAATGGTTGAAAATGAAACCGGTAAGAAAATAAAATGTTTAAGATTAGATCAAGGAGAAGAATTCACATCTAAGGACTTTAATGCATTCTGTGAAGTGAATGGAATCAAAAGACAACTATCAGCACCTTGGACACCAGAGCAAAAAGGAGTTGTTGAAAGGAAAAACAAAACTATCTTGGATGCAGCAAGAAGTATGTTATCAAAAGCAAATTTACCACGTGTATTGGAGAGAAGCAGTCAGCATAGCGGTCTATACATTCAACAAATTTCACATCAAAGGTGAAACTGATAAGACCCCTCATGAACTATGGTTTGGTAATACTCCTACTTTTAGATATTTCAAAATTTTTGGAAGTAAATGTTATATTAGAAGAGATGAGTATATTGGAAAATTTGATCCTAGAAGTGATGAAGGAATATTTCTTGGCTATTCATCTAAGAGCAAGGCATATAGATGTTTTAACAAGAGATTGCAGAAAATTGTTGAGAGTACAAATGTAAAAATTGATGAACAATTCAGAGGAACTTCAAGGTATATAGACTCTAAACCAGAAATAGAAATTGTGACAAATGAACCTACACCAAATCCACTGGTACAAAATGAAGATCCAGTTACCCCGGTACCATCTAAGGATTCCATGTTGGTATTTTGGTATAGTTTTGTCATTGATGTCAACACCTACTAAAACACTAGCACTTTGAAGATCGAGCAGCATTCACCAGCAGGCAAGTAACTATTGCACAGTTACTGGTATATAGTTCACCAGTAGGACATAATGATCACCGAGACTTGGAATGATATGGAAGACACTTGGTAATGTCGAAGACATCATGTGGACACTTTGTTTTGAATAATTAATCATTGGTATATTCATATTTGCATATTTGCTTTTACCGGCAAATAGGTCTAGGGTTACCTAGGGTTACACCGGTAGGCTTATCTTTTCTAGATCAGCATGGCACGCAATGGAGATGATTTATTATTGTTCTAAAATGCATTAAGCCAACATGTTTAATCGGTTATTGCATCGGATATTATATTATTTGTAAAAGTCTTTATTGTAATATCTTGTAGAGTCGACCTACTAAAATTGGTCTTAGGTTATGGTATAAATGTAAGATCTTATTTGTAAGATAGGATGTGGAAAGAAAAAAAAAGAATTGTGAGAAGATATATGTGAGATTAAGTAGAGGTATACACGAAGACATCATTTGAAAGTGAAGCTAGGTTTTTGTAGAAGAATATCAGCATTACACCGGTACTGAATCTAGCATATGAAGATGATATTTTGTGCAGTACATTCTTATTGGATTTAACTATCCAACTATAGTCAGTGTGACTCCCATTTTGTGATTGAGCAGTGAGCTCTAGGCTTCTGGCCTTTCTACATGTGCAGACCCCATTTATGTACACTTACTATCTGCAGTAGTATCATCTGATTGTGGGTAAGTTTTCCCACCATGGTTTTTCCCCTTACAGGGTTTCCACATACAAATATTGGTGTTATGTGTTGTGGATAACTTTATGTTTATGTTTCATGCATTAATCTTTACCGGTATAGCAATTAACTATTAACATTGTCTACCAGCATACTTAACTGGTTTACCGATATTAAGCATTAAGTTGGTTAAGTTGTTTTTGGTTTGAAATTAGTAGACAACTGATTCACCCACCCCTCCCCCCTCTCAGGTGTCTCTGGGACCTAACATTCCACAATAACTGAAGAACAATAGCTAACAAAGACACCTTGGTATGTAAGATTGAATCATTCTAAAAATCAGATAATTGGAAATAAATTTAAAAGAGTTATGACAAGAGGAAGATTGGCAAATGAAGAGGTATGTCTTATTTCTCAAATAGAACCATCATCTATTAATGAGGCATGTGAAGATAAATTTTGGATTAAAGCTATGGAAGAAGAATTAGAACAAATTGAGAAAAATAACACTTGGACATTAGTTCCCCGGCCTAAAGATAAAAATGTAATTGGAACCAAATGGGTATTCAGAAACAAACTTAATGAAGATGGTTAGGCTATCAGAAATAAAGAAAGACTAGTGTGTAAGGGATATTCTCATAAAGAAGGAGTTGATTACAATGAAACCTTTGCACCGGTAGCTAGAATTGAGGCAGTTAGATTATTCTTGGCTTTTGCAGCACACAAGAACTACAAAGTTTATCAAATGGACATTAAATGTGTATTTTTTAATGGAGATCTTGAAGAGGAAGTATACATTGAACAACCTAATGGATTTTATTTGATAGATGATAATGATATGGTTTGCATATTAAGGAAAGCTCTATATGGACGGAAACAAGCCCCAAGAGCTTGGTATGCAAGATTGGATAAGTATCTTTTAAAGATTGGTTTTACTAAAGGAAATGCAGACAACAATTTATATTACAAAGTAAATAATGATGACATCTTGATTATAGAAGTATTTGTTGATGATATAATCTTTGGAGGAGAAGATGGTTTATGTAAGGAAGAAGATGGTTTATGTAAGGAATTTTCTACTAAAATGCAACTAGAATTTGAAATGTCTATGATTGGAGAAATAAAATTCTTTTTAAGATTGCAGATTTCACAAACTGACAAAGGTATATTCTTGAGCCAATCCAAATACTTAAAAGAGTTACTAAAGAAATTTGGGATGGAGAATTCTAAACCGGTAAGCACACCTATGACTACAAATGACAAATTATCTCAAAGGGATGAATCTACACCTGTTAATCCAACTAGATACAAATCTATGATAGGAGGTTTACTGTATTTAACACAAACCATACCAGTAATTATGAATGTAGTATGTATTGTTTTAGGATTTCAAAGTAATCCTAGAGAAAATCATGAATCAACAGTAAAAAGGATTTTCCGGTACTTACAAGGCACTATAAATCTTGGATTATGGTATCCTAGAGATGAAAACTTTGAATTATGTGCATACATAGTTGCAAATTGGGTAGGAGATGTGGATGATAGAAAAAGCATCACCGGTGGAGAATTCTTTCTTGGAAAGAGATTAGTTTCTTGGTTGAGTAAGATACAGAGTTGTACATCTTTATCAACAGCAAAATCAGAATATGTTGCAGCAGCAACTAACTATACACATGTACTATGGCTTAAGCAAATGTTGAAAGACATAAAGGTAAAATGCAAGGAACCTATTACTATATATTGTGATAACACTGCAGCAATTGATATATCTAAGAATCTAGTACTACATTCTAAAACAAAACATGTTTCTATTAAACTAAATTTTCTAAGGGAAAAATTTGAAGAAAAGGAGATAAAACTGGTTTATGTGAACACTAAAGAACAACTTGCAGATATTTTCACAAAACCTTTTCCTAAAGAGACTTTTGAATATCTTAGAGATCAGGTTGGAGTCATACCACCACCGGTAGAGACTTAGATAGTTGATGATTGTCATCAACTGACAAAATTAAAAGACAAAACTTTTACTCCCGTCTTTGATGAGGAAGCTACTTCTCAAGGGGAGTAGTTGGTATTTTGTATATGAACTTGGTATTATTGTAACTTTGGCATTTGATGTCAAAGGGGGAGAGATATCTATGGAAAAACACATTATCTTTTGGAGAAATTGGTATGGAAACTTTGGAAAACACATGTTGCTCCCAGGGGGAGAGATTGTTGTTTGGGAGAGATTATTACTCTCTAATTTTTGGTTATGATCTTTTTGGAGATTGTTGGTTTTTGATACTTGGCATTTCTATTTTGGCACTTTGATGGTTTTTCCATCGTGTGTTGCCATCAATGCCAAAGGGGGATATTGTTGGTATTTTGGTATGGTTTTGTCATTGATGTCAACACTTATTAAAACACTAGCTCTTTGGAGATCCAGCAGCATTCACCAGCAAGCAAGTAACTATTGCACAGTTACTGATATATGGTTCACCAGCAAGATATAATAATCATCGGTACTCGAAATTATGTGGAAGACACTTGGTAATGTCAAAGACATCTTTTGGACATCTTGTCCTAGAGTTTTGTTCATTGGTATATTCATATTTGCATATTTCTTTCACCGGCAAATAGGTCCAAGGTTACCTAGGGTTACATCGGTAGGTTTATCTTTTCTAGATCAACATGGGATGCTAAGGAAATTATTAATTATTGTTGTAAATGCATTAAGATGACATGTTCAATCGGTTATTGCATCATATATTATATTGTTTGTAAAATGTTTTTATTTTAATATCTTGTAGAGCCGACCTACTAAAATTGGTCTTAGGTTTTGGTATAAATGTAAGATCTTATTTGTAAGATCAAGTGTGTGAAATGTGAAAAAGAATTGTGTGAAGGTATATGCAAGATTAAGCAGAGCTATACATGAAGACATCATTTGAAGGTGAAGCTGGGTTTTTAAGAAAGCATATCAGCATTACATTGGTACTAAATCCAACATATGAGATGCTATTTTGTGCAGTACATTCTTATTGGATTTAACCATCCAATTGTAGTCAGTGTGACTCCCATTTTGTGATTGAGCAGTGAGCTCTAGACTGTTGGCCTTTCTGCATGTGCAGACCCCATTTATGTACACTTACTATCTGTAGTAGTATCATTTGATTGTGGGTATGGTTTCCCACCATGGTTTTTCCCCTTATAGGGTTTCCACATACAAATATTGGTGTCATGTGTTGTGGATGACTTTGTGTTTATGTTTCATGCATTAATCTTTATCGATATAGCTAATAACTATTAGCACTATCTACTGACATACTTAACTAGTTTACCGGTATTAAGCATTAAGGTGGTTAAGTTGTTTTTGGTTTGAAATTAGTTGACAACTGATTCACCCCCCCTCTCAGTTGTCTCTGGGACCTAACAATATTTTTATATCACACTATCTGGTTTGACAAGTTGGGGTAATCCTCTTACAACACTTGACTTTCTTATCTTAACCAAATTATCAAAATTAACATGACAACATATTTTATGCCATTACCAACTGTCTTCCATTCTTGCAACTAGAAAATTATTAATATTACTATTCAAATGGAATAAGTTACCTCTAGTTTGCTTCCCGGTAGCAATCAGTTCACCATTACCTCCAAGAATTTTGCAGACTCCACTCTTAAGCTCAATCAAATAACCTTTATCATTGAGTTGATCAACACTTAAAACATTATGCTTAAGACCATCAACCCAAAATATATATTCAACATTACTCTTTCCATTTAGAGAGATTGAACCTTTACCTTTCACCATGCAAGGAGAGTTATTTCCAAATCTAACAACACCTCCGTCAAATTTATTAAGGGTTATGAACTTACTTTTATCTCCAATCATGTGGTGTAAGAAGCCACTGTCTATAATCCATTCATCACTATTGTCCATATGAGAGACTAGTTCCTTTTCATCAGATAGTTCCTCCTTCACGACTACAAAAGAAATTTCTTCATTGTCAACTTCTTCTTCAGACTCCTCATCAATCACACCTTCATCTACTGCAACATAACAATGTTTCTTGCCCTTTCCTTTGAATCTTCTAAACTTCTCTTTCTTATCGGTGTTAGGGAAGTTAGAAGCAATATGACCAATTTTACTACAAGAGAAACACTTTAAAGGTAGATTTCATTTATACTTATCAATGCCTCTTGGAAATATCTTTGCTAATAGTGCCTCAAGTTCCATCACTTGATCTTCATTGTCTTCATTTCCCTAGTTACTTCCATGACTTGTCTTGCACTCATGATTTTGACATATATCTTTTCCTTTTCTAGCAGATGAACTCATAATAGAAGATTTAAAGGCAGATTCGGTAGATTTTGTCACACTATTGTCAAAACTATTTAACTTAAAATTTGTAAGCTTACCAATCAATGAATCAACAATTACCTTATCCTTTGAAATAGATCTAAGTTCTTGGATTGCCAATACTCTCATAGCATACTAAGGTTGAAGAGTTCTGAGAATTTTACTTACTATTGCATCATCTTCTATTTTACCTCCAGCACTCTTTATGTTGCCAACAAATTCTTTGATTCTCTGACCATACTGTGCAATATTCTCTCCTTCAAGCATTCTCATGTCATTGAACTTTCCTCTCAAGCTTTCCTCTTTGGCTCTTTGAACATGCTCATCTCCTCCATAGATTGTCTCTAACTTTTCCCAAACCTCACCTACAATTTCCAATCCTTGAACATCAATATATTTTGAATTATATAAAGTACTTACAATAGATTCTAGGGCTTGCACATTATCTTGTTTCTCTCCAAGTTCATCCAGTGTCAAGGGAGTAGTGGTAAGAGCAACATATGTTATTTCAACTTGCTTGCAATATTGTGCACCAAGACCTTTGATGTTGATCTTCATTCTCTCTTTCCAGATCTTGTAGTTATCCATGTTGAACTTAGAACTCTCTTTCTTCATCATCTTGACTTCCTCAAGATCTTTTCCTCAAGCAGTTAGGCTTTCTACATATAGAGGACCAAATCTCTGATGCCAATTGTTAATCCTATGAGGATCCGGTTAATACTGAGAGGGGGGGGGGGGTGAATTAGTATTAAGACCAATTGAAACTTTAAACCCAAAATTAAACTTATATCAGATGTGAAACCATTTAACAAATGTCTCAACTCCTTTAATCAGATCTAACAAACTCTTTATCAGATTTGCTTAACACATTAATCAAATCATTTACCACAACTATCAATGCTTTCACCACCAAAGAAATAATATAAAATTGATCATTTAGCAACTCATTAACCTTATCAATCAGATCAAATACTTTCTCAAACAACTCCTTATTAGTACCGGTAACCTCTGATAAACTTCTGATAAAACATCATAACCGATGTCTCAAAAATAATGCATGAAATGAAATATAAACAAGAACATCACATAAAAAATATTCCACATATGAACACCATAAGTTTTTGATGTGGAAACCCAAATAGGGAAAAACCATAGTGGGAGTTGGCACCCACAAATATTTGTACCTTTTTGAAGTACACCCTATTAGGAGCTTACAATATGCTCGGTTAGGAGAAGACCCTGTTAGGAGTCACCCGGTTAGGGGATTTTCCTTGCAACCTGGTTAGGAGCTTGATGATCTATTAGGATCAAAATCATGAGAGGATTTACCACTCTTTTGAGAGCTTCCCTATTAGGGGACTTAAAATTTTAAGGCCTATTAGGACCTACCTGGTTAAGGGATTTAACCTATTGTAACTATTGGGGAACAATAGTCAGAAAATGATCTATTACTTGCACTTATCTTCTTGCTTGATCAAATCCATTTATACACAACACTCTTGAACTCTCTAGAAGATCTCACACTTCACTTGGATGGCTTAACACATTCTCTAAGACCATCAACACAATAAATATCAACTGTGTCATCCTAAATAGCCATCTCAACTATGTCAGCCATAAAACCCTAATTACATCATGGATTTACAATTCAAATCATAAGACATCATCATATATGTATATACAGATCATTACAAAAAATTACAATGCAATATCAACTATTGGTTGATCGTAACCCATCACAAAAATCCGATCTATACCAAAGTCAAACCCTCAAAACACTCTACTAAGCGTTTCACTAATTCCCAAGAAATTCTTCCTTGAATCGTGCCAAAAAAATATTTCATGCAAGTTGTGTCATGTTACCAACTTCATGTAGACTCACCATCAATCACCGTCATAATAGAAATCATTACCGGTTTGATGATTTCTTCACTGGTCTTAAACCCTACTAAAACCTTAGTAAAACTCCATCAGAAATTTGAAACATGCCTTTCGGTAATCTCCACAAGTTCTAGTTCCAGTTAGATACACCTTTCCATGATACAAGTTCACCATCCAAACTGCAAATCACTAATCATCACCGATCAACCGATCCAATCAAAACAACTTCTTTATCAGTTAAAGTTCTATTTCATAGAGTCTAGTTCTTTGTCGGTAAACCCTGTCTTTCGGTAAACCAAATCACTTAGATGACAAAAAAAAAAAACATTAGGAACATCAGTTGACATTAGTTGCCATCAATGACAACACAAATATTTGATCATGTCATCTATTCATAGAATCTCAATCTCTTCATCGCAAATAGACTTATATCCTTTACCGGTGTAGTCATCAGTCTTCAACTGCATCACCTCATCTATATCAGTTATGCCAAATGCAAACATGGCTTTTACCTTTTTCTCCTCACCAAAAATATAGTTGAGTTCTTCAATAACCATTTTCATTATTTTCTCAATTCCTTTTATAGCAGGAGGGGTAGTTGGATCCTTATGTACAACTCTACACAAAGTGATAAGAGTGTGATGAACTGGCTGCCATCTTTTTTATAATGTTTCTAATATAGGTTTATTATCTTATAATTTTGCTAACACCTTTAACAAGGATTCATAACCCTTATAGACATCATCCAATTTGTCAATGACATACTTCCCCCTATGTATCAGTATTTGTTCAAAAGTGTCAAGGATCTGATGTGGTATCTTTTGTTAGACTTCTTCATTGGATTTTTGCAATTCATTGATTTCTTTTTCATATCTCTATTTTTCTTCAAGCCATCCCTTATTGTCTTCGATTCCCTCAACTAGCTTGGGTGTAGCATGTTTATGAAGGATGATAGCCTTTCTCTAGCTAACTGATTTCCCTTTTAGTTGATCTTTTCATATTCAATACACTTTTCATATTCAACTTGTCTCTTTTCATATTCAATACACTTTTGTTGCATATTTTTTACTGCATCTTTGGTGAACATTGTAGAATGCATAGTCATGGTGGTTGCTTCCAATGGGGAGGTAAGTTTCAAGGTTTTTAATATAGTTGTGCTTTTGGTCTCTTTGACCATGTCTACCAATTTGGGCTTATCAATGCTTTTGAAATTTACCAAAGCCACCAGAATCTCTATTTTTGGATTATATCCAATGCCGCTAACCCTTCCTCAAAATCAAATTCTACCACAAGAATTGGGTCTTCCTGGTGCCTAGCTTGGTCCAATAGAAACATTTGTTTTATTTTCATTCCGGAAATAATTACGGATTACTTTTCAACACCACTTCCCTTGTCTTGAAGCTGGGGTAATATTTATCTCATCAAACCTTAATTCTTTGAAAGTTTTTGCTGCCACCTCATCGTGTTGTGACTCATCAACACCCATTAAGTTCATTTGATTCTTCTCCTCAAATTATTTCATTTTCATTTTTATCCAATAATCCTTGAATTTGAATGTTTATGAATTCATCATCTTCTATGAATCTTAATAAAAGTGTCACCCTCTCATCTACATGATTTACTAGTTCAGCATCCTCTTCAACTGGGGCATGATAGTCATGTACTTCTTCTTCATATCTCAATGGAGACATGTGTGGTTTCTTTGACTCTTCATCACCCTTCAAGGTCCTCAATGCACTAATAGCTTCATCAGTGTCACCTTCTCCTATTGTATCATCATATAATACCAAGATCACAAGGTCACCCCTCTTTTGCTTCTTTGATGGGGGTGGGCTAGGTGAGGATTCTTGTACTCACATAGCATCTGGTGCATCTCAAATTATAACCCCTTGATGTTTCTTCATTGGAAATTTGACCTCTTTAGATGGGGATACACCACATACAAATTTTCCATACAATCTCTCAAAATTATCTATGTTCAAATCAATTCTCTTCAAGACATCTGGCTCTTTAGCAAAAAATCCAAAAAATTTTGGGTCCTCTTTTCTTTTATCTTTTTCTAATTAAATAAAAAATATTCCATTTCTTTTTCCTTTGAACAATTTCATGAAATGTTACATAGTTCCTGATCAAATCCTCATCTAGGAGCACTTCATGAGTTACAACTAGACTAATATGAATGATATGACCCTCTCGATCACACAATCTCTCTTGATCAAGCTTCAAAGAATAATTTTCTTTTATATATCCTTGCAACTTTTCAAGGAAATTAGATCCAATGGAGAACCCTACATAGTTGGTTACATGGGGCAAGACATGTCCCCTTCTTTATTTTCTCCATGATCTCCTTCTCCAACCACATCATTTGCCACATAAATTCCAAAAATACAATTCTATCTTATACAAATATAGTTAACAAATGGGGAGACTAAGGGCATCCATATACTATAATCAGAGTTTAATCCCCCATACAAAACCAATTATCAAAACTATGTGTGTTTCCCACCTCAATATTCATGGCCAATGACCTTATTACCTTCATCATTTGTGGTGATAACCTATTAACTTGATGATTCAAGGAATGAAGAAGTGAAACAACAATTGCATCATGAAAAACCTTGTAGATATTATCTCTTCATCTCTTATCTCATATATATGACACCATAACTATACAAACACTCTATTTCTTGTGTTGTCCACCATTCCCAACTTCATTTGTTGACCCAACTCTTGTCTATTCTAGTACATAATCAAATAACGCAATAGGGAGTAGTGGCAAAAGTTGCACCCTTTCTTCTCCTTCTAGGCTACAAGTTGTGTATGAGTTTTCCTTTCCACCTTTAGGGAAAAGTAAAATTTGATATTAAAATTAGAGTTGTGAATCCTCATAGCCATATACATCAAAGAAATTGGTATTTTTACCCTAGCATCTTATCCTAGTATCTAACACAAAGAAAACTATGTTCTTTGGAAATAAACTGTTGGCAATTATCACTCATCTGATGGTTTCAGATAAATTCCAGTAGTTGCATATTTCTCTAGGGTTGTCATTGGTGGCAAATCTTCTTGGTGATTCAATCCAGAAATTGTGATTTAGCTTATCCAGAAGATGGAGGTAACCAATAGGCAGTTAACTATTAAAACAAGGTATTTCAATAATGCTTTGATTCAAAATAATCTTCGATGATTGCAGTGTTTTTGGTGATTATTTTTGTGATCTCTATGTTTGGGAAGACCTTTAGGAAGTGTGTGATTATAATATTTTATCCGGTGCTATGTTTTGTTCGAGATTGAAGTCGACTTGGAGCTACACGTTACACTTCTTGAAGCCCACTTGAAGGATATTGTTTTTGTGTCAACCGGATATATAAGATTGATTTGATGATGGATTTTCGATGTGTTAGAGTTTTGGTGATCAGTTTTGGTGGGATTGAGCACAGTTTCACATGCAAATTTGGTTGACAGACAATTTGTTAGCTGACTAAGACAGAAATAGAGTATTCAGTAGAGTGAAGAAAATTAGAGATTTAGTGCTTAAGCAAAAATCATTCTTGCATAGTGAGATGCTAATTAAGAGTTAATTTCATTGTATTTTCTCATTATAATCAAATTGTAAGTTAGTGAGACTTCCCTGAAGGTTGTAGCCTTTGGGAAATTATATTGAGCAGTGAGCTCTAGGCAGTGTGCCTGAATGCAAGTGCATTCCCCATCTATGTAATATTTATGTACTCCTGGCCATAGTATATGAATATTGTGGGTTTCAGCCCCACCGTGGTTTTTTCCTTTCTGGGTTTCCATGTAAAAATTTAGGTGTTGTGAATTTATGTATTCTTTGTTGCATGTTTATGTTGTTCTCTGTTATGCATTTCTAACTAGTGGATAAAGAATAAGTTTGTGGTTTTAACTTCCAATAGACCACTGATTCACCCCTCCCTCTCAATGATCCCTAATTCTGACATAAACAAGAAATTCATCAACTAGGAAAGGCTCACTGCTCACAATCTCCATTGGCCGATTATTCATACCCCTTTTCCAATAGAATGTGAGCTCATCTCTCTTGAAAGTCTTCTTTAGCCTGGTGTAGTCTTGCTTGGACATTTACAAATCAACCCTAGTCAAGGCTTGCTTGTTTAGCATGAAACAATCAAAAATTGTTGGCGTTGTGACTACCAACAATGGTTTCCCGCTAGGCACTCTCACCATCAGAGTCATAGGGTGATTGTTTTTGGCCAATACTTGAATTAACTCAACATTAATGAAAACATTTGGCACAATCAACTTAGCTACATATAGATTCCAAGGGTTTGACACTGAGATTTTCCCATCACAGTTTTTATAAAAATACCAGATTAAATTTCTGCCAGTAATAAATTTCAAGGATTTTTGAGGGTTCTAACAGAACACAATGATATGCTCCACAAAACCAACATAGTATTATGCTCTTACAACCCAACCTGTAAAAATAAAATAAGGGCCAAGGATGCCAATGAGGATCTCAACTCCCATCCATAGGGCTAAATATTAGCCCACCCCCGAGCTAGGGGTGGAAACTCTATTATGAGTTACACTCATACCATGTAAATCATCACATTGTTCATAATTCACCTCCCCTCAACAACACATTTACAACCACGAGAATTCATAAAATAACATATTAACTTAAATTCACACAAAAATCACATTAGAGGTTTAACACATCACACCCTCAGAAGGATAATGTAGCTCACACCCTCCAAAGGGTGTAGGGGGTACCTCCCGAGACATTATACCTTGCATAATTGCTATCCCATTTATACATCTATTTTACTAGCATCATTAGTATATCATGATAACCAATCATCTAACCATGGTTATTTTATAGATTAGTTAATAACATTTATCCAACATATTATCAAAATCCAAACACCTCATCATAAATAGTAAGATCATTCAAATTAAATTTAATCATTGGTTGCCTTACCTAATTATCTTCAATCTAATTACTAAGAGTAGTAATTAATTATGTGTAACTTACCACTTATATATTTCAAAAATTCATCCTCTAATCTAGTTTGTGTTTCCCCTTCTTAAACTATTTGAAATTTTCATAAATCTCTTCCTCCATTCTATTGTCCCCTCATCAAGACCAATGCATTGTCTTAGTAGACTTTTTAATCAATATTAAATCAAGCATCTCTTTATATTCACTTAATTTACTTGTTTTACAAGGTCATTTGTTATAGAATCTCAATCACCAAATATTACATCCAATCCTTAAACCAACTTAAATTCAAAATCACACAATAAAACACCTATCAATGTTTCGAACGCATCCAATAATTTCTATTAAATAATCTAGACAACTGAGAGGGGGGTGCATCAGTTGTCAATTAAAATTTAACTAATTACAAAAATAGATCTGACAAATATAGATTTCAATTTGCATAACCATGAACAAATGATCACATTAAAAAGCACACACAAGAGACACCAGATATGATGCAGAAAACCTAAGGAGGGAAAAACCATGAAGAATGTTAGTTCTCATAATATAAACACCTGATAGGGTGTCACTGTTTAAGGTGATTTTTACAAGATGGCTCACAACCAAAATTGCTCACTACAGGTGGGCTCACTACCTCATGGCTAAAACCACTAGAAAAAGAAAGAGGGCTCATTGCACAAAGGATGTAATGTCCCCTAATTAGTTATACTTAAAATTAACCTAAATTCTCCCAAATTTAAAATAATTAATTAAGTTTATGGGAGTACCTTTGTATACTATTTTCCTGCAACACAAAATTAGAGAACATATATGAAGTAATACTTTTAAAGTTGAAACATATACTAATGAACTAGATTGAGTGATGTAAATTTTAATGTATTAATTACCATTAGTATAGATTTATTAGATAAAATCATATTGTTATATTTGTTAGATACAGTCAGATTTGTTAGATAAAATCAGATTGTGGGTTAGTTGCTTTCCTTAATCATCCAATTCCTTATTACACTAGGGTAGGCTAGTTGGATAGGGTGTCCAAGGAATCCTCCCTTCTAGGCCCAAGAGAAGATACCATATCCCTCTTGGCTCCATATGGAATGTGTTAAGCATCCATCATGGAGTGGCGTACATGGCAAGGTGCCTTATCATCATTCCCCCTCATCACAACCACCTCCTCTCTTAAGCCCAAGAGCATATGCTTCATCCCTCTTGGCTCCATGTTGTAGGGGTTAGGCATACACTATGGAGTGACATACATAAGAGAGGGTCCATCATATGCAATGAACCAATTATGATATTCTAAATAAATCATCTGTGTTATCTAGTTCAACTTCCATTATACCATATTGCCTTAGTGTCTTTATGTTTTTCCATATTATAATATATTATGTTTAACAAGTTTTGCCATATTCTAATGTATTATGTTTAACAATGTTGTTATGTATAATCATTTCAATACTTTTTGAATAATTATATATTATTTGCTTCTCAACTTAATATCATATTAATGACACCTATTTGATTAAGATTATACACATCAGTCATATTTAATGACATACAAATAAGATTTTAATATAAATAAATTGTTGACCGGTTATATTCCAATATTAAATCATAAGTCAGACTTATACATACTTGTCACTATTGGTTCTCTTTCCTTATCCCTTTTGGAAGCCTTGAAGATTCCTAGCTTTTAAATTGCGTTCTAGCAGACCCGTTTTCTATCCTTTTTTTCCTATTTTCTTTACCATAAACCATATTCCCTTACATATTTCCACTTACATGTGCTGTCAAAATTTCTTTCCTTTCTACCTATTCTCATATCCTCTTTTCCTTATCTCCCATATTTTCTTCCTCTCCTATTTTTCCTCCTTACTTAAACCCCTCATGTCTTGGATGGGAAATATTGACTCTATTTAAAGAGTCTTCAATGGGTATATCTTTCTCTTAAGAGACATGTGAATCGAAATGTCTTTTGACCACAACCTTTACAAAGCATCGGTCAATTTAATATTTCTTGTGATTAGTAATAATTAGAGTGAATATTAGTGTTTGTAAATATAAATGTAAATTAATGTTTATTATGACTATTTAATAATTGTTGTGAAAATTATTTAACAATAAATATTGGTTGTGATTATAATTAAAAATTAATATTTATTTAAATATTGTGAATGTTAGTTATGTTGGTATTTTGGTATGGTTTTGTCATTGATGTCACCACCTACTGAAAACTAGCACTCTGGAGATCTAGCAACATTCACCGGCAAGCAACTATTGCACAATTACTGGGATATGGTTCACCGATAGGATATAATGTTCACTGGTACTTGGAATGATATGGAAGACACTTGGTAATGTCGAAGACATCGTGTGAATACTTTGTTTTGAAGAATTAATCATTGGTACATTCGTATTTGCATATTTTCTTTTACTGGCAAATAGGTCCAGGGTTATGTAGGGTTACACCGATAGGTTTATCTTTTCCAGATCAGCATGACACGCTATGGAGATGATTTATTATTGTTGTAAATGCATTAAGCCGACATGTTCAATCAGTTATTGCATCAGATATTATATTGTATGTAAAATATTTTTATTGTAATATCTTGTAGAGCTGACCTACTAAAATTGGTCTTAGGGTATGGTATAAATGTAAGATCTTATTTGTAAGATCAAATATGGAATGCAGAAAGAGAATTGTGTGAAGGTATATGCAAGATTAAGTAGAGGTATACACAAAGACATCATTTGAAGGTGAAGCTAGGTTTTTGTAGAAGCATATCAACATTACACTAGTATTGAATCCAGCATATGAAGATGCTATTTTGTGTAGTACATTCTTATTGGATTTAACCATCCAACTATAGTCAATGTGACTCCCATTCTGTGTTTGAGCAGTGAGCTCTAGGCTGTGGGCCTTTCTGCATGTGTAGAGCCCATTTTTGTACACTTACTATCTATAGTAGTATCATCTGATTGTGGGTAAGGTTTCCTACCATGGTTTTTCCCCTTACAGGGTTTCCACATACAAATATTGGTGTTATGTGTTTATGTTTATGTTTCATGGATTAATCCTTACCAGTATAGAAATTTACTATTAACACTGTCTACCAACATACTTAACTGGCTTACCTGTATTAAGCATTAAGCTGGTTTTTGGTTTTTAGTTTAAATTTATTAGACAACTGATTCACCCCCCCCCTCTCAATTGTCTCCGGGACCTAACAATTTGTATCAGAGCTTAGTACTCTTTTGTAGAAGTTTAACAACTTGAGGAGATCCAATGTCTACAAATTATTTCAGGAAGGATAGTCCTAAACTTGATGGAACCAACTATGGGATATGGAAGATTAGGATGGAGACACATCTGAATTGCATCAATAAAAACATTTGGGAAGTTACAAAGAATGGTTATACTGCTATTGTAGTTGGTCAGACTGCTCCAACTACCTTAGTTAAAGATGAAGAGAATGATTGCAAAACAAGAGAAGCACTTTTGAGCACATTATCAGATCAACAAATCATGGGATTATCAAATAGGTCTACTGCTAAAGCTATTTGGGATCATTTGGAAACACTAAATGAAGGAGATTCCATAGTTAAGATTGCAAAACTTGAAAGCTTCCGAGTTAGGTATGAACATCTGAAAATGGAAGAAGATGAAAGGATTTCTGCTTTTATGGAAAGAGTAAATGAAATTGTTTTGGGTATTAAATGTTGTGGAGGAACCCTAAGTGAGGATGAAATTTTTTGAAAAATCTTAAGAGGTTTTCCACCAGCATATAAAATGAAGCTTATTGCTATAAATGAGTTGAGAACAATGCCTAATACATCAGTAACTAGGGATACATTGATTGGAAAACTTTAAGCCTTTGAAATTGAGGAATTTGGTCCTGTTGCTACTATAAAGATAGATTTGGCCTTTAAAGCATCAACATCATCTACTCCATCATTTGACAAATCAGACTAGAAAGCCTTTTATGCAAGAGAACTTGAAGCAACCAGGAAGAAGAATGAAGAACTTGAAGAACTTGAAGCACTATTTGCAAGCAAAATGCCAAAAGGTCTAGTTGGAAGTAAGTATGAAGGTAAAGCACCCTTTAAATGTTTCAACTATAATAAGATTGATCATATGGCTTCGAGATGCCCTGATAGACATGCTAGACTAAGAAAAGAAGCAAAAAGAACATATAAGCCTAGTCCTGAATATCAAAGATACAGATCTAAGAAGAACAAAGACAAATCTTGTTACATTGTTGATGAAGGTGTGACTAATGATTCTGATGAGGATCTAATAGACAATGGATGGGTTTTTGTTGCTATAACAGAGGATCAATCGGCACCTACTGCTCAACCGGTAGAACAAGACCTAGCAGCTAAAGTTGAAGCAAAGGAAGAATGGATCATTGACTCAGGATGCTCACATCATATGATAGGAGACAAAGGAAAATTCTTGAACTTTCAAGAATACAATGGAGGTTTAGTAAGATTTGGAGATGACAAAGCCTGTTCAATCAAAGGTAAGGGTTCAATATCTCTTGATGGTAAGCATAACACTGACAATGTCTACTATGTTGAAGGATTAAAGCATAATCTTTTAAGTGTTGGTCAATTAGTTGAGAAGGGATTTCAGTTACAATTTAAAAATTGAAAATGCAAAATCATGAATACAACTAGTTTGGAAATTGCAACCGGTAATTAGACTAGAGGTAATATCTTTCATTTGAATAATAGTGAAAAGGCATGCTTGATTGCACATAGAGATGAAAGTTGGTTATGGCATAAGAGACTATGTCATGTAAACTTTGATTGCATGGTAAAACTCAGTACTTCTAAGGCAGTTAGAGATCTACCTAAAATTGTGAAACCTCATAATACAATTTGTAAGGAATGTCAATTTGGAAAACAAGTTAGAGCTAGTTTCAAAAGTATTCTAGAAAAATCCAATAATGCTCTTGATTTAATTCACACTGATTTATGTGGTCCAGCTAGAACTAAAAGCTTACAAGGTGATAGATGTTTCATGCTAATTATTGATGATTATTCTAGAATGTGTTGGGTTACTTTTCTCAGAAAAAAATCAGAAGCACTTGGAAAGTTCAAACTATTCAAAGCAATTGTTGAAAATGAAACTGGTAAGAAAATCAAATGTTTAAGATCATATCAAGGAGGAGAATTCACATCTAAGGACTTTAATACATTATGTGAAGTGAATGGAATTAGAAGACAGTTATCAGCACCTCGGACACCACAACAAAATGGAGTTGTTGAAAGGAAAAATAGAACTATCTTGGATACAACAAGAAGTATGTTATTAGAAGAAAATCTACCACATGTGTATTGGAGAGAGGCAGTTAGCACTGCTATCTATACATTCAACAAAGTTCACATCATAGGTGAAACCGGTAAGACCCCTCATGAACTATGGTTTGGTAATACTCCTACTCTTAAGTATTTCAGAATTTTTGGAAGTAAATGTTATATTAGAAGAGATGAGTATATTGGTAAATTTGATCCTAGAAGTGATGAAGGAATATTTCTTGGTTATTCATCTAAGACCAAGGCATATAGATGTTTTAACGGGAGATTGCAGAAAATTGTTGAGAGTACAAATGTAAAGATGGATGAACAATTCAGAGGAACTTCAAGGTATATAGACTCTGAACCAGCAACAGAAATTGTGACAAATGAACCTACACCAAATCCACTGGTACAGAATGAAGATCTAGTTACCTCGGTATCATCAGAGGATTCCATAGTAATTGAAGAACAACATCAGCAAACTAAGACACCCCGGTATGTAAGATTGAATCATTCTGAAGATCAGATAATTGGAAACAAATTTAAAGGAGTTATGACAAGAGGAAGATTGGCAAATGAAGAGGTATGTCTTATTTCTCAAATTGAACCATCATCTATCAATGAGGCATGTGAAGATAAATTTTGGATTAAAGCTATGGAAGAAGAATTAGGACAAATTGAGAAAAATAATACTTGGACATTAGTTCCTCGGCCTAAAGATAAAAATGTAATTGGAACCAAATGGGTATTTAGAAACAAACTTAATGAAGATGGTAAGGTTGTCAGAAATAAAGCAAGACTAGTGTGTAAGGGATATTCTCAGAAAGAAGGAGTTGATTACAATGAAACCTTTGCACCGGTAGCCAGAATTGAGGTAGTCGGATTATTCTTGGCTTTTGCAGCTCATAAGGACTACAAAGTTTATCAAATGGATATTAAATGTGAATTTTGAATGGAGATCTTGAAGAAGAAATATATATTGAACAACCTGATGGATTTTCTTTAACAAATGACAATGATATGGTTTGCATGTTAAGAAAAGCTCTGTATGGATTAAAACAAGCCCCAAGAGCTTGGTATGCAAGGTTGGATAAGTATCTTTTAAAGATTGGTTTTACTAAAGGAAATGCAGATAGCAATTTATATTACAAAATAACTAATGATGACATCTTGATTATTGAAGTATTTTTTGATGATATAATCTTTGAAGGAGAAGATAAATTATGTAAAGAATTTTCTATTAAAATGCAGCAAGAATTTGAAATGTCTATGATTGGAGAAATAAAATTCTTTTTGGGATTGCAAATTTCACTGACTAATAAAGGTATATTTTTTAGTCAATCCAAGTACTTGAAATAATTACTAAAGAAATTTGGGATGGAGAACTCTAAACTGGTAAGCACACCTATGACTACAAATGACAAATTATCTCAAAGGTATGAATCTACACCTGTTAATCCAACTAGATACAAATCTATGATAGGATTTTTACTATATTTGACACAAACCAGGCCTGATATTATGAATGTAGTATGTATTTTTTCTAGATTTCAAAATAATCCTAGGGAAAATCATGAATCTTCTATAAAAAGTATTTTTCGGTACTTACAAGGCACAACAAATCTTGGATTATGGTATCCTAGAGATGAAAATTTTCACCTATGTGCATACATAGATGCAAATTGGGCAGGAGATGTGGATGATAGAAAAAGCACCACTAGAGGAGCATTCTTTCTTGGAAAAAGATTAGTTTCTTGGTTGAGTAAGAAACAGAGTTGTACATCTTTATCAACAACAGAATTAGAATATGTTGCAACAACAACTAACTGTACACAAGTACTATGGCTTAAACAAATATTGAAAGACATAAAGGTAAAATGCAAGGAACCTATTACTATATATTGTGATAAAACTGCAGCAATTGATATATCTAAGAATTCGGTATTACATTCTAAAACAAAACATGTTTCTATCTGTAGACACCTAAAATTGTCTAGTCTAATTAAATAAATGTCTTTATTTATTTAATTATTTTAAGCCTAATTCTTCTATTAATTAAATAAATATTTATTTATTTAATTAATTCATTTATCCTCTTCTAGCCTTATTTCTCATTTAAATAAATACATTTATTTATTTAAATTACCCTTTTCCTAAATTAAATAAATATTTTATTTATTTAATTATCCCACTTCTTCTATTAATTAAATAAATCTTTATTTATTTAATTAATTCATTAACCTTTTCTACCCATGACACATGTCATTCATCTCTTAATTCCTACACTACCTACCCTCTCATTATTTTATTATTTTCTTTACCTACCCTCTAATCATAGTCGACCTCTTTTACACCTCTCAATCTTATCCCTTCATTTCTTATAGTGTCTTCTATATAAGGAGATGTTTGCTTCATTATCAAACCCTAACTATGCATTCAACCCTACTCAATCTATGCATTCCGATGATTACTCGACTACACTACGCTTTTGAACTTTCATATGTGATCCTACTTGCAACCACATTTCCGTTCTTTGTTGAGCTCTTGTGCACATATAAAATCTGAGAGCAAATATATCAAGCAAAATCAATGGAGATAGGAAGAATGGAGATTCAAACCCTATTGGACATGTGATTGTATAATCTTTGTGATTTCATTTGATTTGCATTGTCTTAGGTAATCTTCATATGTCATGGTGGATCTTTGTTGTTGGTAGGCTAGGGTTTTGTGGTTGAATTCATTTAGTCTTTCATCATTGTTATATCCATTTTCACCATAAATATTTTGGCACGCCCGGTGGGACATGGATTTTTGTTAGATCTATTTTTTTTTGTAGATTTTTCTAACCCTATATTGCTGTTTTGTAAAACAATTTGGAGAATAACCTTGTACAGCTAGGGTTTTGGACACAAAATCAAGATCTTGGAGAGATTCGATCATATCTCACAAATGACTTGAAAATTTTGTACCAAATTTTTTTTGAAGGTTTAAAACAGTATCAAGAGCTCGCAAAGAAAAATTTAGATCTATTGGAGCATATTTTAATTTTCTATGAATTTTTTATGAATTTTCATAAAAAATTAATTTTTAGAGAAAATGATTGAATTTTTTGGATTTTCTTACATTTTTTGAAATCTCTTATAATTATACATAGGATCTATTCTTTGTGATTTTAATTTTGATGTAAAATATTTCCCTAAAAATTGGATCTTTAAAAATTAGGGTTTTTCCTTATTTTGATCAGATCTCACAAACGAATTTGAATTTTGGCATAAAATGTTTTTTACAAGTTAGAAAACTTATCAGAAGTGTTCAGTAAAAATTTTAGATTTTTAAGATCAAATTTTCATTTTATATGAATTTTTAATGATTTTTCATAAACAATTAATTTTGAGAACAAATTAGCGAATTTTTTAGATTTTCTTACATTTTTGGAAATCCCTCAGAATTATACATAGGATATGTTCTTTGTGATTTTAAATTTGATACAAAATTATTCCTCAAAAATTAGATCTTTGAAAATTAGGGTTTTGCATTATTTTACTCATATCTCACAAACTACTTGAATTTGTTGCAGAAATTTTTTTATATGGGTTTGGAAGAAAATCAGAACTCTCCAATAAAAATTTTAGATTTCTTGGATCTATTTTGCATTTTATATGAATTTTTTTATGATTTTTCATAAAAAATTAATTTTTGGAGCAAATTAGCAAATTTTTTGGATTTTCTTACATTTCTGGATATTTCTTGAAATTTTATAGGTGGTTTTTTTTATGATGAATCAAATCTTTGAATTGGTTAACAAAATTCATTATTGAAGGCCCCTATTTCACAAAGTCTTTTGGATCTAAAATTTACCTAACTTCTGTGCTTGCAGGAAGGGGTGATCATTTGAAACAATCCAAATACTAATAAATCTTTGTTGTAGGACCTTGACAAGGATTTTCTTTTGATCTTTATTATGTGCCTTGTTTTCATAGACTAGCAAATACTTCCATTGGTTCACTAAAATTGAACCATTGTCTTTTGTGTCTTAAGCAATAGGCTCTTTTTGTTTCATCTTTAGAGGGCATGTCTCCCCGTGTGGTCATTATGACTACTAGTGAGGAGAGAACGACCCAAGTGGTAGCAAAAGAAAAGCCATCTTCTTCCAAACCACTGTAAATAAATGTATTCATGGTGAAAACTATGAATAACATGTGCTGATTAGTTCATACCGACACTATGTCTCCCCATAAACCCATTTGATCAAATTTATTTGATCATTTGTAGGGCATAACCCCTACCGGCTGGGAGCCTTCTGTATTTATAGATCTGAAAGTGCCACATGTATGGCCACACAAGCGGATACCCTTACTAGCACCTTTTTGTTTTAGAAGCCAAAATCTTTCTAGTTGTTGGGGCAAGAGGTCGGACCTCTGGTAGCGGCCCACACACATACGGTTCTTAATAGAGATACAAAGTTTGCCATGGGGAGTTTTTGTGGGGACTGATGCTTGGCTACCCTAAGAAGTGAGTGTCGAGGGTGGAGCTAGTGGGGTCAAGCTTCTAAATATCTGCTCTGAATAGCGTAGCCTTGGGGGAAACTCCATGTGGGATCAACAACTATTGTCATGGCCAGCCATAAGAATTGTGCTTGACTTATTTTGAACAATCAAACATTCAAGACCAAACATTAAAACATTGTGTCTTTTGTGTCTTCAAGTGTATGCAAAACAAATTTTACATCAAACAACACACTTTTCTTTGAGTCATTTTTTTGAGTCTAAACACTTGCAAACATTGAGTCTTCAACAACATTGTGTCCTCTTGTCATGGAAATACAGTCAAACATTCAGATTTGGTCACAACAAACAACTTCACAAATTGGAAAAATTTATAGTCCAACAAACAAGAGCAATCAGTTTTAGAATTCTTCAGCTTCCTAGGTTATTTCTCCAGGTTTTCATCTAGCATTCAACCTATCTTTGAGTCTCACAAAGTCCATCATTTCTTTACACCTTACATTACATTTACATTTGTCTAAACTTGAGTCAAAAGGTCACTTGCTTGTCCTCATCTTACTTTGTCAACACACTACATACAACAACATTTTGCTAAGTGGTCCCTCATCAAGGTCTATCACCTTTGGGTCTCATTTGGTCTTACTTAGAGTCAAGGTCAACTTACCTCATGTCATGCCCAAAATTTAGGACAAAAACGGAACAAATTTTTTTTTTTTAAAACATACTAAATTAATTAACAAGTTCACTCTCGCGACAAGCGTTAATGAAATTTCCATTATTAAATTCAAGCTAATTCTGAAACGAACTAAGCATCGATAAATTGTTTAATTTTAATTGCGGAAAAACTAACTGGTTTAAATCTATCTCCAAGAGATACCTAGTCATTAGGTTTATTAAATTAATCAAGCTAAAGGAAATAAGAGAGGAAAAATTAATTTAATCTCCCATATGACTATATAGTCTAATCAACCATTTTTTAAATTTCTCTTAATTATCTATTCCAAATTATAATCAGGATTATATATATATATATATATATATATATATATACATATTTGCATATACATATAAATATATATATATATATATATATATATATATATATACATATTTGCATATACATATATATATATATTTATAATTTAATACTTATCCAAAATTATGATCAAAATTCATATATATACATATATGTTGAATATTTTAATTCTAATTCAAAAGCCATTTTAACTTCCTAATTACTATTCCATTTTTATTTTTTTTCCAACCCTAATTAGGGTTCTATTTTCTCACATATATAATATCTAAACTAATTAACTTTTTTTTTTTTTTTTTGTTTGAAAACAAATTGCCCTAGCCCCACCCGAGCTAGGGTTTAACCCATATATTTTTTTTAACAGTCAATATTCTTGCTGGGCCGAAGACCCCAAAGGCGGCCATGGTTTTCTTTATTGCAGGTTACGAAGGAAGGGAGGCGGGCTTGGCCGCGCGCCACTGTGTGAGCCAACAGTGGGCACCGCGGCACCACTGTGTGCCCACACAATGGGCGCCGCTAGCGGCTCCCCACTATGTGGCCACACAGTGGCGGCCGTGGCCGTCCACTGTGTGCCCACACAGTGGGAGCCGAAAGCGGCTCCACTGTGTGTGCACACAGTGGGCGCCGCGCGGCCCTCCACTGTGCGTACACACAGTGGGGTCCACAAGGACCCAATAACATTTTTTTTTCTTTTTTTTTTAATTTTTTTTTTTTTAAAATATATATTATATAAATATATATATATATATAAATATATATATATATATATATATTTATATTTATATAAATTTATAAACATAGTTAAAAGGTGAAAATATTCAAATGTATACTTATATATATTTTTTTTTAAAGGAAAGAAATGATTTACATGCAATAATTTAACACTAATTTAATAAAGGGAAAAACAATAAGTTTATTCAGAAATATATATATATTTATATACATTTATAAAATAAGCTTTTTAAATCAATGCTAACTGAAAAACAATTTAGAATACTTTTTTTTTAAAAGATACAATATACTATTCTGGAATAAAAAGAATTTCATTGAATTTTTTTTTTCCTCTAATAAAATATTTACATAAAACAACTTTTTCCATTAAAATACTTAAAATCTTTCAGCATCAATAAACTTCTATTTTGCCACAAGTAAAATATAGATAAAATTTAAATGAAAACAAGTCTCTTTTTTTTTTCCCATAATTCAAAGAAGCTTTTGCATGCAACACAAATTAACTTTTCTTTTTTTCTAAAAACCCTGAAGTAGAAATAACAAGCTTTTCCTTTTTTTAAAACATCTCTAAGATATTCTACCAATTTACAGGATGTTTCTCTGAATAGTCACAACAATAAAACTTCAAGTCTACTTTCACAAATTACAACTTGCTTCTCTTTTCTATGAATGAGGCATATTTCTATAACAATTTTAAACAAACATCTGCAACTGAGTTTAAGAATCTTCAATAATAATCCTCAGTGTCTTTTTCATGGTTCCTATTCTCTTTCCTCTGAATTTCCTGCATAATAGAAAACACAAATATGACCACGGAGTGCTCACCTCCCAGCCTAGGCTAACTGGTAGCCACCCCCGAGCTCGGAGAACCAATTCCTAGACGAGTAACAAATAGGCAAACACATAGAAAGAAATGCATACAGACTTTTTTCAGACACATTCCCAACTTGGCTTTCACAGCACCACACTTTGGTGATGAACATTTTCAAAGGGTGGTAGTGGACCAATACCCTGAGGAGAACTGCAAGTATGAAATAAACAAGAAGCCACCTCATGGCACAATAAAAATATCAAGAATCTCAACCCCTTATTCCTTATGCCCCCCAAAGGCATTCTAGCCTTATAACCCTCCTTATGACCCCCATTGCACAAACAGGCCATGCAGCAAGGGTCACTCAAAGATCCCTTGTGATCGCTCTCAAAAGAGAGTCTCTCACTCGAGGGTTGTCACTGCTACCACCCTCAAGATCCTCTTCTCTTCCAAGAGTAAGAGATCTTGAGAAAACTCTCAAAACACAACAATTCATAAAGCAAAAATACAAAAGATTTTCTAACACAAACTTTCAAGATCACAGATTTCTTTATACCAACAACTTCCAGACATAACAAGAAGAAGACATTAAAAATAATAATTGAAACCAACCTTAATCTGCCCAAAGGTTATTATGATATCTGATGAAGAGCTGCCCAATCCACCAATCTTTTTCCTTCTACCCTTATTCAATTTCTCTATTCCATAACATTATTTTCCTTCCAATTTTTCTTCTGTCTCCAAAAATGGAGAGTGGGTGATTACCCTGCTATTCCCAAAAATCTTCCTTAAGAAGCTCACTCTCTGAGTTCTCACAGGATTCTAAAAAAAACCAAAAAGAAGAAAGAAAGCAAAAAAATGCAAAAAGACTCTCATTCCAAAAGGAAAAATCTTGATTTGATTTAACTTCAATTTTCAATTTTCGCTCAACTCAAAAAAGCCAATTTTTAAAGCGTTAAAAAGATCATTATAAAGTAGAAACTTGCCTAAAATTACCCCTAACCCCTAGGTATACCTTATGGGCTTTAGGAAACCCTATTAAACTACCCCTAGGTGTTCATTTAACCCATTTTAAACCCCTCTGAAGTTTATTTTCGGGTCAAACATAAGTTGACCACCCCAATTATTATATTCCCAAAGTATTTATGACAACACATTATTTTATTTAAGATTAATTATAATTAAACACTTTCCCACCAAGAGACAAAATAAAACATATAAATTTAAATCCACACATGTGTCAAGTGACACCAATAAAACACCTTTACAAAAATAAAACATGAAATTGCCTCTCATGGTTTTTACACATTAAATTTAATTAACACTTAACACTCATGCAGCATATACTGATACAAATAAAATACAACACAAATGGGGTGTGGTCTCTCCAAATAGACAACCCCTGGCTTACAAACATACATATGTCTAGGTTTGATTCTCCGTAATTTCCATGGTCACATGGTAAATTTCCCGCGCATCTCAATTTACACATTAGTACTTCCAAATAATCTCATATGACATAAAACACATGAATAATAATGCACTACAAGCACTCTGCATACAATATACATTTATCAATCAATACATCCTTCATCCAAATAACTCCACATAACAATTATCATCATTCACATAATTTTGATCCATACATTAAAACATGCATTCCTATTTCTATCATCATAGTAAGTCCTGCAAATCCAATAATGATATACCTCCTCTCATATTTATCCTATTTTAGGATCATATAGAGTTCTTTATCATAAAGCATATAAATGAAGCATCAACATTCATCAATGTTATCAAATCACGAAATCATATACGTTCTACATTCAGATATAGCTGACATACGTTAAATCAAGATTATCTAGTCATTGAATCTTTTAGGATTTTAAATTCATAATATATCAAAATGCACACCACAAGGTGCAATAACTCTATAACTTGGTTCAATTACCTTTCTCACCAATCTATCTATCTAACACAGTCCATTCTATTGAATTATAAAGCATTTATTAATAGGTCAAACATGGTCGACTAAGAAAATCAAAGCTTGGTTTGGGGAGGGCCTTACACCTCATCAAGAGAAACTATCATCTCTTTGGAAGTCACACCTACTCTACTACATACATACTTGGTCTTACACTTTGGACATTGCAAGTAAACCTTAGATTCGTTTACATTCCATCCAACTCTTGGTCTTCCATACTCTTTCCATTTTCATCTAGTCTCTCCAATCTTGGTCAAGACCTAGTTCATGGTTGAAACTCATTCCCAAAAATCTAGTAGAGAAGCTAAAGAGGCTCAAGAGTCTGCAAACATGAGTGCCTATGAATATGACAATGATATCTTTTTTAATTATGATCATAACACATTACCTGACATGAATGCTTATAGAAACATTCCAAATGTTGAGAACATGGATATTATAAACAAAAATGATAGACACAATGAAAATATGGACAACTTTTCCATACATTCAGCAGAATTGGAAGACACCATTATGGATCCTCGTTTCAATAGATTGGTTGAGGAAATAATGAAGAGAGATAGACAATATTTCTTACAAGTGATGGCACATAGTGGAGCCAAGATTCCTCATGATTTTGACATGTCTCAAATAATGGAAAATCGACCTTTGCAACAATCTCACTCCAACATGGATCAAAGGAGACCTAATAGTGGAGGCAATAGAGGACCACATATGGTGCCTGAATCACCATCATCTTTGTTTCAAAAACTAGAGGTCCCTTACACACATGGTCAAGCATATGATACTCATCTTCGCGGACCATCATGGAAGTCTTATGTAGAAAAATATACTTAATCACATACCAATGCTAAGGACCAACCACCAAAGCAATTGGATATTAAAAGGCATGCTCAAAATTTGGACACAAGGAAACCCCATGTCAAATTTGGGGACAACACACTAGAAAAAACTCATGAGATTCCTATAGAGTATGGTATACATGGACAAAAAAGATATGTCATTCCTCAACATGACTCTATACCAAGTGGTCCATATACGCAGCATCATTATAGACCTCCTCCATATGAACATGTGTATGATCAATATCATCCATATATGCAACATGATCCTCCTCCAATTGGTGCCTCAAGCATGGGGTATGGTCCAAGAAGTCAGTCTCCATCGAAGAACAATTTGGAGCAACAAATTAGAGACTTACAAAAAAAATGGAGGACATAAATACATCAAAGCCAACTTACACAATGAGAGACATATGTCCCTATCCATTTGACAAGAGCATTCCAATGCCACCATTTCCTACACACTTTGTGATGCCTAAGTTTGATAAGTACAGAGGAAAAGGGGATCCTAAGGCACACATAAGACAATTTTTCATAGCTTTCATTGAGGTAGCAATAGAAGAGACATATTTGATGAGATTATTCCCACAGAGCTTAGGCGATCAAGCTATGGAATGGTTCTCCCAACTCCCACCTAGAATTAAGTCATGGGGTGACTTAGTAGAGGCATTTATCCAACATTTCTCATACAACATAGAGACAGACATATCAGTCATTACTTTGTGCAACACCAAGCAAAAAGATGGAGTCTTTTTCATCATTTCTACAAAGATGGAGGAATCTAGCCAATAGATGCTCTTGCGAAATCCCACAGAAACAAATGGTAGAGATGTTCACACAAAATGTTAACAAAGACATTGGTTATGACCTAAGAAAAGCTTGTTTGTCCACTTTTAAGGATGTCATTGAAAAAGGCTTAGCAACAGAAAAGGTCCTAATTGAACAAGGAGTCATTAAGATATTCAAGGAAACAAAGATGACTATAAAGGAAAAGACAAGCCAAGATTTTGGAGCAAAAACAAGAATACAATCAATGATGGTGTTGTTGATGCCAATACAGTACGACCCAAAATCATTTTTTCTAGATCAATCTCTACAAACAATCAAGTGAATACTCAAACAACTTCCAAATCACGAAGGAAGTACACCCCATTGGGAGAACCACTTGAGTTAGTTTTCAAAAAACTAGTGGAAAACAAAGTAATCATAGTTCCAGATTTTCCTCCATATGAGCCAAAGGTTAAACCAAATTGGTGGAATGATGATGAATATTGTGAATTTCATAAGAGCAAGGGCCATAAGACAGGAAATTACCATCGACTGAAGAACATCATACAAGATCTCATTGATAGAGGTGACATTGAGATTGAAGGACACTCATCCAATCAAGAATATGAGATGTTTAAGGAACCATTCCCAAAACATGACAAGGGAAAAGCTAAAGCCACAGATGATCAGACCAACTATACCAAAGCATCTTATAACTATGATTCAACTGTCAATCACATTTTGATGGACAATTATGTCTCTACCATTATCATCAAGGACAAAACACCTGAGAATTCTACCCAAAGACCCAAGATTGTCCTAAAAGGTGTTGGATCTTCTTCCGAACCTACCTTTGAATGTAATGTCACAACTCATCGAGGTAAATTCACTTTGCAAGGTGCTCTAGCTAAAAACACTGCTTCCTCATCAACCAAGCCTGAGTATGATCTTGTAGAACAGTTAGGGAAGACACCTACGCTTATTTCAATCCTTGAGCTCTTACGTATATCCCCTACACATAAAGCCATTCTTGATAAAATCTTCAGAGACACTGTTGTCCCCACTGATCTGAATGTGGACCAATTTCAAGCCATGGTGGGATACCTTTCCATTCTACACTCCCTTACATTCATAGAAGTCAGTGACGCCTCCGTGAGTCAGCCACATAATGCAATTTTACACATTGAATTCTTCATACACAAACATTGAATAAAATGAGTCCTGATAGATGGAGGAGAAGGTCTAAACATTTGTACATTGAGCACTATTAAACAATTGGGATATTCAGACAAAGCTATGAATTCTACAAACAAAATTACCATCAAAGCATATGATGATGAAGAGCATTCATCCAAAGGCACAGTCACCTTACCTCTCAGAGTTGGGCCAGTTACAAAGGATGTGATTTGTCAAGTCCTTGATATAGAGCTCACATACAACATATTGCTAGGACATCCATGGATTCATGAGATGAGCGTAGTCCCATCTACATATCATCACAATGGAGTTGAAGTGACCGTCAAAGCCAACCCAAATCCATTCATATATTGCAAAAATATGCGACCTCTATCAAAAATAACAATCCCAGTCAATCAAGAAGTTATTCCTTCATCAACATATGTGGATCTAGAATCCTTGAAACCTTCGACATCAAAGAAAGTAGAGCTCAAAGAAAAATTCAAGTTTAAAGACATGGGATGTGGTGAGTATATTTTTCATGTTGATCAACTACCACTATCTCCTAACACATTGAGTCAACAGGAACAACCTACAAACAATTTGCAATATCAAGGAATTGGGTGGGAACCACCTAGTGTTGTGGCTACTAAGTCTGAATGCAAATCTCCTCTAGTGGTGCAAGCATCTCTTGATATCAATAGTCCTAAGAGTGATTCCATCAAAGAATCTATTGAGTGTATCGCCTACCCTCTTGAGAACTCACATAGATTTACCATATCATCCACTCATTCCATTTCCACTCCACTTCCAGACTTGGATCAACAAGAATTACAAAAGCCCTTACTCTTTGGGGATCAAAAATTAAGCTTTGAAAAGAAAAATCTACAAGTCAAAAATAAAGAAAAGTCCTTTAGTCCAAATCAAAATCAAAAGCTATTGGACTCTGCAAAAATCAAAGTTAAGGATAAAACTCCTATGAAGCAAAAAGAACATGAGTTTATCTCCCCTAATGTCAAAATAACTGGGGGCAAAAGTTCTATAATTTCAAGCCAAAAAGCATACTTGTTGATCCTATGTCTTCATCATGCCATTTTACTTTCACTTCTTTTCACAATCATGAGCCTTCATAACTCATCCACTTGTTCCATACATCTATTCCCTTCTGGCGATACATCATGGACCTTTAATGGAGCTTCCTCAAGGGACTTTGTTATCAGGGATGCCCAAACTTCTTTAGGTGACACGCATACGAGCTTGTGTAGTCCACACACTAGTAATTCTATCTCAGTTCCCTTATCAAGGAAGACAGTCGCTCAACCTACATATCATTCAGTCAAGAAACATCATAGCTACAATCATAAAGTCAAGCCTCACACATTTGAGGTGGGTGACTTAGTTCTTAGAGAAAATCCTAAAAATCAGCAAGACAAAGAAAAGAAGGGCAAGTTCGAACCAAATTGGCTTGGTTCTTACATCATCACAGCAGCATATGGATTTGGTGCATATCAGCTCTCAACCACAGAGGGTGAATCTTTAGAGGATCCTATCAATAGCATGCACCTTCTTAGGTTTTACACATAGCTCTTCAGAGTATCCTAATTCAGAAAATACAAAAAAAAAAAAAAAAATACAAAAAAATCATAAAAATAAAAAAATTTGTTACTTGGTGAAAACCTGACAAACAGGCACCTTGTGACACAAAAAAATTGGAAAATAGAAAAACATTTCATCCAATGGTGAAAACCACTTTGGTGGTGCCCTGGGCAAGTACCATGGTGAAAACTGGGTCACCAGCGCCATGCGTAGAGACATTGCTCCTCCCTCCTTCAGGATTCACTTTCATCCTTTCACCTTGCACACACTCACAACCTATTCATCCATAATAAACTTACCCACTCCCATCATGGCTTGTTATTGATCTACCCAAGATTGGTTCGCCATTAATAATAAACATTCCTTTTCACCCTTTCCATCTATAATAAATCAACTCCTATCTATGGCTAAGGCAAATCCTACGTCTAGTGATGGGTGTGGAACTGAGAGCATCACATGTTTCAAGGAGTACAGTTTCTTCTAGCTTTCTTCAGTCTATCCGCGCACAATCCACAATAAAGAAGCATTTGCATTATAGATCTGCAATAAAGTTTTGTCTTCTCTGCAATAAAGTATTAGTTTCATGGATTTAGTCAATTTTAGATGAGACACAGCAACAATAATGGGCTTCAACAAATCAAATATTTCAATAGACTCAGACAACATTATGGTTTAGTGCTATCTATCCTTTTTGTGAAAGTAAACATTGTGACCACAATCAAATAAGACTTATACAAGTGACAAGAGACACTAAACTTGAGGACTACAGTGAATGTTGGTGTCGAGTCTTGGTTTTCTTTTGATTTTATCTTTTTGGTGACATGTCTTTTAGCTTTTCCAGGATGTCTCTGACTAGAGATTTTATCTCCAGGATGTCTTTGACTAGAAAGGCGAGGATAGGGTATCGTCACCTTTTTTTTTTTTGCTGTTTGTGGATTGTCTCTTAGTAATGCTATGACTTGTCCAAGGATATGAGGACACTGAGAGTCTAGTATGAACTGGAGCATTCCTTGTTTGCAACTTTCTTATCTCCATGCAAATGGGTACAATGACTTTTTGGGTCGAACATATGCCTTGATTGTCATAACCTACTTGCTATAATAAAGCTCAATGATGATAACAAACAAGAAGCTCTTTCACTTTCATATCTTCTATCTTCCATCCCCATTTCTTGATTGACCTCCACCGTCCTTCTTGAGTCCATGTAGCCTACTATCACATGACTGAGTATAATGATGCACCAAAAACATTTACATTTCATGTAGTTGCACCTACATTATCACATGTTAGCATTTCATACATACATATAGATATCACAATTGCATCACATCTTGCACACAACACATATTAGCACATTTTACATTTTCATCATGTAAATAATCATTTGCATTATCATATTCATTTGCATTTCATACATTCACATTTGCATTTGCATAACATATATAAAACATAAAAGAACAAAAATATTGCATTTCATTATATACATATTTGCATCCATAACACAAGCATCACATAGAAACATACATCATGAAACATCTCATCACATAGGTACACATGCATATAGTTGCTGCAAGGATGGATCATCTTATATATATAATCATACATGTCATGATACAATGATGTCAACATACATATGGCTACAAAATCACCTGAAGGTGTCATCATACAAAATGGTACAAAATTGATACATAGGGAGCCCTCTAAGGCTATGATGAAATCCCTCCCTCAGAGCCGCTTGGCCTCGATGGAGTCTGAGACCTGGAAGGACCTACCCCAAGATCATCTCTCCTGGACCCTGAAATACTCATCTCAGTGCATCCTTGTCTCTGTCTCCATCGTAAGGAACCAACTCCCCATCGATCGGTATCCTCAAAATCCTATATACATCCTCTAAGGTGATTGTCATCTCACCCATTGGCAAATGGAACGTGCATGTCTTAGAATGCCATCTCTTAGCAAGTGCAGTTAGCAATCCCATGTTTGCATGAAACTCAGACACACAAAATAAATCGCAGACCCATAACCTCAATCGCGGCTTTGTCCTCAAATATAAGCTTTGGTCGTAACCTCTGAGTCGATGGGAATCTCTCCCATGACTTTAGCATAGGTAAGTACTCCTACAATCAAGCAAATCAATCATTTCAATCATAGTGACACTCACTGTTCATCACAAAGTGTTGCTATTTATCCTAGTGGTACCCCCTGTTCATCACAAAGTACTATGTATTTTTGCACTCCCTGTTCATCACAAAGTGCTGCTTGCATTTGCACTAATTGTTCATCACAAAGTGCTGCTCTTTTTTTTAGTACTCCCTGTTCATCACAAAGTACTTTGTCTTGGTACTCACTGTTCATCACAAAGTGCCCCGATCTATCTTAGTCTTCCCTAGAGGACCTGCTTAAGTGTATCCTTTCAGCAACTTATCCAATTGATAGCGTATGTTCATCACAGAACTACTGATTCGACCTAGAAGACACAAACGTGCTTTCATTACATAAACGCACTTACATATTGCATAGACACGCTTTGACTTTTTTACCCCGCTTGACATTTTTTCTAGACCTACCTAGAGCATATTTATTTCACTACTTGGCATGCATTTATGACAACAATTAATGCGGCAAAGTACAAAGAGGTTTTGTGGTACTCACCAGCTCTCTAGCATCGGCTGGCCTCTAAAATCGGTGAATGCGATCGAATCTGTGAACCAATGCCATCACTGCTGACTACTTTTTTCTATCTCTGCACTCTGATCTCTTGGATGTGTGGATGACAATGAGGATGTTTTCCCCTCATGGTCTATCTTATAGACTACCCTAGCCCTAGCCCTCATTTCCCGAGTCAGTCTTCATTATCCCGTGACTCTATCACTATATCCTATCTGGTCGGTCCATTCTAACCTTTCTTTCTTATTGAGAGATTGTCTGTGATCTTTCTAGACATTTTCATCCAATCTCTCAAGGGGGCATATCATTCCCATCCTGGGGCAACTCTGTATCAGTTCATATTATCTTCTTTGAAACAACACGACAAGCTGCATTGTCTCAAAGAGGGGCAAAATATAGACACCTAAAATTGTCTAGTCTAATTAAATAAATATATTTATTTATTTAATTATTTTAAGCCTAATTCTTCTATTAATTAAATAAATCTTTATTTATTTAATTAATTCATTTATCCTCTTCTAGCCTTATTTCTCATTTAAATAAATACATTTATTTATTTAAATTACCCTTTTCCTAAATTAAATAAATATTTTATTTATTTAACTATCCCACTTCTTCTATTAATTAAATAAATCTTTATTTATCTAATTAATTCATTAACCTTTTCTACCCATGACACATGTCATTCATCTCTTAATTCCTACACTACCTACCCTCTCATTATTTTATTATTTTCTTTACCTACCCTCTAATCATAGCCCACCTCTTTTACACCTCTCAATTTTATCCCTCCATTTCTTATAGTGTCTTCTATATAAGGAGATGATTCCTTTATTATCAAACCCTCACTATGCATTCATCCCTAATCAATCTATGCATCCCGATGATTACTCGACTACACTATGCTTTGAACTTGCATATGCGATCCTACTTGCAACCACATTTCCATTCTTTGTTGAGCTCTTGTGCACATAAAATCTGAGAGCAAATATATCAAGCAAGATCAATGGAGATAGGAAGAATGGAGATTCAAACCCTATTGGACATGTGATGGTATAATCTTTGTGATTTCATT
Source organism: Cryptomeria japonica (assembly GCF_030272615.1). Classification (NCBI taxonomy): domain Eukaryota; kingdom Viridiplantae; phylum Streptophyta; class Pinopsida; order Cupressales; family Cupressaceae; genus Cryptomeria; species Cryptomeria japonica. Next base: position 382,637,206 of record NC_081412.1, on the reverse strand, counting down.
TGATTTACATTGTCTTAGGTAATCTTCATATGTTATGGTGGATCTTTGTTGATTGTTAGGCTAGGGTTTGGTGGTTGAATTCATTTAGTCTTTCAATATTATTGTTGTTATCCATTTTCACCATATACACTATCAAACTTAATTTTCTAAGGGAAAAAGTTGAAGAAAAGGAGATAAAACTGGTTTCTGTGAATACTAAAGAACAACTTGCAGATATTTTCGCAAAACCTTTGCCTAAGGAGACTTTTGAATATCTCAGAGATTAGCTTGGAGTCATACCACCACCGGTAGAGACTTAGACAGTTGATGATTGTCATCAACCTACAGAATAGAAAGACAAATCTTTTACTCCAGTGTTTTGATGAGGAAGCTACTTCTCAGGGGGAGTAGTTGGTATTTTGTATGAACTTTATTTTTGTAACTTTGGCATTTGATGTCAAAGGGGGAGTGATATCTACGGAAAAACACATTATCTTTTTGAGAGATTGGTATGAAAATAAATCTTTGGATAAACACATGTTGCTCCCAGAGGGAGAAATTATTGTTTAAAGAAGATTGTTGGTTTTTGGTATTTGGCACTTTGATGGTTTTTCCATCTTGTGTTGCCATCAATGCCAAAGGGGGAGATTGTTGATATTTTGGTATGGTTTTGTCATTGATGTCAACACCTACTGAAAACTAGCACTTTGGAGATCCAACATCATTCACTGGCAAGCAAGTAACTATTGCACAATTACTAGTATATGGTTCACCGGCAGGATATAATGTTCACCGGTACCTGGAATGATATGGAAGACACTTGGTAATATCAAAGACATCGTGTGGATACTTTGTTTTGAAGAATTAATTATTGGTACATTCATATTTGCATATGTGCTTTTACTAGCAAATAGGTCCAAGGTTATCTAGGGTTACACCGACAGGTTTATCTTTTCCAGATGAGCATGGCATGCTATGGAGATGATTTATTATTATTGTAAATGCATTAAGCCAACATGTTCAATCGGTTATTGCATCGGATATTATATTGTATGTAAAATGGTTTTATTATAATATCTTGTAGAGCCAACCTACTAAAATTGGTCTTAGGGTATGGTATAAATGTAAGATCTTATTTGTAAGATTGAATGTGGAATGCGGAAAAAGAATTGTGTGAAGGTATATGCAAGATTAAGCAAAGGTATACACAAAGACATCATTTGAAGGTGAAGTTAGGTTTTTGTAGAAGCATATTAGCATTACACTAGTATTGAATCCAGCATATGAAGATGCTATTTTGTGCAGTACATTCTTATTGGATTTAACCATCCAACTGTAGTTAGTGTGACTCCCATTCTGTGTTTGAGCAGTGAGCTCTAGGTTGTTGGCCTTTCTGCATGTGTAGACCCCATTTATGTACACTTACTATCTACAGTAGTATCATTTGATTGTGGGTAAGGTTTCCCACCATGGTTTTTCCCCTTACAGGGTTTCCATGTACAATTATTGGTGTTATGTGTTTATGTTTATGTTTCATGCATTAATCCTTACCGGTATAGAAATTTACTGTTAACATTGTCTACCGGCATGCTTAACTGGTTTACCAGTATTAAGCATTAAGCTGGTTTTTGGTTTTTGGTTTAAATTTATTAGACAACGGATTCACACCCCCCCCTCTCAGTTGTCTCCGGGACCTAACAAGTTAACAATAATAAATATTGATTGTGGTTATAAAATATAAATCAATATCTATTTAATAATTATTATGAATATTGGTTAATGAACAAATAAATAGTTTAGATCCTCTTCAAATAGAATGTAAATACCCAAAATATAAGGGATATTATAGAGGAAGAAAGAAAGAATCCACCACAAAGGCACAAATCCCACTCTATTGCAATGCCAAAAGAAACCTTAGGCTTGCTACCACCAATACCAAATAGCATCAGCACACAACCACACTAATCAACCACTTCGCATCAAAGATAGATCTTCCTTTTACAATCAACTTCCCTCTACAAATACTTCTACATATGTTTCATTACAACCATTATTTATATATACTGATCTCCAAATAGATTTTTCAAGTTGGACAAGGAGATAATAAACCATAGTTCAAAAAATAGGTTTTCACTAAGCATTCCTGTGGTGGAAAGGAATTAAAAGTGGACCACACCACAATGCAACAACACATTATCCAAATACCACAATCACTATATCAAAAGATAGGACATCTAGGGTTAACCAGTCCAAGTAAGAAGACTTATGGAGCACAACAATATGTGCCAAATCAGAATAATGAAGACATATGCAATAGAAGCATAAAAATAGAAACACAAAACAAAATTAAAGATGTAGAGAAATATGAAGCTCCGTAAACTCTATTAGACAAGTATCATCAACACAATATAGACTTCCAAAGAATACCTTCCAGACCACCAAACCAAAAAATAAGAATCTCAAACAATATCCAATAATGTGCCAACATATCATGAATATTTCTACAATAAGTTTGAACATCTGAAGTAACAACCAAGCATGAATCATTAATGCAAACATCGGTGGAGAGGAGCGTCAAGTGGAGTGGCGAGCGAGAAATTCAAATTTTAAATCTAGGGATGGTGGGATTTGTGGGGATGGCAGTCTTTCTGCGAGTGGAGCTGGTAATCATGTTGGTCCCCAAACTTCTCAGGGTACCGAGGGGGACAAGACGACAGTCAAATTGGTGGAAGAGAAAGATTCCAAAACTAGGGACCCACATGATAGAGGTAAAGAAAAGAAATGGTTTTCTCTTTTTGGAGTCAAGCCTTTGGTGAAATATGGTCTTCTAGAAGTTAAAAATATCTTTGATCCAGCAATAGGGGTTTTTGCTATTTTTGTTTTGGATAAGCTAGTTGATTTCACTGTGTCTAGCTTAGCTATGACCTTAGTGGGAAGGTTTGCTATTTTTAGACCCAACATTGATGTTGTAAGGAATTTCATAAGGAGGAAATGGATTCTCAAAGGTCAAGTGGATGTGGCAGCTTTGCCTAGGGGTTTTTTTCCTTTTCCTTTAATAATGAAGAAGATATGAATAAAGCGCTCTGTGAAGGGCCATGGATGTTCGGCAAGTCAACCTTGGCTTTACAAAAATGGGATCCTAACCTTCCACTAGATAAGTCCTTTTTTGTATCGGCACCTGTGTGGACGCGTCTCCCTGGCCTCCCACTAGAATTCTGGAATGAGGAAGTCTTTAAAGGGATCGTGGGATCATTTGGTGAACTTCTTTCAATTGACCCGATGATAGCAGCTAAATCAAGGTTGGTTTTTGCTCATATTTGTGTGAATGTTAATCAAATGACGGATATGCCTTAATCTATTGAAATCCTGTGTAAATTTAGAAAATGAACCCAAGCGATTGAATATGAAACTCTCTTGCTTGTTTGTTTTCATTATAAAAAGTTGGCTCATTGGGTGAAATCTTGCCCGCTTAATAAGAGTAAGATTAGTAAAAATGATAGCAACTTTAAGTAGAAATGGCAAATGAAAGGGAAGAATGATGAACTACCTTTAGAGGTTGTCCATGAGAAGGAAGTGATAGAGATGAAAAATGAGGAAAAGAAGGGTGTGAATAGTAACATTGAAAAATCTGTTTGTGATTGTTCTAACAATTATAAAGAAAGCAACAAGGAGGAAGAGCATGGGAAAGAAGAAAAGCTTCAAAAATATGAATCAGAGGATCAAAAGGTTGGTCCTATCATCCAGGGTAATAATGAGATTTCCTATTATGATGCTTTGGCTTCATCTAATAATAAAGAAAATGAGGAAGACTTTAATGAAGCGCAGGACTGTAATATGTCAGATATTGAGCCTTTGTTGTTATTAACCAATGGAAGTCCAAAGAAAATGGAAATATGATCCTGAATTCCCAATGTAAAACTCCTCCTAAAAGTTTGGAAATGGTGGTTATTGAGGAAAATATTAGGATTTTCGGTACTAAAGAAGGAAAGTCAAATAATGGAGGACCCAATGTAGGTATCTCAACTAGAAGCAAGAATAAGAAAGGGGAAGATGTTGGAAGTCAGAGAAAAAAGCAGGGGAGACCGAATTAAAGAATCAGAGAGAACAGGAAAGCTGGAAGAATCATGTTGATGGAACACAAAGCTCCATTGAGTCAGCCTTATCCCTGATTAAAGTATGAAGATAATCTCTTGGAATATTAGAGGGTTGAATGCCCCCCATAAGCAGGATGTGTTGCGTAATATTGTTAGAGATAATAAATTAGATGTAGTACTTTTTAGGAAACTAAGATGTGTAAGGATAAAGTGGAAAGGATTAGAATATTCAAGAGTAATGGAGTGATAGGAACCAATTTGGAGGGTGCCTCAGGAGGTACAACTATCTTTTGGAATAAGAACACTATTATAGGTAAGGAAATTGCTTCAGGGGTCAATAGGACCTTAGTCTTGCTTGAGCATATTAAGGATAACTTTGAATGGGTTGTCACTAATGTCTATGCACCTAATTCTAAAGTTGGAAGAACTAAATTTTGGAGGAGCTTGGTTGAAGACAAATTAAGTTTTTCTGAAAAAAGATGGATGATCATGGGATATTTCAATTATCCTTTAAAAGAGGATGAAAAGATGGGAGGCCTCCCTTTGCAAATGGAGGGTAGACAATATCTTATGGATTTTATTAATGATCAAGCTTTGATGGATGTGGATCTCCAAGGGATAAATTACAGTTGGACCAAGTGAAGAACTGGTTCTGATCTTATTCAAGTAAGGTTGGATAGATCTCTTATTTCTCCTGATTGGCTTTCTAAGTATAATTGTTCTTTGGCATCAATTATTAACATTGGATCTGATCATTATCCCGTTTCTTTCACTACCAATTCAACTTCTGCTAAGCGAAATTTTCCTTTTAGATTTGAAAAAGCATGGTCATCCCACCCATCATTGGAAGTTTGTGTTGCTGAATGGTGGAATTTGGAGATTAAGGGAATGGCATTATTCAGAGTTGCCAAAAAGCTTAACATTATAAAAGCTAAAGTCAAGATCTGGAAAAAAGAGACTTTTGGAGATATCTTTAAAAGTAAAGCTCAAATTAAGACTGATATAAAAGATGTTCAAGAGAAAATCCAAGAGGGCTTTCTGAGGATTTGAGAAATGTTGAAAATAGGTTGCTGTCTAAATACCATGAAATTATCTCTAATGAAGAAACCTTTTGGAGACAAAGATCAAGAGCATTGTATTTGAAGGAAGGTGACAAAAATACCTAGTTTTTTCACTTGACTGCTCTTAAGCATAGGGTGGCAAACATGATTTCTAGATTATCTTGCAATAGGGGGATTTTATCAAATGAAAATGGATTAAGAAAGGAAGCTATGAATTTTTTTAGCAATCTATTGGGAGGGGTGGATGTACTAGACATCAGAAATCAAGATCTTCTTGCTCAAGCTATCCCTCCTATTTTAACTGAGGATGACAACCAAAATCTATCTCGGATCCCTTCGACTCTGGAAATAAAAAAGGCAATGTTTTCTTTTCATGGAGATAAGTCTCCTAGTATGGATGGATTCCCTATGTTCTTTTTCCAGTTTTTCTGGCATATTGTGGAGAGTGATATTTGCAATGGAGTTAAAGAATTCTTTGGTTCAAGGAGGCTTCTAAAAGAACTCAATGCTACCTTTATCGTTCTTATTCCTAAGATCTCTGGAGTTGATTCTCTTAATAAGTTCAGACCTATTAGCCTTTGTAATTCTATTTACAAGATTATATCTAAGGTTCTTACTTCTAGAATTTTGGATATTCTTCCTTGCATTATTTTAGCTCAACAAAATGGTTTTGTCCCTAGTAGATAGATTTTGGATTCTATTATTTCTATTCATGAGAACATTCATTCTTTAACTGCTGCTAAAAAATAGGGTTTTTTCTTAAGCTGGATATGTCTAAGGCATATGACAAAGTGAATTGGCAATTCCTTTTCAAAATTATGAAAGCTTTTGGGTTTAGGGAAAATGTGATTCATCTTTGTTCTCAGTTGACTGGAACTTCTACCTCTATGGTTATTATTAATGGATCTCCTTCTAGTTTCTTCAAAAGCACTAGAGGCCTAAGACAAGGGGATCCCATCTCTCCTATCTTGTTTACTATTTTGGCTAAAAGTTTGGGTAGATTTATTATGAGAAATGTGGAAGAAGGGAAACTCAAAGGCATTAAACCTTCATCTTCCAACATAACCTGTACTCATGAACAGTTTGTTGATGATTCGATCACAATGAGAGAAGCTACCATTAGGGAAGTGAGAAACATGAAGAGTGTTATGGATTCCTATGAAACCACTTCTAGTCAAAAAATTAAATGGGATAAGAGTTCTTTGTTCTTTATCAATACCCCTGAGGATAGACAAAGGAGGATTGAAAGAATCCTTGGATGCAAAATTGTTGATTTTTCTTCAACCTATTTGGGTCTCCCTCTATGCCTGAAGCCTTTAGAGAATTTATGGATGACGCTAGATGATAGATTCAATACCAAGTTGGCGGGGTGGAAAGGAGTCCTCCTTAGCCAAGCGGTAAAGGTGACGTTGCTTAAAGCTACCCTTCAAAAATTGCCTATCTATGCCCTCAGTCTATTTAAAATCCCCAAAAAGTTTACGAAGGCAATTGAAAGAATTCAAAAAAAATTCTTATGGTCGGGAGTGGAAGATAAAAATAGAATCCCCCTTATTGCTTGGAATAATATTTGTACTCCTAAGGCATATGGGGGTTTGGGTCTAAGGAATATCATAACTATGAATAATGCCTTGTTAGCTAAACAAATTTGGAGAATGAAAGGGGAGGAAAGAGAATGCAATTTAATTTGGAAAAAGAAATACCTTTACATGAAACCATATGAGGAAGAATTTATGGAAAATGCTTTCTTTATTGAAGGATCTGCAATTTGGAATGTAGTTCAAATGGCTAAAGATTGGGCAGCAGCTGGAAGAATGTGAAATTTGGGGAATGGGATAATTATTAGATTTTGGGAGGATAGATGGCTTATGGATAAACTGTTGGAAGAAATCCCTATCCTTAAGGAATGGAAAGACTAGTTCAAAAGTAGGTATGGAGTCTTTGTTAGAGACTACTAGAGAAATGGGAAGTTGATTGAGTTCAGCCAACTTTGTCTGGGATTAAAATTTCTAGAGATTTTGTTTTCTACTAAAAATTTTATGGACAATGTTGAGGATTGTGTGATTTGGAGGGAAACTTCAGATTGGAAATATTCTGTGTTTTCAGCAGTGTCTATCCACAACAAACTTCCGGATGAGATCCCTTTGTTGGCTAAAGTGTAGATAAAGAAGTTGATGCCCAAAATTAATATCTTCTTTTGGATTTTTATCCAAAATAAGGTGTTAACTCTTGATAATCTCCATAGGCGTGGATTTTTTTTTCCTAATAGGTGTTCTCTTTGTTGTAGGGAGGAGTAGTCTACTTGTCATATTCTCTACTAGTGTATTTTTAGTCAGGAAATTTGGAATATTATTTTTAGTTGGTGGAAGTTGAGCTGGGTTTTCCCGAACTCTTTGGAAGAGTTCTAGCAACAATGGTATTATCTTTCTTCTAATTCTAAGAATGTTGAGCTTGGAAACTTACTCTCCCTAAAGTATTATGGAATATTTGGAAGGAGTGTAACAACAAGATTTTTAGGGATAAAAGTGCTAACTCTGAAGTGGTGGTGGATAAAATCTATAGGGGGATTTTTGAATGTCTAAATGGAATCAATCATGGTTTAGCTGCTAAAGAAGATTTTAATGAAATAAGGAATTTATCCATTAATAGAATCAGTGTGGATAAGGGTAGGGATGGTCTTGTATGTTGATTTCCTTCTCAGGGATGGATTAAGGCCAATTTTGATGGGGCGTCTAAGGGGAACCTGGGGAAAGCTAGTTATGGGGGCATTGTTAGGAATTTTGCTAGAAGTTGCCTTGTGGTAGTTACTGGGCCTTTGGGTAATCAAACAAGTCATTATATTGAAGCATCAATGGCTTTGAACACTTTGATTTGTTGGAATTGTATTGTCATTGATGTCAACCAGTATGGAATGAACACCAATAGTAGAGATGTATGTGCAACACTGCTATGAAGGAGTACAAGATGTAATATCTTGGATATCACCTTGTGTTGCAAAACACCGGTAAGGTAAGGAAGATAACCTTAGTAGTCACCAGTACACGAGTCAGTGCCTAACTTGTGTGATGAGATAGGGAGATAGTTGAGTGATTTTTTGTGATGAAGAGGCAAGATGTTACCTAAATCACATCAACACTGAAGGAGAAGAATGAACGGGTCTATAAGGTTGCAAAACAACAGGACTACCACCAGATGAAGATGTAGTCATCATGAGAAGCAATGACTGACAGTGAATGTGCTCACATCTAATCACATGTGCCTATTTGAAGAGATATTGCACAAACAAGGAAGTCACTTGAAGAGCATTGTAAGATGCAAAAGACAAGGTGTTACTCCACCAAGTAAGTGGAGCTTATCTCCTATTATGCATTGAGCACATTATAGTTTGGTGATATAAGACTGAAGAGGTAAAGGCAAGAACTTGAAGGATCACACCGGATCTACTGGTGAATTGAGGGAATGCCTTTAGGTGCATGAGATTAGGTTTATGCACTCAACCGAAAGAGAAGACATGTTGAGATGCTTGTATAAGAGAAAGTGTGAAGTGTTTGTCATCTTGATAAACCGGTTGTGATATGGTCAAAGCTAATCAAGGAGAAGGCGAGGCTGAGTAGATGCAAATAGAGTAATATGACCTAATTGAAGATGGATTCTTGTGAAGTTTGATGACATGGTATCATCAAGAGTGGTAACTGGTATGAAAGTCCATCGATAATATGGACAAGGTGCAGATGTAGATGACTTCCCACTAGTTGGGAATGTGCATGCTTTAGTGTGTCATATCTAAAGACCTGTTTAGGTGTTCCACTGATGGTTCAGTAGAGTGTAGACATGATGAATCAACTGGTAGAATGAGAGAACCAAGAGGAAAGAGGAACTAGTAGAGTGTGTGGTTGGTGACCAAGCTAAACCGACATAGTAGTGTGATGAGGTGGACATCGACTATGATGCCATGTGAAGATGAAGTGGTAGATGAAACACAGGTCAGTGAAGTAAGGTCGGTGAGGTAGTTGTGATTGGCTTGACATTAATGGTGACTACAAAGATCAAGGTAGAGTTGCAGAGTTGTGCAGCTTGAGATTTAGGATAGATTGGTTGTGTAGATCGACATAGGCGAAGGAGACAATTGGGCTATATATGGCAATTGTCTAACAAAAGTCAATAGAATGGTTGCAGGTTGTTGAAGAAAGGAGGCATGTTCCGAAAGGCACTTAAATGATGGATATGTATAGATAGACATCTTTGATTTGTGATCCGATCAGATTTGATTGGATTCGGTGTGTCTCGTAATCAGTGGAGAAAACCCAAAGGCGCCAAGTTTGAATTGGTTTTTGGCAGGAAGTCTAGGTTATAAATACATAAGCCTGAGAGATAGATTGTGTTGCTGATGAGAAGAACATCATGTTGATGCCAAGTGACTAAATGTTACTTTTGCACGTAAGAGCAAAACAACCAAGCACTCAATAGATATATGAGAAGAGAGTAAGAGTGAGGGAGATTCACATTGAAGTGTTCAACTGGTAGAAGAGCAGAACCACTAGTATCCATATTGGGGAGAGAGAAAGGTGAAACGGCAAGCAGCAATAGTGAGGAGAGAAAGGAGTGAGTAAAAAGAGAAGAACCAGTAGGATAGTGACTAAGTTGGTGAAGATTCAGTCAGAGTGTGTAGAGAATTGGTAAGGCTAAGGAAATACCTTACCAGCAGGAAAGATTGTATTGATTTGTTACAAGATTCACTTGTAACTAAATTACTACCTTTGTATTTGACATGTTCATATTGTGAACATTGAGTTGTAGCTCAGTGCAAGGCTTGTAGCCCTGTGGGTCGGTGCCCTAAAGATAGGGGTTGGTGCTCCTTTGGGTTGTAGCCCATAAATCAGGTAGGGGTTGGTGCTCCTTGGGTTGGTGCCTTAAAACTCTGTAACAGTGTTTTCATTGTGAGGCTGTATTGGAGCAGTAGACTCCAGCAGCTTTGCTCACCAAGGTTTTTCCCATCTTGGGTTTTCCTCGTACATCCTAGTGTTATGAGATGCCTCTTTGTGTATGATTGTTTTGAGTTGGTATCCTCACTAACCGGTATGTCTCCATTGTGTTTGATCCCATAACCGATATACACACATAAGTTAGTTGAAGGGAAAAAGTTTAAGAACCACTGATTCACCCCCCTCTCAGTGGTGCATTGTGTCTAACAATTGGTATCAGAGCGTAGGTTCCCAGTTAGAAGAGTGTTCTCCAACTTGGGTAGATTCCGGCCTAAGGAAACAATGGTTTGTTTTGTGTCATCCCTGCTCCAATGTTTGATGGATCAAATTATTCTATTTGGAGGTTTAGAATGGAAGTCTTCATATCCTCCCTAGGGTTTGATGTCTGGATGACAGTTGTTAATGGTCTCCCTAGGAATGTCAATCCTCCCACCAGTCCTAAAGAAGAAAGAAGATGCAAGTGCAATGATGAAGCCATGAAGGCTATTTTCTATGGACTCACTGGTGATGTTCCTTCTCAAGTAGAGAAGTGTAAATCAGCAAAAAGTCTATGGGACAAACTAAAGAAACTCTATGCAAATGAACCCTACACCACTGAATCAGCTTGTGAAAATGAGAAGAACAATGCAGCATATACATGTGCAGATGATAGAAGCAATTTAGAGTGTTGCAGTAGCATTGGTGATGTAAAGACTCATCTCTTGATGGCCCATGAGACAAACATTGAGGATCAAACCTCAAAAAGGGGTAATGCAAAAAGATCCCACCATTATGATGTGTTTGACAGTGACACTAAAAAAGTAGAAGAAGATGCAGAAGTGGATCTTGAGTGTGAACTGGTAAGTGCTCTAGAAGAGCTTAAAAATGTTAGAAATAATTTTAAACACTACAAAATATCAATTCATGAGGATTGCAGCCAGTTGAGAACCTACCTTGAAGTATCAAACTAAAAGGTTGGTTTATTGTCCACTCAACTAGAAGAGACAAAAGGATTGACTGATGAGTTGAAATCAGTTTTGGACTCCAAGGGAAGTGAAATGGAGAATCTCATAAATGAATACAAGTTGTTTCAGAATGCTACAATTGTAGAGAAAAATCAGTTGATTAGATGCCTTGAAGAATATGAGAAATGTATCTCAGAGTTAAAGAATCAACAAAAGGATACCAAGGAATGGAGGTGCAAAGATCCAAAGGATGAGCTAGAGACAAAGGATAAAGAGCATCATCAAATAATAGTTGAAATGGAGTTCCTCAAGAAAGAACTTGAGAAATGTCAAGATGAGCTCAAGCCAAGGATGAAGAATGGTGTTGCACGAAGAAACAATACAGCTCTAAAAGGAAAAGGGAATATGAGGGAAGACACTATTACCGGTAGCACAAATAGGAGAAGACCTTTTACCGATAGAAGACAAAGAAATGAAGACAAGCATGGCAGAATAAGAGAATAGATGAAATATCTACAGAGAATGGACAACCCTGGATCCATTCTTGGAGAAGGAAAAATGAAGATGCCAAACTGGTAAAATCACCTCATGTCTGACAGAGCAAATTTGTAAGTAATAAGTCACCTTTCTCTAGTTATTGCTTCAAATGTAATGGATTTGGCCATAGAAATTATGGATGTAGGAAGAAGAACTCACCTTCCTATGCCAATCGATGGAGCCATCCTAATCAACTCAGAGCTAGTTATAGGACATATGAGCAGAAAAGACCTACATGGAACAACATGAAAAGTGTTCTTGCACATGCAAGGAATTCAAAGAAACTAGTAACCAACCAAAATGACATGGTCAGAAGAAGAAGAGTCAACCGGTATGTAAGAAGGTTCCCCAATCATGAGGTTGGGATGGATGATGTGTGCTACTATAGCACTGCTTCTAGTTGTAATGGAGATTTTGAAAGTGAAAGGATCAATCAACAAGAGAAGAAGAAACCTACTCCCCGGACTGAAAAGGGGAAGAAAAGTGAGACCAAGCAAACATGGAGGAAGAAGCAAGAAAATAGGACCATGGACCAACATTGTGCATTAGCTGCACAAGTGTTATCTCCTATAGGTTAAAGGAGATGCATGACTTAGGGGGAGTCACATATTGATCAGATCATTCACCCCTTAGTTTAATATGGTCAAGGAGATGAACAAGCTACTACCGACAAGAGGAAGAAAATGTAATGGCAGTGTGTGTGTAGTTGTCGCCTTGACTACACATGGAAGATGGTTTACTGCTATAGGCAAAAGGAATGGTAACAAAGGTATTTGGAACCAAGAGATAAAAGTAAAGAGGAAAGTGTCCTAGAACAAACGAGAGATCGGTATGTGTAGCATGTTATCAGCATGGATGTTGTTCAATGTTACAGGTTATGTAAGTCAACGATGATTGAGGGATCATTGTTGTAACTTCGGTAGCTTGGATGGATGGGGTTACATCTCAAGTGATAATTGAAAAGGACCTGAATGACTTATGGTGGTCTAGTAGCTGACCTTATGTGCATACAACCTAATGGATCAATAGGTTGGATATGTAACCTGGCAGTTGGCATTGTGGTCATGATGATAGATGTCATGGGTACTAAGGTAAGTACCATTTTGAAATCTGGCAGATGGGAAATAAAGACCATAAATTTTTGGTTCAGGGGGAGTTTAGAGCTATATCATCATATTGATATCAGATAGACTGAACACAAAAGAAGACCAAGTAGATGCTCAAAGAAGGAAAGAGACTGGTGTTTGTTGTAAAGGGTTGATTGGTACCTGAGCTTTCCATCTCAAGTGTTGTTGTTTGAGATGATGTTATGCATAATCTTCAAAGAGGGAGATGCACATGATATTTAGGAGAGAAAGATTCTTGTCAGTACTCAATAGATACAAGGAGAAATATTATCTTGACAGTGCCCTTTGCCATTGTTTTCAAAGGGGGATAAAGTTACTGTAGTAACTTGGATACTACATGAGTTGAAATCAATGCCAAAGGGGCAAATTGTTGGTATTGTATTGTCATTGATGTCAACCGGTATGGGATGAACACCGGTAGTAGAGATGTATGTGCAACACTGCTATGAAGGAGTACAAGATGTAATATCTTGGATATCACCTTGTGTTGTAGAACACCGGTAAGGTAAGGAAGATAACCTCAGGAGTCACTAGTACACGAGTCAGTTCCTGACTTGTGTGATGAGATAGGGAGATAGCTGAGTGGTTGTTTGTGATGAAGAGGCATAATGTTACCTAAATCACATCAACACTGGAGGAGAAGAATGAACAGGTCTGTAAGGTTGCAGAACAACACAACTACCACTGGATGAAGATGCAATCATCATGAGAAGCAATGAATGATAGTGAATGTGCTCACATCATATCACATGTAACTATTTGAAGAGATACTGCACAAACAAGGAAGTCACTTGGAGAGCACTGTAGGATGTAGAAGACAAGGTGTTACTCCACCAAGTAAGTGGAGCTTATCTCCTATTATGCATTGAGCGCATTATAGTTTGGTGAGATAAGAGTGAAGAGGTAAAGGCAAGCACTTGAAGGATCACAACAGATCTACTGGTGAATTGAGGGAATGCCTTTAGGCACATGAGATCAGGTTTATGCACTAGATCGAAGGAGAAGACATGTTGAGATGCTTATACAAGAGGAAGTGTGAAGTGTTTGTCATCTTGACAAACCGGTTGTGATATGGTCAAAGTTGATCAGGGAGAAGGTAAGGCTGAGTAGATGCAAATAGAGGAATATGACCTGATTGAAGATAGATTCTTGTGAAGGTTGATGACATGGTATCATAGAGAGTGGTAACCGGTATGAAATTCCACTGGTAATATGGACAAGGTGTAGATGTAGATGACTTCCCACTGGTTGAGAATGTGCATGCTCTGGTGTGTCATGTCTGAAGACTGGTTTAGGTGTTCCATCGATAGTTCAACAGAGTGCAGACATGATGATTCAACCACTAGAAAGAGAACTGGCTGGAAAGAGGAACTGGTAGAGTGTGTGGTCGGTGACCAAGCTAAACTGACATAGTAGTGTGATGAGGTGGACACCGTCTATGATGCCATGAAGATGAAGTGGCAGATGAAACATAGGTCAGTGAGGTAGTTGTGATTGGTTCAACATTAATGGTGACTACAAAGATCAAGGTAGAGTTGCAGAGTTACGTGGCTCGAGATATAGGACAGATTGGTTGTGTGGATCGACATAGGTGAAGGAGACAATTGGGTTATTTATGGTGATTGTCTGAGCATAGCCGATAGAATGGTTGCAGGTTGCTGAAGAAAGGAGGTGTGTTCTAGAAGACACGTAAATGATGGATATGTATAGATAGACATCTCTGATTTGTGATCCGATCAGATTTGATTGGATTCAGTGTGTCTCGTGATCAGTGGAGAAAACCCAAAGGCACCAAGTTTGAATTAGTTTTTGGTAGGAAGTCTGGGTTATAAATACGTAGGCCTGAGAGATAGATTGTACTGCTGATGGGAAGAGGATCGTGTTGTTGCCAAGTGACTAAGTGTTACTTCTATGCGTAAGAGAAAAATAGCCAAGCACTCAATAGATATCTGAGAAGAGAGTAAGAGTGAGGGAGATTCACGTTGAAGTGTTCAACCGGTATAAGAGCAAAATCGATAGTGTCCATATTGGGTAGAGAGAGAGGTGAAATGACAAGCAACAACAGTGAGGAGAGAGAGGAATGAGTAAGAAGAAAAGAACTAGTAGGATAGTGACTAAGTTGGTGAAGATTCAGTCGGAGTGTGTAGAGAAATGGTAAGGCTGAGGAGGTACCTTACCAGCAGGAAAGATTGTAATGAGTTGTTACAAGATTCACTTGTAACTAGATTACTACCTTTGTATTTGAAATGTTCATATTGTGAACACTGAGTTGTAGCTCGGTGCAAGGGTTGTAGCTCCTTGGGTCAGTTCCCTAAAGATAGGGGTTTGTGCTCCTTTGGGTTGTAGCCCATAAATCAGGTAGGGGTCGGTACTCCTTGGGTTGGTACCCTAAAGTCAAGGGTTGGTGCCCTAAAACTCTGTAATAGTGTTTTCATTTTGAGGCTGGATTGGAGTAGTAGACTCCAACAGCATTGCTCACCAAGGTTTTTCCCATCTTGGGTTTTCCTCGTACATGTTGGTGTTATGAGATGCCTCTTTGTGTGTGATTGTTTTGATTTGGTCTCCTCACTAACTGGTATATCTCCATTGTGTCTGATTCCATAATCGGTATACACACATAAGTTAGTTGAAGGGAAAAAGTTTAAGAACCACTGATTCACCCCCCTCTCAACGGTGCATTGTGTCTAACATGATTATTACAAAAGATCTTAATCATGATAATCTATGGTTGGAAGGAGACTCACTTAACATAATTAAATGCCTCAAGGGTGAAATTGAGCCTTCATGGACTATAGAAAATATTATTTTTAAAGCTAGAGAAATAATTTATATCTTTAAATCTATTATTATAAAACATGCCTTCAGAGAAAAAAATGGGGTTGCGGATGGGTTAGCGAACCTTGGCGTAAATTCTGAAGCTCAATGTATATGGAATGGGGAAGTTAATATGGATTTTAATATTAAAGAACTTATCAAAAAGGACAAATTCATGGGGAAAGAAGGATCGCACGATTAATCATGAATGTTGTAATGAGTAATATTCAAATATTTAGAAAGGTAATGATGACACGTCAAAAGGGCAGAGTTCTAATCAAGAATATTAATTCTCCACACACTTTGTGGGTATGCATTTTCCAAAATTTGAGTGTCATTGGGAAGAAAGCTCTGAAGTTGTAGAAGAAGAGAAATTGTAAATCTAAAATGGGGGGGGATATAAGAAGAGAGGAACCTAATAATATTTCTACATGAAAGGAGATGCCTAAGGTTTGGGAAAAGCTGGAGAAAGGATTCATGATGAATTTTATGGAAAAGCTGGTCGACTATGATAAAGGCAGAGTTAACCTAGTTGTAACCAAAGTCACTGAAAACTAGATAAACGTCTCCTTCAAAATTTATGGTGTGAGGTTTAAGTTGGATGTAGATCTCATTGCGATGGTTACAGGTATGCCCCACTCTAGTCTTAACTTCTTTAGAGACTTGAAAGTGTCTAATAACGCAGTTAAGCTTTCTCCACGTAAAGAGAAGAAGAGAGCGAAAATAGGAAAAGCTACGGGGGGTATTATGATGCTTCCAATATTAAAAAAATTTGGGGTTGTGTGCTTAATGCAATTATGGAATATATTACTATGGAGGGTCATTTTACCAGGGTCCACACATACCATTTTGTGCTTTTAAGTCATTTTAGACATGAGAAGAGGATTTCTTTGCCCTATTACCTCTTTAGGTCTCTGTTGTGGTCTCTGAATAAGCACAGCAAGAACCCTTCTTCGCCTGTGCTTCATTGCTACCTTATTCTGCTCATTTATGAGCATTGCAAGAGTTTGGCTATCCAGGAAAATAAGAGATTGTTGGTGTCATCGGGGAAAGGAAAGAGGAAGCTGGAGGAAGGCGGGTCTAGCAAGGATGAGGGGACACAAAGCAAAAAAGGTAAAAAAGCTATTATGGAGAAAATTCAAGAGGACAAGGGTTTAGAGGACATTGGAAAAGATGGCAGTGAGATGGAGACTGATGAGTTTGAAGGAGAGGAGAGTTGGAAGGAAGAGGAAGTGGGGTAAGAGGAAGGAGAAGCTGAGGAAGTCTCTGATCAAAATAGTCCAATCCACGGTGTGGGCATTGGAATTGTTAATAACGAGCTTATGGAGGAATAGGACAAGATTAATGAGGAAAGGGAAATGGAAATTAAGCAGGAGAAGGACAAGGAAACTGAGTAGGAGAAGGACAAGGATAATTGTAGGGATCAGGATAAAGTTGGAGAGGGGATAATTCTGGGTAAACTCAAAAACTAGTTCGAGGCTCATATGGGGTTTGATAGGTGGGTTTATGAAGGAATAAATAATCTAGAAAAAATTGATAAGTAGTAGGAAGAGAAAGGGAAGAAATCTGAAATAAACCAAGAACAGTGGAATAAAGGAATGGAGGAAAAAGTGGAGAAGTTGGAAGCTTAGATTGGTAATTTGGAGGAAGGAAAAACAACTATGAAAAACTTTCTGCTAATGATTCTGGATATTCTTTCCTCTGTGACTCAGAATATAGAGGAAATTACCAAGTTCCTCGATGGTTCCAGCACCCCCAAACCTGTCATGGATCTAGATATTGATGAGGATGCTATCAAGGCAGGAATAGTGGAAAGTTCTCCTAGTGGTGCAGTGAAAAGAACAAGGGGCAAGCATGAAAAAAGTTGTTGTGGCCTCTTCCAAGGAAATCAAAAACAACCAAGCATGAAAAAAAGAATCAGTACATTGACATTAATGACAACCATACTGAAACATAAATTATCTTCACATTTGTAATAAGCTCAACACTTAATTATTTGCATTTACCACTCCACTAACTCTCAAGCTAATAATTTAATTCAATCATTTATACAATGGACACATCATTAAATTTTTTTGATTAAGGAGAAAAAGGAATAGATAAGATACCATATGATTAATCCATAAAATCCATAGCACACCACAGTCAAGAAAAGTTATGTATTTTAATATTAAACATGATCATCAAAGAGTCATGTCAATTACACATAGGGGGTAGGCCTAACACTCCTCCCTCCCCCCCCCCCCCCCCCCCCCACTTGGATTAGACTTCCTCCTAGAAGTCACTATAGCTAATCATCCCAATCCATCTTAAATAAATAAAAATGTTAACCTGTGCAAAAATAATTTTAATCTATTACCAATTTTGATAATCATATGCTAAGGTATATAATCATTAGAAGACTCAAGTTGTCTACTCAAACTAATATAAATAATCATAATTAATATGGTCACACAATATACATGGAACTTCATTAAAAATATCATATTTATTGGGAGAGGTGAAGGTGACACATTATTGGATCTCAAATTGTAATTTTCTATTTAACTCCTTTGGAAAGAGATAAAAGGGCTTCTGACATTCATTTTGGGTTTTGGTCACTTCCTTCAATTTTGGTTTAGGATTATAGTTTTCATTTGGAAGATTTTTTATTCCTTTGGGAAAGGCTTGGATATTCACTCATGGAGAGGAGAGAATTGGATGCTTATGGAGAGGAGAGAGAAAGAGTATTCACTCGCTCATTTAATGAAGAAAGGTTAGGTTTCCTTATCTTATTGGTCAATTGGAATGTTTATGAGTATTGTTACAATGGGTAATTTTAATGTTGTTATAGTATATGATACAGTAGTAGTAGGATATTTTTAATGTAATTATAATTGGATTTAATTATTGAGATGTTTCTTATGTGTTTAGTAAAAAAAAATATTGTGGGTGAGCTCAAGGTGTGTCATGTTACACCTTGTGAATAGTGGGGCATGACAATTAATGCAAATCACACATACTATAATGGCCACACACACAAGGATCATACATCAATGAGAAAAATGCATAGATACATATCCTCATCATCAAAATAACATCACAAGAGATCGCATACATAATACATATCAATGCTCTACTCAAAGAGCAACCTTAAGGTCTCTAAGTCAAGAATTCAAACTTGAGTTGATCCCAAATCCCAAATGCAAGTGGGTGAACTCACAAAGTTGGTTCTCACTTTTTGGTACATCCTGATTTTTGCTGAAATCATACTTTTTTAGAAAATATAATGATTTAAGCTTTGAGAGGTCCCATTTGAAGTAATTAATTGAAGAGAGTTAGATCAAAGGATCTTAGATCAAAATTTCTTGAATAAAACCTCTCTACTTCTAAATCACACTTGCAATGGAGTCTCTTTTGCATCTATCAAATGCTGATAAAAAACCAATTTTACACTAGCTTTTGAGGGGTCAAACGAATTCATTTAGAAGTTTTATTTTCTTAAGGATCTAGTCCTTATTATAATCTTTCCAAATAGTATAATTTTTAATATATTTAATTTCATTAATATATTTTTATTTTATTTTTTATGAATGTAGGTTTTTCACCGAAATTGAACTTCTTTGTTCAATGCATTGGAAAAAAATAATAAACTAATTCAAAAAAATTCTGAAAAATATCTATGCACTAGGTATTGATGTCTTCTTTCTAACAAAAAAAATAAAACTGAATTTTGATATATATAGAACAAGTTATGTGTTCAAACGTACACCTATATCTAAATTATAATTAGTCGAACTTCAAAAATTAATAAAATAAAAAATATTCAACATATCACTATCAAACCAACTACATGCCCTGGGTATTGATGTTACAAACCAAAATTTAGCAGAGATAAGTTTTTATCATACATAGAAAAAAAGTTATACATTTTGGGATGCACATCACTCACAAAAAATGTTGTTTGCTGTAAAAAGCTACTTTTGAGGGAGATGGAAAAATTAATAAAATTTTATTCAAAAAAATTTGAAAAAACTACATTTAGAATCTACAAAAAAGATGTTACAAATCACTAGTTCACATCATCTTCAAATTCTTAACGGTTTAAAAGTTATAGGTGTCAGAAAGTGAAGGTTTTTTGCAAAATGTTCATCTAAGTGTCAAAGTTGGTCAAAAAGTGGGAACCAGTATTGTGAGTTCACCCAAGTGTAATTCTCAATGGAAACTCCAAGGAGAATACCTAGACAACACAACTCATCTCACTCAAGGCTAATTACGTCTTGAAAATCCAACATAAAGGTAAAACAACCCAAATGGACAAATTGGGTAAAGCAAATCATGAGCACCACTTTATGAATTAAATGTGCACCAACATGCATCAAAAGAACACCAGAATGCATCAAATGCACACTGGGATTAAAAATGAATCATTTGAGCTATTAGATATGCATAATTTCTATTCAAATGCACACCTATGGGTATCCATTGTGCCAAACTATTCTAGCAGAATCATAAAGGATAAAAACCAAAATTGACTGAAATTTCAAGGCAAGGGAGGCAAAAACTAACAAATACTAGTGATTCTTTGTTAGGATTCCCACTAATACTAAGAGGGGGGGGGGATGAATTAGTATCTAACTGGTTTAATGATTTTCTTAACTTAAAACATGTAAAGCATATCAATACTGTATACCGGTAAATAGAAAGTAATGCAATAAATAGAGATAACAACAACCACATGAAAAATACACAACAACACAGTAGTTTAATGAGGAAACCTAGTGTGGGAAAAACCTTAGTGGGATTTGTGACCCACAATATTCACTTACTAGCCAATAAGAGAATATTACTTCTACAATAGGGGCCTGCACATGCAGGAAGGCCAAGTGCCTAGAGCTCACTGCTCAATTACAAAATGGGAAGTCTCACTAACTTACAAAATGGATTATATAAATCCAATGTCTTGTACTGCTTCAAAATAGCATCTACTATGCCAGATCCAGTACTGGTTTATAGGTCTTCTTCATACATAAACCCTTGACCTATAATTCGCATAATAGGTCTGCCTTATTTCACCTATATATTTTCTTCCATCTCTTACAAAATGTTCTACAATGATCTCTTATATATATGAGTCATTTTACAACTTGCCAAGTCCGCTTACAATGATTTTACAATAATTAACAAAATATAGTACAAACAAAATTCATGTCAGCTTCTGTGCCGATATGCTTCCTTTTATTGCCGGTGGTCTCTATGTCGGTGTAGAGTCTGTCTTTTCCGGTGCCGGTAAATTGTCTTGTTGGTGTCATAGGATTGTAAGGTTGCCATCAATGACAAAACCTTTAATCACCTACAATATCTCATTGGAGTGTGCATTTGCCAACAATCTCCCCCTTTGGCATTGATGGCAACACTCATGAGAAAAATCCAAAAATTGTTATCCAAAAGAGTCTGCCGGAATTGTCTTACCAAAAATTAGTGTACCAAAAGAATATGTGCTCCCCCTGAGCTGATAAGTCATTTGCTGGTTATTTTTCTCATTCCACTACTCCCCCTTTGGCATCAATGACAAAGGTTGTCAAAGTGTCAATTGAGTGTGGTTTCCTGTTTCATCCTTGTAACTGTTTGGTTACAATCTGAAAAAGATGTGCCAAAACCAGATTCAGGCTCTCAATGAACTTTTTGTTGTCTTTTATTGTGGCCTCAGTCCTCTGAACTGTACCAGTGAGGTGTTGCATTTTCTCTGCCGGTGTTTTCTATCCTTGAATCAAAGCATCAAATATGTCTTTTCTTAAGGAGGTGAGGTAATCCAATTTTGGACTATCTCCATTGTAGATCTTTAGCCTTTCCTTTTATTCTTTCCTTATCTCTTTCCCACTTTAGTAGTTCTTCCTCAAAACCTGTTATTTTCTACTCAAAAACTGATAATGAATCAGATGAATTAATGAAATTATCAGCTAGTTGATTTATTTCCTCCTGCATCTTGCTGATCTTCTTGTCTATATCAATTGTCAAAAAGTTAGTTTTACATATATCCCTATACAAAGTTTTAAATTCCTTTAATGTACTACACGGTTCCTGGTAAAAGTGTGTCAAATTGCCTTGTACACTTCTTTATTTCTTCCTCAAAGAATTTGTGTTTTTCTTTCTCTAATCTCTCCTTGAATGCTTCCTCTTTTATTTGTTCAACTGTCACAGTGTTGTCAGTAATATACTTAGACAAAGTGTCAAGTTTAATCAAAGAATCTTTATTATCTACATTACATTTAGGTGCTATCTTTTTCAAAATTGCAATGGTATCATCTATTGCCTTGTATGCTTGTGAGCTACAATCTGTTATCTTCTTTATGGAATCCAAAAGAACTTTTGTTACATTAGTTGATTTGAATTCTGTATTTGAAGAGCCAACACTCTGTATCCTGTCGGTGGGAGCAATTTCCTTGCTTGTGGTGAGCTCTAGTAGGTCAGTTTGTGTTTCCATTTCTTTAAGAAAAGGTTTGGATTGCTCAGCTGATGTCGGTGGCACTGTGTCTTTATGAACCTGTTGTTGTGATGGAGCCTGTTGTTCTATGTTGTCACCTGTCGGTTTACCTTCTGTACCATTTGTTACCGGTGGCTCATTAGCCATATCTATTTTCCCAATTTTATCCTTATCTACCACAATATTGATTTTTTGTGTGTCAATGTCAACTGTATATAACACCTCAGAATTGGGATTATTGTCCTCTAGTGGTATGTCCATACTCTTACTAGCTAGTTGATTGTCAGTGGTAACTACCGGTGGAGTATCCAGAGGCGGTGGGCATAAGTTATCTTTTATTTTTATGCTAGGTGGTCCACCAACCTTTCCTTTTCCCTTATCCTTATCCTTCTAATATACTTTGATGGGTTTAGGGTTTCTATATTCTTCCTGCTTTTCCTTCTCTACAAGGAATATGTCCCATGCATTAGCAGTTTCCTCTGCAACCTCATTTACTCTACCAACCATAAGTGCTACATGTCGGTGTGCAGTTGAAAATACTGACCGGTTAGCCTTAGAGATCAGGTCATCTATCTCTTTTGGTGAGTTAACTGGATATACAATAAGTATTTTTTCCATTTTTATTTTCTTATCAAGCTCTACAACAGCTTGCCTTCTAGCTTCAAGTCTTTTAAATAGTTCTACTGGTAATTCATGTACAACTTGCATTAAAAATTTCTTGTAAATGTCCGAGTGTAGAATTACACTATTTTCAACTTTCTCCTTTTCATCAACTGATAATGAATCATATAATTTATTGATATTTTTCAGCTTTCCATCCTCTGTAATTTCACTTAGAAGTTTGTCAATTGGAGCAATGGTTTGTTGTGTCTTCTTCTTGGGTGTTAGCTTCTTCTTTGGAGTTACTTTTCTTGCCAGGGGCCTTACTACCTGTTGTTTCTATCTGGTTCTTCTAGGAGAAGGTGTAGATGTCGGTGAAGGTTCCCTTTTTCTCACAACTCTTTTAAATGTAGCTGGCATATCACTTTCCGAAGAAGTTGCAACCGATGAAAGGTGATTTTCCGGTTGAAGTGTTTCTAACTCATCTTCAGTAATACTAGTTTGTTTAAGTACATCTTCTTTGATAGCTTTAGCTTGTCTAGATCCTCTTCTAACTATTGCTTCCACCTTCTTTACCCTTTTCTTTGATTGGATTTGATTTTCAATAGTCTCAACACTGCCAAATACCTCTTCTTTAGGTTCCTAGGGTGCTTTCAGGAGGGCTTTTGCATATGTTTCAATTATGTGGTCATCAGTTTCATAACCCATTTCAGTAACCCAAATGGTTCTTGGGATAACTGCCTCCATCCAAATCTCATCCTTCTTAATAACAAAGCATATTTCATCCTTATACTTATTTACAATTGCTTGTGATAATCTGACTCTGGTATTCATCTGGGCCTTCAATGCCTGAAAGTACTCATTTATATTCTTTTCTCTATTTTCACCCATGTTATTTAGTAAATCAGATAATTGTTTGCCTATCGGTATATCAAAACCAAGATTTTTATTACCAATACTGAGAACTTGTTTTGTTATGTGTAGCATTAAATAGACAAGTAGGTTTCCAAATCTAAATGTCCCCTTTTTGTCTTTCTTTATCTTTCCAAGATTGTCAATAAGTTCATCTTTCAACCATTCACACACATCTATTTTTGCATTATCTTTAATCATATCATGGGCACTTTTTATGCATAGGCTAGAGACTGAATTTAACCTGTTTGCATGTGTGGTTTTGTAGCCTAAAATCATGCTAATGAATCTGACATTGATGTCGGTTACATCATTTACTCTTAAAGATCTCTTATCAAATGTTGCACCTATTAGGTTAGTCACTAGGTCATTTGAGACCTTCTTTGTTTTATCAAGCCTATTACTGGTGGAAGGTAGCCATGTCATAGCTTTTATTGCCTCTTTTGTAATTTTATGAACTGAGTCCAACCAGAAGAATTCACCATGAACCCTACTTGGAACTATGCTTATAACATCCTTAGGGAAATACGGAATATTGAGAATTTTAGTGAATCCTAGGGTTTCAACTATTATATGTTCAAGTTTCACATTATTGGAATCATCACAAATTATAGTCTTATACATGCTCTTGATTTCCTCATCACCTAATTCTTCTATGTGACAATGAATGTACATTCTAGGGTCTTCAGCAAAAACTACTCCTTTGGGAATTTGAGAAAATGCACCAACATTATTATCTTTCTTGGAAATCTCGGGAACTAACTAGAATACGAGTCTAGGGTGTTTAATCACTTCGACTATAGTAGGGTTTTCTATGAATTCAGTAACAAATGAAGAAGCTATGGATATAAATACATTTATCTGCCTTAAGGATGATTGCTTGATGAATTTCTTCTCTTCTTTGCTTGGAATGCCTTCGCTCAGGAATTTTCGCGCTCTTCGAATGTTTGAATGCTTGGTGAAATGAAATTGGAGCCAAAACACTTGATTTATGATGTTAATTTTTCCAACCACCACATTTAGTGCTTGCCGGTTAAGTAATGACTTAACTTATCTACTGGTATAGAAGTAATTTCAACTTCTCACCATCAACCAAGGGAATAATAGCATGTTTCACATTTGATTGCTAAACCCTCAAGGGAATTTTCTTCAGTTAGATGAAGAGTCTCTTGCCGGTGGAGTGTTACTCTCTTCTGCCGATGGAGTGTTACTCTATTCTACTGGTGGATGAGTGTTCCTATCACCATTTAGATTTGATTTCTTGATCCATTGTTTTGAGAATTCCTTCTTTACTTCTTCAGCTTTTTCTTTACCTTTTAAACTAGGACCTTTGTTATTTACGGATGAGGACTTGCTTCTACAAAATTTTGCAATATGTCCAATCTTGTTATAGGCATAACAAGTCACATTATTTTTCTGAATAGATTTCCCATATCCTATTTCGGTTTGTGTTCTGCATTGATTAGATAGATGTCCAAATCTTCCACAAACATAACATCTTACATTCATTTTGCAATTCTCTGAATTGTGACCAACTTTGTTGCATTTTGAACATTGACCGGTGGGTGTATTTGTGCTTTGATAATTTCTAGATCTACATTGATTTTCTCTATGACCATACTTATTACAATTAAAGCATTTGTCATTAAATTTATAAGTAGTAGGTTGTCTTACCGGTTTGCCATGATCCTGTGTGTTTGCAGTACCGGAGCTTTCACCAGCTTCAAAGCCAAGGCCATTAGTGTCACCATTTGGTTTTTGATTCTTCAACAAGTCACCAAGTTCTTCTGAGATTTTCTTGAATTTTTCTTTATGTTGATTTGCAGCAGCCAGTTCTCCTTCCAAGATACCTTTTTGTCTCATGAGTTCATTTGAGTCATTCCGTGCATGCATCAGATCTATCTTCAACATATCATTTTCATAACTAAGTCTTGTGTTCTCATTTGCAGCATCACTTAGTCTTCTAGTCAAATCTTCTTCATTCTTCTTTCTATCTTCAATTTCTTTACAAAATCTCATAGTCATATCCTGCATCTCTTTCTTTGTTGTCATGTTTTCTTGTTTCAGCTTATTCATCAGATCACTAAGATTTTCCTTTTCATCATTCTCATTTTGCATTTTTTCATAAAGTTCTCTTCTCTTGTTTCTTGTAATGGTAATATTTTCTTGAAGTGCTTGAATAATATCTTGTGCAGCCTTTAGATCATCTTCAAGTTTGATATTTTTCAATTTTTCTGCATCATAGTCTGAGAGAGCTTCTTCTAGTTGCTTCATCAAGTTTTCCATCTCTACTGGTGTCAAGATCTTCCCCAAGCTGTTAGGCTTCTGAAAATAGAGGACCAAGCTCTGATACCAATTGTTAAGATTCCCACTGATACTGAGAGGGGGGGTTGAATCAGTATCTAACCGGTTTAATGATTTTCTTAACTTAAAACATGTAAAGCATATCAATACTGTATACCGGTAAACAGAAAGTAATGCAATAAACAGAGATAACAACAACCACATGAAAAACACACCATAACACAGTAGTTCAATGAGGAAACCTAGTGTGGGAAAAACCTCAATGGGATTTGTGACCCACGATATTCACTTGCTGGCCAATAAGAGAATATTACTTCTGCAATAGGGGCCTGCACATGCCGGAAGGCCAAGTGCCTAGAGCTCACTGCTCAATTACAAAATGGGAAGTCTCACTGACTTACAAAATGGATTATATAAATCCAATGTCTTGTATTGCTTCAAAATAGCATCTACTATGCCAGATCCAGTAGCGATTTATAGCTTTGCTTCATACATAAACCCTTAACCTACAATTCGCATAATAGGTGTACCTTATTTCACCTATATATTTTCTTCCATCTCTTACAAAATGTTCTACAATGATCTCTTATATATATGAGTCATTTTACAACTTGCCAAGTTGGCTTACAATGATTTTATAATAATTAACAAAATATATTACAAACAAAATTCATGTCGGCTTCTGTGTCGGTATGCTTCCTTTTATTGTCGGTGGTCTTTGTGTCGGTGTAGAGTCTGTCTTTGCCGGTGCTGGTAAATTATCTTGCCGGTGTCATAGGATTGTAAGGTTGCCATCAATGACAAAACCTTCAATCACCTACAATATCTCATTGGAGTGTGCATTTGCCAACATTCTTGACCACCCAAAATCATGAAGGTGAAATCAAAACACCATTACACCCACCTCACAAAAATTTGGACAAATTTCCCCTTCTAAACCCTTGGTTTTTAAAATTGAGAGCATACAATCAAGGAATCCTCTAAATGAAGGAATTCAAATTGCAAGAGTGTTGAGATTTATACCATAAATCATTTGCAACTTACCAAAACCAATTCAATTGAGGAATAAGGGAGAAAATTAAATATCTACCTCAACCTTGAAGAAACATCAAAATTTGAATGCAAACCACATACACTGGAAAAATACAAGTCCTTCAAGTAGCCTCAAACAACCTCCAACACCAAAATTTCAAGCCAATCCCTACGAAATTCCCTCCAAGAAATCTCCAAATTCATCATGTTACCATTCCTCATGTAGGGTTTGATGAGAGCTAAAAGAGGAAACATCGACTAAATGTCCAAAAGGGGCTCCAAAGGAAAAATATAAACTTAGTTTTTGAGTTAGAAATAAAATAATAATAAACCAATTTAAATTTAAATATTAATTAGCTCCCCAAAGTTACCCCTAGTCTAAAATCATGCAATCCACATTAAACCAAATACATGTAAGACATATTTCACTTTTAAATATTAAATTTCCACAATAGTATGCACAAATATATTTAATATATACACATTAAATAGTGACAATTCACATAAGATTAACTATACATAAACAATCTTTACGGGTCGACTCAACATGATGACTAGGTTTCTGAAAGATACCAACTATAGTAGTCAAGGCTCAAAATAATAAATTCATTAAAATAATCAAAATATTAAAATCAAGAGAATTTCCCTAATCAAGGGTGACAGGTTTTGGTTCAAAGTATTTGGCCAATGTGCTATCTTTTATTAACCATCGTTGGTGATGTGGGCATGTTCAAACTTGTGGAGCTAGGTAGAGTCAATGCCTTGTACCTATAGTCACTAAAACATTCACACATCAAGTGTACCTTCTCATAAATATATGTATAATCAAATAACTCAAGTCATTGAAGAGGATTTTAACATCATATCCATTCTCATAACTTAAATGATATGATATCATCCCTTTCACATATAATTATAACTTACACTTCATAATAATAATATCACCTATTTAATTGCATAAATAACTCATCAATATTATACCTCTACAACACTGAGCATATAAATATTCCTCGAACAAGGCCAACATCATAATGTCGTTAGTAAACATGATATCTCATGAAATCAAAATAAAATAAAATCTTGTTCATTATTTTTACCCAACTAATCCAATAAACATCATTTTTCTCATTCTTATCATTAATCAAATCAACATTTCACATGTGATAATACCAAATCATGAAATAGGCCTAGATCCCAATCATCAAAATACAAGAGGTCTAATCATGCCAACACAACTACCTAATGAGTCAAGTATCCGAATTAGTTATGCAATCATTCTCACAACCAAGCACAAGAATAAAGAACACATCCCAATGCAACAATATAATTAAATCACCATAAAGAAATTTAATCACATCATTGGTCTAGAACAATCATGAACATATACCAAAATTGAGCATAATATAAACACTTGAAATAACATACACTACAATAGTGAAGAGTCAAAAGAAAGATCAAGCACCAAAAAAAGATCCACATCCAACAACAAGAGATGCTATCCTCAAGCATAAAGCCAAGTCCACATACAAAAGTATGAAATGCAAAAAGCAGACAAGAGGGGCCTTACAATAATTATAAAGTTTTATTTATTCTTCTATGATGAAGGCATGCATTACATCAACCAAGAAAGATCAAGCTTTGTGTGAGACTTCAAGGTAAGGGTTTCATATCAAAGGTAAAATTTATCATTTTAAACTTTCCATTAAGGTTTTAGCCTTTGTCCTTTCTAAGGAAAAACTCTCTTCTCATCAATCATTTTTGTAGTGGAGGTGGAAACACCAATACGAGCTTTGACTTAGAAAATCCCCTATATAACACAATATTTTTCTCTTTTCATGTGCACAAGTGTAGATCCAACAAAATACATGGTTATAGGAGCACAAAGTTGAAAATGATAGATAGTCCCGTGTTTGACACTTTTTGACTAATTTTTAGGGAGATAGATTTATAGAGCCTTTTGATCTAGAATCAAAAAACTTTTATTCATGAAGACACCCTCAGACTAAGGTACTTTCTCTCTTGTTTAACATATTATGCTCCAGATTGTAGCTACATGTTCCTATTTGTATCTCATTTCTAGATCTATGTTACTATTTGATTTCCAATTTTGTATCTTGCTATTAATGCTAAAGTTATCATTTTTCTATCATTTAACCCAGCTTGTTTACATACATTATATCATCTCAAATCCAGTTACACAAATCAATAAAAAAGGGTTTATTCATAAACCACTTGGTTTTAAAATCTCCTATTATGATTATAGCTAAACCTAGCTTATGATTCCTAATGATGAATGAAAGTGGAAATTTGAGATCTTAGTTTGCATTCTTAGGCTAGGATCCACATTTCGACCATTTTTTTTGGTGAACCCGACATATCCTATGCTTGCATATTATTTTTATTTTAATTTTCAAATCTTATTTATATCCATTTAATTTGTTCACACTTTCATTCATATATGATATCTATTGTTTATGCATTTACAATTACATACATTTAGATAGCTAGTTCACCAACAATTTCATTTTGGTAAACTTGACATAGGATTTCTTTATTTTATGATTTGGATGTTCATATTTGGGTTTGATTTCATTAAATTTTTCAGATTATATGCATTTATTTCTAAAATTTATAGCTTAATTGGTGGTTAATTTATTAAAATTATGTTATTTCACATAGTTTAATCGATTGGTTAATCAATTACATAATTGCTATCATTGCATATAATTTAATTAATTTGTTAACCAATTGCATCATTATCATTTTATTATACATTTGCAATAAATATTGTGATATAGATCAAGACATTGAAAGCATAAACTAATTTCCTTAACTTTGCCTCTAATTTTCCTTTACTACTTTCTAAGAGCAACTGTGTGTTTTTTGAGCTTATATTTGTTTATGAGTTTCATAACCCGTTCTTCTAAAACTTGTTGGGATTAAGGTGTCTCAACCTTTGAGGGTCCTAACATTATTTAATTAATTTATCATTTTCATGTTGAACATTTTATTAATTATATCCTAAGTGCTAACTTTCTAACTTTCTATGTCACTTTGTGGGACCTAATTGTGCATTGCATTCCTACATGTAAGGTGAAGAGCATGGGAGTGTGCCACTCATCACTTAGGTTCTCATCCCAGGCAAAAATAAATGTAAAATTCTGAGGAGGTTTGTTTTGGTTGCATGTGTCTATGTTTGTTGAGTTTTCTCTTGTCGGGATCTAGGAATTGCTATGTTGAGACTAAAGAGTCATGGGGAGTTAATGTTTGGTAGTGTATATCTACTGTTGAGTTCTTTTTTAGCAGGTAACTATATGCATGGTGTATGCCTAATTATGGATTTAGGAGAACTTTTATGTAAGTGGTTGCAGTACATATTGGAATGTTACTGCTATGGAACGATACATTTGATTTCTTTGGAGAGTGTTACTTGCAACATGCCAAGTATATAGAATTTTTTTTGGAAACCACTTATCTACCTAGGCATGGGAAATGTTTTTTTAAATCATGGGTGCCTACCTTTCATATGTGAGCTTATAAATATGTTGGTGCCTTAGTTTTTTTTGTGAGACACTTTGTTATTTTCTAAGGCGACATTATGTTGTCTGAATTGCTCCAAATTTATCTATTGTCACAACTACCTCCTAAATTTTCATAAAGGAATTTGACACTCTTTCTAGACAATTCTTATGGGCTAGTAACTTACAGTTGTCGAAGTGGAGTTTGGTTAAGTCAAAGAATGTTTGTAGGCCAAAATAGAAGGGTGGTCTCGGTCTTTGGTAGGATAGCCTTAATAGTTTGACATTGGCAACAAAGATTTATTAGAGGTGGTGCACTAATCAATATCAAGATTGGGTTAAGATCCTTACTTCTACATGTTTGAGATGGGTGGAGAGTAAAGATATTCCTTAATTTTGTCTTGGGAACAAGGCTTCTATGATTTGGGATACTCTTAAAAGGGGTGCCAAGTTTATCAAGAAAAGCCTCTTTTTCATTTGTAATAGGGGTTATGAGGATCTCTTTTGGTATGATTCATGAGATGATCACTCTCTTACCATTTCTATGTATCCACACTTACAGTCTCTTTATAATATTTTTTAAAAATTTGGTTGAAGGGTTGAGGATTTCAAAACAATCTAGCATTTAGGTAGGTGTATGTGGTTTAATGGAAGGAACCTCATAAGTGGTAGTTGTGGGACTTTGAGGAGGATTGCAAGGAGCTTTCCCAAATTGTTATAGGAAGAATATGTAGTGCTTTGATAGGTAATGATGTTCTTGCCCAGAGGCTCAATTTGAAGGATCTACATTCGGTTGCCCTAGCATATCAAGAGTTGAATCATTAGTAATATGGGGGTTTTGATTTTTCTTGGTGGAAAAAGGTGTGAGATAAGTTTTCTTGGCATAAAGGCATTTTTTCCAATGATTATTAGCTCAAAATTGATGCCTCACTTGGGATAACTTGTGGAAGAGAGGATACCAAGGTCCTTTTATATATGCTCTCTACAATAAAAGTGAGGAGTGTTGTCCTCATTTGTTCTTCCAATGTTACTTATTTAGAGAGATTTGACACTTATGGTGGGAGGCATGGAATTAGACCTATGTTCATGCTTGTTCTCTTGTTGAGTTTTGGGGACACCTAGAGAATCCCTTGATGAATCAATGATGAACAATTAGTACCAAATCGGTACTGAGAGGGGGGGTGAATCAGTACAGGTAAAAACACTTTTCCTTATACCGGTTAGACTGAGAACCCTGCACTTTGACTGGCAAGCAATAACACCAGTCTAAACCAAATTACTACCAGTTAAACACAATGAAAGACATAAACCAGTAACTCAGCTTTCCACACAATCTAACATCTTATTTCCACTTCACCCATATGCATACGCTAGTAATACTTCAACTGAAATGTAAAGACTTACTGGTTCAACATGCTTTACCGCTTACCAGAGAATAACAAAGCATCACATGAAAAGCATCACACATCACACACATATTTTTCATGTGGAAACCCAACTAGGAAAAACCATGGTGGGGATGAATACCCACAAGTTGTTCTTTGAACCCTTTTGAAGTCTGCTTTGTTAGGAGCCTAGTCCGATTAAAGACTTTACAATAGGTTCTATTAGGAACCGATCCTAGTAGGGATCACCCGGTTAAGGGATGGCTAACATACCCGGTTAAAGGTTACCTTGTTAGAGGATTTGTAGAACTCAATGATTTTGAGTCACCCTATTAAAAGATTTATAGCAAGCCAGTTAAAGCTACCTTGTTAAGGGATTTTCCAACTATTGAAGTGGTTAGAGGTTAACAGGTATTACAATGATCTGGTAAAAACACTCAATGCCAATGCAGATCCGCTTCAGTTCCTTCCTTCTGTACTTACACTCTGCAAGTATCTATTCTCATATCTGGTCTAGCAAGAATCATGTATCTTTGCACTTAGATACACACAACATTTGCCAACAACCTCAAAATGAAAAACAACATCGACCTTCTAGGAAACAGATAGGTCGGTAGCATAAACCCTAAACCCTAAACATTTAGGTTAAGCAATTCAGTCGATTCAATCCTGACCATTGAACACTTTGCTTTGAATACAACAGTCTTGAACAGATCTCAAGACATTCTCCATCATTCGTTCTTTACCGCATCTTGGAGGCAATCACCCATCACATGTTCTCCACCGTTTACAGAGACTTCACACAATCCCATGGTAGATAGGATCAATCTCTTTCTTGCAAGATCCTTCACACACACAGAGCTAATGTGGCAACACAATCTATTCTTCATTACAATGCTAGCACAACACACAATGTCATCAGTTGAATCACATAGTCATAGAACACTTCAACTAGAAACCCTGAAGCTAAGACTACCAACTGGTAGTCATACCATATGAAACCTTGATACAAAACATTCCATATACCAGTTCACATTCCAACATACCGGTTCTCTTGGACAAACTTACCACTTCACTTGTTCACATATACCGGTTCACATTTTCACATATACCGATTCACATTTTAACATACCACTTCACTTTTTTACATATACCGATTCTCTTGCAAGTGCTTACTTCAATATTCCAGTTCACTCTTCATCATATTGACATCAATGAAAACATACAATATCATCATGTCAACATACTCTACACATATACCAACAATCTCCCCCTTTTCATTGATGGCAATATACAAAGATATCTCAGGGCTTTACATCTTCTCCCCCAATATTGTAGATATCTTCTCTGCTTCACATCTTCTCCCCCTTTTACAACAATGCCAAAGTGAAGGCATAACCATCTATGTTTGACTATGCTACTCCCCCTAAGGAG
Source organism: Cryptomeria japonica (assembly GCF_030272615.1). Lineage (NCBI taxonomy): Eukaryota > Viridiplantae > Streptophyta > Pinopsida > Cupressales > Cupressaceae > Cryptomeria > Cryptomeria japonica. The sequence continues at coordinate 382,604,023 of NC_081412.1, read as the reverse complement.
TAGCATCCTTCAACACATCAATCCTGAGAAAAATATGTCAATGTAAGTCCTGACTGATGTGGAGCACACACCTTTAGTTCACCTCTTCAAGGGGCAGCACCCCTAATTTACCTCTCAAATAGGTAAAGGTAGCCTTCGGTAGAGGCTTGGTGAATATGTCTGCTAACTGCTCCTTACTGGAAACATGTTCCAGTACAACTTCTTTGTTCTAAACCTTTTCCCTTAAGAAATGACATTTAAGCTCAAAGTGCTTGGTTCTAGAATGTAAAACCAGATTCTTGGAGATGTTAATCACACTTGTGTTGTCACAAAATATACTTACCAGTTCAGATACATGAACTTTGAAGCCATTTAATACATGCTTCATCCAAATTGTCCAGGTGTAGTTCATAAATGCTGCAACATACTCCGCTTCTATTGTAAACTGAGAGATACAACTCTATCTCTTACTCATCCATGAGACTAGTCTTCCACTAAGAAAGAATGCACCACCAGTTGTGCTCTTCCGGTCATCCACATTACCAGCCTAGTCAGCATCTATAAACACTTTCAGGTTGAAATCATTACTGTATGGATACCATAATCCATAGTCAATAGTTCCCTTTAGATATCTCAGAATCCGCTTGACTGCTACCAAGTGAGATTATCTTGGGCTTTTCTGGAACCGTGCAGCAATTCCCACTGCATGTGCAATGTCCAGTCTGCTATGTACTACATAGTGCAATTTACCAATCATTGATCGGTATTCCTTCTCATTTACCAACCCCAAGTCATCCTCTTTGGATAATTTACAACCGGTCACCATCGGTGTACCAACCGGTTTGCTGTCTTCCATGCCAAAGGTATTCAACACCTCTTTGACATATTTGGACAGTGATAAAGATTCCATCTTTCATTTGTTGAATTTGTAGTCCAATGAAGAACTTAATCTCCCCTATAAGTGACATCTCAAACTCCTTTTTCATCTCATCTACAAAATCATGACTCATCTTGTCATCTCCTCCAAAGATTATGTCATCAACAAATACCTCACAGATCAGAATCTGATCTCCTTCTAACTTCAAGTACATATTACTATCCTCACTTGTTCTCTCAAATCCAATCTTCACAATATGGGAGTGCAAGCGTTCATACCATGCCCTAGGTGCCTACTTTAGTCCATACAAGGCCTTATGTAGCCTACACACCATGTCACTATCTTCTGATAGGGCAAACCCATCTAGTTGCTCTATATACACCTCCTCTTCTAGTATTCCATTCAGGAATGCAAACTTTACATCCATTTGATATACCTTGAATCCCTTGAATACTGCATATGCAAGAAGCATACAAACTCCTTCCAATCTAGCTACTAGAGCAAAGGTTTCTCCATAGTCTTCTCCTTCTTCTTGGGCATATCCTTTACACACCAACCTGGCTTTGTTTCTAACCACTGAACCATCTTCATTCAGTGTATTTCTGAAAACCCATTTGGTGCCAATGACATTTTTATGCTCTGGTCTGGGTACCAAAGACTATGTACCATTCTTTTCTATCTAGTCAAGTTCCTCTTCCATTGCCTTGATCCAGTCTTCATCTTTGTGTGCCTCTCTGAATGTTTTAGGCTCAAATTCAGAGATCATGCAAGAGTTTTCTCTAATCTTTCTTCTTGTAAGAATTCATGCATCCTTGTCTCCTATGATCTGCTTTGGATCATGATTCATCTTTACATACCTAGGAATGATCTTAATTATTTCCTCATCTTCATCCTCATCTTCATCAGCATAAGCATCCATCGATGTAGGAGCACTGTTACTGGTGCTTGGTTGTTTTGCAACTGGTTCCCAAAAGGTTACTACCGGTTCATCTCCTACTTGCTCACTGTCAGTTTCCTCTGATTTCTCAGAGGTTTCATCAATTCTAACATTGATGCTTTCAATAATTCTCTAATTCCTATTGTTGAAACATTTGAGAGCTTTGCTCTTTGTGGAATACCCTAGGAATATTCCCTCATCACATTTAGCATCAAACTTGCTCTGATGTTCACTCCTCTTGATATAACATTTACTACCAAACACTCTGAAGTAGCTTACCACTGGTGTCTTACTAGTCCAATACTCATAAGGTGTTTTGTCCTTACCCTTTTTGATGATTACCCGGTTCATTATGTAGACTGCAGTGCTCATGGATTCTCTCCAAAAAGTGTGAGCAACCTTTCCTTGGATCAACATAGTTCTAGCTGCTTCAACCATAGTCCGATTGTTTCTTTCTGCTAGGCCATTCTCTTGTGGAGTCTGGGGGGTAGACAATTGCCTCTTGATGCCATTCTCTTCACAGTATTTGTTGAATTCACCGGAAGTGAATTCTCCTCCTTGATTGGTTCTTAAGCACTTAATCCTCTTACCACTTTCTTTTTCTACAAGTTCTCTAAAGGCTTTAAACTTTCCAAAAGCTTGAGATTTGTCCTTCAAGAATGTGACCCACATCATTCTTGAGCAATCATCAGTAAGAATCATAAAATACCTATCTCCCTGCACACTCCTAGTTTTCATAGGACCACACAAATCAGTATGCACAAGATCAAGTAAATTGTCTGCAGTGAAAGGTTTACCTTTGAAGGTTGAGGAAGACATTTTCCCCAGTTGACACTCTCTGCACAAAGGATTTTCCGATTTTCTCAGCATAGGCAATCCTCTAACTGCCTTGATCTTACTGGCCTTCACAATATTGTCAAAGTTTACATGGCAGAGTCTCCTATGCCATATCTAGATATCCTCAAACTTAGCCATAAGACATGTACTGACATTAGCATTTAGCTGAAACAGGTTACCTTTGGTCTGCATACCGGTAGCCATCAGTTCACCACTCTTTTCTTTGATTTTGCACACTCCATTTTTGAATTCCAGAGTGAGTCCATTATCATTCAGTTGAGAAACACTCAAAAGGTTGTGCCTTAGACCTTCTACCCAATGCACATTGTCAGCATTGCTTCTTCCATTCAGAGAGATGGACCCTCTTCCTTTTACCATACATGGTGCATCATTACCAAAATGAAGCACACCACCATCATACTCTTCCAGAGATAGAAACTTACTTTGGTCACCAGTCATATGGTGAGAGTAACCACTATCAATAATCCACTCATTGGAATTATCAAAGCGAGAGACAAGAGCCTTCTTGTCTGACACTTCTTCCTTGATTGCTACAAACACAATATCTTCATTTTTTTCATCTTCTGATTCCTCATCAGTGACACCTTCATCAACTGCTACAAAATAGTTTCTCCGGTTTCCTCCTTTGAACTTCTTGAACCTCTCCAGTTTATCCTTGTTGTCACCATTAGGGCAATTTACAACAATGTGTCCTATCCAGTTACAAGAAAAGTATTTCAAAGGAATCTTACCTCTGTATTTATCGGTTCCCTTGGGAAGTCTCTTGGCAAGAAGAGTTTCAAATTCCATCAGGATCTCCTCATCATCCATTTCTCTACTTTGTCTTGGTTCACCACTGGTACTAGCTTCTTTGCCTTTTCTGGATGGTGCAGCAGATGCTCTGAAGGCTGATCCAGTCTTCTGAATACTGCCATCATAAGTTGTTAACTTTTCAATGATGGATTCCAGGGATACCTTTGTCTTTTCTACAGACCTCAACTCCTGAATAGCGGCAACCCTTATTGCATAGATCGGTAATAAGGATCTCAAAACTTTGCTAACAACAGTGGAATCTTCCATTTTACCACCTACACTCTTGATATCTCCAACAATAGTTTTGATTCTTATTCCATATTGTTGAATGGTCTCTCCTTCAACCATCTGCATGTCTTCAAAATTTCCCCTAAGGCTTTCTTCCTTAGCTTGTTTCACTTGCTCATCACTGCCATAGATATTCTCAAGGGCATCCCATACTTCTTTGGGATTCTCTTTGTCCTGAACATCAATAAACTAAATGTCAGATAAACTGCTAATTAGGGCTTCCATGACTTTCCCATTCTCCTAAATCTCTCTCTTTTGATCATCTGTGAGAGTACCGATAGGGATAACATAATCATTCTCAACATAGCTCCAATGTTGAGCACCCATGCTTCTGATGTATATCTTCATTTTGTCCTTCCATATTTTAAAGTTGTCTCTATTGAACTTTGGACCTTCCCTCTTCATCATTAGAGTAGGATCTTTACCTCAAGCGGTTAAGCTTACAACATAGATGACCTGGAGGATGCTCTGATACCAATTGATGAATCAATGATGAACAGTTAGTACCAAACCGGTACTGAGAGGGGGGGTGAATCAGTACAGGTAAAACACTTTTCCTTATACCGGTTAGACTGAGAACCCTGCACTTTGACTGGCAAGCAATAACACTGGTCTGAACCAGATTACTACCGATTAAACATAGTGAAAGACATAAACCAGTAACTCAGCTTTCCACACAATCTAACATGTTATTTCCACTTCACCCATATGCATACGCTAGTAATATTTCAACTGAAATGTAAAGACTTGCTGGTTCAACATGCTTTACTGCTTAACAGAGAATAACAAAGCATCACATGAAAAGCATCACACATCACACACATATTTTTCAAGTGGAAACCCAACTGGGAAAAACCATAGTGGGGATGAATACCCACAAGTTGTTCTTTGAACCCTTTTGAAGTCCGCTCTATTAGGAGCCTAGTCCGGTTAAAGACTTTACAATAGGTTCTGTTAGGAACCGATCTTGCTAGGGATCACCTAGCTAAGGGATGGCTAACATACCTGGTTAAGTGTTAAACTCGGTTAAAGGTTACCTTGTTAGAGGATTTGTAGAACTCAATGATTTTGAGTCACCCTGTTAAAGGATTTACAGCAAGCCGGTTAAAGCTACCTTGTTAAGGGATTTTCCAACTGTTGAAGTGGTTAGAGGTCAACAGATATTACAATGATCTGGTAACAACACTCAATGCCAATGTAGATCCGCTTCAATTCCTTCCTTATGCACTCACACTCTGCAGGTATCTATTCTCATATCTGGTCTGGCAAGAATCATGTATCTTTGCAGTTAGATACACACACAACATTTTCCAACAACCTCAACATGAAAAATAACATCGACCTTATAGGAAATAGATAGGTCGGTAGCATAAACCCTAAACCCTAAACATTTAGGTTAAGTAATTTAGTCGGTTCAATCCTGACCATTGAACACTTTTCTTTGAATACATCAGTCTTGAACAGATCTCAAGACGTTCTTCACCACATCTTGGAGGCAATAACTCATCACGTGTTCTCCACCATTTGCAAAGACTTTGCACATTCCCGAGGTAGATAGGATCAATCTCCTTCATGCAAGATCCTTCACACGCACAGAGCTGACGTGGCAACACAATCTATTCTTCATTACAATGCTAACACAACACACAATGTCATTGGTTGAATCACATAGTCATAGAACACTTCAACCGAAAACCCTGAAGCTAAGACTACCAACCGGTAGTCATACCATATGAAACCTTGATACAAAACATTCCATATACCAGTTCAAATTCCAACATACCGATTCTCTTGGACAAACATACTACTTCACTTGTTCACATATACCAGTTCACATTTTCACATATACCGGTTCACATTTCAACATACCGATTCACTCTTCATCATATTGATATCAATGACAAGATACAATATCATCATGTCAACATACTCTGCACATATGCCAACACCCCCAACTAAGAATCCTTTCTCAAGTGTCATGGGAAATTGTTCCCACTTTCATTGTTTAGAAACTCTAGTTGGAAAGGAATCATAAGAGTCTTCAAGGTAAAGACTTGGTGATTCAACAATTATGGTAGAGGATCACTAGTATGATTCAGGAAACTTTATTTGCAAAATATGATCTTTTATTTAGGTGGATCCTAGGTATTTAGTGGCGCTCCTAAATTTGGGTTTAGTTGGTAGAAGGGTAGGCCATTTTTTCCAAGGAAGAGTAAAAAATTCAAAAACAAGATCTAGAGAGAAGGTTGTTGGTCCCCTCTAGATTGAGGGATTCTCAAAATTAATTTCAATGGTTCCTCAGGGGGGGAATCTTGGGCATGTTGGGATTGGAGGAATTGGTAGAGATAGTTTAGGTGTTGTCTTGTTCTTCTTTTCTATTTATAAGGGATGACACACGCATAATTTTATGGAGGCCCTTGTTATTATCTATGATTTAGAAAGAGGATGTATCCTAGGTTGGCGAAAAAGAATCTATGAATCAAATTCAGCTTGTGATTAATATGTTGAATGAGAAAAATATGGATGGTGTGATTTGGCAATTAGCTTCAATGGTTTGACAGATACATTGGTTGAGTTGTTTGATGGATTTTGTGTCTTTTATTTACATCCTTGGGGAGTGGAATAGGGTGGCCGATTGTTTGGCTAAATGGGCTTTAGAGAAAATGGGGGAGTGGAATGTTGGAGACTAGAAAAATTTGATCCAAAAATCATTCTCAAAATTTAGAGAAGTTGGTTTTGGAATATATGACAGGGTAACTTGAGAGCCCAGTTGAGTGCCCTAGTGGTTGGGTGTTCCTTTCTTAGCTGGTGTTGGTTTTTCTCTTGGTGGGGTTTTCTAGTTGTTTGATGAGTCTTTTGCAATTCCTTTTTTGTAATCTACTTCTTTTTATTAATATTTTTTTATCCATTTTTTAAAAGAATGATTGGAAGATTAAAAAGCACTAAATTATTATTTTGTAAAAATATGGCAATTTAGTTTCCTTTATTAAAGCTTGTAATATTTTCCAAAAAGGGAAGCCTTCATTTTAACTATTAATCTTTTGGTGATGGTTTTTACTAAAACATTACTAATAGGAAATGGAGTTAGAAAGTGCCAACAAGATAGACAATATTGAAACTAATAAAACAATAGATACTTATAAATCTCTCTTAAGGAGGAAAGAGTGAGACTAAGATCAATAATAATAAGAGTGATGTTCATATATACAAACAAGCTATGTAAAGCATTAAATAAAACTTATGATGGATATAGAAGGTTGGAGGCCACAAGAAGATTTACATGAATACAAAATTGTTTAGAGTGCCTTTCTTATTAGTAAATAGAGACCTCACTCATAAAAGATGGGTTATCCTCTAATGTAGAAAATATTTAACAAGTAGTAATGAATCTTTTTTTCATGAAAATGAAGAGGTGAGATACATAATTCTTTGTACCGGAATAACTTCAAAAATTAAAATAAGTTCACATGGTGTTGGAGAATGCCACTTTCAAGCACACAAGATGTTGTTTGTAGATCTTTTGCTGAGGAATCCAAGAAGAATGTTGTGTGTTGCATGAAAATTCAAAATTGCATGGCTAAGTGATAGAGATGAGTGAATTCATAAGAGACAAGCTTAAAAGCCATCAAAAGGCTATTTTTTAGAACAAAGTGATTGTTGGGATTCCATTCAATGAGTTGTGTGATAGTTACACATGATACTTTAGAAGTTGAAAGGTCACTATCTTTGCGGTAAATAAATGTACACTTTTTGTGTCATAGGATACCCATGCTAATGTTCAAGTATTGCATGACCAATAAATCCACATGATGGAAATATAACTTTATATGAACAAAATCGAAACATACAAATATATGAATAAATGTTCACATATAAGACACAAAATAAAGTTGGCATTAGAAGCAAGTTTGAGGCCAGGATTGGGATAAATAAATCTTGAAAACATAATGAGCGAGATGGGAGAAGAATTTGACATGTTAAAAGTACAAGATGTACAATTTTTGACCTTACAATAAGATTAAAAATATGTATATACAAATAACTTAAAGTCTAAAAATAAACCAATTATGAATCAAAAAAATATTTTAAAAATAATATACTAAAAATTCTAACTTTATAAATAATAAACATAATAAATAAATGAAGGATTCCATACACAATAAAGATACTTTTCGACCATAAAATTTCGGCTATAGTAATGACAGGAATTATAAAGTATATCCTAAAATTTCAGAAACTTAATGTATTCTATGAAAGATACTTAGTCCAATAAGTGACCGAAGCGGAACACGCAATAAAAGACGAAAATGGATGATTAAGAGGAATCGTACCCGTGATGTTACGTTTCCAATTGGTACCTCGTAATCGACTGCATTATAATTGCTCATGCATATTTAAAATGATAATTAAATAAATTTTATTTTAACTATGATTTGAAACTAAAAAATGCTAATTCCATTATAATTGACAAACGTAAGTAAAGGCATTTAGAGCCTAGGAGCATGGGAGTGGAATGACACGTATCGCAATAAGGTTATTTATTCTAGAGGAAAATATAAGACTTTGTGTTGTTGAGTATATATATTTAAGATATGCCTTTTATTAATTTATTTTTTATTATATATTGATGATTGTGTTCTTATAGTTTAAATTTTTTAATCATTTTAAATTGATCCATTCATTTAATTGGATCATTCTTCATTTATTTGTGCAAATTTAGTTTCTAGAATCAAAAACTAAGTGTTAAGATACTATAACTTACCTTGAATCATATTTAAAAAATAATTTAAGGTATAAGATCATACTGGAATACTTAGGTATTGTATCAAAATTCTATTAACATATATCTTAAGATACTAGAACTTATCTTGGAATCATATATAAAAAATAATTTAAGATATAAGATAATATTAGAATAATTAGGTATTGTATGAACATTTCATTAACATATAATGTGTATGTCTTTTGTATCTTTGAATCTTGTGAAAAGAAAAAAAAAAAGTCCATACAATATAAAAAATTCACACTTCAACACTTCGTATAATATTCTGCAAGAAACTTTTCAATGACACCAAATTTTTAAAATATATATCATTCTCAATGCACATGATTCCAAAGTACACTAACCAAAGAAATAATTATACTGGAATGGACAAAATCACACCAACATATAAAAAAATTCCTCCATAAAATCACTTATAATTTCTAACTTTGATTTTATACGAGAATTTTAGATACAATTATTAAACACTTTACACAACTAAATCAAAAACTAACAGTCAACATTATCGTTTAAAAAAAGCACTAAAGCTCGTTGTAACCTGTCATTTGTATTTCTCAATCTAAGCTCATAATTATTTAATTCCATTTGATATCTTTGAAAAGAACAAAATTATTTCCCGTGAGGCGGCGAGGAGGAAGAATGTACAAGTATGAAGGAGAATGTAACATGTGAGGGTCTAGCAAGAATCCCGATGGGACTGTACACGTCCATTTTTGAAAGGGTTGCCGGAATGTAAGCAATATATCGGCGGAATAGTGGGCGTCTCCGTTTCGCCGTAGGTTTTCCAACAGAAAGGTTGCTGCAGAATTTTTGCGACGGGTTCAAGCTCGATTCCTGTCAACGTGACGTCCGTGCATGGAACATTATCGCTGCATGCAAGATGAGCAGCTTTTGTTACATAAGTCCCTCTGATTTTCTCGTATTTCACGCCCGCAATGGCCACTGCTGCTGTCTGGTTCCGGCATAACCTTTTGTCGCAGTAAAACTGGTCGATCACAATTGGAACTCTTACGTTCGACACCTCTATGTTCGAGAATGAAACTCCTTTCACAGATCCCACTCCTCCCTGCATTGCATTATGCTGTTTAAATCACATTGTTTTAGCTTCCATTTCAAAAATTATCTTAAACAATTATAATGCTCACCTGCCATGTCTTTATTCGAACACCGTTTAATGCATCCGAAATATAGCTATCATAGACTGTGATATTTGAAACGCAGGCTTTTGTTTGATCTTTTCCGAGTCCTCCAATGCTGCAATTATAATTCCAGACAATTGACGGCTACAGATAAGTAAATCTGGTATAATCAGATTGGATTTAGACATAGGTGTATAGATTTTAGTTTTGATTTTATAGGTTTTTTAAAATGTCGAAGAAAAAAACTTACACAAGATTATACACAACAATAAGATTGGATGTAGTATGAAGTGTACCTGATGCCATGCCCAGGGCCACAATTGATGTTATGCACTCGGATATCTGCGCACCCTGTTTGTATTGACACACAGTCATCCCCTGTTTCAGACAGGACAATTCTTTCATTAGTTGGTATTAGTTTTCTAGTGTTCAAAATATTGTTTTTGAAATCAATGGTATATTATTGACATTTTCAATTATATTCACTGATTTATCATCAAGAAGAGGATAGTAGAAGTAAATCTGAAATGCTGGTTAAGATCACATTCAGTGATTCATCAATAAGACAGATTGAAAAAGACACAAATAATTCCAAAAAATCAATCTTTTGATTTATCCCCAAAAGTTAATCTTCAATTTGTGAAACAGAGAGAGATGCTTTAATGTGAATTGAGCTACCGCATGCCATTGTTGAGTGATGTATTTCAATGTCTTCAGAATTTTGCAGATGAATTCCGTCTGTATTAGGGCTTTCACAGGGAGAAGATATAGTGACATTGAAAATTTTGGCAGAAGTGCAACTGTCAAGCTTAAGGTGACACTGTGCGCTGTTCTGAATTGTTATCCCTTGGACGGTAACATCGAAACTTCCATAAAATCTCAAAGCCTGCAGATAATTTATAAAATTTGCATGTCAAATGAATACAACGCTAAAGAATCTACTGCAAATGTCAAATCTTTTATAGACTTACAGTGGGCTTAATGCTTGGCATTCTCGCACTCTTGGTCTTCCTACTGCTTAACTGCATCCAAGTTGCTAACTGTAAGCTCAGTACAAGTCCCAAATTAATCCAAAAACAGTGTTAAACTGAATTCTAGGAAAAGGAAAAGTACCTCATATGATCCATCAGAAACATCCCACCAAACTGATCCCTGGCCGTCGATGACACCACATCCCTGGATTGTAATGCCCTTCAGTTTGATGAATTGCATCCACTGTAGCAAACCAGAGCCCCATATTCGAGCATTGGTGGGCGCTATAATGGTCCCTTCGATCTGGATCCACATTTCTCTGTATTAGATGCCAATGACAGTTAAACCCATTTGGACAGCAAAATGTCAAGATTGAAGAATCGTACCTGAAAAATGATATTGGGCTGACAAGGTCCAGAAAACGTAATGGGCCCAACCAGAAACCGAAATTCAGACGGAATGACAATCTGTGCAGACTCCACACTACACGCAGCTTGCCATGCCGCCATGAATGCCTGTCATCACAATGCAGCAAGTCTTTAGCACTGCAAAACTTGACCCAATTCAAATTCGAATGTAAAATTAATGAAAGATTCTACCTTTGTATCGTCAGTGACTCCATCTCCCTTGGCTCCATAAGAAAGGACGTCGAAAATAGCTGAATCACCATTGCCTTTCACTGGTGTTTTGCCATACCCGGGCTTTTTAGCTGGCGGGGCAGGTTTTTTCTTAGCTGTTTTTAATCCAGCAGCCTCATGGAGAAACACTAGAAGTAGCAATAATACAATGCAATGGGCCTTTGAAGGCATCTCTTCCAGCAAGGAGGACAAGAACGGTTGGTTATCTGAAGTCTTTTAAAGTTTCAATGCAGTTCAACTGCAAACTATATCAATTATAAGAGACAAATAGCGTCCAAAACGTACAACTCTTCTCTCTGCTCAAGGCCAAAGCCGGGCGGGCTCGTTTACCAGCATAAACTGGCAACAAAAGAGACAGACCCATCTTCTTCGGATAGGATATTGATGCTGCCAACTTATGCGTTTATGTAGAGAGAGCTCTTCTCAAGGGAATGGGTCCAATTATCTTTCATTTCCATAACTGTTCGTTCATTTGGAGTTTTTTAAATTAAGAGTATTAAAAAATAGTCTAGTGAATCAATAGTTTTCTATTAGGTGAAAAAAAATTAATAATCAGAGTAATTGTGCAACTTTATTGGTATCTATAGTGCACTTTAAATGGGAGCATCTGTCCACAAGTATTGGACGTCAACTGGAAATGACTACCCTTGCATGCATATTTTGTGGTGGTCAAACCAAACAGTGAACAGTACAATAGTGAATATGTATTGGACGCAACTTGAAATGAGCACTTTTTGACCTTTGCATGTATATTTTGTGTTGGTCAAACTGCATAGTTAATGGGGCAATAGTGAATATGTATTGGATGTCAACTTGAAATGACCACTTTATGCATAACGAAACTCACAATGTTCATTGTAACTACCCAAAATCCAAAACAATAAAGCTAGAAACACTTAAGTCACATATGAAGAAAACTAAAAAACAAATCATCAAAATCCAAAATCATCTAGTGGGCCAATAGCCACCCACTACTATATCGAATAGATGAAAAATAGTTAGCAATTAGAGCAATTGTGAAACTTTATTGGTACCAATAACACTTGGGATATCTGTGTAGAAGTATCGGGCCAGTTGTGTGAACTTTGTTACCTATTTAAAGCAAACAATCAATGAGACAATTGAGAATATGTATCAGATGTCAACTTGAATTGACCATTTTTCTACTCTTGCATGCATAACAAATCACACCACATTCGTCATAAATACCCAAAACTCAAAATAGTAGCTATAAGTACTTTAGTCACATTTGAAGAAAATCAAAACCAAATCGTCAAACTCCAAAATCATCCAGTGGGCTAATAGCCATCCACTGGTATATCCAATAGATGAACAACAAGTTAGTAATTAGATCAATTGTGCAACTTTATTGATACCAATAGCATATTATTAGTGGGACATTTGTGCATAAGTATTGGATAAGTTGTGTAAACTTTGTGGTGGTCAAAGTGAATAGCATAATAGTGAATATGTATCAGACATCAACTTGAAATGACCACATCTCGAACTTTATGTGCATAACAAATCCGACCATATTCATCATAACTATCTAAAAGACAAAACTATAGCTATAAACACTAAGTAACATACAATTACAACTAGATACCACTTAGAAACTTATGTGCAGTAAGTTAGCTTAGCCAAGTGAGGTATAATCCTAAGAATACACGTGAAGGGGCATGGCATTCTTCTTGGTTGGGAGGAGGGGCCCGTAAAAGCGTGAAGTTTTTGTTGTGAAGCCTGAGCTTCGAGAATCTGGTCCCGCTCACATGCAAAACTCACGAGACCCGCAGGCAAATTCTCTACTTTCTAACAAGATTTCTTTTCCCTTAAGCTGTTCATCGAGTGTTCCATTTCCAGGCTCTGAATACTCGTCCTTGTCTGTGCATGAATAAACATTATATTAAGGATTCTCATGCAAAAAGTCGGTTTTAAATATTTGTGCAGGTAAGTCAGTCTATTATTCTAGTAAGCGCTGCCATGGTTAAAGCATTCGTCTGCATTAATAAAATGGGTCCTGTTATTCACATGTTGGGAAATAAGCACGTAAAAAAAGAAAAGAAAAAGGTTCACGGAGTTGCAGTTGGGCCGGGACCCGCCATGGACGGTTTTGAACCTGAGGTGAATACAGAGAATCGTACACTTCACATCTCATTGTAATTGTCGTATTTTGAATAGAAGGGAAAGGATATGAAAAAACATCCATACATTTTCGAGCTACTCCCAGAGCAGACAAATCCGGTGGGCTACACTGGATTTATTCGACTCCATCGCCCTCCACCCGTGAAGAGAAATACGGACCCCAAAATCTGGAGAGTCACGACTCACGTTACTGAAAGTCGATCAATGATTTCGTGCATTTAATTATATGCCAACAGAATTCTTTGTGATTTCCATTTCCACAGATGTGCGGAATTCGTGAGTTGCAAAGCAAACACAACAAAAGATTTAGCATTTCTTGAGACATTTATTATTCTGCACCTCGAGATAATGTAATTTAAAGAAATTGAATTCTACAGTGTAGTCAAATTATTTAAGAATCCAAAGTATATTAATTTCTGGGTAATCTTGCATTGGGACCAAGAGTTCAGTGGAGATGATTCACGAGCACGGTCAATTACTATTCCTGCTTCCCAATTTCGTCCCCAGCGAACTATTTGAAGATTTCAGGGTGATTAATACAGAATTTTATAAGTTTTGAGCTGTTTAAACAAATCTAGTTTAACTGGGTTTCTATCCGTACGAGGATTTGTGGGATTTTTAATATAATCCTATTAGGCCTGGAATTTGAGCGTTCACTTGCACGTCAAACGAAATTTTTATTGAAGCGTGTTTCCTAGCTGGTTAGCACAATCATAATATGAAAATGGATCTTTTTATAATAGGTGATGTGTGATTTGGTTTATAGTAATATGGAACTACTCCAATTTCTTATAGGAAGTATTTAACTATATAAGAAATATTTAACTATGTTACAAATGAGGTATATATACTATACTCCATCAGGATTTGAACATGTGACCTCTTTTCAAGAATACAAGTTCTCCATCACTAGATAGAGATGGCTTATAATAATATGGGACTGCATCATATTCGTTGTAGGAGGCACCTAATTGTGCTACAAATGAGGCGTTCATGCCTTACCCCTCAAGCTTTGAACTTGTAACATCTCTTTCAAGAGTACAAGTTCTCCACAACTAGATAGGGATGACTTTTAGTAATATGGGACTACCTCATAATCCTTGTAGGAGGCACCTAGTTGTGCTACAAACGAGGCATCAATACCTTACCCCTTAAGATTTGAAGTTGTGATCTTTCTTTCAAGAATACAAGTTCTCCACCACTAGACCAACTCAAGTGTACCTCCTATAACTAGAGTTTGGTGTAATGTACTTCCTAAGCTTCTAGACTAAAGCCTGAAACAAAGTTGTAATCTGGTTTTCAACATGCACAAGGTATTGTTATCACATCATGAATCAACTTGAATCAAAAAACTTGAGGATATTATATTAATATGATAAAATATTGATTTGGTAATTATATATATTTAGTTAGAATCAAATTAGTATATTATCAATGAAATTTATGCATCTAGGTTATTTATTATTTCGTTTCGTTTTTATTTTGAAGAAATGTTTTGGCATGTATATATTCATAGATGATGCAATTTTTTGTAAAGTTGGACTAATCCCCTAGCCTTTTTCTATACACACATATTCCTATACACGTAAGCCCCACCCCCCCACCCCCCGCCTCTCTCTCTCTCTCTCTCTCTCTCTCTCTCTCTCTCTCTCTCTCTCTCTCTCTCTCTCTCTCACACACACACACACACACACACACACACACACACACACACACACACACACACACACACACACACACACACACATATATTGACATGTTTACCTTATTCATACATTTATCTGTGCAACTACACTGATAGAGTGGTGAACCACCTAGAGTTGACCAATACATAACCAAAGGTCAATTATGTGGTTGTAGGTTCGACCTTGAAACTCCAAAATTGACCTTGTCCTTTATAAATTTCTATTTGGCTTACTTGTACCATTTTCTTTCCATTTTTGAGCTAGTGAAGTGCATTTTTTATGAAACTTGATGTTGTGTGTTACTATTAAGGGCATTCAATACACTCATTCTAATCATCCATGATCTCTTAAACATTCTCTCTAATTATAGAGCATTAAAGGTGTAGACACCTAAAAATGCCTCATCATTCACACGCTAATCATTCATCCTAATTAATTAAACAATTTGTTAATTATTTAATTAACCTAATTTATATTCTTCTAAACTAATTTAATCATCACCTTTCATCATATTCTAATTATTCAATTTCTTTATAATCAGTTAGTCATTTAATCCCCTTTTTTATATTAATTAAATATTTATTATTTAATTAGTCTCAAATTAACACCTTTAATTAAATGATCTTTTATTATTTAATTAAAATTCAATTTCTAATAATTAAATAGTATTTGTAACTAGGAATTTAGGAAAAGGCATCAAAGCATACAATTAGGCAACCACAAACCTAAAAGCTTATGAAAATAACTCCTAATACACACAATAAAGGTATGAAGACAAGATGCTCAAAAATAAATGCAAACCATAAGACATCAAAGCGTCTCCTCCATGTCTCTTCATTGGCTTTCTTTCTCCTCCAAATTGGGCTTGTGTGGATCTCACCTACAAGTGCAAAAGCATGAAGCAAGATTGATTTTGATAGCGTGACGATACTTGAAAATGTGGTTTCTTTTTTCCAATGATGAGAGAGACCAATTTATAGACAAATTGAAGAAATCATGAAATTAGTATGAAAGAGGATGAGAAAAGAAACTTGATTCGAAAAGAGAAGGCTTATGACACCTTCTATGTCATGACTATGATGAATTTCCCATGCAAGGTGTGAGGACAAGTTGCTCTGTCAAGAGTTATGACATATTGCTATTTTAAAACTTATGACGAATGAGAGAATCATGCTTCCAACTTATGACAGAGCAAGCACAAAAATAGGAGCAACTAGAAGCGGATAATTAGGTGGAAATTGAATTTAGCAAATTAGAAAATGAGGTAGAAATTAGGAATTAGGAAATAGGAATTAGATGACATTAATTAATAAATTCTCATTTATTAATTAATTCATAAAATACTAATTATCCAATTAAATGAAGTATTTATTTATGACACAAGACATAGGGTAAATGAATAAATTCATTTATCCTAAGAGAAATATTAGTAAAGGATTAATAATTAAAGAATTATTAAAACCTAAGAGAGAGACATAAATCAAGATGATGTCGTGAAATAATTAACATGATTAGGATAAGGATTTAATGATTGAATTGATTGATTGATATAATGATTGACAATTAACTAAAATTTATTGAAATCAATGCTCAAGATTGATCTTAATGATTGAAATGACAAGGACAATTGACGAAGATAAATGATTGATGAAAAATCAATTGATGATTGACAAATGATAGTTGATTGATAATGGTTGGTGACATGACATTGAGAATTGATTGGAATTAATTACGATTAAAAATGATGATTATATGAAATTGATAGCTAACCATGATCATGGAATGACAATTGAGATTGAAATCGATAAGACCCAAATTGAAACGACTAAATAGGATTAAATAGGAAGAGAAAGAAGAAGAATGATGCGATGTTGACAAATGATAAAGACCCAAATGTGCAACATAGAGTAAGTCTTAGTAAAATACAAAAACCCTAAAATAAGGTCACGCAAACATGCTAAAGTATGGCACCACAAGCATTAACCATTTTTAGGTGCTTACATTTTGCCCCTCTTTGAGACAATGCAATTATGAGCATTGTTTCAAAGAATAGTAAAGAAAAATCATAGTAAAACATTGCCCCAGCAATGGTAGGCTACAAGGGTGCACCCTCGAGAAATAGGGCAAAAAATTTAGAAAAGAGGCCAATTTATCGAAAATAACGCGAGAATTAGACCAAGGTCATTGCAAGGATAGATGGAAGAATTGTTAGTCAGAGGAAATTAGACAGAGAAGAATTAGTGGTGAAGAAAACTTGCTTTCACAAATGCACAAGAGTAGGTGAAAACCTTTATTTGATATGGCAAAACGGATGCAGTGCACCATGCCAATGAAGGCCAGGGCGATAATGCGATCCCTTTGCGTAAAACATACATATTGCAAATAGGGAATGAGTCAAAAATAACCTAAGACATACATGCCCCAGAATGCTACGAAACACTTCACAAAAAGAAGACAAAAACAAAAAGGGACCATGAGCCATCCTGACCACTCTAAATCACTCAGTGACATCATCGGGCAACATAGGAACATGGTCAAAGATAAATCAATGAAGGATAGGACTTGCAAATTCAAACAAACATCCTGATCTTTGTTGCGAATGTGATAGTGTTTTTGTAAAAGGGCGATCATGTTGTCTGGTTTTAGGGAATGCAGTACCTCGTATAAGACCCATGATAATGCCGACAAAGGGATCGATAATGTTGATGTTGTTGATTGATATGACAACTTTGATCAGTTTGAATGCTTTCTCGGTTGAACAGTTCATCTATTAATGTGTGATTTTGTTAAGCGCGGTGTTTATGTGTTTCTGTCTGAGGTCTGCTCAAATGTCTGTCTATGTACAAGAGGAACAATTTATTGGCAAAATGAACAAAAGTGATTATTTTTGGATTTTTAATATTTTCTGATTTTTAGGGTTTTTTTTTTTTTTTTTTTTTTTTTTTGTGCTTTTTGCAGGACATTTTATAATATTTTTGAATTTTTTCAAGACATTTTACAATTTTTTTGTGATTTTTTCAGGACATTATTTGATTTTTTTCTTTTGGATTTTTTTTGGATGTTATTTGATTTTTAGGGATTTTTTAGAACTTCTCCCCCAGTGTCTAGCAAGAAAAGGAATATGACGAATGGATAAATAGGCTTGCTGAAATGTTGGTGGATAGAAGGAAGATAGAGGTCATTCATTATGAACGCAAAGGATTTAATACCCAAGGGCTATCACACAATGGGTAAAGGGACTGGATATGATAATATAAAGTAATGACATGGACCGAGGGACATGTCAAGAGGTTTTTGAAACCATATTTGCATTTTTATGTCCTTATGTCAGATCAAGATTGAGCGACGAAAAGGAGTGTATGGACGATGATAGGATATGGACAGGATAAGCAATATCAAAAATGGATAAGAGACATGAATAGGATATGGATGTGATAGGCTAAGGGATAATGACGAAAGGTTGCAATAAGCCAAGGAATATGGACGAAGGGTTGTAATAAGCCAATGGATAAAGACCAAAAGATATGATAGATTGAAAGTTGTTATTAGGATGCATGACGCTCATGAAGATCCTCAGCCTTGTCAAGATCAAAGGTGGAAAAGGGAATGTGGACAAGATAGGATAATGGAAGGTATGATAGGGATACGCTAGGATATCACAAATGATAGGATGATAGGAGAATGAAGGACAATAGGATATGATAGGATAGAATAAATGAAACCTGCCCCCAAGTATGGTATGCAAGATGTTCATATATTACACATGATGCCTGTTTGCCAAGTTTTCATCATGGTACTTGTCCAATGCGCCTGTTTCCCAGGTTTTCACCAGAGGATGAATGATTTTTCTTTTTTAATTTTTTTGTTTTCTTTTTCTCTCTTTTTTGTTTTGTATTTTTGTTTTCTTTTTTTGACTTTTTGGAAGAAAATGGACATATGATAGGGGATGGAAGGACTCAACAATCTTGTTATTTGGATAGTAGCCTTGAAATTTGTGCTACGATGGACAATGGCTATGAAAGGTATGCTCAAAGATGTTGGCATGATAATGGTATGAAAATGAGATGGGACTAAGGATTTAGGCCAAGGATTTGATAGGATGGATGAAAGGATGGAAAAGAGGTGTTGGATAATGGATATGGTATTGGAAGAATTGGGATTGAGGGGATGGAAATGCTGGCAAGATCAACATTGGCACACACCTTGAGGGGTAGTGGATTGATGGAAGAAAAATGGATTTCAAATTGTGAGATTGGGATGGAGGAAAGGCTACAAATTTTGGGACATAAGAACCCAAAATGGATGAAGGAGGAGATGGAGGAATAGATTTTAAAGATTTGGATGGAGAAGTAGCAATTTGGATGCCAATTTTAGTTCTTCTTTAGACTGTTGTGCTTCAAGGAGCTACTTAGGAATCCACATGGTTTTTGATTTTTCATGCTTTTGTGGTTCCTTGGAACGCTTTGCTTTCACAAGGGATTTAGGAGCCCATTTATATTTTAACTTTTCTATCTTTTGCTTACCAGTCCTTTGTGCCCTTTTGAATTTTTCTTTTTCTTTTTGGAGCATATTTTTCTTTGTTTTGACATGTCGATTAGATGGGACATGTTGATCCTTGAATACATGTGGATTATTGGACTTATGACCTTTATGCTTGGCATCCAAATTGCTTGTAGTGGGAAAGGAATGTGTGTGTGGATAGGAATGAAATGGAGATATTTTGGATGGATAGAAGGTGCTCAAAGATGTGTGCCTTTGCTTATTTTTCATAGGGGACAAAGGGATATAGGGACCTCAGATGGATGGAAGGGATGACGAGGAAGGCATATGTTTGGATTTTGATGGATGAATACCAACATCTTGAGGAATGTTAATGACATCATGACCATTAATATTTGATTTGATATTGAGGGATTCTTGCTTGTGAAGTTCTACCCCTTTTTCACGTTGGGTTTACCAAACAATGTAACTAGGAATTTAGGAAAAGGCATCAAAGCATACAATTAGGTAACCACAAACCTAAAAGCTTATGAAAATAACTCCTAATACACACAATAAAGGTATGAAGACAATATGCTCAAAAATAAATGCAAACCATAAGACATCAGAGCATCTCCTCCATGTCTATTCATTGTCTTTCTTTCTCCTCCAAATTGGGCTTGTGTGGATCTCACCTACAAGTGCACAAGAATGAGGCAAGATTGATTTCAATAGCGTGAGGATACTTGAAAATGTGATTTTTTTCCAATGATGAGAGCAATCAATTTATAGACAAATTGAAGAAATCATGAAATTAGTATGAAAGAGGATGAGAAAAGAAATTTGATTCGAAAATGGAAAATTGATTCGAAAAGAGAAGGCTTATGACACCTTCTATGTCATGAATATGAAGAATTTCCCATGAAAGGTGTGAGGACAAGTTGCTATGTCAAGCGTTATGACATGTAGCTAATTTAAAACTTATGACGAATGAGAGAATCATGCTTCCAACTTATGACAAAGGAAGCATAAAAATAGGAGCAACTAGACGAGGATAATTAGGTGGAAATTGAATTTAGCAAATTAGAAAATGAGGTGGAAATTAGGAATTAGGAAATAGGAATTAGATGATATTAATTAATAAATTCTTATTTATTAATTAATTCATAAAAGACTAATTATCGAATTAAATGAAGTATCTATTTATGACACAAGACATAGGGTAAATGAATAAATTCATTGATCTTAAGAGAAATATTAGTAAAGGATTAATAATTAAAGAATTATTAAACCCTAAGAGAGAGACATAAATCAAGATGATGTCGTGAAATAATTAACATGATCAGGATAAGGATTTAATGATTGAATTGATTGATTGGTATAATGATTGACAAATTAACTAAAATTTATTGAAATCAATGCTCAAGATTGATCTTAATGATTGAAATGACAAGGACAATTGACGAAGATAAATGATTGATGGAAAATTGATTGATGATTGATAAATGATAATTGATTGATAATGGTTGGTGACATGACATTGAGAATTGATTGGAATTAATTAGGATTAAAAACGATGATTATATGAAATTGATAGCTAACCATGATCATGGAATGACAATTGAGATTGAAATCGATAAGACCCAAATTGAAATGACTAAATAGGATTAAAGAGGAAGAGAAAGAAGAAGAATGATGCGATGTTGACAAATGATAAAGACCAAATGTGCAACATAGAGGAAGTCTTAGTAAAATACAAAAACCCTAAAATAAGGTCACACAAACATGCTAAAGTATGGCACCACAAGCATTAACCATTTTTAGATGCTTACATTTTGCCCCTCTTTGAGACAATGCGATTATGAGTGTTGTTTCAAAGAATAGTAAAGAAAAACCATAGTAAAACATTGCCCCAACAATGGTAGGCTACAAGGGTGCGCCCTCGAGAAATAGGGCAAAAAATTTATAAAAGAGGCCAATTTATC
The DNA here is from genome assembly GCF_030272615.1 of Cryptomeria japonica. Lineage (NCBI taxonomy): Eukaryota > Viridiplantae > Streptophyta > Pinopsida > Cupressales > Cupressaceae > Cryptomeria > Cryptomeria japonica. Next base: position 382,582,469 of record NC_081412.1, on the reverse strand, counting down.
GAAAATAACGCGAGAATTAGACCAAGGTCATTGCAAGGATAGATGGAAGAATTGTTAGTAAGAGGAAATTAGACAAAGAAGAATTAGTGGTGAAGAAAACTTGCTTTCACAAATGCACAAGAGTAGGTGAAAACCTTTATTTGATATGGAAAAATGTATGTAGTGCACCATGCCAATGAAGGCCAGGGCGATAATGCGATCCCTTTGCGTAAAACATACATATTGCAGATAGGGAATGAGTCAAAAATAACCTAAGACATACATGCCCCAAAATGCTACGAAACACTTCACAAAAAGAAGAGAAAAACAAAAAGGGACCATGAGCCATCCTGACCACTCTAAATCACTTAGTGACATCATCGAGCAACATAGGAACATGGTCAAAGATAAATCAATGAAAGATAAGACTTGCAAATTCAAACAAACATCCTGATCTTTGTTGCGAATGTGATAGTGCTTTTGTAAAAGGGCGATCATGTTGTCTGGTTTTAGGGAATGTAGTACTCTGTATAAGACCCATGATAATGCTGACAAAGGGATCGATAATGTTGATGTTGTTGATTGATATGACAACTTTGATTAGTTTGAATGCTTTCTCAGTTGAACAGTTCATCTATTAATGTGTGATTTTGTTAAGTGCAGTGTTTATGTGTTTCTGTCTGAGGTCTGCTTAAATGTCTATCTATGTACAAGAGGAATAGTTTATTGGCAAAATGAACAAAAGTGATTATTTTTGGATTTTTAATATTTTCTGATTTTTAGGGTTTTTTGAATTTTTATTTTTTTTGTGCTTTTTGCAGGACATTTTATAATATTTTTGAATTTTTTCAAGACATTTTACAATTTTTTTGTGATTTTTTCAGGACATTATTTGATTTTTTTGTTTTGGATTTTTTTGGATGTTATTTGATTTTTAGGGATTTTTTAGAACTTCTCCCCCAGTGTCTAGCAAGACAAGGAATATGACGAATGGATAAATAGGCTTACTGAAATGTTGGTGGATAGAAGGAAGATAGAGGTCATTTATTATGAAGGCAAAGGATTTAATACCCAAGGGCTATCACGGAATGGGTAAAGGGACTGGATATGATAATATAAAGTAATGACATGGACCGAGGGACATGTCAAGAGGTTTTTGAAACCATATTTGCATTTTTATGTCCTTATGTCAGATCAAGATCGAGCGATGAAAAGGAGTGTGTCGACGATGATAGGATATGGACAGGATAAGCAATATCAAAAATGGATAAGAGACATGAATAGGATATGGATGTGATAGGCTAAGGGATAATGATGAAAGGTTGCAATAAGCCAAGGAATATGGACGAAGGGTTGTAATAGGCCAATGGATAAAGACCAAAAGATACGATAGATTGAAAGTTGTTATTAGGATGCATGATGCTCATGAAGATCCTTAGCCTTGTCAAGATCAAAGGTGGAAAAGGGAATGTGGACAAGATAGGATAATGGAAGGTGTGATAGGGATACGCTAGGATATCACAAATGATAGGATGATAGGAGAATGAAGGACAATAGGATATGATAGGATAGAATAAATGAAACCTGCCCCCAAGTATGGTATGCAACATGTTCATATATTACACATGATGCCTGTTTGCCAAGTTTTCATCATGGTACTTTTCCAATGCGCCTGTTTCCCAAGTTTTCACCAGAGGATGAATGATTTTTCTTTTTTAATTTTTTTGTTTTCTTTTTCTCTCTTTTTTGTTTTGTATTTTTGTTTTCTTTTTTTGACTTTTTGGAAGAAAATGGACATATGATAGGGGATGGAAGGACTCAACAATCTTGTTATTTGGATAGTAGCCTTGAAATTTGTGCTACGATGGACAATGGCTATGAAAGGTATGCTCAAAGATGTTGGCATGATAATGATATGAAAATGAGATGGGACTAAGGATTTAGGCCAAGGATTTGATAGGATGGATGAAAGGATGGAAAAGAGGTGTTGGATAATGGATATGGTATTGGAAGAATTGGGATTGAGGGGTGGAATTGCTGGCAAGATCAACATTGGCACACACCTTGAGGGGTAGTGGACTGATGGAAGAAAAATGGATTTCAAATTGTGAGATTGGGATGGAGGAAAGGCTACAAATTCTGGGACATAAGAACCCAAAATGGATGAAGATGGAGGAACAGATTTTAAAGATTTGGATGGAGGAGTAGCACTTTGGATGCCAATTTTAGTTCTTCTTTAGACTATTGTGCTTCAAGGAGCTACTTAGGAATCCACATGGTTTTTGATTTTTCATGCTTTTGTAGTTCCTTGGAATGCTTTGCTTTCACAAGGGATTTAGGAGCCCATTTATATTTTAACTTTTCTATCTTTTGCTTACCGGTCCTTTGTGCCCTTTTGAATTTTTCTTTGTTTTGACATGTCGATTAGATGGGACATGTTGATCCTTGAATACATGTGGATTATTGGACTTATGACCTTTATGCTTGGCATCCAAATTGCTTGTAGGGGGAAAGGAATGCGTGTGTGGATAGGAATGAAATGGAGGTATTTTGGATGGATAGAAGGTGCTCAAAGATGTGTGCCTTTTCTTATTTTTCATAGGGTACACAGGGATATAGGGACCTAAGATGGATGGAAGGGATGACGAGGAAGGCATATGTTTGGATTTTGATGGATGGATACCAACATCTTGAGGAATGTTACTAACATCATGACCATTAATATTTGCTTTGATATTGAGGGATTCTTTCTTGTGAAGTTCTAACCCTTTTTCATGTTGGGTTCACCAAACAATGTAACTAGGAATTTAGGAAAAGGCATCAAAGCATACAATTAGGTAACCACAAACCTAAAAGCTTATGAAAATAACTCCTAATGCACACAATAAAGGTATGAAGATAAGATGCTAAAAAATAAATGCAAACCATAAGACATCAGAGCATCTCCTCCATGTCTATTCATTGTCTTTCTTTCTCCTCCAAATTGGGCTTGTGTGGATCTCACCTACAAGTGCACAAGAATGAAGCAAGATTGATTTTGATAGCGTGAGGATACTTGAAAATTTGGTTTTTTTTCCAATGATGAGAGCAATCAATTTATAGACAAATTGAAGAAATCATGAAATTAGTATGAAAGAGGATGAGAAAATAAATTTGATTCGAAAATGGAAAATTGATTCGAAAAGAGAAGGCTTATGACACCTTCTATGTCATGACTATGACGAATTTCCCATGAAAGGTGTGAGGACAAGTAGCTATGTCAAGAGTTATGACATGTTGCTAATTTAAAACTTATGACGAATGAGAGAATCATGCTTCCAACTTATGACAAAGGAAGCATAAAAATAGGAGCAACTAGACGAGGATAATTAGGTGGAAATTGAATTTAGCAAATTAGAAAATGAGGTGGAAATTAGGAATTAGGAAATAGGAATTAGATGATATTAATTAATTAATTCATAAAAGACTAATTATCGAATTAAATGAAGTATTTATTTATGACACAAGACATAGGGTAAATGAATAAATTCATTGATCTTAAGAGAAATATTAGTAAAGGATTAATAATTAAAGAATTATTAAACCCTAAGAGAGAGACATAAATCAAGATGATGTCGTGAAATAATTAACATGATCAGGATAAGGATTTAATGATTGAATCGATTGATTGATATAATGATTGACAAATTAACTAAAATTTATTGAAATCAATGCTCAAGATTGATCTTAATGATTGAAATGACAAGGACAATTGACGAAGATAAATGATTGATGGAAAATCGATTGATGATTGATAAATGATAATTGATTGATAATGATTGGTGGCATGACATTGATAATTGATTGGAATTGATTAGGATTAAAAATGATGATTATATGAAATTGATAGCTAACCATGATCATGGAATGACAATTGAGATTGAAATTGATAAGACCCAAATTGAAACAACTAAATAGGATTAAATAGGAACAGAAAGTAGAAGAATGCTGTGATGTTGACAAATGATAAAGACCAAATGTGCAACATAGAGGAAGTGTTAGTAAAATACAAAAACCCTAAAATAAGGTCACACGAACATGCTAAAGTATGACATGACAAGAATTAACCATTTTTAGATGCTTACAGTTTCTTTAAATTATTTAATTAACTAATTCATTCTTTACTAATTAAAATTCAAAAATTAAAATTTCCCAAATTCTAATTTTGCTTAATATCAAATACATGTGCATTTCATTTCATATTTTCAAAAATCCAAATTCAAATCAAATGCAAATGAAATTTGAATTTCAAATCAATTTCCTACAACACATGTCAAATTCCTAACTAGTACTAAATTTTAGTTTGATTGGGAAATCGATTCAGTCAACTTCCTAATCAATCTAGTTATCTCCTTAGTTAACAAGCAATTAACTCCCTGATCACCTTTTTCAACTCCGAATCAAATTTTTGGAATAGATCAGTCAAATTAGTTAACTCTTCAATCTGTTCAGTCATCTAATCAATCTATCTAGTCATCTGATTAATCTATCTAGTCAACTCATCAATTAAATGAGTTTATCTCTCAATCAATTTAGTTCAAATATCAAGTTTTTAGCTCACTTTAGTTCCACCTCTCAATCAATCTCCTCCCAAAATCTATAAATAGAGCATCCATATCTCATTTTCAACAATCACGAATTTTGAATTCTTGTGTCACATTGCAAGTTAGTAGCACAATACTGAGAGTGATCATTCCACGAGAAGTAGAAGGACAATGGAAGTGACTTGCATCTATTCAATAGGGAGTTTTGATTGAATTTATCTATAACCTTATTGTTTGTATTGCATGCTTTCATTGATGTTATGAAATTCGTTAGTTAGATAGGATTCATGATTTTCTTATTATTCTGATTAACAATGATGAACTTTCCTATAATACATCTGGTGAACATGACGTGAATCCACACCTCTCTTTTAAATTCATATTTTAGAGGTTTTCTTATCTTAATTAGAGTTTGATTCAAAATAGACTAACATTGAGCAAATCAAGTTTCGTGCAAGACTACAGGCTATTCAAATATTTTATCATATCTTCCTAATGATTGAGAATTTCTCCATATTATTTTTACTGCAGGTTAATGATCATCTTACGACTCTACAATCCAAGAATCAGCCCTAGATCATCATTTTTTAGTACCAAGGGCACAACAATTGGAAACAAATTTGTCTGGTAAATTCTAAAGGTGCAATTTGGAGTTTTATTTTCTTTAATTCCATTTTATATAGGATTTTTGTGTTACTTATATTTGATTTTCAACATGTGGCATTCGTGGGACCAAGACCAATGATTTGAAACTACTAACTTGTGTTCGTGTAGTATGTCTTTGTCTTCTTTTTAGCATTAATTCATAGTTTGATTTGGTGCAATAAAAAGATCATCTTGGTGCATTTACAAACTTTGGAAATTCACATTTTGATTTGGTGCAATAAAAATAACATATTGGTGTATTTATAAACTCTGGCAATTCATATTTTGATTTGGTGCAATAAAAAGAACAACTTGATGCATTTACAAACTCTGGCAATTCACATTTTGATTTGGTGTAGTAAAAAGAACATCTTGGTGCATTTACAAACTATGACAACTCACACTTTTTAAATTAGTGGTTAAAATAAATCATTGTCTTTTGTGTCTAGAACACTTGTGATTGTGAGTAGACCTACAGCTAACACACACTATCCTCTCCCTTGGCTTTTGTGGAAATGGGTGTAAGACAAAAGTGTTAGCAATGCTCAATTTTCTTTTCTAGAGGCTCTACCTTCTAAGATGCCTTATCGGCTCTCTTAGAGGGAATGACCTAAAGTGGTAATGAGGCTAAGGCAAAGCCCTTCCAAACCACTATAAATAAATGTGCTTGTGATTAAAATTATAAGTAATGGGTGTTGATGTGTCATATGGACGTATGTCTCCTCAAGTACCCATAGTGATGCGTAAAAACTGCAAGAGCTAGGAGTTCTTATTAATTTGAGAAAAACAACACATGTATGGTGAGCCAAAAAAATGTCCTTACTAAGAACTTTGTTTTAGAAAGACAAAAACCTAGGAGGTCGGACGTTTGAAGTCATCCCAAGTACTTGCAATCCTAAGTAGAGATAGCATGTTCATTTAGACCCACAGGTTTCTGGGAATTCAAAGTTTGGCATGCCCGAGAAGTGTGTCATGGATGGGAGCCAGTGTTGCCAAACTTCTAAGCTATCCACTCTTGATAAATGTGGCTCATATTTATTTCCACAGTGGGAATCCAATAGATATTCTCCTTGCCAACCTAGGAATTTGTACTTGTATGTGTTCTTACTTTATTCTAAAAATCAAGCAAGAATTTTGTATTTTGTGCTTTCAAACACAAACAATTCCTACAACAAATATTTACATCCAAACAAGATCACAAACAACAAATTGCCTACCAAAATTACAAACAAAAATTCTAAGGATCAAAACCGATCTCAAACACAAGGTTAACAGTGAAAAGTTCATGTTGTCTCATTTATCTTTTGCGATCAAAGAGTCTCATTCAAAATCCATTCTTATCATGCCAAAGTGTTGAATCTTTCCAAGAATTCCTCATGCATATCCAAATTCCTACCTTGTGTCAAGAGGATGATCCAAAGTCAGAAGAAATGAATCCTAAAATAAATCAAGATCAAGAACAAACCCTTTCATCTAATCCGATTTTTTTATCAAGATCCCACCTGTCAAGAATCCTATGAAGATCCCCTAATCATTTTGTATTCCATTCACAATGATGCCCTTCCATCTCAAGAGAAAAGTTTATTTCCCAGTCCCATTCAACCTCCACTTCCTAAGAAAGATCATGATATCCCTTCCATCCTCTTCAATGATCCAATTCAAAATCAAGGGAAAATCATAAACTCCAATGATCTTATTCTAAGTCAAGATTAGAGATTCACTTCACCTCCATGTCCTAATCCCCCTCATGGTCCTAATCTTCCACAAGATCATGTTACCCCTACGAAATCTATTCATGAACCACTTACCTATCAAATGGTCACAATCCTATTGTTTATTTCATGCCATATGCTCATCAAAATGGACTCACACCTTTTTCTAAAAGCAACAAGTATCCTTGCTAAAAATATTTATCAAAACATGCATTAGCAAGGCAAAGGGTTAGGCCTACATGATCAAGGTATATTAGAACCCCTTCAAATCAAAGAAAATCTCAATTATCATGGCCTTGGCTACACAACTCACTCTCAAAACATTGGTGTCCCTATTAAATCCCATATTCCTCCATCTAAATCCAACATGCATAGTCCCTATCCTCCAAATCCATTTTGGGTCTGTTTATCCCAAAATCAAAGGCTTCCTTCCTTCCATCCACTATCCATATAACCCCTATCTCACAATCTAATTACCATGTCATAAATCAAGATCAACAAAGGAACACATCTTTAAGCACCTTCCAACCATCTATCTACACCAACCCATCCAAAATACCTCCATATCATTCATATTCATCTATGAACCCCATTCCCTTTGGAAGCAATTCATATGACAAGAATAAAATCTGTGTCCAAAAATCCATATCTGGATCAAAAAATCAACATGTCCCATCTAGAAGACATGTGAAATCAAAGAAAAATTTGATCCAAAAGCAAAAAGCAATATCCAAAAGGCTACAAAGGCACATTATGAAAAAATAAAGATCAAAATTATGTGGGTTCCTAAGTCACTCATAGAAGAAATGCATTCTAAAGAACCATAAAGAAAAGAAAAATCAAAATCAAAGTGGATTCACATAAAAGCATTGCATTCCAAAGAAAAAAAAAATTGGCATCCAAACTTTTTGTTCTTAAATATTCTTTCAATCGTCCATCTACACGTCTCCCACTTTCTAAATATATTCTTCCATAACCTCCTTCATCCATTTTGGCTCCTTATGTCCCGAATTCTACATCCTCTCCTCCATCAAAATCTCAACATCCAAAATCCACTTGTCCTCTATCACTCCACCACCTCTCAAGGTGTGTGCCAATGTTCATATTGAAGACATTTCCATCTATCCTTGCACAAATCTTCCAACATCCTATCTGTTATCCAACACCTATTTTCCATCCTTCCATCCATCCCATTAAATCCTTTGCATAAATCCTTCATCTATGAAATAGGCATTTGTGTCATTTTGTCTCATGCTTGCCCACACTCAGTCTTATGTTCAGTCCATTTCCTATATATTTATATCATAAAATGCTTCTGAATCCAAGGTTGTCCCTCTTTAACATTGTCTTATGGTTGGGATGCGGTCTCAATCCAGAAAGAGAATCACTTGTTGTATCTTGATACTAACATATGTTGGCATTATAACAGAAAAGGGAGATCATTGGCATTCCAATTACAATGAGAGATTGTTGGTATTTCAATAAGGATATTGAGAAGGTTGTTGATGACTATGGATATAACTGATTAAGGATGTTCACTATCTTAATATTATTATTTTGTCATTGATGTCAAGAAATTGATTTTCTAATTCAATATGATGTTGCCATATCTTAAGAAGTATGTTTTGAAAAGAGTTAAGATGTCGGTAAAAGACACAGAAAGAATGTGATGAATAAGGGGAGGAATAAGTTATTCAATGGGCAACTATTACCGAGTTAGACAATGATGAGATCATGATGTTTAGATTGTTTTGATATCCTACATATGTTGTTGATTGTAAGGTTAATACTATACTATGTTACCAAGCAAAGAACCTAGTCGGTAAACCCTAAGGTTATCACTATCAGTTAATGAAGGCAGGATGTCTACCGAGTGAAGTTTAGTATTTACCAAGTTGCAACCGAGTAATAATAGAATGCATTGAATGTATAAAAGCATTATTTAATGAAGGAAGCTGATGAGCCAGAATTGATTAAATGATTGGTAAGTTGTGCATGAAGTTTGTTAAGAATCTATGGCAATGAAAGATTGACAGGAAGATCTACAGCTTAGATTGAACTGCAATACCTTAGAACAAGTTCCAAGGCGAGGTAAAACATTTTTAGATTGAAGGATACATTGAACCTGGTCAAGTTTGAAGATCTGATGGCTATGATTGATCATGGGAAATGTGATCAAGGAGATTATGCGGTTGGCAAATTGTTTATAAATAAGGAACTGTTGATAAACAATGAATGCAGGCAAGTGTAAGCACAGGAATGCTACATAGTGATTTCCGAGCACAGAAGCTTGAAGACCTATTTTGATAACAAAGTATAGAGCCCAGCAGAGGGACATGATAAGTCCTATGACTAGATTGTATTGAGCAAATAAGAATCTGCTTTAGCATTTTTAGATGTGAAGTTGCAAATATATTTTATTACTGTTATTTTGTGAAGTGATAGAAAATCTCTTAACTGAGTCGACTTAAAAGGCTTATTTGTAAAACCCTCTAGCAAGGTGACATTTAGATTGAGTGTTTGAAATCCTTTAATAAGGTCACCTCTAACAAGGTGAAGATCCTAATAGATCTAAGGGAAATCCCTTAACCGGGTCACATCTAGCAATGTGTTTGTAATCTTTAACAGGATTTGCTTTTAACCAAGCATACTCTAGAAGAGTATATTTCTTAGTGGGTCCAAAATCCCACAATGGTTTTTCCCTATTTGGGTTTCCACGTTAAATCTGGTGTTATATGTTTTGTGATCTTATTTGTTTATGAGTCTACATGCTTTACAGTTTTTCTGATAAGGTTACCGAGGTTGAATATGTTGTTTTTATGAAAGATTAAGTTTGTATGATTCACACCCCCCCCCCTCTCATCTTGTTAGCTTGGCATCTATACTAAACATTTAGTATCAAAAATATCAATTGGTATCAGAGCTTTGGACTTAGGAGAAAAAGTTTAAAGGTACTTTAGGCAAAGATCCAAAGATGTATAAGAGGGATGCACCGAAGCTGAACAAGTCAAGTTTCTCTACATGGCAGAAAAGGATGAAGCTGCACTTATCAGGAGTTGGAGAATATACTGTATATTATCTGGAGAATGATTTCATCACATCGAGTACCTATCCATTGACAATGGAAGAGATAAAGGCAAAGCAAGAACACATTCAAGCAATGATTGAAATAACATCTACATTGACCGACTCAAAGTTTAATGATCTAGAAGGCTGCAATGATGCAAAGGCAATGTGGGATAAGCTCATATCTGTGTATGGTAGAGATGAACATGTTCAAAGAGCAAAAGTGGATAGTCTAAGAGGACAAATTGAATCTATGAGGATGAATGAAGGTGAAAACATAACCCAGTATAGTACAAGATTAACGAAGATTGTAAATCAAATCAAAGGAGCAGGTGGAACTATTGAAGAAAAAGATGTAACAAGTAAGTTATTGAGAACCCTTCTACCAGCTTATGCAATCCATCTCTACAATCAATGAATTGAGGTCTGTACTCAATATGCCAATTTCTTTAGATGTTACTATTGGTAAGCTACATGCATTTGAGTTAAGTAATTTTGATAACAGTGGGTCTTCGGTAAATAAAGTTGAGTTTGCATTTACTTCTTTCCATCTTGATGAATCTGATGATTACAATGATAGAAAGTATAAGTACTCTGAAGGGAATCACAGTGGAGCAAGTGAAAGATTTCACAAAAACATGGAGGAGGTACACAAACTATATGAGGAAATCAGAAAGCAAGAAAAGTTTGAAGCACTTTTAGCCAGAAGGTTATCGAGAGGATAAGGTAAGTACAAAGGAAATTTGCCTTTGAAATGTTTTAACTGTGATAGAATTGGACATATGGCTTCTAATTGTCCTGACAAAGAATCTAGTGAAAATAGAGATTACCAAGATGACAAATAGAAAGATAATCATTATAGAGGACACCGAGACTTCAGGAGAAGAGATAAAAAGACATGCCTAATAGTTGATGAGGAATCCAATGATGATAAATCAAATGAAACTGATACAAAGGAAGTTGTTTATGTGGCTATCAAAGATGGATCAGATGAAGAAAGGTATGAAGAAAAAGCTTTAATATCTCATATGAATACTAATGATTCTTGGATCATAGATAGTGGATGCTCACATCACATGATAGGTGATAAACACAAGTTTGTTATATTAGAAGATTATGATGGAGGCTATGTAAGATTTGGTAATGATGCACCATGTCCAGTAAGAGGTAAAGGATCCATAACACTTCTTGACAACGCAAAATGTAATAATGTTTATTGGGTTGAAGGTTTGAAATACAATTTGTTGAGTGTAGCAAAGCTAAACAACACAGGTTACCGAATAGAATTTCAAAAAGGAATTGTCAAAGTTCATGACAAGCATGGGAAGTTAGCTGCTACCAGGACACAAACAAAAGGTAACACATTAACCCTTGACTCAACTCGGAATAAGTGTCTATATGCAAAGATAGATGATACCTAGTTATGGCATAAAAGGTTTTGTCATGTAAATTTTGATAATCTGATCAAAATAAGTAAGAAGCACCGAGTAAGAGGTCTATAGAGTCTTGAGAAACCTGAGAATGCTATGTGTCAAGGATGCCAGATGGGTAAGATGACAAGATCAAGCTTTACAAGTAAGTCCTACACTTCTAAGGGAATTTTAGATCTTGTGCATACTGATCTTTGTGGTCCTATGAAAGTTCAGAGTTATTATGGTGATAAATATTTCATATTATTTGTGGATGATTACTCAAGGATGATGTCAGTAATTTTTTTAAAAGAAAAATCAGAAGCTTTTCAAATGTTTAAATGGTACAAGGCAAGAGTTGAAAATGAAATAGGAAGACAATTGAAATGTCTTAGATCAGATAGAGGAGGAGAGTTCACATCTGATGAGTTCAACTTATTCTGCAATGATCATGGTATAAAAAGACAAGTCTCTGCACCGAGAACTCCACAACAAAATGGAATAGCTGAGAGAAGAAACATATCTATTGTGGAATGTGCCAGAACCCTAATGATTGAAAAGAAAGTGCCACAAACATTTTGGAGAGAAGCAATAAGCACAATAGTTTACACCCTAAACCAAGTACAACTGAAGAAAGGAACTTTGAAGACACCTTATGAAATCTGGTATGACAAGAAACCTAATGTAAGTTATTTTAAAATCTTTAGAAGTAGATGCTATGTACACAAAGATGATAGAAATGGTAAGTTTGATCAGAAAAGTGAAGAAGGAACATTTCTAAGTTATTCTTCTAGAAGCGAAGCATTTAAATGTCTGATCAAATCATCTAACAAAATAGTAGAAAGTTCAAATGTGAAAATTGATGTATTTGTAGACAGAAATGATGAAGGAAACTCCAAAGAACCAGAAGATTATGAAGGATTTGTCAATGTTCAACTGAGAAGTCCTACCGAGAAGACTGCTGAAGGAAATGAAGAGAATATCCAGTTACCGAGTGATGAAGAAGAACATACAGAGCCTACCGAGCCTGTATTAGCCAAGTATGTCAGAAGGAATCATGCATCAAGTCAGATTATAGGAGATAAGGATGATCCAATGATGACAAGGAACAAACTGAGACAAAACACATGTCTAATATCTGAATTTGAACCAAGGATAGTGAAAGAGGCATTTAACAGTGAAGATTGGATAAATGCTATGATAGAAGAGATTGATCAAATCAAGAAGAATGACACATGGACACTGGTCCCAAGACCAAAGGACAAAAATGTAATTAGTACAAAGTGGATTTTCATAAACAAGCTAAATGAAAAAGGTGAGGTCATTCGAAATAAAGAAAGACTAGTTTTCAAAGGTTATGCTCAAGAAGAAGGAATTGATTATGGGGAGAATTTTGCACTTGTGGCAAGACTTGAAGGAGTAAGAACATTGTTGGCATATGGTGTATTCAATAATTTCAAGGTATATCAAATGGATGTCAAATCTGCATTTCTGAATGGTATATTAGAAGAAGAAGTTTTCATTGAACAACCTGAAGGATTTGTTGAAGGAGAAAATAATGATCAAGTATGTAAATTGAACAGAGCTTTATATGGTTTGAAACAAGCACCTAGAGCATGGTATGAGAGATTGCACTCATATTTGATCAAAATTGGTTTTATAAGAACAAGTGAAAACAACAATATGTATATGAAGAATGATGAGAATGGAATACTGATCTCAGCCATATTTGTTGATGATATTATCTTTTGTGGAAATGACTCTCTATGCAAGAACTTTGGAAATGAAATGAGCAAAGAATTTGAGATGTCATTAATCAGTGAGATAAAGTATTTTATAGGTTTACAGATACTACAAATGAAAAGTGATATTTTCATTACCCAATCCAAGTACATAAAGGAAATCTTGAAGAAATTTGGAATAGAGGATTCAAAACTAGTAAGCACTCCTATTACTACCAACTGTAAACTATCAAAGAATGATGAATTTGCATCTGTTGATGAGACACTTTACCGATCTATGATTGGAAAGTTGCAATAAGTTGTTCACAGCAGGCCAGATATAGCACATGCAGTAGGAATAGTTGCAAGATTCTCTGCAGATCCCAAGGAAACACACATGACAGCAATCAAAAGAATTTTCAGATACTTGAAAGGCACTGAAGATTATGGCTTAGTGTATCAGAAAGGAAATGTCTTTGATTTAAAAGTTCATACCGATGCTGATTGGGCAGACAACATTGATGATAGGAAAAGCACAAGTGGAGGAGCTTTCTTTTTAGGAGAAAGACTAGTGAGTTGGCTTAGCAAGAAACAAGGATGTGTTTCACAGTCAACAGCAGAAGCTGAATATGTTGCTGCAACATTGAATTGTATCAATATAGCATGGATCAAACAACTATTGGAAGGTATAAATGAGTAAGTTACCGAGCCAGTAACTATATTCTGTGATAATACTAGTGCCATAAATATTTAAAAAAATCTTGTTATGCACTCTAAGACAAAGCATATCTCTATCAAGTATCATTATCTTAGAGAAGAAGTTCAAGAGAAGAAAGTGGTGTTGGAGTATGTTAGCACAAAGGAACAAATAGCAGATATCTTCACCAAGCCACTACCAAGGGACACTTTTGAGTATCTCAGAAGTCAGTTAGGGGTCCTACCCCTATCTTCCATTCACTGACCGAGTTCAGTGAAAGCATCAATTTGATGACTCTATAGAATATCTTTTAGGAGTTGATGCTGATTTGCACACTTTAGAAGGTTTTCTAAAGGTGTGCAAGAAACAATAACAGGGAATGGGAATTGAAGACAAAATGCTCTGACCGAGACTAAATAGATACATAACAACAAGGAATTCACTTCTCAGTGGAAGAAATTATGTTTTAGTTCTTTTCATTTTTGGCATTGTTGTTAAAGGGGGAGAAGAATAATGTATGGGGGAGAAGACTAATGATAGGGGGAGAGCATTTCAGAATTTCACAACATTCTGAATCATTTAGGTCAAATCAATTGGTTTTGCCATCAATGCCAAAGGGGGAGATTGTTGGCATTATAACAGACAAGGGAGATCGTTGGCATTCCAATTACAATGAGAGATTGTTGGTATTTCAATAAGCAAATTGAGAAGGTTGTTGATGACTATGAATATAACTGATTAAGGATGTTCACTGTCTTAATATTATTATTTTGTCATTGATGTCAAGAAATTGATTTTCTAATTCAGTATGATGTTGCCATATCTTAAGAAGTATGTTTTGAAAAGAGTTAAGATGTCGGTAAAAGACATAGAAAGAATGTGATGAATAAGGGGAGGAATAAGTTATTCAATGGGCAACTATTATTGAGTTAGACAATGATGAGATCATGATGTTTAGATTGTTTTGATATCCTACATATGTTGTTGATTGTAAGGTTAATACTATACTATGTTACCAAGCAAAGAACCTAGTCGGTAAACCCTAAGGTTATCGCTATCGGTTAATGAAGGCAGAATGTCTACCGAGTGAAGTTTAGTATTTACCAAGTTGCAACAGATTAATAACATAATACATTGAATGTATAAAAGCATTATTTAATGAAGGAAGCTGATGAGCTGGAGTTGATTAAACGATTGGTAAGTCGTGCATGAAGTTTGTTAAGAATCTATGGCAATGAAAGATCGGCAGGAAGATCTACAGCTCAGATTGAACCGCAATACCTTAGCACAAGTTCCAAGACGAGGTAAAACATTTTCAGATCGAAGGATACATTGAACCTGGTCAAGTTTGAAGATCTGATGGCTATGATTGATCATGGGAAATGTGATCAAGGAGATTATGCGGTTGGCAAATTGTTTATAAATAAGGAACTGTTGATAAACAATGAATGCAGGCAAGTGTAAGCACATGAATACTACATAGTGAGTACTGAGCACAGAAGCTTGAAGACCTATTTTGATAATAGAGTATAGAGCCCAGCAAAGGGATAGGATAAGTCCTATGACTAGATTGTATTGAGCAAATAAGAATCTGCTTTAGCATTTTTAGATGTGAAGTTGCAGATATATTTTATTACTGTTATTTTGTGAAGTGACAGAAAATCTCTTAACCAAGTGGAATTAATAGTCTTATTTGTAAAACCCTCTAGCAAGGTGACATTCAAATTAAGTGTTTGAAATCCTTTAACAAGGTCACCTCTAACAAGGTGAAGATCCTAATAGATCTGAGGGAAATCCCTTAATTGGGTCACATCCAGCAATGTGTTTGTAATCTTTAACAGGATTTGCTTTTAACTGAGCATACTCTAGAAGAGTATATTTCTTAGTGGGTCTGAAATCCCACAGTGGTTTTTCCCTATTTGGGTTTCCACATTAAATCTAGTGTTATATGTTTTGTGATCTTATTTGTTTATGAGTCTGCATGCTTTACAGTTTTTCTGATAAGGTTATCGAGGTTGAATATGTTGTTTTTATGAAAGATTAAGTTTGTATGATTCACCCCCCCCCCCTCTCATCTTGTTAGCTTGGCATCTGTACTAAACATTTAGTATTAGAACTATCAACATATTCTAATTACTATATCTCATGCACTTAATCAATACCTCTAAGTCATTATGATTTATCAGGTGAAGACGTGGCTAGTGAAAAATCTAAAATCTTGCTTCAACACCATTGTAATTCTCAAACCCATTTGAGATTCATTGCTTATGAGTCAATGCACAAAAGAATAAATGACAAGAGAAAAGAAATATCAAAAGATCCAAAGAAAAGAATGATCAAGAAAAGAAATAATGAGAAAAGAAAAGCAAAAATGCAATGAAATGAAATATCAGCTTGGCTTTGGGAACATGCGAGTACCTCCATTGGGGCTATGAACGCTTGGCTGGCAATGGAGCAATATTCATGAGATTACAAGGATAACCTCATTGGGGCTATGGATGTTCATTGGCATCAAGGTTCTATCCAGGATGCTTTTGAAGTCAGGATAACTCACGTAGCTAGTCATGCCATATTCTAAAGATTACAATGTTCATATGAGATGAAATAAACCCATTTACACACACATGGGTAATAAAAGACTAAGTACCTTGATTCAGTTTGGGATTCTTCTTCCCTTTTGAGTATGCTTCTTAGTCACTAGATATGCTTGGTTGAATTTTCAAGAGGTTCTAAGTGTGGGTTGCATCTCTAGATCTTTAAAACGTTCAAGAACACTTATTCAGGTGGTGTTGTATGTTCTAAAGATTTCATGCATCACCATTTTGTGAATGGATACCTCTATAAATGGGGGAAAGTTTCATCCACTATATCCTTCCTATCACATCTTTCATTACCCCTCATCCACTATCCATCACCTTATCTACATCCATTTTGTTTTTCCATCTTCAATCTTGACAAAGTTAAGGATCTTAATAAGCTACCTCCATCTTTCTCCTATCCATATTCACCTCAATAGTTCATTTATTCATTCATAATATTCCTTTCCTTTCTAGACACTAATGAAAAACAAATAAATCTTGCTTGTAATAAAAAACTCCTAAAAGAGAACATAAAATGCCTTAAAAAAATTCAAAAAAATCATATAATGTCCTAAAAAATAAAAATAAAAATAAAAACATCAAATAAAATTTGAAAACCCTAAAAATTAAAAAACCATCCATCAATCATAATTCATAATAAATTATCCTTTAAAAACAACAAGCATTTCAACATACATAAATGCAAAACAAATTAAAATATTGATCTTAACAAATCATGCATCAATAGACAAACTACCAAGCTAGTCTACAACCTAACCAATCAAATGCCTATTACTTTTCAAACATCCTTGTCAAACAATGTGCTTTTATAGATACATCGTTCCTAAAATAGGCACCCTATCAAATATCATGTCCTAACGGATACATCTTTCCTACAATGGACATCCTATCAAACAATCATCCTATCTAGAAACTCTTATCCTTGGTAAGAATATCAGTATGGTTGTTGACTCGTTTGGTTCAGTTAGTCTTATATCTTATTGATTTATCTTTTATCAATTTATGATGCATCATGTTCCTGTGCTACTCAAGGATGTCCACAAGTGACTAGAGGAGCTAGGATGGTTAATGATCTTTTTCTTTGTTTGTTGTGGGTGGTGTGAACTAGTGAAGTTTTGGGGCAATGGTATTTTGGGTGTTTGTGTTGGTACGTTCATTCAATAAGTATCCTATGCAAAAATGAAGTCAAGGATAACTATGCTTGTGACTATTGCACACCTCAACCCTTAGTGTTGTGTGTGTGAAAAGTGGACCTGTTTCTGTATCTGGAATACACAACACTTCAATTAAGTCATTAGATGCATGGTTAGTAAATCAATAATCAATAAATAATAAACCATTACAAAGCAACCCACTACCTTCTAGTAGATACGATTTTAGATTGCTCTCAGATTGCTAAGCTATCCAATGACTAGACAACACCTAAACGAAGGATTTTTAAATCTATATGAGCATCAATTCAAGCTAGATGGATGCAAGATTTAAGCTAGATGAATGAAAGATATGCAAGATTAATCTAACATGATTTAAGCAATATATGAATATTTAAGCTAAATGATTTAACCAATATGAAATAACTAATATGCAATATCTCAATGCAAATTCTCAATGAACCTAGAACAAAAACAACATAATAACAATATATTCTCCAGGATCATTTTTAATGAGAGATGAGAGCTTGAATTTATAGAAAATTTAGAAAGAAACCAATGGCTGAGATCAAATGATGATGAGCGGTCAATATTTTCCAAGAGGAAGCACAATCCAGGTGAATTGATGTGATTGGATGCTTTTCTTAGTTTTAAAGGAAATTGAACTAAAATTAAAATAAAATCAGGAAAAAACTGATTTATTCTCTATTTCATTCAATTTTAATATTTAATTGTTTTAATTGCTTTCTTTGAGATTATCTATCAATTTTTAATTTGTTTTTTTCAAGATTATCTCCAATTGATTTCTTTTCTCAATTTTTAATTCTTTTTTGTCAATTAATTCCTTTTTTGAAGATTTGATGGCAAATTGATTTATTTAATTAAATATGCTAGGATATTCAATTAAAATAAATAGGATAATTGTTTAAAAATGATTTACTTGGAATGATCAATTAATTAAATAAATATTTAATTAATATTGTTTGATTAATTTGCCATGTGACATTGATGATTTTAGAATTAATTGTGTGCTCAAGATTTATTTAATAGCCTTTGGTTAGGACCTTGGTGATGTTGTCGAGATTAGGGGCCCATGGTTTAGATGACCATTTTTAGGGTATTACATTTTCCCCTCTTTGAATTAATGTGCGAGCAGTGCGTTGGTTCAAAGAAAATTTGATGTCTAGGAGATACCAGTTATGAACTTGATTGATCACGAACTAGATGAAAAGCGATGTGTTTAACTTGATTTGAAGCGACAAAGTTGAATGAAGTCTGATTAAAGAGATATCGATCCCGAACTTGATTGAACTTAGGAACGATAGAAAATAAAAGATACTGAATTTGAATTTGATTGATCAAGAAGCGGGTCTTACTGATCTAGAACTTGATTGATCTAGACATAGTGAGTGAAGATAAAAATCAATCTTGAACTTGATTGATCAAGATACGATGAGTGAAGATAAACTGTCCAGCTTGATTCGATGTGATGAAACTCAACACCTTCTTAGATTGGGTGTGATCAAAGATACTCTTTAAACCCTTGATTGAGTTTAAACAAATAATCAGCTTGATGAAAAGCGATGAAACTGATTAATGTTAAGAGATTGATTTAGATGAATACAATATCAGCTTGATTTGAAGTGATGAAAGTGATATTCCCCTAGTGATTGATTCGATTCAGATGGTTGAGAAATCTCAACTTGATATAAAGCGATGAAGTTGAGATGCCCCTAGCGATGAGGTCTTGTTTGATGTTTAGAAAAGATTAGTTGCTCGACTTTTGATGAAGATTTGAAAATTTTGTCGACATTTGAAGATGTGAGGTCATAAGGTCACGAGTATGCCCCCTCAGGAGTGAAATAGAAAGATAGCAAGGATACATGATTATAGGCAATTGTAGTGATGATAAGTTATTTGAGCACAAATTAATTGTGAGGAATTTTTCAAAAAATTGACGTTGATGTTGAATTGATCACAAAGTTGTTTTGTAGAATAAAATTGAGATTTAGCATTGATTAACAAGAAATTGAGCGCAATTAGAAGAGAGAATGAGCTTTTGATGAAAAGTGCTAAGTGGTCAATGTCGTGAAATTTCGATCTCGAAAATGGACTCAGGACAGTCGATTTACAAGCTCTTGATTTGATTTCATCGTACTTGTGTTGATTGATTATGAGATGTTGTTCTATATGCTTTATTCTATACATATGCATATCTTTTCAGTATAGATGAATGAATGCAAATGGAATATGGATGTTTATTTTTCTTTCTTTTTATGCAAAAAATGAGGAGAATGAGTAACTAGTAATGCAAATGTTTATTTTTCTTCATGCAATACAATAAGGTGAATTCAAATGAATGATAGTGAATGTATGAATCTATGTAAAATGTTTATGTATGTAGCTAACGTCTTAATACACAAGTACTCGATTGAAGAAATGATGATGAAAAAGAGACCACTTAGCTAAGAAATGATGATGCTTCCAACTCTCATTCAGAAGATAAAGAGAGCATTGTTATTATACTGAAATCACTCTAAATTCACAAAATGCAAAATGATATGCAAAATACAACCTAAACCTAGTCACTAGATTTTGAAAAGCTTAATTTTCATCATTGAGCGTTTTACAACCACAACAGGAAGATTTAGATTTCCTTTCTTTTCATGTGCAATATTAATTATCTTGTCCACAATGACCCCTTTTTCATTCATATCCTTGGACAGATTACACATGGACCCGGATTGCACAATAAAGAAATTCCCTCAAAACAGACAAAGAAATGATGGGAACCTCCCTGTAGCATTCAAGTAAGCGGAGTCGAGGTATGTGTGGAGATTTCACCTTAATGTGAAGGCACTTATCACAGGCACCCAATTGATTAGATGTTTTTAGATCATTGAAATCATTCCTACAAGCAGAAAACAACGAAAAATATTATACCCTCAATCCTTGCTCCTCTTAGTCAAGATAGACTTCCTTGAGTTACTCAGAGGGATAATAATTGAAATTTAATAAAAGACAACACACAAAGAAAATTTTCATGCATAGCTCAAACTATTTAGTGATTGTTTTTAGTTTTGTTTTGCTTGTGTAATTAGTGATAAAACTCTTCAGTAGTTGGGAGACAGGTGACTGACTTGGAGTGGACGACCAGGTTTCACTGACATAAAGTTGACTTGGTTGATACTACTTAGGACATGTAAAGTGCTCTGTCGATTAACCTAAGACTAGGACAATGATCAGTTTCAAGCCATGAGGGTTCCAACGAACCAGGACATCACAAAAGTGATCAAAATATGTACAAGCGAAAGCAAAAATGTATGAAAGTGAGAATGCCAACATTACGTTGATAGATGGAGTGTTTGAGTACAAGAGGCGCCTATTTGCCAGGTTTTCACCTGCTTGGGAAAGATTCCTTTTTTTTTTTTTACCAAGGTGCCTATTTACTAGGTTTTCACCAAGGCAATTTCTCTCTTTTTCCCCCCCATTTTATTCTTTTCTTTTTTGAACTTCTTTAGGACTTTTTCTTATTTTTAGGATTTCTTCAAGACTTTTTTTGATTTTTAGGATTTCTTCAGGACTTTTTCTAATTTTTAGGATTTCTTTAGGACATTTTAGCTACATAAGTTGCTAGAGCAGAGAATATTTAGGTGAAAAATTTCTTCAGATGGATGGTGTTGATTAGTTCACGGAGCTATTCTCCTTCCGATGTTGAGAGTTGATAGGCACCCAAGCCAAAAGCTACAGTAATGATATAGGGACCTAGCCAGTTGGGTTCAAACTTCCCTTTGTTGTCTTGAAACTGTTGATTTTTAGGATTTTCTCTTAGAACTAGGTCACCAACCTAAAATTCTCTTTGTCGTAACTTCTTGTTATATCCTCTGGACATTCTCTTTTGATACACTCTGAGATGATCAAATGCCACTTGCCGATGCTCATCCAGCAATTCGAGCTCTTGCAATCTAGATATTCTATAGTCTTCATCAGTAACAAGACCTCACAAAGAAACTCTTAGAGATGGTATTTCCACCTCAATAGGTAATACTGCTTCAGACCCATACACCAAATAAAAGGGTGTAGCCCCAGTAGGTGTTTTGATACTTGTTCTATAAGCCCACAATGCAGGATTGAGCTGCAGATGACAATCCTTCCCAGATTTGTTCACTGTTCTATGCAAGATAGTCAATAGGTTTTTGTTAGATGCCTCTGCTTGTCCATTATCTTGAGGGTAATATACTGATGACCAGTGTTGTTTTATTTTGAACTTCTCACAGAGTTCATTTAGATATTTGTTCTTGACCTGTCATCCATTGTCAGTTATAATGGATGAAGGTATACCATACCTGTAGATGATATAATTAAGAATAAATAGAGCTACTTGTTTTTCAGTTGCCTTGATGAGTGAACCGCTTCTACCCACTTAGTGAAGTACTCAGTGGCAGTGATAATAAATTTGTGTTTGTTAGATGCTGCAGGATATATTTGGCCAATTAGATCAAATGCCCATGATTGAAAGGGCTAGTGTGTCACAAAGGGTATGAGATCCCTTACGGGAGCATGGACAAGGTGCCCATGTAGTTGGCACTTTTAACAAGTTTTAGCAAATTTTATAGCTTCTTTCTCCATGTCTGACCAGTAGTAGCCATCCCTAAGTAGTTTTCATGCTAAAGTTAGACTATTCGAATGGGATCCACAAACACCTTCATGAACCTCAGATAATGCGCATTGGGACTCCTTAGTTTCTATACATCTAAGCAAAGTATTATCTAAACCTTGATTGAATAGGTCATTAGCAATGATGATGTACCATGATGCATTTCGGATTGGGTTCCTTTTTTCATTTTGGGAAAGATTAGCGAGGACAACTTAGTCATGCAGGTAAGAGTAAATATGGCTATAATGAGATGAGTCATGTCCAATAATAGAACAGACCATCTGGGACTCAGGAGAATCATAGGCAGGATAATGTAACTCTTCCACCAGGAATTCAAAGCAAAAATTAGATTCCTATAGCTGTGGTATAGATGCCAAAGTGGCCATTGCATCCGCTGCTCTATTTGCTATTCTAGGGATTTGCTGAAATGATACGAAGGTAAAGTATTTCTTAAGATCATCCACCATTCTCTTATAAGGCACCAATTTCTCATCTCTTGTCTGATATAGGTCATTGATTTGGTTGATAATGAGTTGAGAATCGCCATAGATGTGTAATTCAACAATCTTCCACTTGATGGCCAGCTTGATCCCGTTTACCAAAGCTTCATATTCTGCAATGTTGTTTGTGCAAGGGAAGAGAATCTTGTAAGCTTTCAGAATTGAATATTGTTGGGGAGTAATAAAAATTATTCTGGCACTAGAACCATGTTGAGCGAAAGACCCATCAAAGAACATCTTCCATAATTGTTGAGTAAGGTGCATGATTGATTCATCCAGGAATTCTATATGTAGAGGTTGATTGTCTTCAAGTGGAGCATCAGCAAGTTGGTCTGCAATAACCTATCCTTTGATGGCTCTACGTTCCACATATTCAATATCAAATTCTATAAGAACCATGACCCATTTCGCTAGTCTTCCTATAAGCATTACTTTACTGAGAAGATATTTGAGCGGATCAATCTTGGCTACCAACATAGAGTGCCTTAATTTTTGTGATGCAAAGACCAATGCCAAGCATGCTTTCTCTATTATAGTGTAGTTCATTTCATATGACACCAATGTTCTACTAATGTAATAGATAGCTCGTTCCCTTTTATTATCATCTTGTTGTGCTAGGAGTGCCCCCAGTGAAGTATCTGTAGTGGATATGTATAGAATCAATGGCTTACCTTGAATCGGTGGCATTAATATGGGTGGATTAGAAAGATATTCTTTGATTTGTTTTAAATGTTGTTCACAATCTTTATCCCAGTTGTGTTGAACTCCTTTCCTTAATACCTTTGTAAAGGATTGAGCTTTGTCTGCTAGTTGAGATATAAAATGCCTTATTGACTAAAGACGGCCCTATAAACTTCTCATTTGACTGATATTCTTGGGTCGAGGCATTTCAATTATAGCTTGGACCTTTTCAAGGTCAACCTCAATTCCTTTTTTTGAAATTATGTAACCAAGCAATTTTCCTGATGTTACCCCAAATGCACACTTTTTAGGATTTAATCAGAGTTTGAATCTTTCCATTCTATCTAGTATGAGGCCTAGTTCTTGAATATGCATAGATCTCTTAATGGTTTTTACCAAGGTGTCATCAACATAATCTTCCATGTTTTTATGCATCATATCATGGAAGATAGTGGTTACCACTCTTTGGTAAGTTTCTCTTGTGTTCTTTAGCCCAAACAGCATAACATTCCAGAAGAAGGTTCCCCATGGACATGTGAAGGCTATCTTTTCTTGATCTTCAGACGCTATCTTGATCTGAATGTAACCAGAGAACCCATCCATTAATGAATACATCTCGTATCTAGCAGTCATATCTACTATCATGTCAATGTTGGGCAATGGAAAATTGTGTTTCAGACATGCTTTGTTGAGATCCCTAAATTCTGTACAATCTCTAATAGATTTGTTTGCCTTTGATATAGGTACTATATTTGATATCCATTCTGCATAGTCTATAGCTCTAATAAATCCATCTTTTAGAAATTTCTCTAGTTCAACTTTGACTAGCAGTGCCACATGAGGATACATCTTACGAAGTTTTTGTTTGACTGGTTTAACTCCTGGTGTAATAGAGATGATGCATAATGAGATCAGGATCAAGTCCTGGGATATCTGAGTATGTCCATGCAAAGTTGATCTTCTTTTCTACAAAAAGGTTACTGAAATCTTTTAACTCTTCTACTGATAGTGATTGAGCTAAATGAATGATGTGTGGTGTCTCTTGAGTCCCAATGTTCACTAGCTGAGTTGGCTCGATCAATATGGAAGACCTCTCCTAGAAATGACTTGGTAGTATATCAAGTATCTCACCTTCAGGTGCCTCAAAGAGGTTTTCACCTTTAGGTATGTCCTTTATTTTCTCTTTTTTAGATTTTAACACCACCACAATGTGGTTTTCACCATCAGATCTCTTATTTTTCTTTTTTTGATTTTTATGACTGAGATACTTGATGTTTATTTCAGTCATTTTCTCGCTTTGCTTACCGGTGGAAGAGTTCATTGGTTCCACTACATTAAGATAGCAGGCTAGTGTGTAGTCATTGGTGAAGATGGGTATATTCAAAGGTTGGTTATAAAGAGTACAATCAATCAGTTCAGGATGCATTAAGAATAAGATTTGAATAGGTTTCAAGGGAGTTCATGGTACTATCATCATGACTTCAGACTGACTAGTTGAGTTCCAGAAGACTACCTTGCGTATGTGTCTCGAGACCAGGAAGAGTTACAACATGATTATCAAAATTCATGTTAGTATTTATTGGACCTAACCCAACCGACCTAATTTTAGTGGCATCACCTACTCCAGGTTGGACTACATACTGTGGTATGACAGTAATAGGGTTAGCAGACATCATCTCAACATTCATGATAGAGTAGTCATAATGCATTGTTGAATAATTGTTGTTATAAATAGAGCTCCTGTCTGAGTTATCAGAGTCATAAGATGAATTTTCTGACTCATCTTCAAGTGGCTTAGTAAAAGTATATATAGTATCAATACCTACATCTTTGATGTTGCAAGTTCCTTCATGATTTGATTCATCGATTACTTGTATTTGACACACTTGTGGACATAACCTTGATGGTTCTGTTAATCCCTGTCATCTGTTCCATTCAACTTCCTTTGGACTGATGACTGGTTCTATTTTTGTAGCTTCTAATTCTTCTTTTGTAGTTCCATACTTGATTTGTCCAATCTCATTTGAGGGAGAGTTAGTAGGTGAAGAAATTGCTTGTGTCCTTTCTTCCTCCAACTGTCGTTCATAGTCTTCTTATCTTTTTAGTCTAATTTCCTCTATTTCCTTTTGCATTTATAGGCATATCAGCTCTTGTGTGTCATCTATGATATCATTGGATTCTTCAGGAGTTTCTGTAGTAGATGTATGTGAGAGGTGGTCTAGACCCCATTCATACTCATTTGAATCAGTTTCTGAATCATCTACTTGTTTTTTGCTAGTATATGTGACCGGAATGTTTAATGGTGCAAACAATTCTCTGATTCTGTATACTTCATCTCTCATATCCTTTGGGACTTGTACTTCCTATGGTATTATAGCTGATATAATTGGAACTTGATTACCATTTGTTTCCTCTCTCTGGGTGGGCAATTATTTTTGTTCATCGTCACACTCTTCATGAGTTTGTTGAGTATTAATTTCTTGTGTTGTTAAAGATAGTACCTTTTTCTTCCACTTAAGTTGATGGTGGGACATGTTCTTCTGATCTGATGACTTTCTTGGATCATATCCCAATCCATCTTTATCATTGGTAGACTTAGTTTGTAATTGAATAGGTTCAACAATACCTTTTTGACACTTGTCGAGAGGACCAGTACCTGAATATCCCATGCGTTGAAGCATCTTATAGCCTGAACCATATTGTGTCAGGAAAATCTCACACTGTCGTATTTCTTTGTTTGCACTGTCTTCTTTGAAAAGCGATTTGAGAACATTGTCCTCTTCTATTTCACCTACAAGAGAAGTAGAGGATTGTATAAAGAGACCATCATAAATGACTTTTGGAGTTGAAGTTTGTGGCTTCATAACCTTTGATGGTTTTCTAGACTATCTTGGTGACAGAGGAAGAGACATTAGTGAGAGTATAGGCTCTATCTTGTAGCCATCTATGCTAGTGTTTGTGATTTTCAATTTCTTTTCTAAATCTTTCAGCAAAGATTCTGAACTTTTAGCTATAGAGGCTGCTCTATTATGAGGAACAAAAGCATCAACACTCTGCGTTAATGCATTACAGGTATAACTTGTATCAGCAGGAATAGTGACTTAAACTCCATCATAAGGAAATTTCAAGCATTGATGATATGTAGATGGTACTACTTTCATTTCATGAATCCATGGCCTGCCTAGTAAGATGTTGTATGAAAGATGAAGATCAAGGACTTGAAAAATGACATCTCTTTCTATAGGTCCTACCTTGATTGGTAATAGTACCAGACCCTTAGAAGTTCTTTATTCTTCATAATAAGCCTTGATTGTTATTTTCTTTGTTGGATCAATAACATTTTCAAAAAATCCCAGCTGTGTCAGTAGATTGTAGGTACAAATATTCAACCTAGCACCTCCATCTATCAAAACATGTTTAACTCGGTGTTTATGGATCATGGCTTCAATGTGTAATGGCTAGTTATGTGGGTGACTTAGTGAGTTATCATCTTCTTCAGAGAAAGTAAGATAATGAGGTGAAGTCAGGTGACCCACCATAGATTGAAACCGATCTACATCTAAATATTTAGGGACACTGGTGGTAAGTAAAGCCTTGTCCAGGACCTCTTTATGAGCAGAAGAGATCTTAAGCAATTCCAAAATGGAGATTTGAGCATTGGTTCTCTTCAATTGTTTGACAATACTATAACTAGGAGAAGATGATGAAGCCAGCTGTTTTGATTTGGCCATGATTGTGTCTGTTTGTCTATTTGGTAGATTTGATGTTGTTTGATTGAAAGTTGAGGAACTAGCTCCTAGGAGAGTGATCTTCCTTTGAGCATGAGTCACAACATTAGCAGTTTGTGCTTGACTTTGGTGATCTTGGATTATGATCACATTGCAATATTCAGGTTGAGAAGATTCAATCATGTTGATCACATTATCATTGTTAGTGTAGGTATAATTGACTCTAGCTCCTCCCTTGGATTTTGAGGATTCTCCTTGTTCATAAGTTGGTAAGGGATCTTTAAAAGGCCTATGATCAGCATTAGTCACATGATTTCCAACAATGATCTTTCCTACATCAATGAGATCTTGGATTTCATGTCAGAGTTTCATGCAGTTGTTTATGTTATGTCCCTTGTTCTGATGGTAGTCACAGTATTCATTTCCTCTCCACCATTTGGGTCTAATTTCTGGGTCATATGGTCTAGAATTGTTTGGCAATGTTATCAGATTATTTGCCAATAAAGTTTTAAAATCCGATTCATATGATTCATCTAGAGGAGTAAAATCATGCTTAGGTTTTGAAAGCCAAGGCTTTTCTTTAAACCATTCTCTTGCTTTCTTTGGAGGATTTTCTGTCACAGTTTCAGCTACCTTGAGTGCTTGCATGCCACTGGCCAAGTTAAATATTGTGGATTTTTTTTTTGCTTGGATAGTATCTACCACTCCATCACTAACAACTTTTCTATTGTTATCTTTGCCATATTTCCAGTACTTGCTCTTTTCTTTAGAACTAGAACCTTGCGATGTTTCTTTCCAAAGTGATATATCTCCCTTTTTTATAAGCACATCTTCCATTCTGAGGGTGTTATCTACCATTTTGTTGAATGAAGGATGTACTTGCATCTGGACACTGTACTTCAATTTAGGGATTAAGTTGTTGACAAAGATATCCATTTTCTCAAGGTCTGGGATAGTCCGTGAATATCTAGAGAACATCTTTCTCCATCATTGGAGAAAAGTGAGAAAGGGTTCTCCTATTTTTTGTTTGGTATTGCAAATTTCTATCATAGTGACTGGGTGACGAATGTTGTAGGAATAGTTGGATTAATTCTTCAAAAGTTTTTATTCCCATGGGTAGACTTGAGAACCATTCCATAGCTTGCCCCCATAAACTTCTCGAGAAAAGGTGCATGAGATACATTTGGTTGTGCATGAAATCCATACATAAAGCACAAAATTCTATGATATGATCTTGGGGGTCCGTATTCCCATCATATTCGTCAAACTTAGGCATTTCTACCCTTGAGGGAAAGGGAGGCATGTAAAGGTTTTTGTCAAATGGGAATGGGCATATTGTGTCCAGAGAATATTGTTTTGGTGTTTTATCTTTGTTTTTTAGTTTTGTGACCTTAGTTTCTAATGTTTGCATTTGTTTGTTTATCTTTCCCCATGGTGTCTTTTCCTATTTAGTGATGAGGGCCTCCACATTATAACTAGTAGGGAGTTTGGTGCCTTGCTTTGCTAGTTCTAGGAAATAGTCTTCTTTTTCCCTAGCCATGATGACCTTAATCATTTTTTGAAATTCTTTATCATTCTGACATTTATGTATTTTGGCCTCGGGAGGCTCAAGAAGCTCAGATTTAGTTGATGAGGAATCATTGTCAATGGCATGATTGCTGAAGTTGTTGTGAGTGTCTTGTTTACTAGCTTCTCTTTCTTGTCTTTCCCATACATGGTGGGAGAGAGGGGCTAACCAAAGATTGGTAGATCATAAACTAGTATTTGTGACGAGGATGGTTTATTTGGAAAGAGGTTTTCTACAAAGAATGGATTATTGTTTGACGAAAAGGGTGTTTCATTTTCTTTGTCTGTTTTGCTGCGAGAACTTCTGGTTTGAATAGGCATTTGCAACTGATAGGACCGAGAGATAGATGTGTTGCAGAAGTCAAGATCAAATTGTAGCTAGTTGTTCATTTAACATAGTGATTGAGTGAAGTAACTAAGATCTAGTCTGGTTTCAGGAATGATCTATCCTATGTAAGACATTATCTAAGTTAACTTAGGTTTGATAAGATATTGTTTGAACTAGCTAAGAGATGATCGACAAAATCGTGCAACGCTATGGCAGGGGTACACTATCAAGGCTATTTATGCTCAGGAGGATGATAACCAGTTTTAAGCTCACTGTAGACTATTTTAGGTAGGTTTGACTATTTTGGACTGGTAAAATCAAAGACTCGTACGACAAGATTTCTAAGACCGTATGACATGATTTCTAAGACTATACGACAGTATAACAGCTTCAGGATAATAACAGTTCTATTTCATACAAGTTGCTGCCTAGTACCATATGACAAATGGGCATGTCCCGAATGATAAAGGATTCAGTGCAGTTCTATCTCATATGACATAGGATTTAGCTTTAAACGACAAACTGTTGGGTTTCGTACGACAAAGGATTGAGCTTGGATGACAAATTAGCAGACTCATATGACATAGGATATGGTGTAGGACGACAAATGATTAGGTTCATACGACTGTTAATAGGATAGAGACAAAAATTTTGAGTTTTTTCAATAGCTGAGTATAACCAGTTTTAAGGTGGACTGAGTTTTCACTGACTGACGAAGACTAGTTTTTTTTACACTGACAAAGTTTATCACTGAGTTATTTCTCATTTTCTCCAATTTTGGTATTCCAGTTTTAGTTTGAGGGATGAAAACACAAAAAACACGCAGTATGAATAGCAACTCCAATCACAACATGCAAACCCTATGGAAGTTGGCTTAGAGAAGAAAACCTTTGCTTGCCGACTTAGGTACACACCTAATAGCTAATCAGAATACAGCTGTTGAGTCTCACGCAATGGATTCTCAACACCGTATTATCTGACTCTAAACACTAATGGGGGCATGATATGGCAAGTGTCTTGGGAGAGTTACTATCTCTCTTGCACAAAGATTATCAGCCTTTTGGAGGTGAATCAGGTAGCTTCTAATTTTAATTGGATCTAGTAAGGGGTCCATTCGGCGCATTGAGGTATAAACTCAATTAAGAGGTCTCCAAGCCTTGAAAACTAAGGTTCAATATACCCGAAGGTACTGAGGAGAGCTATTCATGAGCACTGTCATTGACTCGATTTTCATCAAATCACGTTTATTTTATAGTGGATTGGAGTACTTGGCGTCTAATCATTCCCCTCACACCAGTCGTAATGACTTTAAGAGTTTTTAAGCTCCTCGAGAGGACAGGCCTGCTAAAGATGTACAAATATCAAACAAAGAAAACACCTCAAGGGTTTGGATTTCTGATTGTCTAAAAAGACAAGAGCATACTCTCCTACCTCTCAGAATTTACTTAAAACATGAAATACAGATTTGTTCTTTAAACAGATAGCAAGTTAGGTGCCTAAAAAATGAATTTAAAGAATACACAATGTTTGGTTGAATCTCTTTAGGCAACCTGCAAAAACAACGTATCAATAGTCATGTTGTTTTTATTCTTTGATAGGCGTATGTTTGATTGATAAATTCTTTGTCAAGCGTCTTGCAAGAAACTGGTTAGGCTATGAAAATATCAGGCATACAAAAGACAATTCAGAGAGTGTTAGTATCATCAAAATTTGACAGAAGACCTGAAAAGTGAAACTTGCTTTAACCCAACAACATACCGAATCGTACGACAATTATCATAGAATGAAACGACAAAAGACTTTTATCACACGAGTCAGAACTAAGCATAGGATGACATAAGATAAAATTAGATAATCAGAATAGTATGTCATACAACACCATTTTCTGATTCACACGACAAATAAAAGGCTTCAATATAATGTCGTACGACAAATAAAAGGCTTCAATATAATGTCGTATGATGCATTGATACTATTCGTACGATATTTCATAGAGATTGTATGGACGAAACCTGCAGAATAAAAAAAATGATTTTGAGGCCAAAAAATTAGTTTCCTGCCCCACGGTGGGTGCCAAAAATGTGTGTGTGAAAAGTGGACCTGTATCTGTATCTAGAATACACAACACTTCAATTAAGTCATTAGATGCATGGTTAGTAAATCAATAATCAATGAATAATAAACCATTACAAAGTGACCAATTTCCTTCTAGTAGATATGAGTTTAGATTGCTCTCAGATTGCTAAGCTATCCAGTGACTACACAACACCTAAACAAAGGATTTTTAATTCTATATGAGCATGAATTCAAGCTAGATGGATGCAAGATTTAAGCTAGATGGATGAAAGATATGCAAGATTAATCTAACATGATTTAAGCAATATATGAATATTTAAGCTAAATGATTTAACCAATATGAAATAACTAATATGCAATATCTCAATGCAAATTCTCAATGAACCTAGAGCAAAAACAACATAATAACAATGTATTCTCCAGGATCTTTTTTAATGAGAGATTAGAGCCTAAATTTATAGAAAATTCATGAAGAAACCAATGGTTGAGATCAAATGATGATGAGCGGTCAAGATTTTCCAAGAGGAAGCACAATCCAGGTGAATTGATGTGATTGGATGCTTTTCTCAGTTTTAAAGGAAATTGAACTAAAGTTAAGATAAAATCAGGGAAAAACTGATTTATTTTCTATTTCATTTAATTTTAATATTTAATTGTTTTAATTGCTTTCTTTGAGATTATCTATCAATTTTTAATTTGTTTTTTCCAAGATTATCTCCAATTGATTTCTTTTCTCAATTTTTAATTCTTTTTTGTCAATTAATTCCTTTTTTGAAGATTTGATGGCAAATTGATTTATTTAATTAAATATGCTAGGATATTCAATTAAAATAAATAGGATAATTGTTTAAAAATGATTTACTTGGAATGATCAATTAATTAAATAAATATTTAATTAACATTGGTTGATTAATTTGCCATGTGACATTGATGATTTTAGAATTAATTATGTGCTCAAGATTTATTTAATTGCCTTTGGTTATGACCTTGGTGATGTTGTCAAGATTAGGGGCCCATGGTTTAGATGACCATTTTTAGGGTATTACAAGTGCTACCTCCAGAATGGAAGGGTTCACTCCTTGTTTTCCATGTGTTTATTATTGCAATGGAATATCAATTACATCTTGGTTCCTTATACCCTAGTGTACAAATCTGCATTGATACATAATAAGGATCAATGATGATAATCTTGTGCTAAAAAATAAAGGCATGAGAAGTCATGGTTATATCTTTGCCAATCTCTTTATCTCATCTATAATTATGTGCCAAATTATTTACTCATATCAACTATTCTATACATCAAATAATTTTATTTCCTAACATTCTTTACTTCTTACTAATCATTCTTCACTTTCATAATATGGACAATATTATTTGAAGTATGAAGATTATAAGGAAAAAATATTTTAATTTATTTGAAATTTACTCTACAAGTATAAATTAAGAATCAAAGTGCATGTTTTGTGATTTGGGGTAGTTAAATAATTCCTTGTTTCAAAAGAATGTAATGGTCTGAAATGCTCTCTTAAAATTATAAAAGGGAAATCAAGACTGAGGGGGAACACACACAAAAAAATAATAATAAAGAAAAAACTGCTCTCTTTCAGATGGTCTGTTGGGACTACTAGTGCTATGTAAAATAGGTGTGTAGAAATGAAAATTCATTCTGTGCAAGCAAGTGTATCATGAAGTGTCTGTGAGTCTGTAGTTTTTGTATGCCCATTATTCTAAAAATTAATATACAAGATTTGTTGTCTTTATCTTCAGATCATTTCATCTTATATGATGTTGATGAGTTAAAATCCTTTGGATAAATCTGAATAAGGTTTGTTGTAGTGTTTTATCACTTGTTGTTATATAGATAACATAATTGTTTTTGTTGTTCTTATAACATACATTGAAGTCATTGCAATGATAGTCTTGCATACTTGTGAGTTTTCTCAAACTGTCTCCAAGGTCTGCAAACATTTGTCCATTGAGTAACATGTAAATTGTCAGATAAGGCACTAGTCTATTATTAGTTTTCTATGAGTAAATTTGGTGTGCACAAAGTCTTCACTTGACAAAAATATTACTAGTTTCTACTAGCATTATTTTTTCATAATCACTCAAAGTTCCAGCAACATTCTTTTATAAGCTTTTATTCATTATCAATTATATTCAAATTTTCAGATTAAAGCAAGTTAAAAGCACATAATAAAGCATAGTTGCAGGAAATATTTTTCCATTCTTGTAAACAGCTAATCTGTTAAGTTTAAATTCACTATAAATAAATCTCTTTGTGCTTTGGAGATTGAGGTATACCCACCTAGGTCTAGTGGAGCCTAAAGTGCAGAGGAATTTGGTCTTTGACCATTCCTGTTCGTTGGCCAAGGATGATCAAGAAATCAGTAGGAGAGTTGGCAAAGCTCTAGGATTTCCAATCTGTGATTATGGGAACCAACACAACTAATGACCACCCCCCCCCATATTTACTTCCTATTTTAATCATCACAATCATAAAGTATATCAACGCCTAGCTGTATTTAGTCAATATAATTTAATTTATGTTTAAAAATATTTACTTAATTAGCCTAGGTAAATCCTAAATGTAGTTTATTTTATTTCACATATTTGACATATTCAACCAATCTTACTGGTATGTGCAAGATCATGGGGGGGCAAAAAGTGGCAATGGAGAAAAAAATGCATTTTAAACTTTTCCAAATATGCCAAAATCCGTTTTGAATTTTTGTTTGGGTCGGCCAAAGGTTTAGTACCAAACCAAATCGGATATTCGATATTAACGGATATCTGATTT
Source organism: Cryptomeria japonica (assembly GCF_030272615.1). Classification (NCBI taxonomy): domain Eukaryota; kingdom Viridiplantae; phylum Streptophyta; class Pinopsida; order Cupressales; family Cupressaceae; genus Cryptomeria; species Cryptomeria japonica. The sequence goes on along the minus strand of NC_081412.1, from coordinate 382,548,570 downwards.
GTGATGTCATGCTTTTTCAAATCGGATATCCGTTTTGCTCAACATAAAAAGTATAGTTTAGTAAAATGGGCATAACTTTGTGTTTTTTATCAAAATTTTGATCTTTTATAGGTGTTGGAAAGGTAATTCCGAAACCTATCAAATTGATAAGGTAATTTTATGATATTATAGACCAAAAATTAATTATAATCATTTGAAGTTAATCCTTCATTTAAAAAAATTTAAATACTCACAAATTTTGCATACAAAATCTCTTTTTTTTCCTATCACCTCTTTTATCTATCACTTGTCTATCTATACTTATATAAATATATTTTATCCATCTCTTTCTTCTCTACTTATGTCACTTCTTTTCTCATCCCATATAGATAAATAAATTCCCAAGTTACATGCATCTTTGCATGTATCTCCATCTTTCTATTCCTATCTCTCCCTCTCCCACTCCATCATTGTCACTTCTTATTTATATATTTCTCTAATAATCTCTCCTATCTATATTTATGTCACTCCTCTACCTTATCCTACCTATACTTATCTATTACTTGCTATCACCCCCTTTCTCTCTCTATCTTGTCCCCTCTATCTCTATATCCCTATATATCTATCTTCATGTATATTTATATCTCATTATCTCTAAATCTCACTTATTCACTCCATATCTCCCTCCATTTGTCTTACTCTCTCTATCACTTTCTATCCATATGGGTATGTGTAGGATCATGGTGTGCCAAAACAAGCCCTTAAGTGGCAATGGAATTTTAGAAAATTAGAGTTATGCAACTTGACATGAAAATTTGAATAAGTTGTGAGCATTATTTTAAAAATATGTAAGAAGAGAATATATAGAAAATTGAATGTAGTTTCTAAGCTAATAGTTATTTTTTGGAGAAAAAAAATCCTATTTGATGAAAATTTCAAATTTCAATGCAACGGTACTAAAATTTCAGGAAAAGATAAGAAGTAGGCATATGTCTGACCACCCTAATCACAATCAAATCATAATTTTTTTATAAGATTTATAATATAAGTATTAGACTCATGTCCGGATTTGACACATAATTTTTTTTTATAAAGTAAATAATTATTTATGAATCTTTTACTATAGCTTTTCAAAAATTCATAACTCATATGTCTGACCACCTTAACTTGGTCAAAGCCTTATGAAATTCATTTTTTTTTAATGTTTCCCTATAGTAGATGAAGCATAGGATGTGGTGCATGTTTCATATTCAAAAAATGTTATAACGTTTGAAAGTTATGAGTGTTTTTCAATCAGTCTATCAATCAAAACATTTGTCATAATTAAATTAGAAAATAAATAATTATTATTTATTAAAGTCAAAATAGGACAAGCCTTCTATTGTTGGAAAGCTGAGAACCCTTTTCGATTTATCATTTTTGGCTATAAAAAAAGTCGTCAGCCACTAGTGTAAAGTCTAGAAAATCAAGGAATACTGAAAAACACATTTTTTTAGTTGACTTTCTAGGCTTGTCACTTCCAAGCCAAATCCCAAAGCAAACCCAAGCCAAAATTTGAAATTTGAAATTTGTACAATAGAAATTGGATATTCGATAGAATTGGATATTTGATTATATCGGATATTTGATTTTAATAAAACTAAATTTGCACATTAATAATCTATTGTTTATTAATATATTAATATACAATATATTAATTTATAAAGATATTAGTATATGATATTAGGGAGAGGGAGAGGGGGAGTGGGGGAGAGAGAGAGATTAGGGGACAGAGAGAGAGGGGGGAAAGGAGAGAGATAGAGAGACTAGGAGAGAGAGAGAGAGAGAGAGAGAGATTAGGGGAGATGGGGGAGGGGGAGAGAGAGAGGGGAGAGAGGGGGGAAGGGAGGGAAAGATATCATTAGGGGAGAGAGAGAGAGAGAGAGAGAGAGAGAGAGAGAGAGAGTGAGGGGAGAGAGAGAGAGAGAGAGAGAGAGAGAGAGTGAGGGGAGAGAGAGAGAGAGAGAGAGAGAGAGGAAGGGAGAGGGGGGTAGAGGGGGGGAGGGGAGAGAGAGAGAGGGAGGGAGAAGGGGTCATATTGTGTCCTATGACCCCTTAGGTGTTAAATTTTTGGAAGCAATATTGGCACTACTTTTTATATTATAATAATGGTTCATCTTTCCACCTTATGACACACTATGACCCATTATGACACCATATGGTGTTAGTAGGGGTCACATGTTGTCCTAAGGGATCATGGGATACCATATGACCCCTAAGGACAACATATGACCTCTTATGACACCATATTGGGTTGTTATGGGTCCTATGGTGTCCTAAGGGGTCTTATTGTGTCCTATGACCCCTTAGGACACCATATAACCCCTTACAACACCAAATTGTGTCGTTATGGGTCATATTGTGTCCAAAGGGGTCATATTGTGTCATATGACCCCTTAAGACACCATATGACTACTTAGGACACAATATGACCCTTTACGACACTATACGGTGTTGTTATGGATCATATGACCCCTTATGACCCCTTATGACACCATATGGTGTTGTTAGGAGTCATATGGTGTCCTAAGGGGTCATGGGATACCATATGACCCCTAAGGACAATATATGACCCCTTCCGACACCATATTGGGTCGTTATGGGTCCTATAGTGTCCTAAAGGGTCATATTGTGTCCTATGACCCCTTAGGATACCTTATGACCCCTTACGACACCAAATTGTGTCATTATGGGTCATATTGTGTCTTAAGGGGTCATATTGTGTCATATGACCCCTTAAGATACAATATGACCCCTTAGGAAACAATATGACCCTTTACGATACTATATGGTGTTGTTATGTGTTATATGACCCCTTATGAATGCTTACGATACCATATGGTGTTGTTAGGAGTCATATGGTGTCCTAAGGGGTCATGGGATACCATATGACCCCTAAGGACAACATATGACCCCTTATGAAACCATATTGGGTTGGTATGGGTCCTATGGTGTCCTATGGGGTCATATTGCATCCTATGATCCCTTAGGACACCATAAGACCCTTTGCAACATCAAATTGTGTCATTATGGGTCATATTGTGACAATATGACCCCTTAAGACACCATATGACCCCTTAGGACACAATATGATCCTTTACAACATTATACAATGTCATTATGGGTTATATGACACCATATGGTGTTGTTAAGAGTCATATGGTGTCCTAAGGGGTCATGGGATACCATATGACCCCTAAGGACAACACATGACCCCTTATGACACCATATTGGGTTGTTATGGGTCCTATGGTGTCCTAAGGGGTCATATTGGGTTCTATGTCACCTTAAGACAACATATGACCCCTTACGACACCAAATTGTGTCATTATGGGTCATATTATGTCCTACGGGGTCATATTGTGTCATATGACCCCTTAAGACACCATATGACCCCTTAAGACACAACATGACCCCTTATGACACCATATTGGGTCATTATGGTTCCTAAGGGGTCATATGACCCCTCTCCCCTAATCTCTCCCTCTCCCTCTCCCCTAGTCTCTCTCTCTCTCTCTCTCTCTCTCTCTCTCTCTCTCTCTCTCTCCCCTAATATATCTCCCCCTCTACCCTAATCTTTTTCTCTCTCTCTCCCCCCCTTTCCCCTAATCTCTCTCTCTCCCCCTCTCCCCTAATCTCTCTCCCCCTCCCCCCCTCCCCCTCTCTCCCCTAATCTCTCTCTCTCCCCCAATCTGTCTCTCTCCCTCTCCCCTAATCTATCTCTCTATTCCCTAATCTCTCTCTCCCCTACCCCCTCCCCCCTCTCTCCCCTAATCTATCTCTCCCCCTCCCCTAATCCCTCTCTCTCTCTCTCTCTCTCTCTCTCTCCCCTAGTCTCTCTCTCTCTCCCTCCCCTAATCTCTCTCTCTCTCTCCTCCAATCTCTCTCTCCCTCTACCCTAATATTTCTCTCTCTCCCCCTTTCCCCTAATCTCTCTCTCTCTCTCTCACTCTCTCTCTCTCTCTTTCCCCTAATCGCTCTCTCGCCCTACCCCTACCCCCTCTCTCCCCTAATCTCTCTCTCTCTCCCCCCTCCTCTAATCTCTCTCTCTTTAAATATGAGTGTAGACACCTAAAAATGGTCAACGCTTGTGGAGTCATACTTTAACATTTGTGCATTGCCTCATTTTAGGTTTTTGCATCGCATTAACATTTCTCTTATGATTTGCATTTGGTCTTTATCATTTGTGAACATCGAGTCATTCTTCTACATTATTCATTCATCTCGCTCTCAAATTTGGTCTTGTAGACAACACTATCTAATCATGATTTTGATCGATCTTATCCTATCACATCAATGTGCATGCTTATTTGTCATCATTTTGGACATCGTCAATCCTAATTAGGGTTTTGTCCTCTTATCAATCTTGTCGTTTTGTCATCAATCCTTATCATTTTCAATCTTGTCGTTTTGCGATCGATTTGTCATCAATCGTTGTCATGTTCGATCTTGTCATTTTGCGATCGATTTGTCATCGATCGTGGTCATTTTCAATCTTGTCATCTTGCAATCTATGTTGTTATTGATCCTTGTCCTCTTGTCAATTTTGTCATTTTGCGATCATTTCGCTATTGATTGTTGTCTATCTCAATTATGTCAATTTGGATCAATTTGTCATTGTTCCTCATCAATTGGTGCATTTATCAATCAAGTCATTTATCACATTGGTCCTTTGCTAGATCAGAATCAAATCGAATCAATTATCTTCAATCAAGACCTAATTGTCATTCTCGCATTGCTAATTCATCTTCCAAGGTTTTATGATTTAATCATTTAACCTTGTGTGTCATTTCTCTCTCTAGGATTAAATAATTTATTTTATTTATCCTAAGTCTTCTTGTCACAATTAAATGTTCATTTAATTGGCTAATTATTCCTCCTTGTGAATTAATTAATAAATGAAAAATTATTAATTGATTTTACCTAATTTCTAATTTCTTAATTCCTAATTTTCTTGATTCCTCTTTTTCTAATTTTCTAATTTTCTAAATTCTTAATTTCAATTTCCTCCTATTTTTCTCCTAATTTCATGGGAATGACATAGAAATTTGTCATAATTTGTCATAATTGACAATCAATCAATTCTTGACATAGAAATTTGTCATAAATTGTCATAAATCCTTGCATAGCAATTTGTCATAGACATGTCATAATTTTGCTATTCTTGATTTGAATTTCCATTCGAATCACTATCATGCTAATTTGTTCATCTCTCCAATTTGTCTATAAATTGGATGAATTTCTTCAATCAAATCCCCTAATCAGATTATCAAATTTCTAATCAATCACGGTTCGAGTACTTTTGAGCAATTTTCTTACCTACTTGCTTTCAATCATGTATGTGCACTTGTAGGTGAAATCCACAACCAAACTATTTGAAGAGGAAAGAAGAACAATGGAGCCGCATGAAGGAAGCATTCATATCCATGTTTGGTTTGCATAGTATTTACTTTTGAATGTTTTATCTTTATGTCTTTATTGAGTGTGTTGGGATAGATCATTGCATTTTGTGCTTTTGTGATTGGGCTAGATTAGTTTTTGAATTGCTTGTGATGATTCCTAATTTCCTAGCATACAATGAGTACTGAAATCAAATATCTGATATAATTGGGTATCCGATTTTTGCCACTACCATTAATGTGGCAACAGTAAAAAAAAAGGCGGCAACGAGAATTATTTTTGGAACCCCAAATTTATGCATTAAAATTGGATATCTGATATAATTAGATATCCGATTTCTATAAATAAAAAAGAGCCTTGTGGGATATTTTGTGGATTCCAATGGCCCACATTCTTCACATTCTAGTTTTTATATAGGTTGAGACAAATTTATGCTTTTGAGAGATTTTTAAAGTCAAATATTACATTGTCAATCATTTAGGAGCATCTTTGTGGAGGTAAATGGGGAGTAGTAGTCATTAGAAGTCTAAATGCAAAAGAAAGCTTTCAAATGACCAAATTGAAGTGTATAGAGAAAGAGATAGAGAAGGTCATAGGAGGAGAAGACAATGTATGATAAATATTGTTAATGTTACTTCAAGTAAAAATGAAATTGAATTTAAAAATGTTGAACAAGTTATTGAAAATGTAGATTTTGAAAGTGAAAATGTTGAAAGTGATAATGAAAATGCTCAACATGATGTGAGAATGGAAAGTGAAAATTTGGGAGTTGACCATGAAGGTGTCCATAATTCTGGTGTAAATATTAAAATGTTTGACATTGGAGGTGAAAATGTAGAAAATTTTGACATAGAAGGTGAACATGTGGAAAATTTTGATATTGGAGGTGAAAATGTGGAAAACTCGACATTGAAGGTGGAATTGCTCAACCAAGTGAACAATATGTAACACCTAATTATTTCATAAATGAAGACCCTCTCATGGATGAAGGACAAATTCCAAATCCAAGACCTTCAAGAACCCCAAAATGGTTACTTGAAATTGATGAGAACATTATTGTGAATCTTGAAGGAAAGAGGTCAACAAGAACTATTCGATTGTGGGCTACACAACTTTTCAATCAAAATTTTAGCAATAAGACATTGACCGAGCAATGCCAACATTTTGTTCAGTTGCTAAAGATGATAAATATGAGACCATTTCTAAGCAAATTGAAGATTTGTATGAACAAGAAGATGGAGATAAATTCTATTATTTCCAAAAATCTATTTGATGCTCTCAATTCTATTGGAAATAATACCAAGGAAAGAGATAAGAGAGCCACTCGAAGAGTGTTTACAACCTCCTTAGTAAGCCATCAATTGAGGAAGGCTCATCAAATGAGACAAACTTGTGTTGATTTGAATATAAACTGTAAAAATTTGGATAGAGCACTTGCACGAAGACAAAGACTTGACAATCCACTTCAACATGATACATGGGCTTTTGCTGGGAGGCTTTCACATGTTGATAAAAAGTTGACTGACAATATGAAGGAGGAGATTCAACAATTTTGGCACTCTAATTCTAGAGTATCACCCAATATAAAGGATGTTTTGAAATTAAGAATCACAAACCAAGACCACACACCGCATCCCGAACATTTCTTGAAATCAAGCCAAACAATTTTGTAGAAAAAAATTTGTGAAGTACATCCAACATTGCAAATATCACAAAGGGCCTTTGAATCTTTGAAGCCATTTTATTGTGTACCTCTTAAGATTTGTAATACTTGTTGTTGCAAGTACCATGTGGAGTTTCCAATGTACCATGAAATTTTATGCCATATTCGTTCTATGATGCATACTAATGAGATGTTGCAGGAGTGTGGTGCAATGCTATTTACGAGATCATCAAGAGACTTGCAAGGTCTATTTTTATGCCCTAGAGATGATGGCTGCTATTTCTATAGAAATGATTGTTTGAGTGAGAAGTGATCACAATGTGGTGAGTTGTCAAAGTTTGTTTCATGTTTTCATGAGGGCAGCAAAAATGAGTTTGGAAATAATTATGTTGAGAAAAAAAGATACGAGACAGTGAAATATACTTTGAAGAGTGGAGGTGAAGGTTCTAGATGTGAATTAGTCTCAAGAGAAGTGAGTGTTGCTGATTTTATTTTGGATTTTAAGGAAAATCTTTTCTACAAGTGTGGAAGGCACGCCCATAGGTCTCAATGGTTGGATCAACAGTTTAGGATATGTAAGAACTCTTTCTCGATTGGCACTATTGTATCGGTGGTTGATTTTGCAGAGAACTATACATTGCAACCATGGAATGAGGTATAGTCTCAGTACTACAATTCAATCCAGATTGCTATTTTTGTTCACATTACATATAGACATGCTCTTGATAGTACAAAAGAGGACAGGAAGATAATCAAGGAGTATCATTTTTATATGAGTGATGATAGATCACACTCCTCTGAGTATGTGCAACATTCTTTTGAGAATTTTTTTGAGTTCTTGCATTAGAAAGATATTGCAATTGATCGACATATCATATGGTCAGATAATTGTACGGGTTAATTCAAGAATGCTTGTATGTTTTATTGGTTGAGTAGAATGCATGTAGAGAGGCGTATACCTCATATTTGGTGTTTTTTTAGGTAGGGCATGGGAAGGGGGAGCATGTTTGAAGAGAGCTCTAGTTATGGAGCAATTAAGGATTGTAGGTGCAAATTTCTCTGATGCACATTCCATTGTTGATTGGTGTAGTTCAACATTGTCACATGGAGGTACTCTTGATTGAGCTATGACTAGATTCTTTTGGCTAGTTGAGGAGGGCACAATGGGAGACAGATTGGATTATCAAACAATTAAAGATTCTTCAAAGATGCATTCATTTCTTAGCTCAGCTACAAGTACATGGACCATTTGGACATGAGCGTTGGCTTGTTTTTGTCTGAGTTGTATTCAGTGTGATTGGGATCCGTGCGAGTCAAGTGAGTGGGTTGATACGTGGGTTCCACAATATCTAACTCCTTTATCTCAAACAATATCCTTGTCAAATGATGACATGGAAAATTCACTTGAGTATGACCATCTATGAGATCTTGTACAACCATGACATGTTTTTGCAGTTGTTGCACCGCAAGAGAATGAAGAGATATCAGAATAATTGTTGGCATCATGTGTACAGGGAAAATGGAAGCTAACACAACCAGTGACAAATGATGATGGGTTCAGGTTCAGTTGTTGTTGTGGGAACTTGGTTGCAAACATACATGATTAGAAAGAATGGTATACCTCCATTTGAAGACTATGAGAGAAACAAAACCATTCTCATGTATTCACACCTTATTATAGCTACAAATTTTATGTTGTTGAAGCATCAAGAAAAACCAAAGACCAAAGACCTATGGACAATGACTGCTACTGATCATGAAGCAATATTGGATACTCTTAAGCAAAGAGATGACCCTTCAGGAATACTTGAGTAGTAGGTCTTTAATGGTGCCTTATTTTTTTTTATCATGCATTTAATTTCAAATAATGATCATAAAACCTTAATGTTCAAGTTTGTTACGTGTATATTAAGGATGTGTTCAAAATGAAGGTCTATTGATGAATGTTTTTTGTGCAACATAGGTTTTGCATGCACATAGAGGGTACACTTGATATAATTTGAAGGGATGTATTTTTGCAACATGGCTTATTATCTTGCATTTGATGAGCATTATTTTTGCAAAACCTTTATGCTCATGCAAGTCTTTTTGATGATATACATAACTATCGCATTATGATTTTTGCATCAACATAGTGGGTTCTATCGATATAATTCAAAGGGACATATTTTTATGGTATATAATCCCACCTTTTCATTTATTATCATGCATTTTAGTTGAAGTGATTATCATAAAGCCTTTATGTTCATGCATGCAGTTTATGTATAGACTAATAATTCTTATAAATACAGGTTCATGCTAGATCATTTGTCGCTGACTAGTTTACTCTTGGTGATGGTACATATTCCTTGGGGTTATCAATATTTAGCTACTTTTTAAAGTTTTCTTATCAAGAACTACAAAAATTTACAGCCAAACACAACACTGTATGCTCTATGTGCATTAATGAGATTAAATTTTGTTTGTAAACACTAAGTCCCTCATTTTGTCAATGTGATTCAATTTTGTAACCTCTCACACACTATGTCAAGTGAATGTATTTCCATTTAGAAATGATAATATCTACCATCATCTTCAACCATGCAGAGAAAAAAGAAGGGCTTTAATCAACATGTGTCTTTCTTCAAAGTTATGCTTGTAGACTTTGCAGAGAAACTGGTAAGTTCCGTAATTATACAATCTTGTACATCTTAAAAAAAATTCAAATGATCTATTTATAATTTGACAAAATAATTTTTATTAAGTGTTATAATTTGTTTCTTATAGCACATTTATTCTACATAAAAAGGTTGCTTATTTTGGTCTTCATTTATATGCAGACATTGCTCTATGTAATCTTTTCTCTTAGGACATTAGGATGTCTGATGCAGATGAAGTGGGATGTTGTATTTGCATATGGATGTGAATTGATGTAACTTTGTTATGATCATATACGTGTTAGGATAACCGGTGAACAACTGAGAGGGGGGGTGAATCAGTTGTTAATAGATTATGTTAATCAAACCACTTAATAACCTTTAATTAGAGCACATAAACATTGAATACGAGAATAGCAAAAACAAAGAATTAACATAATGCAACCATACCACATAACACCATGATTTGTACGTGGAAAACCCAGAAAGGGAAAAACCACGGTGGGAAGCCTACCCACAGTCAGTGATACTTCTACAGAAATTATGTGATACAATAAGGGGCCTACACATGCAGGAAGACACACTACCTAGAGCGTACTGCTCATTACAAAAGAGTCTCACTGATTATAGAGATGTTATAACCACCTCAAGAAAAATTCACAATAATCCAGAATAATGAACTGCCAGAGATAGCATCTACCATGCCTGATTATAGTCCTTGTTAAGCTCAATACCAAAGGCCTTTGACCTCTTCCTTAAACCCAATTCAATCACCTATGATCGACCAAATCTCCTTCATATATGATATTGAATTCCATGACCATGATACTTGATCTACAATGAGATCTTACATCATTTATACAAACCCTAAGGCCTAAACCAATTAGGTCGGCCACCTAAAAGATATTATAATAAGATCATTACAGTACATTCATATTACAATGATATGCCATGTCGACTTTAGACCAAAACAACAATAACCAATCCGTAAATCATCCCGATAATGAGTAGAGAACACGTTAACATGCTACTGGTCCATAACCTAGATAGGCGCCGGACCTAATCTGGGTCCACCATGCCAAAGCAATGTCTTCAAATAGTTGAGGCATGATCAGGGATCACCTTTTGCATCCTAAATTCTATCTAGAAGCTGCACCAACACCACTTATGCATTTTGTCAAAGATTCTCAGTGAAAGCTCTATCGGTTAAACCTTAAACCCATGTTGGTAAGGGTTTACAAGAGTGTATGATAGCATCTGATTACCAAGTCAATACCAACTGACCAAAACATGCTCCAGAAGCATGTAACATATAAAACCAAACATACTCCATTGATCCAAACATGTCGAAAGTGTCCAACAGATAGTCCCTTTTGTCGGTAACACTATATCTTCTACCAACAACCAACCATAACAACTAGTGTTGACATCAATGACAAAAAATCAATGCAACACATAATCAATTCATCCATATTGCCAACAATCTCCCCCTTTGGCATTGATGGCAACACTATATGTGAAAAACATCTAAGTACCAAGAAATGCCAAACAAGTCTCCCCCTGTGGAAGACAACCAACAATCTCCTGAATATCAATAACTCTCCCCTAGAGAATAATATCTTTGTAAAGTTCTGAATTTATTTTTCACATCACTATCTCTCCCCCTTTGACATCAATGCTAGAAATCTGATAAAAATATCAAAGCAGGAATATAAACCTTTGAATATCAAAGCTGACTACTCCCCCTGAGTAGTAGCACCACACATCAGTGTCAAAATGAATAATATCTCTGATAATGCATGTTAGACTAATGCCAAACCACATTAATCAAGTCTCTGCCAGAGGGGCAGAAACCCCTAACCTATCTCTCAAATACTCAAATGATTCCTTAGATAGTGGTTTAGTGAATATATCTACAATCTTCTCTTTAGTGTTCACATAAACCAATTTGACTTCCTTTTCTTCTACCTTGTCCTTCAGAAAGTTATATTTTATTGATATGTGCTTAGTCTTAGAGTGAAGTACCAGATTCTTAGACATGTCAATAGCTGTAGAGTTATCACAATAGATAACTATTGGTTCACTACAATTTTCCTTGATATCCTTCAACATTTGCTTCATCCACAAGAATTGAGTGCAATTAGTTTTTGTTGTAACATATTCAGCTTCTGCAGTAGATAAAGAAATGCAAGACTATTTTTTGTTGATCCATGAAACCAATTTATTTCCAAGAAAAAAAGCTCCACCAGAAGTGCTCTTCCTATCATCAGTATCTCTTGCCCAATCTAAATCTGTATATGAACATAAAGTGAAGTCATCATCTCTAGAATACCATAAGCCATATTTTGTTATTCCATGCAAATACCGAAATATCCTCTTTACTGCACATACATGATTTTCTTTAAGATTCCTTTGATATCTTGAAATAATACTTATTGCATTCATAATACCCAGTCTAGTTTGAGTTAGATATAACAAGCCACCAATCATAGACTTGTACCTTGTCGGATTTATCGGTGTAGATGTATCTTTTATAGATAATTTCTCACTAGGCACCATAGGAGTGCTTACCGATTTGTAATTATCCATACCAAAATTCTTCAACAATTCCCTCAGATACTTAGTTTGACAGATTAAAATGCCTTTGTTATCTTGAGTAATCTGCAAACCTAAGAAAAATCTCATCTCACCAATCATGGACATTTCAAATTCATTCTTCATATTATTGGAGAATTCCATGCACAATTTATCTTCTCCTCCAAAAATGATATCATCAATAAATACTTTAATAATAATAATATCATCATCAGTGATCTTATAATACAAATTACTATCAAGAATGCCTTTAGTAAAACCAAGCTTCAAAAGATATCTATTCAACCATGCATACCAAGCTCTAGGAGCTTGTTTCAATCCATATAAATCTTTCTTCAATCTGCAAACCATATCTTTATCATCTGTCAGTGAAAATCCATCAGGCAGCTCAATGTATACTTCTTCCTCAAGTTTACCATTTAAAAATGCACATTTAACATCCATTTGATAAACCTTATAGTTCTTATAAGCTACATAGGCAAGAAATAGTCTGACAACTTCAATTCTAGCTACAAGTGCAAATGTCTCACCATAATCAATTCCTTCCATTTGAGAATATCCTTTACAAACCAGTCTAGCCTTGTTTCTTACAACTTGACTATCCTCATTCAGTTTATTCCTAAAAACCCATTTTGTTCCAATAACATTCTTTTCTATCTGATTTAATTCATCTTCCATAGCCTTTAACCAATGTTTATATTTATAAGCTTTAATAAAATAGATGCGGGTTCAATTTGAGAAATAAGACATACCTCTTCATTTGCTAGTCTTCTTCTTGCCATAACTCCCTTGTTCCTATCTCCAATGATTTGATCTTCAAAATGATTTAACTTACATACCTTGGTGTGTTCTAAACTTCAGGTTCACTCCTTTGATCATCAATCGCAGCTAAATTTTCAGATTGTACTGGTATAACTGTCTTAGTTTCATGTACCAGTTGAGGCATTGTCAGTTTAGTTATGATCATTTCCACTATCAGTTCCCTATTATATGATATAGATTAATTTATTTATTGCTCATCCACTTTCACATTTGCACTCTCCACAATTTTCTGCAATCTTTTGTTATAACATCTATATGCTTTGCTTTGAATTGAATAACCAAGAAATATCCCTTGATCACATCTAGGATCAAACTTCCCAATTGAAACATCTCTTTTAATGTAACATTTACTTCCAAAAATTATGAAATATTTAACAATAGGTGTATGTCCAAATCATAATTCATAAGGGGTCTTACAAGTTTCACCTTTGATGTGAACTCTGTTGAATGTGTAGACTGTTGTACTCACTGCTTCTCTCCAGTAGATGTGAGGCAATTTGGCTTCCATCATCATAGTTCTTCCCACATCCAAAATGGTTCTATTCTTTCTTTCCACTACTCCATTCTGCTGAGGAGTCCTAGGTGTAGATAATTGTCTCCTAGTTCCATTTATCTCACAATAACTGTTAAATTATGAGAAGTGAACTCACCACCTTGATATTATCTTAGACATTTAATTTTCAATCCAATTTTTGTTTCTACCTTAGCTTTAAAGATCTTGAATTTTTCAAAGGCTTCAGACCTCTCCCTATGAAAAGTTACCCATATCATCCTAGAATAATCATCAATAATCAACATGAAATACCTATCACCTTGAAAGCTTCTAGTCCTTGTCAGACCACATAAGTCAGTGTGAATCAAATCAAGTACATCATTAGATTTATCATGTATGCTCTTAAAATAATTTCTAACTTGCTTTCCCAATTGACATTCCTTACATACTGGATTATGAGGCTTCATAATCTTAGGTATATCTCTAACTACCTTAGTTGAACTGATCTTAACAATACAATCAAAATTAACATGACACAACCTCTTATGCCATAACCAACTCTCATCAATATGAGAAATCAAACATGTTTTATTACCCATATTCAAGTGAAAGATATTACCTCTAGTCTGAATACCGGTTGCAATCTCCAAACCTTTGTTAATGATTTTGCATTTTCTATCTTTAAACTGAAGTTGGAAACCCTTGTCCACCAATTGATCAACACTTAAAAGATTATTCTTTAAACCTTCTACATAATAGACATTATCAGTATTATGCTTTCCATCCAGAGAAATAATACCTCTTCCTTTGATCATACATGCTTTGTCATCTCCAAATCCGACTTGACTGCCATTGTATTCTTACAGGGACAAAATTTGTATTTTATCTCTAGTCATATGATGTGAGCATCCACTATCAATCACCCATTCATCCTTGTCTTCAACTTTTGCTGCCAGGGCCTTTTCTTCATTCATGATAGCCGGTTCTAGTTCATCTTCCTTTAAAGCATAGATCACCCATTCCTTTCCATTGTCAGATCCCCTAGCAGAGTCTATTGTCGGTTCATCCTCAGAGTCATCACTTACTCCTTCATCATCTGCTATGTAGCATTGTTTACTTTTCTTGAATCTATATCTGTTATGGTTAGGCTTAAATGATTTCTTAACTCTCTCTTCAAATCTTGCATTCCTTTTGGGACATCTAGATGAAAAATGACCAATCTTATTACATGCAAAACATTTAAAAGGTGCTTTGCCTTCATACTTACTTCCCGTCAGTCCTTTAGGTACTCTTCTAGCAAATAAGGCTTGTTCAAATTCTTCATCCTCTTTCCTCATATCTTCCAATTCTTTTGCATATAAGGCTTTCCAATTATTTTTGTCAGTAGATGATGATGCATGAATAGAAAGTTCAAATGTTGCAGCTCCAGAAGATTCAAATTCTTCAATCTCAAAAGCAGATAATTTCCCAATGAGAATGTCTATATTAACTAAAGTGTTTTCCATTGTTCTTAATTCATTAATTGCAGTTGCCTTCATCTTGTAAGCTGGTGGAAGGGCTCTCAAGAATTTAGAAACTATTTCATCTTCACTTAGAGATCCTCCACAACATTGAATTCCCATAACAATCTCATTTACTCTTTCCATAAATACAACAATTCTTTCATTATCTTCCATCTTCAAGCTTTGATACCTTACCCAGTAACCATCAAGTTTAGCAATTTTGACAGTAGGATCACCTTCATTCAGAGTTTTCAATTCATCCCACGTAACCTTTTCCAATGATTTATTAGTCAATCCCATGATTTGTTGATCAGTAAATGCACACAAGAGGGCTTCTCTAGCTCTGCAATCATTTTCAATATTCTTGTCTAGGTCTACAGGAGCAGGATTGCCAGATGTCAGATCATAAGGTGTATATCCTTTATCAATGATCTCCCAAATATCCTTGTCAAGACATCTAAGATGAGTCTCCATTTGGATTTTCCATATCCCATAATTTGTCCTATCAAGCCTAGGGATTTCTCTTGTAAAAATATTTGCCGGTGGATTAGTTGCCATAGGATCTACCTCAAGAAATTAAATTTCTGCAAAAGAGGACCAAGGCTCTAATACCAATTGTTAGGATAACCAGTGAACAACTAAGAGGGGGGTGACTCAGTTGTTAATAGATTATGTCAATCAAACCACTTAATAACCTTTAACTGGAGCACATAAATATTGAATACTAGAATAGCAGAAACAGATACAAGTAAGCAATAAAACTTAAGAATGAAACAAAGAATTAACACAATGCAACCATACCACATAACACCATGATTTGTACATGGAAAACTTGGAAAGGGAAAAACCATAGTGGGAAGCCTACCCATAGTCAAATGATACTTCTCCAAAAAGTATGTGATAAAATAAGGGGCCTGCACATGCAGGAAGGCACACGGCCTAAAGCGTACTGCTCATTACAAAAGAGTCACACTGACTATAGAGAGATTACAACCACCTCAAGATAAATGGAAAACAATCCAAAATAATGAACTGCCAGAGATATCATCTACCATGCTTGATTACAGTCCTGATTAAGCTCAATACCAGAGGCCTTTGACCTCTTCCTTAAAACCAATTCGATCACCTGTGATCAACCAAATATCTTTTGCATATGATATTGCATTCCATGACCATGATAATTGATCTACAATGAGATCTTGCATCATTTATAAAAACCCTAAGGCCTAAACCAATTAGGTTGGCCACCTAAAAGATATTATAATAATATCATTACATACATCCATATTGCAATGATATGCCATGTCGGCTTAAGACCAAAACAACAATAACCAATCCATAAATCATCCCAGCAACAAGTAGAGAACACGTTAACATGATACTGATCCATAACCTAGATAGGCACCAGACCTAATATGGGTCCACCACACCAAAGCAATGTCTTCAAATAGTTGAGGAATGATCAGGGATCACCTTTTGCATCCTGAATGCTATCTAGAAGCTGCACCAACACCACTTATGCATTCTGTCAAAGATTCTTAGTGAAAGCTCTGTCGATTAAACCTTAAACCCATGCCGGTAAGGGTTTACAAGAGTGTATGATAGCATCCAATTACCAATTCAATACCAACTAACCAAAACATGCTCCAGAAGCATGTAACACATAAAACCAAACATACTCCATTGATCCAAACAAGTCAGATGTGTCCAACAAATAGTCCCTTCTGCCAGTAACACTAGATCTTCTACCGATAACCAAAATCTATTTCTCGGTAACCAACCATAACAGCTAGTGTTGACATCAATGACAAAATCAATTCATCCATATGGCCAACACATAATCAATTCATCCATATTGCCAATAATTTGATGTCCATGAGAAAACTGGTTGAGTTATATTGATGATATACAATGTATATGTACATGAGTACATTTGTGTAGTTGTATTGATAATGATGAAAAATCATGTTTGCATATTCATTCGTGGATGTCACATGAAAGTGTAATGGTAATTATGTGTATACAATACATGGAAATATTGATGATCATTATGTGTCTACAATGTAATGCATGTTTATCTATATTTTTTCATTGAATGAGACTGATGATTTTTTCACCAATTGAAAAAATGCTGCCCTAATAAAACCATAGGGAATCTTGAAAAATAGAGCTAGGCTTTTTTAGGGACCCCTCTCATGGCCCCATAGGTTCAAATGGATAGTTTGTAGGTGCCACAAATTCTAAGTTAGGGCCTGTCAAAGTTTGACATGTTTTAGGACTTAGGGTGCTCAAGGGATGACATCGATACAGTATGACCCCGAGCATTTGATCGAGGTGGGGGGAGGGAATAGGAGAATTCATAGGGTAATAATTCCTAACTGGACATGTTGGAACTAACAATTTGTGATCATGGCGGTCAAAATGAGAAATTGGCATGTGACAACATTTGATTGAGTGAGACTGATAATTTTTTTGCCAACTGAAAAAATGCTGCCCTAATAAAATCATAGGGAATATTAAAAAAAAAAGATAGGATTTTGTAGGGAACCCTCTCGTGGCCCCATAGGTTCAAATAGATAATTCGTAGGTGCCACGGATTCTAAGTTAGGGCCTGTCGAAGTTTGACAATTTTTAGCACTTAAGGTGCTCAAGGGACGACGCCGGTAGGGTATGACACCAAGCATTCGACCGAGTGAGGGAGAAAAATAGGAGAATGCACAGGGTAAGAATTTCTAGTTGGACATGTCGGAACCAACGGTTTGTGATCACGACAAACAGAACGAGAAATTGGCCAAGCGACAACATTTGATTGAATGAGACTGACAATTTTTTTGCCAACTGAAAAAATGTTACCCTAATAAAACCGTAGGGAATCTTAAAAAAATGAGATGGGATTTTGTAGGGGACCCTCTCATGGCCTTGTAGGTTCAAATGGATCATTTGTAGGTGCCACGAATTTTGAGTTAGGGCCCATCAAAGTTTGATATTTTTTAGCACTTAGGGTGCTCAAGGGATGACGCCGGTAGGGTATGACCCTGAGTGTTCGACCAAGTGGGGGGGGGAATAGGAGAATGCATAGGGTAAGAATTCCTAACTGGACATTTTGGAACCAATAGTTCATGATCATGACAAGCAGAATGAGAAATTGGTCATGCGACAACATTTGATTGAATGAGAGTGGCAATTGTTTTGCCAACTGAAAAAATGTTGCCCTAATAAAACCATAGGGAATCTTGAAAAACCGAGATAGAATTTTGTAGGGACCCCTCTCGTAGCCCTATAGGTTCAAATGGATCATTCATAGGTGCCATGGATTTTGCATTAGGGCCCGTCAAAGTTTGACATTTTTTAGCACTTAGGGTGCTCAAGGGACGACGCCGATAGGGTATGACCCCAAGCGTTCAACCGAGTGGGGGGGAAATAGGAGCATTTATAGGGTAATAATTCCTAACTAGAAATGTTAGAACCGATAGTTCGTGATCATGCTAAGCAGAATGAGATCACAATGAGTAGAACAATCTTGAGCAAATTTGTCAATATGAGTAACCTATGACTAGACATAACAAATATTGGTCTAGATGACTTTATTACATAAAAACTAATTATATTTCACCTTATTTACAATGAGAATCCATCAAAACACTTATCTTCCAAATTTGACCTCATGGAGGCCTGATGAGCAAGGAGGTCATTAAATTTGGTGAAGTTGCCAAAGGCAACCAAATTGTTTAACACTTATGATTTAGATGAAATGAATTATATATAAGCTGAAGATTATACAAACAACACTTAACGATAAAATGAAATGAATTGTATTATTCATTAAATAACCATTATTAACCATTGTTAATTAATTGATTGAAGATTAAAGTTTAAAATGATGACACCATGCACACATGAGCAACAATATATATGATCAAATATCAACTTTTGTATATATGAAAATGTCAAATGATTACAAGTGTATGTCCATACACAAATATGGCATAAACGCCAACTCAAACAAAATGTATGTCTATATACATGAATGTATGTTCATATACAAAATATGCATGCCAACTAGACATGTAAGTATCCCAAAACTATCTATAACATCTTAAGCTACTGATGGATTATCAAAATTGATCCTCTTCGTCACACTACTCAGCTCTAAAGGATCCTGCATAAAAAAAAAAAAAAAACCATGATTAAGATTAGTTATATTATATAACTCACATTCGAAGGAGGATGGGAAAATGATATAAAGTCTAGAAGTTATTACTCAGTCTTTTTAAGGAAAAATTAATTATGTTAGAGAAGCAAAAAATCTAATGATAGATGATTTCTCAACGGTGGCAAAAATTGAGTCCCTCCTTTTTTTGTGCATAGAACACTTGGGAACTCATGTGGATATTGTCACCCAAGTCTGGCAAGATAAAGAAGTGTGGCGTCAGAGGATTTCTCACATCGGACTTCCAAACTATGTCATTATACAAATCTTTTCAGCCTCTCATTTGGATTGGAAATGTGTCACCTGTAGGTCCCGAAGACAACTGAGAGGGGGGGGTGAATCAGTTGTCAAATAAATCCAAACCAAAAACTTATTAACCAACTTAATGCCTAGTACTGATAAGACAGTTAAGTATGCTGATAAACAGTGTTAACAAAAAATTGTAGTACCGGTAAGAATTAATGCATGAAACATAAGCACAAAGTCATCCACAACACATCACACCAATATTTGTACGTGGAAACCCTGTAAGGGGAAAAACCATGGTGGGAAACCTTACCCACAATCAGATGATACTACTATAGATAGTAAGTGTACAAAGAGGGGTCTGGACATGCAGAAAGGCCAATAGCCTAGAGCTCACTGCTCAATCACAAATGGGAGTCACATTGACTATAGTTGGATGGTTAAATCCAATGAGAATGTACTGCACAAAATAGCATCTTCATATGCTGGATTCAGTACTAGTGTAATGCTGATATGCTTCTACAAAAACCTAAATTCACCTTCAAATGATGTCTTCATGTATATCTCTACTTGATCTCGCATATCCTTCCTTAAATTTTTTTCGCATTCCACATTTGATCTTACAAATAAGATCTTACATTTATACCATACCCTAAGACCAATTTTAGTAGGTTGGCTCTATAAGATATTACAATAAAAATATTTTACAAATAATATAATATCCGATGCAATAACCGATTGAACATGTCGGCTTGATGCATTTACAACAATAATAAATCATCTCCATAGCGTGCCATGTTGATTTGGAAAAGATAAGCCTACCGGTGTAACCTTAGATAACCTGGACCTATTTGCTGGTAAAAGCAAATATGCAAATAAGAATATACCAATGATTATTACTTCAAAGTAAAGTGTCCACATGATGTCTTCGACATTACCAAGTGTCTTCCATGTCATTTCAGGTACCGGTGAACATTATATCTTGCTGGTTGACTATATACTGGTAACTGTTTGCACAGTTTATTGTTTGCCAATGAATGTTGCTAGATCTCCAAAGTAGGTGTATTTAGCAGGTGTTGACATCAATGACAAAACCATACCAAAATACCAACAATCTCCCCCTTTGGCATTGATGGCAACACAAGATGGAAAAATGATCAAAGTGCCAAAACAGAAATGCCAAGTACAAAAACCAATTCTCCCCTTGGGAGTAATATGTGTTTATACCAATCTCTCCTCAAAAGGATAATGCATTTTTCATACATCTCTTCCCAATGTTTTTCCATATATGTCTCCCCCTTTGACATCAAATGCCAAAGTCACAAAAAGTCAAGTTCATACAAAATACCAACCAAGTCAATATACCAACTACTCCCCCTGGGAGGTAGTTTCCTCATCAAATACTGGAGTAAAAGATTTGTCCATTTAATTCTGTCGGTTGATGACAATCATCAACTATCTAAGTCTCTACCGGTGGAGGTAAGACTCTGAGCTAATCTCTGAGATACTCAAAAGTTTCCTTAGGCAAAGGTTTTGTAAAAATATCTACAAGTTGTTCTTTAGTATTCACATAAATCAGTTTTATCTCCTTTTCTTCAACTTTATCCTTTAGAAAATTTAGTTTGATAGAAACATGTTTTGTTTTAGAATGTAATACTGGATTCTTAGATATATCAATTGCTGCAGTGTTATCACAATATATAGTAATAGGTTCCTTGCATTTTACCTTTATGTCTTTCAACATTTGCTTAAGCCAAAGTACTTGTGTACAGTTTGTTGCTGCTGCAACATATTCTGATTCTGCTGTTGATAAACATGTACAACTCTGTTTCTTACTTAACCAAGAAACTAATCTCTTTCCAAGAAAGAATGCTCCTCCAGTGGTGCTTTTTCTATCATCCACATCTCCTGCCCAATTTGCATCTGTGTATGCATATAGATCAAAATTTTCATCTTTAGGATACCATAATCCAAGATTTGTTGTGTCTTGTAAGTACCAGAAAATCCTTTTTACTGTTGATTCATGATTTTCCCTAGGATTACTTTGAAATATAGAAACTATACATACTGCATTCATAATATCAGGTCTGGTTTGTGTCAAATATAGTAATCCTCCTATCATAGATTCGTATCTAGTTGGATTAACAGGTGTAGATTCATCCCTTTGAGATAATTTGTCATTTGTAGTCATAGGTGTGCTTACCGGTTTAGGGCCTATATACCTTGAAGTTTGTGAGGCCCTACCCCGACTCAGCTTGATATTTTCTATTATTTTCATATTGAGACTATTATGGATGCTTTATTTTATGCATTATGGATTTAGAACCTATATGATTCCATGATTTGGATCACATTGATGTATATTGATGCTTCATTTTATGCATTATGATTATGAAACTTTATATGTTGCTAGAATATAATTACTTTGAAATGGTGAATGTCATTATTGGAATTGCAAGACTTCATTTTGATGATAGAAAAATGATGCTTATTTTATGAATGGTTCAATTTTGAGGATTATGATAATTGGTTATATGGAATCAATGGGATATTGAATTATTATTGTCAAATGTATGAGTGTTTGATGTGCAATGAGATGTATTTAATTATATATAATTGTGATTATTTGGAATTACTAATGTGTTAATTGAGATGCGCAGGAAAATTATCCATGTGACCATGGAAATAATATGGAGAACCAAACCTAGACCTATGTACGTTTGTGAAGCCAGGGGTTGTCTATTTGGAGAGACAACACCTCATTTGTAATGTATTTTATTTGTGAAAGTAAATGATGCATGTGTGTTAATTTGATTTTTATTTAATTGTGTAAACCTACAAGAGACAAATTCCATGTGTGATTTTTATATTGTATTTTATTGTGTCACTTGACACATGTGATGATTAGTGTCATTGATTTTGACTTGTCTCTTGTAGGGAGTTTTGTTTCTACCAAAGCCATTCAAACACATGAGTGTGGTCCCAAATTTGCCTTGGGTAGGGAGTCTTGGGAGTGATCAACTCAGGTTTGACCCGTAGGTTAACTTCAGTTGGGTTTCTAAGGGGTCAAATGGACTCCTAGGGTCAGTTTTAGGGCTTTTCCAAAGGTCCAAAGGGTATACCTATGGGTTAAGGGTATTTTTAAACATGTGACTACTCCCATGTGACTATTTAGTCACCTCAAAAAGTGGTTTTCCCAAGGTGAGCGAAAATTCAACTTAGAAGGTTCCTCCTAGGATAGACAACCTTCCCTTTTGATGTCAAACTCTCTTCCCCATCCTCTCTCACCTTTTCCCTTTCCAAATTTAGCAACATGTAAGAGGTTGGGAAGAGCAACCAATGGGAACTCTCACCTTACCCAAGGGGTTGGGAAGTGTGAGAGAGGTCTTCTTAGGCAAGGATTAGGGACTTAGTGAGTAATCACCCACTCTCCATTGTTGGAGATTATGCATTTTTTTTTGTAGGATAGAATTTTGGTGAAGGGTTGGTAGAAAATTTGTGTGGATTTGGGCAGCTCATCCCCAACTAAGTCTAACATACCTATTGGCAGATTAAGGTTGGTTTTACTTCCTTTTAGTTATGTTGTTTTTTTGTTTTGAAAGAAAAAAAATGCTTGTGTGAGGAGATGTGTTTATGTAAATTGTTTTGTAGGAGAAAAGTGTAAAATTTTCCTTTCCTTGTTCTTTGTTTATGTGTTCTTGTTTTGGGAGTGTCCAAGGCCTCCTACTCTTGGGAGAGTAGGATGATCTTGGGGTGGAAGAAGTATGACAGCCTTGGGTGAGAGGCTCTCCTAATGGAGAGTGATCTCAAGGGTGTCCTTTGTGACCCTTGTTGCATAGCCTTGTGTATGCATTTGGGGGTCACAAGGGGAGAAAATATGGCTTTTATGCCTTTGGGGGGTATAAGGGAGTGGAGGTGAATTTGTTGTATTTTGTCTTGCCATGAGGTGGCTTGAGTTGTATTATGCTTGCAATCTCCCCAATGGTATTGGTCCACTTCCACCCGTGGAAAGATCATCACAAGTTGTGGTGAGAGTGTAGCTTGGGATGGGAAAATTCATGTTGAGTGTTTGCTCTTGTTTGTTGTGTTGTTTGTTTGTTTGTAACCCATCTAGTGCTTGGTTCTCCAAGCTCGGGGGTGACTTCTAGTAAGCCTAGGCTGGGAGGTGAGCTCTCCATGGTCAAGTTGTATTTATTTGTAGGTTGCATGGGTTGGGAAAGAAAGGATGAAGAGATTTGTTAATGATTTGAGTTGTAGAAAAATTTCAATGGAAATGTATTTATTTTGTAGCAAAAAAAAAAGAGAGAAGCATTTGTTGTATTTATTTTCCCAAAAGCAAAGAGATGTATGTATTTATTTTATTCATAGTCCTATGGAAAGGAGAACTCTAGTTTGGATTTTCAAACCCATTTGTATTAATGTTTACTTTGTATTTTAATTTGCTTAAAGAAATGTATTCCTTCTATTTGGTTAAGTTTTGCAAAGGGAAGATGAAATGTATGAGTTGTATTAAAATCCTCATTTACAAAAAAAAGAGAAATAAAGTTGTTGCATTTATATTTATCCTGCAAATAAAGGTTCATTTATTTCCTCAAGCAAGATAGAAATGGTATATGAAAGCTCATACATTAGATTCTAATTTTTCTTATGCTGCTGCAAATTAAATTAAATCTGTCATTTTTACTTTCATTTAATGCAGAAAATAAATCCTATAGTAGTAGCTTATTTTATACAAAAAAAAGATTAGCATAATGTTCTAGTCTTAAATTTGTTTACCAGAATGGATCATATTTAAGTTTGCTTTTAGAATTGCATGGTAGATATTAGTTTCAGAATTCTTAAAACAAACAAAAAAAAAAAAAAAGAATATAAAACATACATTTTCTTTTATGCCTTTTTGAAAACCAAAAGAATATCTATTATTCTAATATTATCATGCTGTGAATAATCATGTTAGTTTTTGCATGTGAAAACAAAATAAATTTACCAGAAATGAACTTAAAGTTTTGGCTATGAGTGTTATTGAGATTTTATATAAACCTTTATTTATATGTGAATATATATCAACACACACACACACACACACACACACACACACACACACATATATATAAACATACATTTAAACATCTAACTATTCATGCTGGAAAAAAGCCTTATTTAAATAAAATTAAACAAAGTAGAGATATACATATTTATAATATATATATATATATATATTAACATAAATGCTAAACGTTATTTAAAAAAAAAATATATTAATAATAAAAAAAAATGGAGCCAAGTCTGTGGCCATCGGCGTCCACAGACTGCGGGGGCACCGCAGCTATGGGTGGCACCTCCATAGACTACGGGATTACCATAGCTATGGGCGGCGACGTCCACAGTCTGCAGGTCACCGCAGCTGTAGGCGATGGCGTCCACAGGTTTGCAGGTCACCGCAGCTATGGGCGGTGACATCCACAGTCTGTGGGAATGTCGCAGCTATGGGCAGCGTTGTCCACAGCCTGTGGATGCGCCACAACCGTGGTGGAGCTATCCGTAGTCTGCGGTTGCACCGCTCCCCTTCCTCCTCCTCCATGGAAATGCCCGGCTCGGTCGTGCGTGCCCGCCGTGGAAGAAAATAGAGCGCCACTGCTCCCACACCTGCACACACACACAAAAAAAAAAAAAAAAGAATTACACTCACACACAACACACACAAAAAAAAAAAACTACATCACACACATGCCCTAACCCTAATTTCGGGTTAGGGCAAACACACTTGAGTTTATTCAAAAAAATATATATATGTGTGGGATGGGTGTTAAAAATAAGTTAGGGTTAGCATGTGAACTTTTAGAATTCTTTTAAAGGTAAATTAATTAAAAAAAAAAAGAAAAGGAAACCCCCCCCTTCTCTTTGGAATATATATATATATATATGGGTATGGATATGCATTCTTACATTTTCACACACCTCCTAAATAAATAAATATACATATATATGTCTTCGATGTATAATTATTTACACACATATATATGTAAGTAAATTATACATATTAAATGGAAACCAAAGGGTTAATTGTAAAATTAATTAATTCATCTTCAATTACTATATGTATGAAGAAGCATTTTAATAAGATGTTTTAGAAACTCTTTGGTAGGATAAATCCTTGGGGAAAATAAAATGATATATGTAGGGTCAAGTTGGCCCCTTTTAAATTTTAGATTTTAAGGTATTTTAATTTATGGAAATTTTAATTAATAGGTTTATTTAATCTAAGAGCTAGGGCAAATTAAATTAGACCCTAGGCGAATAAGGGACAACATGAGATTAATAATATCCCGTATCAATTAATTTTGAGATTATTTGTTAAGTGAGTTTAATTATTTAATGGAAGATAATATTAATTTTGTTGGAGAATTATAATCCACTTTTAACTTAGATGCTTTATTTTGCCAAATTGGCTTAGTGGTTAGATTCACTCCAAAAAACATAGTTAAGACTAAAATAGTTTGCATTATTTTAATAAGTTAGTTGTACTAGGTTAAGTATTTTTTTTTTTTTTTTAAAAAAATTTATTCCGTTTGTGCCCAAAAGTTTGGGCATGACAAAGTTCCTCTGAATTGTTCATCAATCTTTACATTTGTACTCTCAACAATTTTTTGTAATCTTTTATTAAAACATCTATATGCTTTACTCTTAGATGAATAACCAAGAAATATTCCTTCATCACTTCTAGGATCAAACTTGCCAATATACTCATCTCTTCTAATATAACATTTACTTCCAAAAATTCTGAAATACTTAAGAGTAGGAGTATTACCAAACCATAGTTCATGAGGGGTCTTACCGGTTTCACCTTTGATGTAAACTTTGTTGAATGTATAGACAGTAGTGCTTACTGTCTCTCTCCAGTACACATGTGGTAGATTTGCTTCTGATAATATACTTCTTGCTGCATCCAAAATAGTTATATTTTTCCTTTCAACAACTCCATTCTGTTGTGGTGTCCAAGGTGCTGATAATTGTCGTTTGATTCCATTTACTTCAGAGAAAGTATTAAAATCTCTAGATGTGAATTCTCCTCCTTGATCTGATCTTAAACATTTAATTTTCTTACCGGTTTCATTTTCAACCATTGCTTTGAATAGTTTGAACTTCCCAAGTGCTTCTGATTTTTCTCTGAGAAAAGTAACCCAACACATTCTAGAATAATCATCAATAATTAGCATGAAATATCTATCACCTTGTAAGCTTTTAGTTCTAGCTGGACCACATAAATCAGTGTGAATTAAATCAAGAGCATTATTGGATTTTTCTAGAATACTTTTGAAACTAGCTCTAACCTGTTTTCCAAATTGACATTCCTTGCAAATTGTATTATGAGGTTTCACAATTTTAGGTAGATCTCTAACTGCCTTAGAAGTACTAATTTTTACCATGCAATCAACATTTACATGACATAGTCTTTTATGCCATAGCCAACTTTCATCTATATGAGCAATTAAACATCCCTTTTCACTATTATTCAAATGAAAGATATTACCTCTAGTCTAATTACCAGTTGCAATTTCCAAACCAGTTCTATTCATGATTTTGCATTTTCCATTTTTAAATTGTAATTGAAAACCTTTCTCAACTAATTGACCAACACTTAAAAGATTATGTTTTAATCCTTCAACATAGTAGACATTGTCAGTGTTATGTTTACCATCAAGTTTAGGACTATCCTTTCTGAAATAATTAGTAGACATTGGATCTCCTCAAGTTGCTAAACTTCTGCAAAAAGAGGACTAGGCTCTGATACCAATTGTAGGTCCTGGAGACAACTGAGAGGGGGGGGTGAATCAGTTGTCTAATAAATCCAAACCAAAAACTTATTAACCAACTTAATGCTTAATACCAGTAAGATAGTTAAGTATGCCGGTAAACAGTGTTAACAGAAAATTGCAATATCGGTAAGAATTAATGCATGAAACATAAGCACAAAGTCATCCACAACACATGACACCAATATTTGTACGTGGAAACCCTGTAAGGGGAAAAACCATGGTGGGAAACCTTACCCACAATCAAATGATACTACTGTAGATAGTAAGTGTACAAAGAGGGGTCTGCACATGTAGAAAGGTCAACAACCTAGAGCTCACTGCTCAATCACAAATGGGAGTCACACTGACTACAATTGGATGGTTAAATCCAATGAGAATGTTCTGCATAAAATAGCATCTTCATATGCTGGATTTAGTACCGGTGTAATGCTGATATGCTTCTACAAAAACCTAACTTCACCTTCAAATGATGTCTTCGTGTATATCTCTACTTGATCTCGCATATATCCTTCCTTAAATCTTTTTCACATTCCACATTTGATCTTACAAATAAGATCTTACATTTATACCATACCCTAAGACCAATTTTAGTAGGTTGGCTCTACAAGATATTACAATAAAAATATTTTACAAATAATACAATATCCGATGCAATAACCGATTGAACATGTTGGCTTGATGCATTTACAACAATAATAAATCATCTCCATAGCATGCCATGTTGATCTGGAAAAGATAAGCCTACTGGTGTAACCCTAGATAACCTGGACCTATTTGCCGGTAAAAGCAAATATGTAAATAAGAATATACCAATGATTATTACTTCAAAGTAAAGTGTCCACATGATGTCTTCGACATTACCAAGTGTCTTCCATGTCATTTCAGGTACCGGTGAACATTATATCCTACCGATTGATTATATACCGGTAACTGTTTGCATAGTTTACTGTTTGCCGGTGAATGTTGCTGGATCTCCAAAGTAGGTGTATTTAGCAGGTGTTGACATCAATGACAAAACCATACCAAAATACCAACATCACCAATATAGTGCAGAACCGGCCTGAGGATCTCGTTCCATAGATGCAATCTCGGTCGTGCAGGCCCTTTGAGAATATTTGATGATGAATTTTAGGACAATTTTAGAATTAGTTTTTTGGTTATGTTTTAAAACTGAATCTTGCCTCAGGGGTGGAGTTATGTAACTCTATATTTCCCTAAACTGCATTTAGCCAATCTTTGGCTACTTATATGTTTTAAAAAGAATATATCAGGGTCCGAGAATTTTTGGCTTTCAGATTTTATACACTTTATTTTGCAGTTGCATAATATTTGTTTTTAAAGAAACACTCATTTATCTATGAATGAATGAAAGTGAATATTTTGGAGTTTCAAATTTGTGTTTGATGAATGAAATCAAATTTCTGTTGTAGTTCATTTTTGTCAAAATAATCTCTTGTTTCTTTAAGGAATGTTATGCATTTGAGAAGGAATTTAGTCTGAAAGTTTCTTTGAATGAGAAGAACGAAACATAACAAAGTCTATTAGCTTTGTCATTTAAGAACTATATTTCAAAAATTGCATTTATAGCATAGTGATTTGTAGATATGAAAATTCCTTTCATACTTTCTAGTTAAAAGTATATGCATAGTCTATTTTCTTGTTTTCATTCATTGAAAATCTAAGAGGGAGTTGTAACTTAGAAAATTCATAGGGAAACTTTCATAAGTTTACCTAACTATTTATTTACTATTTTGTTCTTTAAAGGGTCAATAGAGTTGTGAATATTTCATTTTATCAAAGGACAAATCTGTTAACCAAGAATACGTAGATGTTTTATAAGATTAAGAACACCAATCTCAAGAAGTGATCTTTATCTTCCAAGATGGAAGTTATGCAGACTAATGTTGGAGATATGTCGCATGCTACTGTTAGTGCTCACCCTGCTGATACTGGTAAGGAGGTGGTTGAGGGGGCTTCGGCCAGTGTTTTGTAGACAGAAAGCGAAAAACATGAAATGACTAATTGTTTGGCTAAGAACATGGAAGCCACCAAAAGAGTGAAGGAGATATTTGACAAAAAATTTCTGGATATGGAGGCCATAATTGCTAAATGTGAAGCTACCCTATGGGGTATTATAGAAACTAGTCAGAATATTGTCAAGGCCTCTGTTGATACTATGTCTACCATGGTTAGCAAGATGGAAAAATCTTATATGGATAGGACTATGATGGACGTGGACAAGGAGATGGTTGTTGGAGCAGAAGATTTGGGTTCTCCAAGAAAGCATACCCGGGCTGGAATAAAGAAGAAAGCCACTGAAGTGCCCCAGGACATCCTAGATTTAAAGAATGTTTCCAAGAAGATGCATTAGCTTAGTGTTGATGTTGCAGAGAATCTTAAAAATTTGGGTTGATTTGTTTCTATTGCTGGGTTTGTACTGTTAGTTTGCTGATTTTTTGTTGTTTTTGTGGGCAGAGCAGTTTTTTTTCTTTATTTCTACAATGACTTGGAAAATTTGAATAAGGAATCCGAGTCCCTTTAAACCCTCCTACACAAATCACTACAGAAGGCCTAGGAAACAATAATAAATATCCTATGGGTGACCTCCTTAGGATTCAAGACTTTAAGGATCATCTTGCAAGACAACAAGCCATTCATTCTCGTAAAAGTTCTTCTTCTTCAAAAATTCATTTTGTTCATTTCATTAAACTCATGACCATCATGCTAATGATTGTCCTGATTTTAAAAATTCAATAAAAGAACTTATTGATAGTGGAAAATTTAAAATCATTGATGAAAATCCTTCTTCTTCTAAGAATAACTCGTGTCCTCAATCTCAAAAAAATAAACCTACAACTATTGATGATCAATAAAAATTGGCAACTAGAATCTTTTGGAAATTAAAGTATGACAAGAATGTTGTTTTTCCTTTCATGAAGTTTAGCACTAAGCATAAATAAGGAAATGGATGTTGTCTTTTTCATCATCTTGGTTCTCATTCTCTTGGAAAGTATAAATAATTTAAGGAATTTTTTCAAGAACAATAAAATCATGCTCGTATATGTCTTTCAACAGATATTGCTCTCTTTCTTGATGAAAAGGTAGTTCCCTAGCACTCCTCTCACCTCATGTTGATCCTCACCCTATGACACAAGAAGTTAACTTAATTTGGGGCTCTTTTTCATTAGAGGTGGTGCTTTTTCAATTTCAAACATCTTGGGGTAGCAACATGATTCCCCTCCATTCTATCTCTTATCTTCAAACTTTCACCATATCCTTTATGGATTGCATTTCTCATAACTGGATTTCCTTTCTTGCATTGAATCATCCTTCATGCGAGTACATGTGTGTCCCTCGTTAGGACTTATTATTTGTTTGAAATGACACCCCTTCAACATGATAATTCAGGCTCAGAGGAGGAAGGATATGACCTTAAACATGTCTTATAATATTTTCCTTGTGTTTTCAATCATGCATTTTTGTGTTTGTAATAAAGGACCCCATCTTGTGAGCCAAACTCCTATTTTGGCATCTTGATAAGCCAATTAGGACTTTTGAACAAAAGGGGACTAAGTGTGCTTAGGATAGGTTTTTCCTAGTTGTTTTAGTTGTTTTATGTGATTATAGGGTGTTTATAGGTGTTAGGCTTGAGCCAAGTCATTCGGGTGCAAGAAATGACATTTTTGACAACTTTGTCAAAAGTTGTCATGAGCAACTTTTGTGCAACTTTTTGAATTTTTGTTGGTTTAACTCCTCGAATGGCTCTAACCTCTTGTTTTCAGTTGGGAGCAGTTGTAGAGGTGTATAAAAACCTTAAGGACA
Organism: Cryptomeria japonica; assembly: GCF_030272615.1. Taxonomy (NCBI): domain Eukaryota; kingdom Viridiplantae; phylum Streptophyta; class Pinopsida; order Cupressales; family Cupressaceae; genus Cryptomeria; species Cryptomeria japonica. Next base: position 382,517,346 of record NC_081412.1, on the reverse strand, counting down.
TAATTCCCAAGGGGAGACTGTATGGAGAAAGTTTTTATGATTGCAAGCAATAAGAAATTCTGAGTTTTTCCTACAAACTGTGAGGTTTTGGAATGGGGTACAGAGTTGTACGGATTGGGACCAATCCCCAATGTTGTTATTTTGTTAGTATAGTGAGTTACCAATGATTTGGTCTTGGTTTGAGGTTTTGATCATTTGTTTTCTCTAGATATCTAAGTTTTGCTGTAGGTACCCGAAAAACCAGGGTTTTGCCTAGGGTTTTGCCTTCCCATGGCAATAACTTGCAACTTGTTCTTCTAAAACTCATGGAAGTGGGTGGGATAAAAGTGTGGCCTATGTATTATATGTTTCCAAAATAATTTTGTAGGAGGAGCAAGGGAGATGTGTGTTTGATCAATCCCTAGGTAGACATCTCTATGTGGCTACCTAACCCTTTGACTACAATAATTACCCTAGAAGACAATTGGCAATGATTCCAGGCATGTAACCCTAGAATCTATAATTTTTTATGGTTCCCCATATACCCATGGGGTTTTGGTTGTAAGGTGTGACCATTCTAATATAGTTTCTTCACAAATGGAGGCCTAATTAGCCTTTTAGGACAGTTGGTCATCACCAGGTTCATACCTTTCCTTGATAGATCTTGACCTATCCTTTTGGAGGATTGTGTAAGATCATAAAGGGTATCTGAATCTATGATTTATTTACCAGGGTGTTTGGAAAAGTTTGGACTTAAAGTCCCATCACCCATCTCTGAGGGCTACAAGCAAATAGGTCTAATTGTGAAGGTGTCATAGAGAATTGGGTTGAATCCTTGAAACCAGTGTTTGGTCTGGTCCATGTGAGTGTTGTATGACCCAAAATAGGTGTTGTGAAGGTTAGGAACCTTATGAGGCTTCATGATGCATAGTGGAGCAAGTTGCCCAATTTGACTAGTGTGAACCTTGGAGTGAAATGAGAAGTTGGAACTAAGATTATAGAGCCTTGCTTTGTAGGGTCCTATTGGTGTGTTGAGGGGTCAGTGTAATACATCTTGAAGTGTTTGACAAGATACAAGGAGGGCTCTGCATCAAGTGGTATCAGAGCTAGTAACGGCTTTGGTAAAGAGAGTGATTTTGAGAAAATGGCTAAAGGAGAGGAAGAAGTCCCTAGTGGACCAATCACCAACATGGAATTGGCAAAGATTGTGAGAGAGTAGGCCAATGCTTGCAAGGCCATGTAGAAGGAGATAGAGAGGTTGAGGGGTAGAGTAGATGAGAAAGAAGATGGAGGCACTAGTAGCAGTGAAGAAGGGGATGAAGATGAGATCCCTATGCTAGAGGAAGATGCAATTCCTCCTAACTAAAGGAACTTCCTTAATGCCCTCAAGTCCATTGAGAGAAGAACCATGGATCAGAAGATTGACTTGCCAACTTTCACTGGGAAGATGGAACTAGATGTAGTGGTGGATTGGATAGACTCCCTGTCTAGTTTCTTTGAATGTGAAGACATTCCAGGGCACTAGAAGGTGAAGATTGCTAAATCCAAGTTGAAGGGAGCCGCCCTAACTTGGTGGAACTTTGTCCAGGAAGAGAGAGAAAAGGACAACAAACGCAAGATTATTTTTTTGAAAAAGATGGTTTCCTTAGTAAAGGAAGCTTATGTACCCAAGGATTATGAAGTTCAACTCCACAGGAGAAGGCAAAATCTCAAGCAGAAGGAGATGGATGTGAACTCTTACACTAAGGAGCTCCAAAGGCTATGTATGAAGACTAAGACAAAGGAGGAGGAGAGTGAAAAGGTTGCCCAGTACCTAAATGGATTAAGGTACAACACCCAAGAAGAACTAAACCTCCTTAGCCCAAATAGAGTTGGTAAATGCCATCAACTTGCCATCAAGGTGGAAGAAAAAATCAAAAGGAGACAAGATCAAAACAATAAAGGAAGAGGAAGATAGTAGAGGGGTGGAAGAAATTTTTTCAAAGGTAAGGGAAATAGTTTTAGAAACCAAGGTGAAACAAATCAAGAAGGCACTAAAGGAGAAAGTAGTCACAATAACAATGGAGGATACAATCAGAGGAGTAACTTCAGAAGAAGAAGACCACCATTTAGGGGAAGATCTCAAGGTAGAGGTCCAATCATATGCTATAACTACAATCAAGAAGGGCACATGGCCAATAGGTGTCCTGACAAGCCTACTAGTTCCATGGGGGAAAGAAGAAGTAACTTGATCCAAAACTTTGATTGCCAAAGTGTGGCAAGTGAAAATACATACCAGAGTGTCAATACCCCTGATAGCTATGGTTACCCTAAAAGAGGTGAAGCTTTGATGACCAAGTATGCAAGGTTCTAATAGATTCTAGATCAACTGAAAACTTTATGTCTCTAGAAATGGTGAAGAAGCTAAAATTGAGAAGACTACCTCACCCTTGCCCCTACAAGGTCTCATGGATCACCCAAGGTCAGTAAGATGTTGTGGAAGAGTAGGCTTGGGTAGAATTCCAGATTGGAGCCTATAAGGATAGGTTGTTGTTTGACATTACAAAGATGGATGCTTGCCATCTCCTATTTGGGAGACCATGGAAATTTGATTTGATGGCACAACATGATGGTGAGAGGAACACATATTCAATCACCAAAGATGGTAAGGTGATAGAGTTATTACCTTTGATGGAGAGTGAGGGGGAAACAAAAGCAAAGAAGGCCAAGGTGTTGATAGTAGGAGGAAAGCAATTCATGAAGAAGATAGCAGATGAAGACATTGTTGGCATTTTTGATGATTATGTTGTGATTGTCATTGATGGACACACACTTGCTATGAGATCACTTTGTGAATGTATGAATTATGCTCAATCGGTAATTGTTCCAAACAGGTATCATGTTGTAGTCTTTAGACTATCAATGTTATGCAGAAAGTGTTTACCGATCTCAAGCAGTATAAAGACCCAAGTGGCATAGAGAGATCAAATGGTCTAAAGTGGAGCGGAGCAAAGGAGCCAGAAGTGGTGGTTATCTTTTTCCCAGTCTTCAAGTTTTGTCAACTAGAAATCTATTTGAACTAGTATTACTCTGAGTTACCAACTGGTAACCAGAAAGTTGGACAAAACGGTAATACTCTATGATGAGTTACCAACCGGTATATTTTTGTGATGAGTTACCATCCACTAACACTTTGACGGTGATTTTGTGTCATGTTATCAAAAGTGTCTAGATACAATGAACCTAGGAACTTGCAATGTAATCCTATTGGACCGACATGAAATCAAATTCCTTTTAAGGACATCATGTCTAGAGTTTTATATATGTATGAGTATAGCTTTTAGGTTTTTTAGTGGTTGTCATAAGTTCTTGAATGTGTGATCTTAATTGAGAAGATCAAGTCTATGAGCTGTAACAGAGTGAGGAGTTACTAAAGACTGAAGTAATGCTGAAATGCATTAGCTATGAGCTACAATGGATCTAATCAAGCAGATTGTGCCATTTTCTAGATCATTCACTTGTTGATTACTCACATCTTTGACAAGTTAGAAACCCTTAATCGAGTAGGCTCAGAAAAGCCTTTGTAAATCCTCTAACAAGGTGGTTCACATTTGTGAATTTGAAATCCTCTCACAAGGTAGTCTTTAATCAGACTTATCTCCTAACAGAGATTGAGATTTCTAACAGGATCTATTCTGGTAAAGAACATTGTATGACCTTAACCGATCTGGTTACTATTCTGCAGATAGTTACTTGTGAGTTTCATCTCACCGTGGTTTTTCCCATTTGGGTTTCCACATCAAAATCTCTTGTGTTATGGTGATTGTGCTTCTGTGGGTGAATGCATTATTTGATATTTGGTTTGCATGTGTGTTAACTGGTTTGTTTGCTAAACTACTTTAATGGTTTACTGCTAGACTATTAAAGTGTTTAAGTACAATATTTTTTGGTATACTAATTCACCCCCCCTCTTAGTATTCATCAATTGGTATCAGATCCAACCTTTCTATAAGTCTAGCCACTTGGAAAGAGATATGGAGGAATACACTGTGAGGGAACTTACTCATTGGCTCACTCAGTCTGAGCAAGCCTATGATGAACTTATGGTCAAATATAAGACCTCTCAGGCAAAAAGAAGAGAGCATGCTGAAAAACTGATGGAGCTATTTGAAAATAGTTCTTTTGATGAAGCAGACATGGAAGCCCTAATTCAAGAAGTAGAAAAGTTGAATGAATCCAATTCCAACCTAAGAAAGGAGTTGGAAGGACTGACTATCCGAATGTGCCAAGAGCTTGAGAACCAGAGGAAAGCTAAAGATCTGGTAAAAGACAAAGATCGTGAGATCTCCAAGCTGAAGCAAGAGATTAGTGCACTTACCGCTCATCTTCATGAAAGAAAAATGGAAAAAGAAGAAGTACAAGGTGAACTAAACATGGCTATCTCTGAGAATGCAACCTTGAAGGAATCCAATGCTACTATTTCCAAAGAACTCGCTGAGTTAAAGGAAATACTTGCCAAATTCAATAAGAGCATTGTCAAGCTAGAGTAGAAGCTTGAATCAGCAAAACTGATAAAGAATACCAATGGACTGGGTTTCTCTGATTATGAGAAAGGTGAGGCCTCTGGAACAAAATATGGAGCATCAAAGAAACAATCGGCATCAAAAGATAAAGGTAAGCAAAAGTTCAAACCTATTTGCTTTCCTTATTTTCTAAACGATAAGCCTAGATCCAATAGATTCAATGGTAATTTTATGCATGCAACAAGTTTGGGCATAGCACATTTGAATGCAGGTCTGTCATGCACAATACCGGAAGGTATCCTCAAAGCAGTCAAGGAGTTTTTCCTGAACCCTCTGGGAATCGAAACCCAAACTGGTTTAATACCTATAATCATCAGTCAGGTAGCAGTGGCTATCAAGTGGCAATCAGATGGAGAGAAAACTATTGGATTTGTCATGGTCATGGTCACACTATTGCAACATGTAGAAGGAAGAATGGAAACATGAATAATGGACCTTGAAGAGCACCTAGAATTGTTTGCTATCATTGCAACAAATTGAGTCATATAACAAGATTCTGTAGAACAAGAAAGTGTATATTAGATGATATACCAGTCACTCCAGAGGGAAATATTGATGTTGAAATTGTTCAAGTAGATATGAAGAAAACCTGGAGGAAGAATCCAGAAGAAGTGATTCAAGAAGAACCAATTTCTGCACCTAGTGTGGAAGTTGTTGAACTGGCAAACTAAGCATCAGAAAAGCTTAGGGGGAGCAAACGGTGAAATATCTCAAATCCCTGGTTGACACTGGTAAAAGACCTTAAGCAGTATGAGATACCTATTAGATTGGCACAAGACCAAAAATGGTATAAGGCAAATTAGGGTTTACGCCCTAATAGTGGAGCATTTATTATGGTAGGTGGAGAATCTGTTTAAAAGGAATTTTCAAATCATTTCTCACTATCATTTTTCGAGCAAAGAAGTTTTCAAGTGTAGAGTGAAGAAAAGCGATTTACACTGCGATTTAAAGAATTTATCAAAATCCTGAAGAAGAATTTGAAGCAAACATCTGTTGGAGAAGTGTAGAACACAAAGCAGTACTTCAGCAACCGAAGGAGTGTGTAGCGAAGTTCAAATTGCGAAGCCCTAAATTTCAGTCTACGAAGGTATTTTTCAAAATTCTCTATTTATCATGGCTTCTGCATCACATGCTAGCTCTAGTGCACCCATTGATTATGTGGAATTCATTCAACGGAAGGCAAAATACAATGCCCTATCTCAAATACCCGCTGGTGTTATAGTAGAAGAAGGCATTTCAGATTTCATTGACTACAAGATTGAAGACCTAAGATCTCTGATGATCCATTCCCAGTTGAGTTTGTTCTGCGGAAAGGATAAGAAGATTAAACTGGAATTCAGCATTCTGGAAAAGAAGAAACTTCACAACGTAGTCTATTTTCTTGAAGAATTTTCGGATGATCACATTCACATTATTCTAAGCAGAGTACATGGCGATAAGATGTACCTAGAGAAGATGCATGATATCACACCAGAAGCGATTCATGCTGTGACCATTTTCTACAACGTCGATGAAGTGCCAACCCTAAGAAAGATTAGCAAGATAGAAATGACTAAGCTCACCGGTTCTATGAGCGATTCACGAGGAATGACTATCAATTCAATCAAGGATGATCTTGTCAAATATGCATGTATGGTGATAGGATAGTAGATGTTCCATGCTAGCAGAATCAACTCTGTCTCTACTGTAGCGGTAAATGTCGCCTATAAGATGATCAAGGAAGATGCATCGTTTGATCTGTGCACTTGTATGCAAAGACAACTTTTGTTGAATCTCAAATCGATCGAACAGGACAATGCACTGAGATTTAAGTTCAGACAACTACTGGTTGGGTTGTTCTTTTACTTCCAAGGCTACTTTCTAAGAGTAGGTGATATTCAGTGGTCTGTTGACCAACTGGTGACAAAGAAAATCAAGGAAAGCCTACAAGCAGTTGGAACCGGCTATCCAGAAGTACTGAACAAGTACTTTGATGAGTTCAAATGCAAAATGAACCAAAGGGTAAGAATATCTGGTGATTTAGTCAAAAAGTATGAGGAGGACATCTGCTTCACCATCAAAGTTGATGTGTGCTTAATGGAGGTGGTTGAGCCTAGATAGGAAGAAGTGGAACCAATGGGATATGAGGTAATGAATGATATGTTGGATGGGTATGCCTCTACCCTACTTGCCTTGCCTCTTGATCCAAAGGCAAAGAGAATCGACACCTATCTAGAAAGGGTTACACCGGTTAAAGAACCCTCAGTAAAAAAGGGAAAGGGAGTGCCTTTAGCATCGACACCGGTTACTCCAACAAGTCCCAAAGTGACCAAGCAGTCACCAGTAAAGAAGAAACCGGAAGCAGCAACTGCCAAAGTCTTCGAGAGGAAGCGGAAGACAGAACAATACACCAGACTCAGAGGACATTGTCTCTGAAGAACAACCTAAGAAGACTAGGCAAACAAGGAAAAAGACAAAGAATGAACTGGCAACATCGGCACCGGTAAATATTGACATTTCTTCTTACAAAACTTTGAAACATTGTCAAAGAACAATTAAGAATATTAGAAGAAAAGTACTTGGTGATTTGAAAGAATGTTTTGATGATTTTAATGATGTTGAAAAGGAAGAAGTTGAACAAGAAGTTATTAATTATTTATGTATTAATGATCGGTGGCCTTCAAAAATTAAGTCTGAGACACCTGATTCTTATATAACTCTTTAGATAACAAATGGTGCATTGCCATAGAGAAAGAATAGGAAATAAGAGAAGTATTTTCACATTACTTCACTAATGTACCTAGATCATAATTGTATGAAGTAGTGGAGAGATATAAGGGCCTCTTCTTCATGAGAAGAAGAAGACTCCAACTACTGGAAGGAAAAGTTTTGGAAGTGGTCAAAGATACCCACTCCCTTGCTCAATCGGCATTAAGATTGCATCAAGTAGCTGAAGCCAATAAAAAGGCTGAGCAAGAACCGGAAATCACTCAACCGGATGAAATATACAACAGTGAAGGAGAACTGATCACCATTCAAATGGAACTGATTGATGTTGATGCCTTAAACGGTGACAATGTTACTCTAGATGCACCAGCAGAAACTGAAGGTCAAGAGAAACAGGAGGAAGACAAGAGAAAACAGGCAGAGGAAGAGAAGAAGAAATAGGAGATAGAAAAGACAAAACAGGAAGAACAAGAAAAGGAGCAAGAGGATGAAAAGAAAAAGAAAGAGGATGAGAAGAAAAAGATAGAGGAAGAAAAGAGAAAGGAAGAGGAGAATAAGAAACAGGAAGATGAGAAGAAGAAGAAGGAAGCAGAAAAGGAAGAGGAGAAGAGAAAGGAAGAGGAGAAGAGATAGGAAGAGGAGAAGAAAAAGGAAGAGGAGAAAAAGGAGGAAGAGGAGAAGAAGAAGAAGGATGAAGATGAAAAGAAGTTAGGAAAGAAGAGGAGAAAAAGGAGGAAGAGGAGAAGAAGAAGAAGGATGAAGATGAAGACAAGCGGAAAGAAGAGGAGAAAAAGAAGGCAGAAGAAGACAAGAAAAGAGCCAAAGAGAAAGAAGAAGTAGCACAAAGCACTCAGATGGAGACTCCAAAGGAAACTGGTAGTCATGCCAAACCAGTTGACATTACCAGTCCCTTTGACCTCCAGTTTGCAAACGAATCAGAGTTGCTGCTAAGCATTAAGGTTTCCTAAGAATGCCTGGAAGTAATAAGAAGGAAAAAGGAGCAAGATGTGATCCAAGCTACGGTGGACACTCTTATTGGTTTGATACCCGGTAAGAACCTCCCTAGTACCGATTCCTCACTTGCCCAATTAAAAATTCTATGTACAGTTGTGGAAGACCAGGTCCAAAGCCTGGAAGAAGTTGTAGAAACAAATGCCAAGAAGGAGCATGAAAAGGCTCTGAACATTGCCTTGGTGAAGAAGTTGAATGAGCTTCGATCAGAACTTCAGAAGGCACAAAAGGACATCAGAGATGCAATGGATGAGGGTAATCTACTACTTAGCAAGATTTGTCAACCTCATCTATTATGTGATGATGTGCTCACTCAGAAGGACAAGCTGCAATCTGATATGCAGTCATTTATTAGCACCTTCAAGATGCCATATGATTCCTTCTCCACATTTGGTCAAACCACTCACCGGTTTCAACTCCAGTTACAAGAATTGAGGTAGAGATAAGCAACAAGACACGCAATTTGCAGGAACTTCAACTAGTCCTACTGCCAAGACTACAAATTCTCCAGAAATGCTACCTCAATCTAGATGCCCTAACAGTTACTCAAGAGATGAGTACCATGGATGCCATGTAGGAGCAGGTTTATCAGATGCAAACGAAGAATGAGGTTGCTACCTCATTGCTTGAATCATGGTCTTTATCCATGAAGACATTTATGCAGGACTTTAAATCAGTTTTTGACAAATTTTACTCTTTATTGTCATAAACTCTTATTTTGTTAATGCTAATAGAATAGGGGTTATTCAGCTATGCTTTGTCATTGTTGGCAAAGGGGGAGTAGTATACTCGAATTAAAATTTTGAATTTTGATGCATGCTATGTATGCTTTCATGTCTATCTCTATAAGAAAATAGTATACATTGTATTGTTTGCAAAAGGGATAGTGTATATGCTTAGGGGGAGTAATTTTGTTTATGGCATGATTTTGTTGTAAAACACTTAGAAGTCAAAATTTTTCCTAAGTGTTGCCATCACTACCAAAGGGGGAGATTGTTGGCATTTTTGATGATTATGTTGTGATTGTCATTTATGGACACACACTTGCTATGAGATCACTTTGTGAATGTATGAATTATGTTCAATTGGTAATTGTTCCAAATCGGTATCATGTTGTAGTCTTTAGACTATCAATGTTATGCAGAAAGTGTTTACCGATCTCAAGCGGTATAAAGACCCAAGTAGCATAGAGAGATCAAGTGATCTAAAGCAGAGTGGAGCAAAGGAGCTAGAAGCAGTGGTTATCTTTTTCCCAATCTTCAAGTTTTGTCAACCAGAAATCTATTTGAACTGGTATTACTCTAAGTTACCAATCGGTAACCGAAAAGTTGGACAAACCGGTAATACTCTGTGATGAGTTACCAACCGCTATATTTTTGTGATGAGTTACCATCCACCGACACTTTGATGGTGATTTTGTGCTGTGTTATCAAAAGTGTCTAGATAGAATGAACCTAGGAACTTGCAATGTAATCCTATTGGGCCGACATGAAATGAGATTCCTTTTAAGGACATCATGTCTAGGGTTTTATATATGTATGAGTATAGCTGTTAGGTTTTGTAGTGGTTGTCATAAGTTCTTGAATGTGCGATCTTAACTGAGAAGATCAAGTCTATGAGTTGTAACAGAGTGAGGAGTTACTAAAGACTAAAGTAATGTTGAAATGCATTAGCTATGAGCTACAATGGATCTAATCAAGCAGACTATGCCATTTGCTAGATCATTCACTTGTTTATTACTCACATCTTTGACAAGTTAGAAACCCTTAATCGGGTAGGCTCAGAAAAGCCTTTGTAAATCCTCTAACAAGGTGGTTCACATTTGTGAATCTGAAATCCTCTCACAAGGTAGTCTTTAATCAGACTTATATCCTAACAGATATTGAGATTCCTAACAGGATCTATTCTGGTAAAGAACATTGTATGACCTTAACCGGTCTGGTTACTATTCTGTAGATAGTTACTTGTGAGTTTCATCTCACTGTGGTTTTTCCCATTTGGGTTTCCACATCAAAATCTCTTGTGTTATGGTGATTGTGCTTCTGTGGGTGAATGCATTATTTGCTATTTGGTTTGCATGTGTGTTAACTAGTTTGTTTGCTAAACTGCTTTACCGGTTTACTGCTAGACTATTAAACTATTTAATTAAAGTATTTTCTGGTATACTAATTCACCCCCCCCCCTCTCTTAGTATTCATCAGGCATTATTTGTTATGCTCTTATTCCTAGTCCCAAAGTGACAAAGGTGGAGAAGTTTGAAGACAAGAAAGGAGACAGATTGAGGTTAGTTGACCTCGCAGTACAATAGTTACTAAACAAGTACAAAGGTTTCATCTCTGATGGCATGCCAAGGACACTACCTCCTATGAGGGATATAAATCATTGCATAGACCTTATACCTAGATCCACCCGACCTAACAAAGCATCATATAAGCTCACCCCATATTAGAATGTTGAGATGACAAAAGAAATTGAAGAACTATTAGAGTCCAGACTGATTGGCAAAAGTTTGAGCCCATGTGCAGTCCCTCCAGTCTTGGCACCCAAAAAGGAAGGCACTTGGAGAATTTGCACAAACTCAAGGGCTATCAACAAAATTACTATCAGGTATAGATTTCTAATGCCTAGGATTGAGGATTTGTTAGATTGCTTGGGGGGTACTAGGTATTTTAATAAAATTGACTTGAAAAGTGGCTACCATTAGATTAGGATTAGGTCGGGAGATGAGTGGAAGACTGCATTTAAAACAAATGAGGGGTTTTATGAGTGGAAGGTCATGCCCTTTGGCTTATCTAATGCACCAAGTACCTTTATGAGGTTAATGAATGAAATTTTGAGGGATTTCATAGGAAAATTTGTCATAGTCTACCTAGATGACATTCTAATTTTTATTCAAACCAAAGAAGAGCACCTAAAACATGTAGACCTGGTCCTAAGGAGATTGTATGAAGAGAAATTAATGATCAATTTGGAAAAGTGTTTGTTTATGCAGGAAGAGATCATTTACTTGGGATTTGTAATCTCATATGGTGAGTTGAAAATGGATCAATAAAAGGTGAGTGCTATATTGTCTTGGCCTACACCTAGAACAATGAATGATGTTAGTAGATTCCATGGTTTAGCCACATTCTATAGGAAATTTATAAGGGGATTTAGCCATTTTTGTGCTCCAATGCTTGGCACCATAAAGGGAGGACAAAAGTGTAGGTTCAGTTGGACTAAAGAGGTAGATAACTCCTTTGAAACATTGAAGAAGAAAGTTGCAGAGCAGCCAATCCTTGCCCTACCTGATTTCAAGAAAATCTTCCAAGTAGAATATGATGCTAGTCACATGGATATTGGGACAGTGCTTAGTCAGGAAGGAAGGCCCATTGCCTTCTTTAGTGAGAAATTAAATGAGGAAAATAGGAGGCACTCATCCTATGACCTAGAGATGTAAGCTCTAGTGCAATCCTTGAAAAAGTGGAGACATTACTTTCTACTAATGGAGTTCATAGTTTTCATAGACAACCAGGCCCTCAGTTTCATAAATAGCCAAGAATAATTGAACCATAGGCATATGAAGTGGGTAGAGACCCTACAAGCCTTCAATTTCACTCTTAAGCATAAGAAAGGGCTCAAGAATAAGGTGGCAAATGCTTTGAGTAGAAGAGTATTAACCACAAATCAGATCCAATTGGAGAGTGTTGGAATAGACTCCTTGAAGGCCATGTATGAGGATGATGAAGACTTTGGAGAGATCTACAAGGTATGTGCATCTTTTCATGAGAGGTTTCATGTTGATTTCTCTAAATTTCTTATACAAGATGGATTGTTGTTTAAGGGTGCACAGTTGTGCATACCCAAGTGCTCTATGAGACTAAACATAATCAAGGAGAAGCACTATGGAGCAATGGCAGGCTATTTTGGCCTTGATAAGACACTAGACTTGGTGAAGAGGCACTACTTTTGGCCCAAATTGCAGACATATATCAGGATATTTGTGGAGACATGTGTGATATGCCAAAAAGCAAAGGGGAAGTCCACCAATGCAAGCTTATACCAGCCTTTACCCATTCCTTCAAGACCATAGAAAAGTATAAGTATGAATTTTATTTTAGGATTGCCTAGGACAAGAAAAGGTTATGATAGTGTTTTTGTAGTGGTGGATAGGTTTAGTAAAATGGCACATTTCTTGCCATGTAAAACCACTTGTGATGCTTCTTATGTTGCAGACTTATTTTTCAAAGAAATTGTCTGGATACATGGTTTGCCTTTGATAATAGGGATGTGAAATTCATTGGACAATTCTAGAGGACTCTTTGGAAGAAGCTTGGCAAAAATCTAGCCTTCTCCTCAGTCTACCATCCCCAAACAGATGGCCAAACTGAAGTTGTAAACGGATCATTGGGAAATTTGCTAAGATGTTTAACTAGGCAATATGGAGAGAAGTGGGATAGCATACTGTCTTAGGAAAAATTCTCTTATAATGATACAGTAAATAGAAGCACTGGTAAGTCACCCTTCCAGGTTGTGTATGGCATCCACCCAAGAGGTGTGTTGGAGTTAAGGGAACTACCTCAAGGAGAAGCCAATAGTGCAGATGGAGAAACCTTTAACACCACCATAAAGGAGATACATGACCAAGTTAAATCTCACCTTCAACAATCTGCAGAAAGGTATAAGGCTCGTGTTGATAAGAAGAAGAGGGATGTCCAGTTTGATTTGGGAGACTTGGTGTGGGCTCACTTGAAGAAGGAAAGACTTCCAAAAGGCAAATATACAAAGCTTATGTAGAGGAAAATTGGACCCTGTCAAATCTTGAAAAAATGTGGCCAAAATGATTATGAACTTCAACTCCCACCTGATCTTGGTTTGTCACCCATTTTTAATGTATGTGACTTAACTCTTTACAAATGTAGAGTTGATGCAGAAGAAGAAACCATTTAGGTTGTAGCAGATGATGACATTCCCAAACATGAACCACCAAAATTGCATAAAGTTTTGGACACCAAGGTTGCAAAGAGGACAAGGAACAAAGTATATATGGAGTATTTGGTGGCCTGGTAGGGACAACTAGATTCTGAAGTAGTCTAGATGACAGAGCAGCAAATCAAAAACCATGGTGCAAACCTACAGACTCTCATCTCAAGTGGACTTGAGATTTCTTCTTCCGGGGAGTATGGTGCAAGGGAACCCCTTCAACATGATCATTCAAGCTTAGAGGAGGAAGGATAAGACCTTAAAGATTCCTTAGGATGTTTTCCTTGTGTTTTCAATCTTGCATTTTTGTTTTTGTAATAAAGGACCCCATCTTGTGAGCCAAACTCCTATTTTGGCATCTTGATAAGCCAATTAGGACTTTTGGACAAAACGGGACTAAGTGTTCTTAGGATAGGTTTTTCCTAGTGGTTTTAGTTTTTTTATGTGCTTCTAGGGTGTTTAGAGGTGTTAGTCTTGACCCAAGTCATTTGGGTGCAAGAAATGACATTTTTGACATCTTTGTCAAAAGTTGTCATGAGCAACTTTTGTGCAACTTTTGAATTTTTGTTGGTTTAACTCCTCCAATGGCTCTAACCTCTTTTTTTCAGTTGGGAGAAGTTGTAGAGGGGTATAAAAACCTTAAGGAAACAATTCCCAAGGGGAGACTGTACGGAGAAATTTTTTATGATTGCAAGCAATAAGAAATTCTGAGTTTTTCCTACAAACTGTGAGGTTCTGGCACAGGGTACGGAGTTGTACGGATTGGGGCCAATCCCAAATATTGTGATTTTTTTATTGAAGTGAGTTACCAATTATTTGGTCTTTATTTTAGGTTTTGATCATTTTTTTTGCTCTAGATATCTAAGTTTTGCTGTAGGTACCCAGAAAACCAGGGTTTTGCTTTCCCATGGCCATAACTTGTAACTTGTTCATCTAAAACTCATGGAAGTGGGTGGGATGAAATTTTGCCCTATTTATTCTATGTTTCCAAAATAATTTTTCAAGAGGAGAAAGGGAGATGTGTGATTGATCAGTCCCTAGGTAGACATCTCTATGTGGCTACCTAACCCTTAGACTGTAATAATTACCCTAGAAGATAATTGGCGATGATTCCAGGCGTGTAACCCTAGTATCTATAATTTTTTATGGTTCCCCACATTACCATTGGGTTGTGTATGTAAGGTGTTTCCATTTTGATATAGTTGCTTCACAAATGGAGGCCTAATTAGCCCTTTAGGATAGTTGGTCATCACCGGGTTCAGACCTTTCCTTGCCAGATCTTGACCTCTTCTTTTGGAGGATTGTGTAAGACCATAAAGGGTATCTGAAGCTATGATTTATTTTTTAGGGTGTTTGGAAAAGTTTGGACTTAAAGTCCCATTACCCATCTCGAAGGGCTATAAGCAAATAGGCCTAATTGTGAAGGTGTCATAGGGAATTGGGTTGAATCCTTGAAACTAGTGTTTTGTCTGGTCCATGTGAGTGTTGTATGATCCAAAATAGGTGTTGTGAAGGTCAAGAACCTTAGGAGGATTCATGATGGATAATGGAGCAAGTTGCCCAATCTAAGTAGTATAAACCTTGGAGTGAAATGAGAAGTTGGAACTCCTATTGGTGTGTTGAGGGGTCAGTGTCATACATCCTAAAGTGTTTGATAAGATACAAGGAGGGCTCTACATCACATGACCATCATGCTAATGATTGTCCTAATTTTAAAAATTCAATAAAAGAACTTATTGATAGTGGAAAATTTAAAATCATTGATGAAAATCCTTCTTCTTCTAAGAATAACTCATGTCCTCAATCTCAAAAAAATAAACCTACAACTATTGATGATCAATAAAAATTGGCAACTAGAATCTTTTGGAAATTAAATTATGACAAGAATGTTGTTTTTCCTTTCATGAAGTTTAGCACTAAACATAAAGAAGGAAATAGATATTGTCTTTTTCATCATGTTGGTTCTCATTCTCTTGGAAAGTGTAAAGAATTTAAGAAATTTTTTCAAGAACAATACAATTGTGCTCGTATATGTCTTTCAATGGATATTGCTCTCTTTCTTGATGAAAAGGTAGTTCCCTAGCACTCCTCTCACCTCGTGTTGATCCTCACCCTATGACACAAGCAATTAACTTAATTTGGGGCTCTTTATCATTAGAAGTGGTGCTTTTTCAATTTCAAACATCTTGGGGTAGCAACATGATTCCCCTCCATTCTATCTCTTATCTTCAAACTTTCACCATGTCCTTTATGGATTGCATTGCTCATAACTAGATTTCCTTTCTTACATTGAATTATCCTTCATGCGAGTAGATGTGTGTCCCCCATTAGGACTTATTCTTTGTTTGAAATGGCACGTCTCTTATGGATAATGTCACCTAAGGAAATGCGTGATTCTTCTCCCTAATCTATCCTTGTCTTCTTGCTTTGGGAGAAAGGATAGCTTTTTCTCTTTCTCTCTTTCTATCTAAAATATCACAATTCCCTCTGGGGGCTTGCATTTTTTATATCTTGATATCCTTTCTTGCATAGAATGGTATGTCTTTTATGACTAATCCCTCCTTAGGGGAATCTATGATCTCTGTTTCTTTCTCTCTCTCTTTAAAGATTACCTCTTCTTTAGAGTTATATTTTACATATACTAATGTCATTTATTGTATTGGATATTTATTCATGTGAGTAGATTATGCATTTGCTTATGTTTAGTCTCTCTTTAGAAGTTTTGTAATTCTTCTCATTGTCCTTACACTTGGGGGGAAATGATTTCTCTCTCTCTCTCTCCTTTCTAAGGATCTACTTTTCCTTTGTTGAGTGGTGTTTGTTCATGATTTGATGGCATTCCTTGTGTGAATTTGTTGTTTGCTCAAGGATTATCTCTTATACAAGAGGTGTAAGTCCTTGGCTACAACTTCTTTTTCACTTGGTGATGTACACCTATCATAAACTCCCCCCCTCACATTGGTTCAAAAGTGTGTCATCCTTCATTAAGAATCTCTTTCACCTAGCAATAGGGGGAAGGTATGCATTCTTGTTCTCCTTCCCTTCTTTTGGTAGAAGATGCTATATTTGTTCAAGAAACTCCTCTTGGAGGTAGATGCCTTTTGAGAAAATATCTCTTTTCCTTCAAGGATCTCATTTACACTTGAGTACAAGATATCTCTTTTTCAACTATCTTGTCCTTTCTTGAAGAGTATTCCCTCTCTAGCTTGGATTTATGACATTGTTGCTTAAAGGATATCTCCTTGGTGTTGAAGGTTGGTATCATTATTTTTATCTTACTTAAGACATCAACATAGGGCTATGTTGAAATCTTAAGGGGGGGCACCCATATCGCTCCCTTTGTACTATATTGTATCATATTTTTGCATATCACTCTTGCATGTCTTAAATGGGGTGTTTTTTTTGAAACCAAAGAAAAACTGTTACACGAGATGCTTCACACCCGAAACCAAACACAACATTTGATATATGCCTTAGATGGGGGTACACATTACTAAAAGAATAGAAAAACGCTTACACAAGATATCCTCTAAACCAAGCATGTATCTGTTTCAATTGGGGTTACACATTCTCAAAACCAGAGCAAAACTCTTAAACGAGATGTTCCCGAATTTACACATTTGCCCCTTGGAATTAGCACACTTGCATACATAGTTTCCCCTTGGCATTTACATTTACATGTCTTAAACAGGTTGAAGCACACTCAAAACCAGCAGAAACAAACTCTTATATAGGGTGTTATACACTTGAAACTAGACATCACTTGCACACACGCACAAGGATGAGTGGAACTAGCAGAATAGGGCTAGACTATTCCTACTCTCCTTCCCAACATAGATCACCCAGATCCAAACATCTAGGGGAGAGATCTCTATGTTCTCCTCTCTCTCATCATTCTTCTCATGGATTACCTAGATAAACACATCTAGTGTGTATTCATGCTTTCTCTTCTTCTTCTCATGAACTCATAGCTTTTATATTAATAGTTCATGGATGATTCTTTCCTTTCTCTTTTATGTGATTTCTTGTGTTCATGAGATGGCATTTTTCAAGAATGATATGTTGTTGAGACATTTTAATATCGAGGTCTCTTCGGCTAGTTGACTTGAGGTCTTATTTTTTATCTTTAGCTTTTATGTTTGTTGTTGTATTTTTGTGTCTTTTGTCTTTGTTTTCCTTTTTGTCTTTGTTTGTTTTGTTGGTGTTTGTCATGTTTTATGTGCCCTTGCATATGTTTGAGTGAGTTAAGATCCTAATATTGGGGGCCTTGGTTCCTTGAAATTAGTGATATCTTACACTCCTTGTGAGCTTTCTTTGAATTCCTCATCTTCTTCATCTATCTTTCTTCTACTTTACCATGAGTATTTGTGTAAGCTGATACTCTTGCTAAAGTGGGGACTAAATTTAGTGTCCGAAAATTGCATCCTTTACAATTTTGACCATATTTGGGGCCCTTGTTTTTAGTGTTCCCATCTTCACGCTTGATCTAGATTCATGTATGCTTGTACCATGCAACAAAGTTCATATTATATCATTTCACCTTGCATTGCACCTTAACCCTAGCCCAAGTATGGGATAGGACCAGGGCATGGCATCTTGGTCCTCATTGGGACCATGGCGCCACGCCATGGTCCTTCTTAGGTGGACCCTAATTTGAACCCTTTTCCCTATCCAAAATTTGAGCAGGAAATCTTGCTTCATGTCAGCCTAGGTTGGAAAATTAACATAAATGACTATGGGAAAATATATAAGGAGGTATTTCCCTCTCATTTTAGATAGATGACAAAATTGGGAGCACTACATTCAAGCAATCAAGCATTCAAGCATTGAAGTATTCATCATCAAGCATTTATAGAGGTCTTCAAGGCTACATATTCTTCATCTATAAATTATGGAGTATCATTATATCAATCATTTGCAAGAATGTGTGTATGTTAGGGTTTTGTCATTTTCATGCCATTTCATACAACATATGTGATTATATTCAAGAAGCAAAGCATCATCATCATTCATTGCAGATCTGTGGTATACCTTCCCATCATTTATTTCAAGCATTTGCAATATTTCATTCAAGGTTGATTCCAAACCAGGGTTTGACTTAGACAAACCCCTATTCCCAACCTTTTCCCCCTTCTTTCTGTGTGCAAGAAACAGGTATAGAGATGTACTCTTCAGAATGAGCTTCATTCATAGAAACGAATCAACCCTTTTCGATGTGCGAAAAGTTTAGAGGACTATGGTTCTACATCCTGGTCCCAACTTTTTAGGAGCTTTTTTGAGGGTCAAATCTGAGCTGGCTTATACTGCTCAATTCCAGGTGCCCAACTCGATCACGCATCTGTAGCTCACTATTTTCTCAGTTTTACCTTCATTTTTTAGCACTTTACCCTAATTCAGCATTTCAACTTACAAAAGAGAGGAAAAACCAACAAGGATCAATAAATCCATTCAATATTCAGTCCTTAATCTAATTTGTGACTAAATCTAGTGGATTCCCTTTCCTCTTTTGAATGTAAAGGTTTCCCAAGCGAAATTGATTTGGTGATTTCTCCCTCCTATGTTGCAAATTGCCAAATCAAATTTTTTGCTTTACAGTAAGGTTTGAATGTACCTTTTGAATTTTTAATAAAGTTTTTAAAGCCCATTTTAAAAGCAAACACACCCCTTCAAATAATTATGTAAAATTTTTAACATAAAAAATGAGAGTTTGCAAATATTAAAATTAGCAATAGAATTTTTTCCTTGACTTGCATGAAAGATTATTATAGAGATGCAACATTCAAGTATAATTATATGGATCTATATGATATTGTATGAGAATTCATGTCAAATATTTAAGCCTTCAAAAAAATTGCTTCAATTTTTTTGATATCAAATTTTGGCATTTGGACAAGCAATTTTGGGGTTCTCATCCTCTTTGAGTGTGATGGTGACCTCAATTTCACTCTAGGGTGCCCAAATTTCATCTACAATTGGATTTTGCCTCAATTTTTTGCCCTCAACTAATTAGAACCAATTTTTCAACTATCTAGATTTTAATGAAACGAAAGTCAATCTTAGGGTTTTTCGACACTACGAACACAATGGCAACCTCTATTTCAGCCCAATTAAAAATTTACCCCCGGTTGGATCCCTCAAGACTGTAAATGGTAACTTAACATATTTTATTCTCTAATACCAGATAGAATTTGGTGATCAACCATAGGAGCCAAGATTCGTCTGCAAGCAAAGTACCCATCACACAAAAGAGATCATCAAGAAAAGATAGTATGCTCTATAACAACCAAAGAATTTTGTATTATTTCACAAATAATATTTGAGATACGATTACAATGAATGAATGAATCCTTATAAAGGATGAATGAAACCCTAGGTGAAAAAATAATGCTAAAATTAGGAGAACAAAAGACATGTAAAGTAGGAGCTAAATTAAGCTCAACCACAACTAGAACTAATGCTAGACAAACAAACTCTATATAATAAAAAAACACCTAAGTTTAGCTTAAGTGAAAAAGTAATACAAGACCTAATTAATAATTAATAAGATAAACATCTTATTTACTCCAACAAACCCCCCTTATTTTGGTGATTTCCACCTCCATGAATAGTTGATATTGAAACTGTAATAATGTGTGTGCTTTTGAATCTTAAGTGTGTCTAAGATTTCTATGAGTTAAGCTATGTAAATAGAAACTACAATCTACTCAAATGCATTAAACAAAAATCCTAAAATGATATTAATGTAAATGAGTTAATGCATAAATGAATTGAATGCTAAAATATAAGATTTGAAGTTTAGTAAGCAAAAATATGAGAACAACATGAAACCATGTCAAATACTTAGGAAGAGGTACATGCCAATCATCAATTGGTGATCCCCTATTATCCTAAAATATCTCTTGAAGCTTCTATGGTTGATGAGTGTTGATGAAAATCTAGTGAAGACTTGATGATGAATGAGTTGTAGATCTTGAATTCTCCTAAAAGAATCCCCTTCACTTAATAAAGATATCTCCAATTTCACATCAATATTGTATATGCTTATTAGATTAGATCTCAAATGAGGAAAAACATTACTTTATATATGAGATTCTAGGTTTGAATTGATAAATGGCTGACCCAGATTTGTATAGGATAGGATTGCCTTATTATCCTCCAAAAATTAAGGATAGAAAATGTAGGACCATACCAATTTTTGTACTGGTCCTATCACTCTCAACCCGAATTTTTAGGAATGTGAGGTAATAGAGTTCTTATGCCACAATTAAGTCTATGTGACAATCTATGATATTTAGATAAGGGAAATATGCCTTGAGATTTAAAATAGGGTAGGACCTATGATAAATCAAGATAATTGAAATATAAAAGGCACACCTAAAATTAAGGGTCCAAATGAGAGTGTGATGAGGTTAAAATCAAGAAAGGACTCAACTTTTGAATTGATTATTAAATAAGTGCAGATAATAGTCCTATAATGCATATTATAATGAGACATACCAAAATGAGTGCTAACGAAGCATGAAATCAAACACCATAATTAAAGGTGTACAATTTATGAGGCTACAACACCAAAGAGTAGTGGGACTATTAGGAGGAAAATCAAAATCTATCAATAACTAATGAAGCCATATAACCTCTTGGCTAGCAAGAACAAGTGATTGATACTCAACCTCAATAGATCATAATGAAATAGAAAATTGCTTCTTGCAAGACCATGCAATAGGATTGAAACCAAGACAAAACACAATGCTAGAAGTGGACTTTTGATTATCATCACCAGCCCAATCTAATTTAGTGATGCCAACAACCTAAGATTTTCGTAATGTGTAATGAATTCCAAAGTGTGATGTGACTTGAATATACCTCAAGATACATTTGGCAGCCTTCTAGTGACTCTAATGTGGATTGTGAGAGGAGCGAGAGACCATAACAACCACAAAGGAAAGATTAGAATGAGTGTGTGCCATGTACTGTAAAACACTCCCAACTAACTGCTTGTATAATGTAGCATCAATTAAAGGAGTAGAAAAAGTTGAAGATAATACAACACTTGACTGAAATGGTGTGGGGGTAGGGTTACAATCAAGTATCCAAATCTTTGAAGCATATCAATATCATACTTATGTTGGAAATGAAATATCCCATTGAAAGACTAAGGAAATAATGTAGAGTACCAAGATCTTCCATTTTGATCTGCTCCATCAATACTCTTTGAACACTCTTAATCATGGAAGGAGAACCTATTGAAACCCTAAATTTTGCCAAAATTTAGGGTCCCTTAAATGAGATAATTTAGTGGACACCCCTAAAAATGCACTCGTAGATCTCGATCCTGATAAGAAATTTGACCTTGCGATTAGGTTTACCGCTTATAAATAAGCATGATTATCCATATTGATCTTCTCACAATCAAATTTGATACCTCAGTCAAATAGAAAAATTTAGGGTGCATACTAGCTAGAGTCACACAGCCATCCCAAGTAGCCATGTTGGAGAGTTAAAATATTCACACCTGTAAACCATCAAGCTAGACCAATTATTCCATTCAATTCTCATGTTAACAAATTACTTATGTGCCAATTTGTAGAGCCCCATGACCCAATTTTCTATTTTTCCCAAACATGATTCATTTGCAATTTATTTAGTTTTCAAAAAAAAAAACTTGTTAAAGTAGCCTCCTATCTGAATCATTATTTGACAACCAGATCACCTCCACATTAAACCAATTTTTCTCCACAATTCTCTATATTACAATGAACCCCGATGCAAGGTTTTGGGGCCCCATCAATCCATTTGATATTTTTTCTAAGCATAAACCAAATGCAATTTATGCAAATCTGAAACTTTCACAAGGCTAAAATCAATTATGGAGCCCACTTTGGAATTTTATATTTCTCACCTCAAGATGTATTTCTTGGATCTATCAGTTGCGTTGCAATATTTGGTTAAATATATACATGATTGCAAACACTTATGACCTTGCTATATGATTGAGTCAATTTTCAGGATTGATTCCAAATGCAAAAAACCAAGTTTGAACATTTTTACAAAGGGTCAAAAGTGCACAATTTGGCAATGTTTAAAATCAATTCCTAGTCATAAATTTTCTCCAAACTATTCTTGTCACCAGTTCAAGTGGATTATTTGGCAGAGTACATCAGAGCAAGGTATGGAGCATTGGTTTGAGAAGAATGGTTTATTTCATCATCAGATGAGGTTGTTATTGTTACAAGTTCATTAATGAAAGACATGAATAGCAAGCCAGCTCTCACAAAGGTAAATATTTCACTTTCCAGAAGCTTGATAATTTAAATCAACAATATTGAGGTTGTTGAAACCCATGTTGAATAACAAACTATATGTGGGGGTAAATGCGGCTCTCATAAGCGTAGAGCCTAGCGTATAGTTTCAGAAGGGGACTGATAGATGTCATAAATGTACCAACGAAATATCATGTCATGCAAAGGAAAATGTTGATTTCAAGTATAAAGTATATTATTCCTAAATAATAATTCATTTAATGTGTATATAAGATGGCTACATTTAATATGTATACAAATGTTTATATACGATCAGCACATATCAAGGGGCATGATTCATTTAAACCAAATTGGAATAACTTAAGGACCATATAATTAAAATAATTGTTCTTACTAATGAAGATGGTATTGTAAACAATGGGGCCCAAAAGATCTATACAATAGGGCAAGTATTGTTATTGGCAAAACAAGAGTTATCTGCAAGAGTCTTCCCGAAATACAAAGCCTTCCTGAAAACAAGAAGCGTATCTCTTAGAACGATAAACCCTAAAAATGCAGCAATACGAGATTCGCACAAAATGGATTGGTTTAAAAGCCGATAGAAACTTCCAAGCAAATGCAACTTGCAGGGTTCATTGCAAAGGTGTGATCTCATGAAATATATGCTTCGAGAGACTGCCGAGCAAATGCAACTGGGAGACACAAAGTCGAGTTCCATTAATTTTCCATGGCTCTCCCTGTCTGTGTTGAATACGTAGTTTTGAAACAATTTATGGCAATTCACCAAAGCAAGAGATAGAGGAATTTTATCAAGCACTGTGGTTGCATCCGTCCTGGAGATGCACAGGATCAATTTGTTGGAAGACTTCTAAAAAAAAATTATTTCAAAATTGGTTAGAAGTATATATGTTGCTTTAAATCCTAAACCCTAACCCGACGGTGGTTTCTATAAATATCTCGAATTCAAATTTTGCAGCATATTTCTTCTATATTTTTTATTGTCGCGAAGTTCTGACCAGTTTACACACTGACGTTTTAGCTTTTCAAATTTTGATCTCTAATAGTCATTTATTTTCTTATTATTTCTCGAGCGCCAAAGCAGCAGGTGGACTTGTTTCTAGAGTTGGGAACAGAAACTCGCGCGCTCATCTGCAGATATGGGTGGAGTAGAGATCCGTTTTGGAAGTGAAGCACGCATTGCAATGTTGCAAGGTGTGGAACAACTTGCAGATGCAGTGAAGGATCGCAATGTCATTAAAGAACAAAGTTTTGGATCCCCAAAGGTCACTAAGGATGGTGTCACTGTTGCAAAAGGCATTGATTTTAAAGATAAAGTGAAGAAAATTGGTGCAAGCCTTGTCAAGCAAGTTGCTAATACAACGAATGATGTAGTTGGAGATGGTACAACATGTGCAACTGTACTTACTCGGGCAATATTCACAGAGGACTATAAATCAGTAGCAGCTGGTATGAATGCAATGGACTTAAGGTATGGTATTAACATGGTAGTTGATGCTGTTGTAAAACGTCTGAAAAGCAGGGCACGAATGATAAGTACATTTGAAGAAATTGCTCAGCTAGGGACCATCTCAGCAAATAGTGACAAAGAGATAGGCGAATTACTTGCTAGAGCAATAGAAAAAGTTGTAAAGGAAGGAGTGATTACTGTTGCGAAGTAGTGGAGGGAATGAAGCTTGACACGGGTTATATATCTCCATATTTTATTACGAACCAAAAGACTCAGAAATGTGAAAAGGAAAATCCTCTGGTTTTGATATATGAAAAGAAAGTGTCAAGCTTGCAAGAGGTAGTTTGAATTATGGAGCTAGCTCTTGATACTTTAAGTGCAAATTTGGATACATGAGTAATGGATTCATTGAATACAAAGGGCAGGCTTAAAATACAGGAGCTAATTTAGGACAATAAATTATATTTAAAATTTCCCTAAATATAATCTTGTGTTGTAGAAGAAGAAAAATATAAAGTGATCGCAGAAAATATATTTATTGACAAGACTATAGCATCTCGGGCAAATGCAATTGGCAGATGTAAAACCAATTTATGAAAGACCTAAAAATATGGACCCTAAAATGAAATATATATATATATATATATAATATTATATCAGTTCTCTAATGATATTCATTTCTAGTAAATGAATGCTGTTTTAAATTCTCCTATGAAAGAATTGTTGATTGGTTCACAATAATCTAATAAAACAAGATCATTTGTGACGACCATATCCTTGTGATTTTATTGATTGGTCATTTCAAGGAGAAGTTAAACTCAATAAAACTTATTGTTGTGGGAAACAGTGGTTCTAATAGCATAGAGGGTTAGATAAGTTGACAGATCCATCCAAGGGGTGGGTTTAAAAATTGTCTCACAGGGGTTATATGTGAGATTCTAGAAAGGAGTGACTATATAGCCCAAGAGATAGGAAGGCACTGATCAGTTATCAAATCATACTTAATTTTATTCAAAACATTTACCTTTTTTAGTTTCAGATTGAAGATACAAGTAGGATATAAGTGTAGGAAGTAGGAGCAAATAGAAGTTAGAAGAAGCTAAAGAATAGATAACTTTATCTTAGAAGCAATTGCCACTTGAAGATAAATATTAGAATCAGCATACACTGTAAAGTATAATCTACTATAAAAAGCATCAGCCTGAGGAAGTCAGTTGGTGAATAGGTATACCCGCCTAGGTCCTATAGAGCCTGAAGTGTAGAGAGTGAGTAATCCAAAGGGTTCACTCTATCAGTTGGCCAAGTCTGTTGGAAGGTTCGAAAATAAAGCTTGGCATCCTTTTAGAACTTTCCAATCTGTTGATTTGGGAACCAACAAAACCATCTATAATAATCAATTCACCCAATAAAATACCAATATCAAAAGATATCCCTCCTATCATTGAATGTAAATTGTGGGATTAGAATGGCAACAAGAGAAATTAGTAGTAGAAAAAATATGTCCATCTTCTCATAGAAATCTTGAGGAGCCTATTCAAGACCATATAATGAATATTGAAGCGTACAAACAAGTGAAGAATCATGTACAAAACCTTGTGGCTACTCCATAAAGATATCCTCGTGAAGATAATCATGCAAGAAGGCACTCTTCACATCCATCTAATATACGAACTGCCTTGTGAATTTTCAAGAGAAAGTAAAATGCAAATGGAATCCATCTTGGAAACAAGAGAAAAGGTCTTAGAATAATCTATACCCTTAGCCTATGAACAATTAGACAAGCCTTATACTTATCGATGAAACCATCTGAACATATTTGGTATGATACACCCACTTATATTACACCAACTTTATTCCTTTTAAGAAGAGGAACAAGATCCTAAGTGTGATTCTTCATTAGTAAAAAATACTCCTTTGCCACAGCTATATTCTAGTGAGGAATACTTTTTATATCTAAAAAATTCTGAGGATCATTTGAAATGTCTTGATTCACAAGAGAAACCCCAAAAAGATGCAAATAAGTATGATGGGAATCTGAAGGATCACCTACCCAATCTCCAATTACATCAACAGTAACATGGGCCCACTTGGGAAGTGGAGGTGGAGGTGGTAGGGTTTGAACTGGAACAACTTCCTCATGCTTAGAAGGCAAATAATCCATAAGAGATGAAGGAGGAGGAGTAGGAAGTGACAAATAAGTTGGTGATGAAGAGTCCATTAGAGGATAGTGATCATCAAACTAGACATCTTCTAAAACAAAACCTCTCTAGAAATAGGATCAAACAACTCGTACACCTTGGAATCCTCACAATAGCTAAGAAATATTAGTGATTAGATTTTCCTCTCCATGACTTTCGTTTGCGTATCAAGATTAAATGCCCAAGCCTCACTCCCAAATACTCTAAATTAAGACACATCAAGCTTGACATGGGGCCAAGCCTCCTCAAGATTCAAATATTGGAATGCCTTGTGAGGCATCCAATTTTGAATGTAATTAGCGCAATTCAATCCCTTATCCCGAAAATCAACATCTATATCCCAATATTGAATCATGCAATTAGCCATATCCCATAGTGTTTTGTTCTTCACCTTGACAACACCATTTGATTGAGGAGTATAAGGAATTGTAAGCTGGTGTAAGATGCCATGCTCAGTGTAAAAGTCTCGAAATGCCTAATTGACATACTCCCCCCATTATTTGTGTGTATCTACCTAATAGAAAGACCAAAATGATTTTGCATAAATTCCTTGTACCTCTTGAAGGAATCAAAGACATCACTCTTGTACTTAAGAAAGTACATTCATGTATGTTTGGATAAGTCATCAATGAATTTGAGCACATACTTGGCCCCTAAAAAAAGAGGGAATCAGAAAGGACATGAGGTCTCTATGAACTAACTCAAAGCCTGTACCTTATCATAGTGAGCTCTACCTAAAGGAAAAAAATCTAAGTAATGTTTACCAAGTACACAACCTCGAAAAACACCATTTGTGCAAGAAATCTTAGGTACACCAGGCACCAAAGACTAGGTTCTCATCTGCTATAGATATCTATAGATACCTATAATTGACATGACCAAATTATTCATGATAAAGCTTACTCACTAAATCTACATGAGCTACGAAAGAAGAACCAACAAGAGATGCATTCTCAAAGGCATCAAAGTGGTATTATCGAGATGAAGGATCAACACTCCTAGTAGCTAAAATTGTATATGTCAAATTTGAACTCTCAATATTGTAAACCCTTACAAGATTCAACCATAAAAACCCTACATCTACAATAAATTCCAATATAGCATCAATGAAGAACAATAAAATATGCAAAATCATTCGGTGAATTTTTGGCTCTCTGTGAATTTTTGGCTCACTGCAAATTCTTCGATTCACAAATCACACGGCTCACAATCTTCTCTCCCTCTAAATGCAAGCAACCCTTTAATGAAGAGGATGGACCCTGGTAGGTGGTGGAAAGCAGGAAGTCCAGATGCTACAGGAATGCCCATAAAAGTCTGCTAAACCCTAAGCCACTAACCTCGAGAGCTACAACCTACTCCACTCCATCATCCTGGTCGTTGCTTGGGGGCACCAAATACACCTATTTTCCCCCCTCCTTCCCTCCTCCCGAAGGTCATTTCAACAAATCGATTGGTCAAGCTAGAGAGCTTAGAAAAGTGTTAAACCACCAGTGGCTTAAAGCAAATCCTTCTCTATGGGACTCTCCATGGAAAAACATTAATAGAAGAGCATCCCTCCCCCACCATGTGAAGCGGAAAGATGGGTCATGTTTGCCTTCCCCGAACCCTAAAGACCGAAATCCTACGATCAAGGTGGAATTAGGATCTCTTGAGAAAAATACCATTTTTCATCAGAGTAATAGCTTCATTGTCAAATGGAGAGTGTCCTTTAATTATTTCGATGAAGTTAAAGGATGGTGGGAATCAAAATTTCAGAAACTAGTAAGTATCTTCAACTTGGGCTCTCAATGTGTTTTAATAACATGCATCAATTCTAGTGTAAAGAAGGATATTCTCAAATGGAAAGAAAAATTGCTTAGTGGCTATATTTTTTATTGCACCGATTGGAATCCCAACTTTAACCCTAAAACTTTTTCCTTTAAAAGTTCCTTATATTGGGTTAATATCGGTCCTCTTCCAGTTGAATTTCACTCACCAGAAATAATAGAATCAATTGCAGAAGGGCTAGGGAAATGTCTGGCTTTCACAGACATTCGGGATAGGAACTTTGATAGGGATATAAAAATATTAATCGATCACAAAACCATAACCCTAAATGGGGCCCTCTCAATCTAATTTCTTCAGTAGGGAAGTGGGAGATCAACCCTTCAATCTATGATGACATCATTTACACTTCAAAATTGTATATCTACAATTCTATCAAAATAACAAAAATCAACTCCATTTCTGATGAAAGCAAAGTTTAGATTGACAACAGCCAGCCATTCTTAGGTCCTAAGGCTCATCCTGCTCCTCCTAAAATGGCAACCACACCAAGCTTGGCCTCCCTTAACAAAACCAAGGTGGATTTGCCCACTTCTGACACTCCTCAAATAGCAGCCCCGATAACCAAGATAGCCAATACCCTGCCATATACTTCCCCTCTTAGGAACCCTAAATCAGATCCATCACATGCCCTTTTGGTTAGCCAAAATTTGATCCCTTCTCCTCCTATTTTGCAACAACCCCCCAACGTAGTCCAGGTCAACAAAAACTTAGACAAGGATTCTATCTCTTTGAACAGAGAATCCCTGATAGGGAGGAGCCCATAGGAGGACCAATTAAAGCTAAGTTTAATCTTACTTGTTAAGAGACTCCTTCAAATGAGATTGGAAAGGTTTAGGTTTTCTAATAAGACTCACTTTCAATGTTCACAAGCTTCACTCAAACCCAAAACTTCCTCCTTGAGATCTTCCCACAATTTGTTCATACACTTGCTCAACTCAAACTACCATGCTCTCATTCCTCAACCCATCAACTTCAAAACCCTAATACCCCTACTCACCACACATTGTTTATACTGTTTCTTAGTAGCATTTAGCTTCTTCAAAAGGTTTAGACAAGGAGTTAAAAACTTGCTCTTGGTTTTGTTCTCAAAGACCTAGTTCAAGCTAACTTGCTCAACACTTACTCAAACCCTTTATATAGGTCTAAACCCCACATACAGTAACATTGCTCATACTGAGGTGTTCGAAGGTTTTCTTGAATGTTTTCAAATGAATGCCAATGGTCCTTCAAGACCATTCAACCTTGCACAAATTGGGTTCACACTTTTTGCAAAACAAGGCTAAAAAGGCTACTAGCCGAGTAGGCCTAATTTAGGTGCAATTTGTTCACACAATGCTATGATGGAAAAAGTCACCATGGATCTTGATTGGGATAGTTATTTTGAGGTCCTAGCTCATAGATTTTTTCAAGTTTTAAGTCTTGGGATGGTCAAATAGTGACTGTCCACATTTATAGCCATAAAGGTAGGGTTTTGGAGGGTTTTGAACCATAATGCATTAGAAATCACTTCTCTATCTTGTATCAATATTCAAAACTATCAATGCAGCTCTGCCACACTAATTAGAACTCTCCCCTATCTCTGTCTTGCAAACATTTCAACAAATACTTGGCAAACAAACACCAAGAAAGCATTTTTTTGACAACAAATTCATTGTTTACTGTTGCAACACTGTTAAATTTGCCCATTAAGGAAACATAACTTGGTTTTCTTCCTTCACAGTGAAAAAAAACTTCATAACAACATAATAAACCTTCAACTAGGAATATTGACAATTAAAACTCATTAGAAATTGGCTGGGACCTTTAACTTGCTTGCTTCTAACCAAGTTTCCACCATGCACTCGCCTAGAGCTTGGTCCCATTCATCTTTTCCACCATGTCTGATAGCAAAAAATTAAAATACAATATGTACAAAGGTCTAACTTGGTCTCCAAGGTTCATTTTTGCTTGGTTACCCATGGAGACCAAGTGTTTGAACCCATTTCTGTCAAAACCCAGTTCAGGGCAGTGAACTTTCAAAACTAAAAGATTTTATTTGATAAACCAAAACACAATAAAAACCCTAACACAAAGAATGAAAAACCTTCATACAGCCATGGCACAAACTCCAATGAAAGTATAGTATGGAAATAGTGCTCTGTACGGACTATTACAACAAATTAAGCTTAAAAAGAATGAAAAACAGTCATATTTCATTAACTTCCTCTTGTTAATACCAAACCAACCCATTTACAATATTTTAAGTGTCCTTATATAGGCACACTCAAAACATTCCAACCATTATGGCATCCATAACTACCTTGTAGAGTGATTTTACAACTTTTCTCACTTTTTGTCAAAATGTTGTTTGACAACATTAGCAATTTGGGACTCTTAGTGCATTTTTGGCCTACAAGACAAATATCTTCCACCTAACCATTTGAGATGGTGTCAAATAAATAAATGCACCTACTCCAATTCCTTTCTAGGCTTTTTACAAGGTTTTTAACACATTTTCACTATAATGCCATTTTTGGCTTACAAGGCACTATGGGCCAAAACTGGAAAGAAAACTTGAGAAAAATTATCTAAACAACTCTAAGATAAACCTAAACCATAATGAAACCTAAAAAACACACTTGGACTCTTACAATAGTCCTTTATTCAATTCATGATCCCATCAGGATCAAACAAGCCAAAATTGTGAAGGTGCTCCTGCACCAATCCTTAAGCAACCTACTTGAATTCACCAATTTCTTGAAAGCAGGTATAGTTGAGCAGTTAGAGATTATGGAGCATAGTTTTCCTAATGATGATGATCTCAGAAACCTAGAACACATCCTAGATATAGGAGACTCAAAGGATTGCACTCACAATATAGTGCAGCTAGACTCAGTATTCAACTCCGCTTTCCCTCCCCCTTCTCCTCAAAAATCTTCCAAGATAGAGATCCCTGGAGAGGCCCCTCCAGCTCATAGTGAGGAAAACCCTCTGGAAGTTAGCACATTAGGTTTAGCCCTTAACATGAAAGGTAGGAACAAACCAGATTGTGGATCCTCCCAGAAGAGGAGAGGGAGAAGATCCAATTCAGAGTTAAGACTATTAGATGGAAAGGCTCTAGACCAAACCAAGTTGACAAACATTTTCAATGCAGAGAGGGGGAAGTTCCCTCCCATATCGCCATGAAGCTATTATCATGGAATGTTAGGGGTATCAATGCCCCTAACAAGCATCACATACTCAAGTGTTGCATCTTTAATGTCAAAGATAAAATTATTGTTATTCAGGAAACCAAGTGGTGCAGGGCACCTAGCACTCCAAAAATGAAAGTTTTGTTTTCTTTTAAGTTTGTGTGTTATATTTGTGATGTAATAATAGAACAACCATTGAGGACTCAGCAGAGCCATGGTTGTGTTGTCCAAGTTTTGGTTTGAGTCAATTATGCTCATGATGCTGACAACCTGAGAAGTGAGATGCTTAGGTAGTTCATAGGTAGGATACTCCGAATGAATGTATTCATGTATTAGGGGTCAATTGAGTTGTTTTTAGGTCTTCTAGGGTTTTTGAGGACCTTCAAGAGTCTTAGAATGCATTAGAATGCAATATTACATCCTGGAGCAAAAAGTTGTCAAAAGTTGTTGAGCAACATTTCACAATTTATTTAAAAGTTGCATTTTTTGGTTATAGGTGTTAGGAAGTTGGTTGAGCTGGCTGAAACAAGTGGATATAAGACAAATTTCACTTCATTATACGTGTTGGAAGGACTAGAAATGAAAGAGAAAGTTTTTGGTTTGTGAAGCAACCTTGTTTCCACCGATTGTTGACAATTTTTGTCTTGTTTTCCTTGTTTGTATGGTCCAGTATGGACTAGATGGTGTAAACTCATTGCATCTTTGAGTGTTCATTGTATTTACTTTCATTAAGGTTGTTTTGTAGGTTTGATTGTTCTAGGTTGTAGATATTTCTTTCATTCTTTGCAACTATGAGCAAAACCCTTGCAAGTAGGGTTTAAGAGCAAGAAATGTCACTAACCTAGGCATTCTTTGATGGCACCTGTTTAAATCACTAAGAATGCTAGGTTAGGGTTTATACATAGCTTAGGAATAGGGTGTGTGGTGTTGTAGGTCTAGGAGAGGAGTGTGTGGGAAACTGAGGTGGCAACCTCAAGTGGTGGAGTTGATTGTCCAGAAACCATTGGCTATACCTAGGAGGCAAGTCAAGAAGGTTCAGACCTTGGAGGTCTCATTATCATAACCCCTGCCAAGTGCCATAGGAAGGACTTGAGTAGTTGTAGGGTTGAGTAGGACAAGTCACTCAAGAAGGTGTATCAAACAAGGCTCCAAGACTCTTTGCATTAGAGTGGCATCAGAGCCATTATTTGAAAGATTTGGTGTATGTTAGATTGTGAAGAATCAAAAGCAAGTTCAATGCCTCCAAAGGCAATGACTCCAGAAGCCATCCGATAGATGGTGGTAGAGATGATACAAGGATTGAAGGATACAGAAGGAAGTAGAGGAACCACAGAGGTTAAGAAGGAGAAGGGGAAGGTTAAGATAGAATGGGGTGATGAGATTGATGAAGAAGTGGAAGATGGAGAGGAACTAGTAGCAGTAGCTATGCCGCAAGACCAAAAGTTATTCCTAGATGCAGTCAAATCCATTTCTAAAGACAACTTGGATGTATTACCCACATATGGAGGAAACCTCAATGGAGAAGAGTTTCTCAATTGGATAGAAGCTCTCAATAATCACTTTTATTACAAAGAGGTAGTAGAAGAGAAAAGAGTCAATGTGGCCAAATCAAGAATGAGAGGATCAACATTGATTTGGTGGAATATGATGCAAGAAGAAAGGATACAAGAAGGCAAAAAGAAGATAAATTCATGGGAGCATATGAAGATCAGAGTTAAGGCACAATTCCTTCCAGGAGATTATGAAGTTCAGATCCATAAGAGACTACAAAATATGAAACAAAGGGAGTTATATGTCAATGCATACACTGAAGAATTCCATAAGCTCATTTTGAGGGCTAGGAAGCATGAGAATGAGGTGGAGAATTTGGCCAGGTATCTGAATTGCCTTAGAGAGAATATATAAGATGAGATAAGTATCCTCACACCATACATTATTCATAAGTGTTTTTCAGTTGGCCCTAAGGGCTGAAGAGAAGATCAAAAGGAATAGTGAACAAAATCAAAAACATAGGGGAGGTAAGAATTTCAGAGGTAGAGGAAACTATCGTAGAGGGCTGCAATCACCAAAATTTGAAGAGTAGCAAGGCCAAGAAGGCAGTGGAGACTCTCAGAGAGCAGCATTTAGAGAATCCTATAGAGGAAGGAGCAATTTTAGGGGTAGGTTTGGAAACTCAAGAAGAGGAAATATAGTCTTCACCAGTAGGTGTTATCATTGCAATCAAGTTGGACATATCATGAGTAAGTTCCTGGGGAAAGCCTCAAGCTCCACAAGCTCATACATGGGGGAAAGAAGAACTCAATTGTTGGAAGAGGAGGACACTCGTAGTCTAACTTCTTCAATCAGCAAGGCAGGGGCAGTGACATATGGAGAAAACTTGATGATGAGGAGAACAATGCTCAAGATACCCCAAACTCAAGAGCTACCACAAAGGAAAGCTTGTTTAGGACCACTTGTAGGTCACATGGGAAGATTTGTAAAGTGATTGTAGATTCTGGTTCCACTGAGAATATTGTCTAATCAGTTGAAATGATGGACAAACTCAAACTAAAAAGATTGCCTCACCTCACTCCCTACAAAGTATCATGGCTCAACTGAGGTCAACATGTATTGGTTGATGAATAAGCATGGGTTGATTTTGAAATTGTTGAGTACAAGGACATATTATTATGTGAAATATTGCCTATGGATGCTTGTCATTTGTTGTTGGGCCATCCATGGAAATATGATGTGAGACCTACTCATGATGGGGAGAAGAACAACTATCTTATCACCAAGAATGGGAAGAAGTATCAAATAGATCCACTACCTGAACTAAAGGAAGAAAGGAAAATAGGCTCAAGTGTGATGCTGATGAGAGGAAAAGAGTTTCTTAAAGTGTTTAAACAAGAAGGACATCAAGGCCATGCTATAGTGTTGAAACCTAGAGAAGAAGCTAAGGCAAATCCAATGAGTTTAGTGCCTCAAGAGGTGCAAGGTCTACTCAAACAATATGCAAAAGTGATAGGGGATGACATACCTAATTCTTTTCCTCCAATGAGAGATGTAAATCATCAAATAGATTTAATACCAGGGCCAATCTGTGAAACAAAGCTGCTTACAAAATGACACCTAGTCAAAATGAGGAGATCACCAAACAAGTGCAAGAACTCTTAGACAAAGGGTTTATCAAGAAGAGTTTGAGTCCATGTGTTGTTCCTACTATGTTAGTGCCTAAAAAGGGAGGAAAATGGAGAATGTGTATGGACTCCAAAGCAATCAACAAGATTACTATAAGGTACCAATTTCCCATGCCAAGGATTGAAGACCTATTAGACAATCTAGGAGGTGCAAGCTACTTCAAAAAGGTGGACTTAAAGTCTGGTTATCATTGGATTAGAATCAGACCTTGAGATGAATGGAAGATAGTCTTTAGAACCAATGCAGGCATATATGAGTGGTTGGTGATGCCATTTGGCCTCACCAATGCACCTAGTACCTTCCGAAGGCTCATGAATGAAGTCTTAGTTGAGTTTATTGGTAGATTTGTAATTGTATACCTTGAAGACATTTTGATCTATAGCAGGTTCAAGGAGGAACACCTCAAGCATTTAGAGATGGTTTTGAAGAATTTAAAGGAGGCTCAACTCAAGATTAACCTTGAAAAATGTGAGTTTTTGAAAACGAAGCTTGTATACCTTGGTTTTGTTATTTCTCATGGATGTTTAAAAATGGATCCAAGTAAGGTAGAAAAAATAATTTATTGGCCTATCCCTAGGGGCATAAGTGAAGTTAGAATCTTTCATGGAATGATATCTTTTTATAGGAAATTTGTGAGAAACTTTAGCCATGTTTGTGCTCCTATTCTCAATACTATTAAAGGAGGGATTAAATGTCACTTTAAGTGGACATAGGAAGCCAATAAGGGGTTTGAAATATTGAAAACCAAGATAGCAGAGCTGCCAACCCTTAGATTGTCTGATTTCAATCAGTTGTTTATAGTAGAATGTGATGCAAACCAAAGGGCAATAGGGGCAGTTTTAAGCCAAGAGGTACATCTTATAGCTTTCTTCTCAGAAAAGTTAAATGAAGCTAAGAAAAGGTACTCCACATATGACTTGGAGTTGTATTCAATGGTTCAAGCATTGAAAAAATAGTGTCACTACCTGCTGCCCAAAGATTTTGTAGTCTTCACTGACAAGCATGCCCTTAGTTTTCTCAATCGGCAAGAGAAGTTGAACCAAAGACACCTAAAGTGGGTTGAGTACCTACAATATTATACATGCACTATCAAACACAATAAAGGGACAGCCAACAAAGTGGCTAATGCACTAAGTAGGAGAATCATGACCATACAGGAGATTCAATTGCAAAGTGTGGGTTTGAGTGAGTTAAAATACCTCTACAAGGATGATAAGGATTTTGTAGAGATATATAATGTTTGTTTTGATTTTTCTAACACCTCACATGTCTCTTATTTAGAATACATGATACAAGAGGGTTTTTTGTTCAAAGGTCAGCTTCTTTGCATACCTCAATGTTCTATGAGGCAAAATATTATTCAAGAGAAGCATCAAGGAGGTCTAGGAGGTCATTTTAGCATTGATAAGACTTTGGAGCAGGTTGGTAGGTTTTATTATTGGCCCAAGTTGCAATCAAAAGTGAGAAGCTTTGTAGAGAAATGTACCATCTGCCAAAGAGAAAAAGGAACCTCAAGTAATGCAGGTCTATATCAACCCCTAGTCATACCTTAGAGGCCTTGGGAATGTTTGAGCATGGATTTTGGGTTAGGCTTGCCTAGGACACCAAGAGGATTTGATAGTGTGTATGTGGTAGTAGATAGGTTCATTAAAATGGCACATTTCATACCTTGTAAGAGTACCAATGATGCCACCTATATTGCAGGCCTCTTCTTCAAGGAGATAATTAGAATTCATGGTCTTCCAATCAGCATTGTTAGTGATAGAGATGTGAAGTTTTTGAGCCACTTTTGGAGGACACTTTGGAGGAAGTTGGGCACCAAGTTATCTTTCTCATCTTCCTATCATCCTCAATCAAATGGTCAAGTAGAGGTAGTCAACCGGTCATTAGGTAACTTGCTAAGATGTCTTACCAAACAACATGGGCAGACTTGGGATCTAGTACTTGCACAGGCAGAATATGTAGATAATGAATCAGTGAACCATAGCACAGGTAAAATTCCTTTTGAGATAGTGTATGGATTCCATCCTAGGGGTATATGAGAGATCAGAGATCTCAGTTCAATGGCACCCAAGAGTGGACAAGGGTAGAACTTTGTAGAAGGTATTAAAGAGGTGCATGATAAGGTAAGGCAGTCCTTACAAAAAAAATCCGAGTAGTATAAGGTTCAAGCTAATAAAACAAGGAGGAAGGTACACTTTCAAGTAGGAGAGTTAGTGATGGAATACCTTATGAAGGAGAGGCTTCCAAAAGGGCATCCTATCAATCTCATGATGAAGAAAATTGGACCTCTCAAGGTGGTGCACAAGTATGGGCAGAATGCCTATAAGGTTGAACTTCCTCCTACCTTGGGGATATCTCCTATTTTTAATGTATGTGATCCCTATCCATACAAGGGAGAGACACCAACAAATTAGACAGACATGTCATCACTGGTTCATGAAGAATAGATAAAGGATTTGCCACCTATTCAACCGGTTGAGTTGGAGAGTATCTTGGATACCAAGATAGTAAAAAAGACAAGGAAAGGAGTCTACAAGCACTATCTTGTCAAGTGGAAAGGGTTACCTGATTCAGATGTCATGTGGATGTCAAAGGAAAATATACTACAACATGGAGTGGATATTTCAGACCTTATAACTCAAGGGACTTGAGTTCTTTGACCTAGGGGAGTATGGTGCAGGGCACCTAGCACTCTAAAAATGAAAGCTTTGTTGTCTTTTAAGTTTGTGTATTATATTTGTGATGTAATAATGGACCACCAATTGAGGACTCAGTAGAGCCATGGTTGTTTTGTCCAAGTTTTGGTTTGATTCAATTATTCTTGGAATGTTGACAACTTGAGAAGTGAGATGCTTAGGTAGTTCATAGGTAGGATACTCCAAATGAATGTATTCATGTATTAGGGGTCAATTGAGTTTTTTTAGGTCTTATAGGGTGTTTGAGGATCTTCAAGAGTCTTAGAAAGCATTAGAATGCAAGATTGCATCCTAGAGCAAAAATTTGTCAAAAGTTGTTAAGCAACATTTTGTAATTTCTTGCAAAAGTTGCATTTTTTGGTTATAGGCGTTAGGAAGCTGGTTGAAATGACTAAAATAAGTGGATATAAGCCAAATTTCACTTCATTGTATGGGTTGGAAGGACTGGAAATGCAAGAGCAATTTTTTGGTTTGTGAAGCAACCTTGTTTCCATCGATTGTTGAAAGTTTTTGTCTTTTTTTCCTTGTTTGTATGGTCCAGTATAGACCAGATGGTGTAAACTGATTGCATCTTTGAGTGTTCATTGTATTTTCTTTCATTAAGGTTGTTTTGCAAGTTTGATTATTCCAGATTGTATATATTTCTTTCATTCTTTGCAACTAGGAGCAAAACCCTTGCAAGTAGGGTTTAAGAGTAAGAAATGGCTCTAACCTAGGCAGTCTTTGAAGGCACCTATTGAAATCACTAAGAATTCTGGTTTAGGGTCTTACATAGCTTAGGAATACAGTGTGTGGTATTGCATGTCCAAGAGAGGAATATGTGGGAAACTGAGGTGGCAACCTCAAGTGGTGGAGTTAATTGTCCAGAAACCATTGGCTATACCTAGGAGGCAAGTCAAAAAGTTTCAGACCTTGGAGGTCTCATTATCATAACCCCTGCCAAGTACCATAGGAAGGACTTGAGTATTTGTAGGGTTGAGTAGGACAAGTCACTCAAGAAGGTGTATCAAACAAGGCTCCAAGACTCTCTGCATCACCAAGCTTGATAGTCTTGCAGGGGAATCCTTTTGGAAGCATTTTAGGAAAATACAACTGGTCAAGTATTGTGCATGTGAAAAAGTGAAATAAGTTTGTAGCTGTAAGACACAACACTTCAATTAATTCATTACATGTATGGTTAGATAGATATACGCATGAATAATAAAACCATAACAAATCGACCAATTGCCTTCTAAAAGATGCGAGTATAAGATTGCTCTCAGATTTGTATAAGCAATACCAGTGACTAGACTACACAAAGATGAAGGATTTAATCTATATGAGCATGATATTAAGATAA
Organism: Cryptomeria japonica; assembly: GCF_030272615.1. Classification (NCBI taxonomy): domain Eukaryota; kingdom Viridiplantae; phylum Streptophyta; class Pinopsida; order Cupressales; family Cupressaceae; genus Cryptomeria; species Cryptomeria japonica. The sequence continues at coordinate 382,478,985 of NC_081412.1, read as the reverse complement.
ATGGATGCAAGATGGATGAAAGATTCAAGCAATAACAAATTCAAGCAATATGGATTCAAGCAATCATGGATAAAACTAAAAATGCAAAAAGCTAAACTAAGATGCAATAATCTCAAAAGGCAAGTAGAATATATTCAATGACTCCAGAGAAAAATTAGCATAATAATAAATCTCCAAGGTGTTTCTCTAAAATCTCTGGGGCTGTTTTGAATGAGAGCTAAAAGATGAATTTATAGAGAATTACAATAGAGATGAAGAAAAAGCACAATTTAGGATTAACTGAAATAATTGAGAAATCAGATTTAATTAACCTTGAGATAGATTCCAATTATAGTTTAAATGAAATGCATTTAAATAAGAAGTTCAAGTTGCATTGGAAATAAGATTTAATTAAATCCATGTATTTGTGATAAAAATAGACAGTTCTTTGATTTATTCAAGAAAAGAGTCTTTTCAATGCAACTGAACTTCTTTTTCTGAAAAGCTTTGAGTTCCAATTTTAGAGAATGATCAATAATTAAATTAATTGCTTTTCTAATTTCAAGTTCTCAATTTAGAAGAAGAAATAATATCTCAAGCTTGATTTCTCTCTCAATTCAATTCTTTTATTTAATTTTCATTTCAACTCTTGCTTTGTGATTAATTCCTCTTTTGTAATAAATTAATTCCTTTTTGCATGATTAAATGGCAAATTTATTTATTAATTAAATATGCTAGGATATTTAATAAATTAAAATAGGATAATTGATCAAAATGATTTACTAGAATGATTCAATTAATTAAATAAATATTTAATTAATATAGAATAAGTCAGTTGCCATGTGACATTTGATGATTGGAGAATTAATTATGTGCTCAAGATTGATTTAATTGCCTTTGGTTAGGACCTTGGTGATGTTGTCGAGATTAGGGGTCCATGGTTTAGATGACCATTTTAGGGTATTAGAGGTGCCCCTCTTTGAATTAATGTGTGAGCAGCATGTTGGTTCAAAGAATAGTTGATGTCTAGGAGATACTAGTTCTGAACTTGATTGATCACGAACCAGATAAAGAGAAAGGTGTTTAGCTTGATTTGAAGTGATGAAGCTGAATAGAGTTTGATTAAAGTGATACTGGTCCCAAACTTGATTGAACTAGGAAGGATAGAGAGCAAAGATACCAAACTTGAACTTGATTGATCAAGAAGCGGACCTTACTGATCTAGAACTTGATTGAACTAGACACAGTGAGTGAAGATAAAATCGATCTTGAACTTGATTGATCAAGATAGATGAGCAAAGATAAACTGTCGAGCTTGATTTGATGCGATGAAACTAAATACCTGCTTAGATTGAGCATGTGATCAAAGATACTCTTTAAACTTTTGATTGAGTTTAAACAAATAATGAACTTGATATGAAGCGATGAAACTGATATGCCCCTAGCGATTGATTCGATTCAGATGATCGAGAGATCTCAACTTGATATGAAGAGATGAAGCTGAGATGCCCCTTAGCAATAAGAATTTGTTTGATTTTCTTTAGCTGAAAAGATTTTTGCTCGACTTTTGATGAAGATTTGAAAATTTTCTCGACATTGAAGATGTGAGGTCATAAGGTCATGAGTATGCCCCCTCAGGAGTGAAATTGAAAGATAGCGAGGGTCCATGATTATAGGCAATTTTTGGCGATGATAATGATTTGAGCACAAATGATTCAGAGGAATATTTGAAAATTTGGCATTTTGATGTTGAAGTTAAGTGCAAATTTGTTTTGTAGAATAAAATTGAGATTCAGCATTGATTACTGAGAAATTGAGTGCAATTTTGAAGAAAGAATGAGCATTTGATGAAAAGCGCTAAATGATCCAAATTGTGTGAAATTGACTAGCAAAATAATCTCAAATTTTGATTTTGATCCCGAAAATGGAATCAAAATGGGCAAATTAGCTAAGGGTACAATTTTCATGTCCATCGGAGCAAGTTGAAAAATTAGGGTTTTGGTTATATATGGGGTAAAAGTGTCATTTTCAATTCATTTTAACCGTCCAAGTTTGAAAATTCAAAAAGCCTTTTGTGAAGAAAAATGGTGGTTCCCACTCATGAGCATCGATTCAAGTGTCAGAGATGACATAATCAACCCCGAAACTATGAGCAAGTGGTAAGTGATTGATCTTAAGCCTCTTTATTGTCTCAATTTTGAAATTTTTTGTTGAATTTTTCAATTTTTGGCATATGTTGAAGTCAGTCATTTTCATTTTGTCGTGTGAGATAGGATCTTGTCTCGTATGACAAACTGATTAAGTTTGTTTTTTCATTAAAGGTCATTAGTTTTGTCGTACTAGGCCTACCGTTATGTCGTATGATAACATTCAAAAGAGCCCCTTTTGTCATCCTAGGGCTAGTCTTGTGTCGTATGAGAGTTTTTTGTCATTCTAGGTCTATTTCTTACTCGTACGAGTTTCTGCCCCTGTGATGTTTTATTGTTTGGAAAATAGTAAGCATTTTTGAAGGTGCAAACTTGAAATTTTGATTTTCCAATTTACTTCTGTTATAGGCTTATTTGAAATGTTTCCTGATGCTCCGTTGTTTGATTTTTGCAGGTCTGATTGCCTCATGTTTTGTTCAGATGTGTATATCCACTGACGATGATATTAGTGCATCAATTTTTAGATGTTGACTAGGCACATATTGATTTGTTCGGATTGACCCACCTTCTTGATTTACCTAATATCCATGTGAATCACGGTATGTTGACCACCTTAGTTGAGAGATTCCACTCAGAGCATAACACGTTCTATTTTCCAATTGGGGAGATCGCCATCACTCTTGAGGATGTTTACAAGATTCTCTGTATCTCTTTTGCTAGGGGTAACGTTGATTATGATGCAGCGCAGCTTCCTGGGTTACTAGCTATGAGACAGGTTTTCAGGGATCCTGATATTCTGACATGTTCTATCAGTTGGGACATGATGATGAGAAGGTGCAGTGAGGACTTTCCACTAGCTTGTGTCTTGGTAGGTTTTATCGGCTACTTTCTGATGCCGAATGGGGGACAACAAAGATTTTTATGTGGTTGGGGCAGGATGTTATAGAGGCTTATTAAGACCCCTCAGAGATTAGGTCGAGGTTCATGTATATTGGCCCACATGTATCACGAGATGTATGAGATTGTATATAGGGAGGGAAAGAGTATGGCTGCAAGAGTTTTGATTTTACAGGTATGGGATTGGGAGCACCTCCCAATTTGAAGGCCAATTGTAGATGAGGGCAGAGATCCTAGTCAGCCCATTGTATACAAATATTCAGGATATGTCACTCAGCCCCATCTGGGTAAGACATATTTTTGGAGACAACAGCTGGATGACTTGATAGCCGTTATATGGAGATCGTAAAGGGGTCTAGAGCTATGGGATGATTGGAGGATTGTTCGCAGGGATTTGTTCATGACTCAACCACTCATCGACAGATCATAGACTATAGTTGAGTGATTCATTGTTTCTTAGGTGATGAGGCAGTATGGTAGACCTTAGGGGATCTCGTAGGAGTTCACTGCATACGCGCATTATGCAGATGAGGAGAGGTGGGGATGGGCACCAATATTATCTTATGCCCTAGGTATGTAGGAGATGACTAGGTTATAGTGGTTGAGGTGGGATTATATGGATGATGTCACACATGCAGGGGTATTGCCCTAATACAGGGATTGGTTTCAACAACATCCATTCCTGAGATTTATAGATCTGGCTGAGTAGGTACTCATATAGAGGAGGTAGAGGATGATACCCCCGCATAGGGACAGGGACATGGGTAGAGGCAGGGACAGAGAGTGGATTCTCCTAGGTGGATAGGTGGTGATCCTAGTGCTAGCAGCAGTACGGTTCTAGCTGGAGGTAGGCAGTAGAGGGGAGAGGGTGGATCCCTAGGGGCTGTTGGTGTTAGGCTGGGTGGAGTGAGGGTGCCTGAGGGTGGAGGTGAGGAGGAGTGAGTAGCTTTGAGATAGGTTAGGTAGAGATGGGAGGAGCAAGGTGGAGCCAGAGGTGGATATGGAGGAGGAGATGGGGCTAGAGAGCCTACGAGGGAGTAGGGGGCCGACGCAGTGTGGTTGATAAGAGCATGCCTAGCGGGTTTACAGTCACAACTGATAGTGGCATAAACTCAGTTGGCAGAGTGAGACCGAAAGCTAGCAGAGATGAGAGCAGAGCGAGACTCTTTGCGGTAGGAGGTACTCCATCAAATGAGTAGGGCTGCCTATTATGTTGCAACATATAGCGTAGAAGTTCCAATAGCGCAGTAGGTTGTCCCATACTTGCAGTACATGGGATAGTCTGAGGGAGCTTAGGCAGCTCATCAGGACCCTAGTCAGCAAGCTCCACCTCCTTCACCACCTAGCAATGAGAGAGAGGCAGAGAGATAGATTGTTTTGTAGCTCTTAGATTTTTTGTAGACACACCTATTTTTTGTAGCCCACATGATTCTTGCTCCGATGGGAGTTTGTATATGTCATTTGACATTGTTCTGTACTCTGAAACTTTATACGAGATCTGATTTGACTTCATTGAACTTGTGTTGATTTGATTATGAGATGCTTTCTATATGCTTTATTCTATATGTATGCATATCTTTTTAGTATGGATGTATGTAATGCAAATTAATATGGATGTCTATTTTTATTTCTTTTCTTATGCAAATAAATGAATGTAAATGAGTAATGAGTAATGCAAAAATTTATTTTTCTATGCATAAGATGAATGCAAATGAGTAATAATGAAATGTATGAATCTATATAAGATGTTTATGTATGTAGATAACATCTCAAAACATGAGTACTCGATTGGAGAAATGATGAAAAAGAGACCACTTAGCTAAGAAGTGATGATGCTTCCAGCTCTCATAAAATAAAGAGATCATTATTATCATACCGAAATCACTCTAAATTCACAAAATACAAAACGAAATGCAAAATGAGGTGCCAAATGAAATACAACCTAAACCTAGTCACTGGATTTGAAAAGCTTAAGTTTCATCACCGAGCGTTAATGCGGGCAGATTAGAGCTCCTTTATTTTCATGTGCAATATTAATTATCTTGTCTGCAATAATCCTTTTTTCGTTCATATCCTTGGACAGATTTTGCAAGGACCCAAATTGCATCATAAATAAATTCCCTCAAAAAAGACAAAGAAATGATGTGGAACCTCCTTGTAGCATACAAATAAGCGGAGTTGAGGTATGTGTGGTGATTTCATCTTGATGTGAAGGCTCTTATCATAGACACCCAGTTGATTCGATGTTTCCAGATCATCAGAATCATTCCTACAAGTAGAAAACAAAGAAAATATTATGCCCCCAATCCTTGCTCCTCTTAGTCAAGATAGACTTCCTTGAGTTACTCAAAGGGATAATAATCAAAAACCAATATAAAAGACAGCACACAAAGAAAATTTCATGCATAGCTCAAACTATTTAGTGATTATTTTCAGTAATGCTGTTTGCTTGTGTACTCAGTGATAAAACTCTTCAGTAGTCAGGAGACAGGTGACTGACTCAGATTGAACGACCAGGTTTCACTAACGTAAACTTGACTTAGTTGATACTACATAGGACATGTAATGTGCTCTGTCGATTAACCTAAGACTAGGAAATTAATCAGTTTCAAGCCATGAGGGATCCAACAAATTAGGATGTCACAAAAGTGACTATAATATATGTACAAACGAAAGCAAAGATGCAGGAAAGCGAGAATGCCAACGTTGTGTTGATAGATGGAGTGCTCGAGTACAAGAGGCACCTATTTACCAAGTTTTCACCTACTTAGTAGAGATTCATTTTTTTTTACCAAGGTGCCTGTTTACCAGGTTTTCACCAGGGCATTTTCTCTCTTTTTTCTCTTTTTTTTTTTCTTTCTTTTTCCCTTTTTTTTTAAGGACCTTTTTTCAGCTGTATAGGTTTCTAGAGTAGAGAATGCTAAGTGAAGAATTTATTCATGTGGATGGTGTTAATCAGTTCATGGAGCTATTCTCCTTCTGATGTTGAGAGCTAATAAGCACTAGAGCCAAAGACTACAGTAACGATATAAGGACCTAGCCAGTTGGGTTCAAACTTCCCTTTGTCGTCTCGAAACTGTTGATTTTTTAGGATTTTCTCTCAGAACTAGGTCACCAACCTAAAATTTTCTTTGTCTAACCTTCTTGTTATATTCTCTAGACATTCTCTTTTGATACACTCTAAGATGATCAAATGCCACTTGCCGATGCTCATCCAGCAATTTGAGTTCTTGCAATCTAGATATTCTATAGTCTTCATCAGTAACAAGACCTTGTAAAGAAACTCTTAGAGATGGTATTTCCACTTCAATAGGTAATACTGCTTCGGACCCATACACCAAAGAAAAAGGTTTAGCCCCAGTAGATGTTATGATACTTGTTCTATAAGCCCATAATGCAGGATTGAGCTGTAGATGCTAATCCTTCCCAGATTTGTTCATTGTTCTGTGTAAGATAGTCAGTAGGTTTTTGTTAGATGCCTCAGCTTGTCTATTAACTTGAGGGTAATATACTGATGACCAGTGTTAATTTGGAATTTCACACAAATCTCATCTAGATCTTTATTCTTGAACTGTCCTCCATTATCAGTCATGATGGATGAAGGTATCCCATACCTACAAATGATATAGTTTAGGATAAACAAAGCTACTTGTTTACCGATTGATTTGATGAGCGGAACCTCTTCTACCCACTTAGTAAAATAGTCAGTGGCAATTATGATAAATTTATGTCTGTTAGATGATGTAGGATATATCTGACCAATCAGATCAAAGGCCCATTGCTGAAAAGGCCAATGTGTAATGAAGGGTATGAGATGCCTTGCTAGAGCATGTATGTGGTTCCCATGTAGCTAATACTTCTCACAAGTCTTAGCAAATTTAATAGCATCTTTCTCCATGTCTAGCCAATAGTATCCAACCCATAGTAGTTTCCGAGCTAAAGTAAGACCATTCGAATGAGATGCACAAATACCTTTGTGGACTTCTGCTAGTGCATGTTTAGATTCTTCAGTTTCTAGACACTTAAGCAATGTACCATCCAAACCTCATCTAAATATATCATTAGCAATGATAACATACTATGAAGCATTTTGGATTAGGTTCTTTTTCTCATTACGGGTAAGATTTTTAGGGATAATTTGGTCTCGTAGATAAGAGCAAATGTGGTTGTATCAGGATGTCCAATAATAGAATAGACTATTTGGGTCTCAGGAGAATCATAGGTAGGGTAATGTAACTCTTCCACCAAGAATTCAAAGCAAAAATTGGATTCTTGTAACTTAGGTATAGACACCAAGGTGGCCATAGCATCTGCTACTCTGTTTGTGGATCTGGGAATCTGTTGGAATGATACAAAAGAAAAATATTTCTTAAGATCGTCCACCATCCTCTTATAAGGGATTAGTTTCTCATCTCGAGTCTAATATGTATCATTGATTTAATTGATGATCAGCTAAGAATCTCCATAGATGTGTAATTCTACAACCTTCCATTCGATAGCTAGCTTTATCTTGTTTACCAAAGATTCATATTCTGTAATCTTGTGTGTACAAGGGAAAAGAATCTTATAAGCCTTTACGATTGAATACTTTTGAGGATTAATAAATAGTATTCCAACACCAAAACCATGTTGAGTGAAAGACCCATCAAAGAACATCTTCCATGATTGTTGAGTAAGGTGCATTATTGATTCATCTGGGAACTCTATATGGAGCGGTTGAGTGTCTTCAAGTGGAGCTTTAGCAAGTTGATCTACAATTACCTATCCTTTTATGGCTTTGCGTTCCACATATTCAATATCAAACTCTGTAAGGACCATGACCCATTTCGCCAATCTTCCTGTAAGTGTTGCTTTGTTGAGAAGATATTTGAGCAGATCAATTTTAGCCACCAGCTTGACTGAATGTGCTAACATGTAGTGTCTCAATTTTTGTGATGCGAAGACTAATGCCAAGCATTCTTTTTCTATTATAGTGTAGTTCATTTCATAAGACACCAATGTTTTGTTGATGTAATATATAGCTCATTCCTTTTTATTGTCATCCTATTGTGCCAGAAGTGCCCCTAGTGATGAATTAGTTGCTGATATGTATAAGATCAATGGTTTACCCTAAACTGGTGGCATCGATATTGGTGGATTGGATAGGTACTCTTTGATTTGCTGAAGGTGTTGTTCACACTCCTGATCCCAGTTGTATATTACTCCTTTCCTCAATACTTTTGTGAAAGGTTGAGCTTTGTCTACTAGCTGAGAAATAAAGCATCTGATTGATTGGAGACGTCCCTGTAAACTTCTCATTTGACTGATGTTCTTCAGAGGTAGCATTTCCATTATAGCCTGGACCTTCTCAGGATCAACCTTGATTCCCTTCTTTGAAATGATGTAGCCAATTAATTTCCCAGATGTCACTCCGAATGCACACATTTTTGGATTTAACCAGAGTTTGAATTTTTTCATTCTATCTAGTATAGGGCCTAGCTCTTGAATATGTGTGGATATCTTCATAGTCTTCACTAAAGTGTCATCAACATAATCTTCCATATTCTTATGCACCATGTCATGAAAGATAGTAGTTATTTATCTTTAGTAAGTTGCTCCTGCATTCTTTAGCCCAAATGGCATGACATTCTAGCAAAAGGTTCCCCATGCACAGGTGAAAGTTGTCTTTTCTTGATCTCTAGGGGATATTTTGATCTGATTATAGCCGAAGAATCTATCCATTAGTGAGTACATCTCATACCCAGCAGTCATGTCAACTATCATATCAATGTTTGGTAATGGAAAGTCATGCTTCGGACAAGCTTTGTTGAGATCTATGAAGTCTGTGCAAACCCTAATAGATTTGTCTTCCTTTGACACAAGTACTATGTTTGAAATCCATTTGACATAGTCTATAGCTCTGATAAACCCATCTTTTAGCAATTTTTCTAGCTCAGCCTTGACTAGAAGTGCCACATGAGGGTGCATCTTATGGAGTTTTTTCTTGATTGGTTTAACTCCTCGTGCGATAGACAGATTGTGCATGATAAGATCAGGATCCAGGCCTGGCATATCAGAGTATGTCCATGCAAAATTGATCTTCTATTCTGAAAAGAGATGAGTGAAATCTTTCAATTCTTCTACTGATAATGATTGAGCTACATTAATGATGTGTGATATCTCTTGACTCCCAATGTTCATTGGCTGAGTTGGCTAGATCAATATAGAAGACCTTTCCTGAAAATGACTTGGCAGTATATCAAGTATCTCACCTTCAGATGCCTCAGAGAGGTTTTCACCCTTAGGTACATCCTTTATCTTCTCTTTTTTAGATTCTCATACCGCCACAATGTGGTTTTTTCCATCAGATCTTTTATTTTTATTTTTCTTATTTTTATGACTATAATACTTGATATCTATTTCAGTCATGTTTTCACACTGTTCACTTCTGGAAGATTCCATAGGTTCAACTGCATTGAGGTAATAGGCTAACGTATAGTCATTGGCAAAAGTAGGTATATTCATGGGTTGGTCTTGTAAAGTACAGTCAATTAGTTCTAGATGTAGTAAGGATAAATGTTGGACAGGTTTGAGGGAGTTCACGTTATTGTCATCACAACTGCAGTTCAAAAAGTCAAGTTTTAGAAGGATACCTTGCGTAAATGTCTCGAGACTAGGAAGAGTCAGAACATGATTATTAAAGTGCATGTTAATATTTAGTTGACCTAATCCAATAGACCTACTTGTAGTGTCGTTCTTTATGCCAGACTGGACTTCATATCATGGTTCAACAGCAATAGGATCAGTAGACATATTTTCATCATTTACCTCAGATGATTCAGAGTTTGATGCTGAGTAGATATTGTCATAAATAGGACTATTGTCAGAGTCATCAAAGTGATCAGATGAAGTTTCTGAGTCTTCTTCAAGTGATTTAGTGAATATATGTATGGTATCAACACCAACATCTTTAATGCTGCAAGTTCCTTCAAGCTTTGGCTCATTTATCATTTGTACAAAAAGACCATCATATATGATATTCGGAGTTGAATTTCTATGTTCTCATAGCCTCTAATGGTTTGCCCAACTGTTTTGGTGATAGAGGGAGAGAGACTAATGAAAGTACTGGTTCTATCTTGTAGCCATCCATGCTGGTATTTATAATCTTCAATTTCTTTTCTAAGTTCTTCATCAAAGCTTCTGGATTTTCATTTGTAGAGGCTTCCCTATTATGAGGCACAAAAGTATCAACACCTTTTGTTAATGCATTACAGTGGAGATTTGTATCAGCAGGAATACTAACTTAAACTCCGTTATAAGGAAATTTTAAGCATTGATGGTATGTTGATGGAACTGCCTTCATTCCATGAATCCATGGCCTACCCAGTAAGATATTGTATGACAGAGGAAGATCAAGTACATGGAACATGGCATCTCTTTCTACAGGTCCCACCCTGATCGGTTATGATACCAGACCTTTAGAGGTCCTTTCTTCTTCATCATAGGATTTAATTGTTATTTTCTTGGCGGGATCAATGACATTTTCAGAAAATCCTAGTTGTGTGAGCAGACTGTAAGTACAGATATTCAACCCCCGCCTCCATCTATCAAAACACGTTTAACTCTGTGTTTATGGATCATGGCTTCAATATGCAATGGCTGGTTATGTGGATGATTTAGCAAGTTGTCATCTTCTTTAGAGAAGCTCAGATAGTGAGGTGAAGTTAGATGACCCACCATAGACTGAAACCAATCAATATCTAAATCTTTTGGAACATTAGTGGTGAGCAATGCTTTGTCCAAGATCTCTTTGTGAGCAGAAGAGATTTTTAGCAATTCATAGATTGAGATTTTAGCATTTGTCCTTTTCAACTATTCAACAATGCTATATCCAGAGGATGATGTTGAAGTTAGCCTTTTAAATTTATCAAATGTTGATTTTTTTTGTTTGTTTGACAAGGCTAGTAGGTTTGATGTTGCTTGAGCCAAAGTTGAAGAACTAGCTCCTTGTAGAGTGACTTTCTTTTGAGAATGGGTCATAGCCTTTGCATATTGTGATTCATTTTGTTTATCTTGGATTATAATCACATTGTAATATTCAGATTGGGAAGACTCAATCATGTTGATGACATTGTCATTGTTGGTATAAGTATAATTTATTTTGGCACCTCCTTTTGTCTTTGAGGAATCACCTTGATCGTAAACAGGTAAAGGGTCCTTAAATGCTTTGTGATTAGCATTGGTCGGGTGATTCTCGACAACAATTTTACTAGCATCTATGAGATCTTGAATCTCATGCTTGAGCTTCATGTAGTTGTTTTTGTTATGACCTTTATTCTGATGGTAGTCACAGTATTCATTTTCTCTCCACCATTTTGGTTTGACTTCCAGATCATATGGCCTAGAATTATCTGGTAATGTTATCAGGTTATTTTCCAATAGAGTTTTGAAAGAAAATTCATATGATTCTTCGAGAGGAGTAAAGTCACGTTTAGGTTTGGAAAGCCAAGGTTTCTCTTTGAACCACTCTTTTGCTTTCTTCAGAGGATTTTCTGTTGCAGTTTCAGCTACTTTGAGTGCTTGTGTGCCACTAGCCAAGTGGAATATCATGGGATTTGAGTTGGTTTTAATAGTGTCTACTATTTTGTCATTAACAACGTTCTTGTTGTTGTCTTTTCCATATTTCCAATACTTTTTCTTTTCTTTAGAGGTAGATCCTAGTTGTGTTTCTTTCCAAGGTGAGATATCGCCTTTCTTTATAAGCACATCTTCCATTCGAATAGAATTATCTACCATTTTATTAAATGATGGGTGTACTTGCATTTGGATACTATATTTCAATTTAGGGATCAAGTTGTTGATGAATATATCCATTTTCTCAGAATTTGGGATAGGCCGTGAATACCTAGAGAACATCTTTCTCCAATGTTGGAGGAAAGTATGAAAAGGCTCCCCTATTTTCTATTTGGTATTGCAAAGCTTAATCATAGTCATGGGATGTCAAATGTTATATGAGTATTGTTGTAAAAATAGTTGGATTAGTTCTTCAAAAGTTTTTACTCCTTTAGGTAGACTTGAGAACCATTCCATAGCTTGTCCTCCCAAACCCCTTGGGAAAAGGCGCATGAGATACATTTGATCATGCATGAACTCCATGCAGGAAGCACAAAATTCTCTGACATGATCTTGAGGATCTGAGGTACCAGTATATTTGTCAAACTTTGGAATCTCAACTTGTGAAGGAAATGGAGGCATGTATAGAATTTTGTCAAATGGAAATGGGCATATTGTCTCCAGAGAATATTGTTTTGAGGACTTATCCTTATTTTTTAGTTTTGTGATCTCAGTCCGTAAGGCTTGTAATTATCTATGTACCATTATTATAGGTGATTCTTCCTTTTTAGTAATGAGAGTCTGAATGTCATATCCAGTAGGAAGCTTGGCACCTTGTTTTGCTAGTTCTAAGAAATAGTCTTCTTTTTCTCTAGCCATGATAGCTTTCATCATTTTTTAGAAATCTTTATCCTTTTGACATTTACGAATATCTTTTTCTGGATTTTCAGAGTCTTCAACTTCACTTGATGAGGAATCATTATCGGTTTCATGAGTACTGAAGTTGTCTTTATCATGTTGTTATGTCTCATGTATAGTGGGAGATTCAGGTTCATCATAAATTGGTATCTCTAATGATGAAGGTTTATCAGTGAGCGGGTCCTTTACGTAAAATGGGTTATCTTGATATGTGAAGGATTGTCCTTTTCTTTTGGCATCTTTCTTACGAGAACTGGTTTGAATAGGCATTTTTATCGATTGGTGTGACCTAAAATTGTTTGTGATGCAGAGGTCAAGATCGAATTCAAAGCTAGTTGTTTGGTTAAAGTATTGTTTGAGAGAAGCAACTAAGATTTAGTCTGGTTTTAGGAAAGATCAATCATGTTTAAGACATTTATCTAAGTTGATTTGAGAGAAGTGAATAAGATTCAGTCTAGTTTCAAGAACAATCTATCCTGTATAAGATGTTATCTAAGTGACTTAAATTTGATAAGCAGTTGATTGAACTAGTTGAAAGATGATCGACCGAATCAATGCAACACAAATGGCAGGGGTAGATTGTCTTGATCTGTTTATGCTCAGGATGATGATAACCAGTATTATGCTCGTTGTAGAGTATTTTAGGCAAGTTTGACTATTCTAGACTGACAAAATCAGAGATTCGTATGACAGTTTTTGCAGGACCAAACAACAATTCAATAGCTTCAAGATGACAACAACAGTGTTTAGTACGAGTTGTTGCCTAGTACCGTATGATAGATGGGCATGTCTAGAATGACAAACTGATCAATGTAGTGTTTTATCGTATGACACAGGAGTAAAGGTCAGACAACAATTCTTAGAACCGGATGATAGATAATCAAGATTTGTACGACACATGATTGAGGCTCAAACAATAGACTGTTAGGGCTAACAGAATATTGCATGACACAGGATATGAAATAGGATGATAAATAAGAGGACTCGTATGACTGTTCATTAGACAAAGACTAAATTCTGAGTTTTCAATGGTTGAGTATGACAATTGAGTATAACCAATTTTGAGATGGACTGAGGTTTGACTAGGATAGACTAGTTTTGACATAATTTCAACTTAGGATAGACTAGTTTTTGGATAGAGTTTCGACTTAGGATAGACTAGTTTTTTGGACAAAGTTTCAACTTAGGATAGACTAGTTTTGACATAGATAGATTTTTTTGATCACTGAGTCATTTCTTATTTTCTCTAGTTTTGATATTCCAGTTTTAGTTTGAGGGATGAAAACACAGAAGACACATAATATGAATAATAACTCCAATCACAGCATGCAAACCCTACAGAATTTGGTGAGAGAAGAAAAACTTTGCTTGTAGATTCGAGTACACACCCAATAGCTAATCAAAATATAGTCATTGAGTCTCACACAATGGATTCTCAATGCCATATTAGCTGACTCCAAATGCTAATGGGGGCACGAAATGACAAGTATCTTGGGAGAGTTACTATCTCTCTTGCACAAAGATTATCCCCCCTTTCAGAGGTGAACCGGGTAGCTTCTAATTTTAATTGGATCTAGTAAGGGGTTCGTTTAGCACATCGAGGTATAAACTCAATTAAGAGGTCTCCTAGCCTTGAAAACCAAGGCTTAATATACCTGAAGGTACAAAGGAGAGCTATTCTCGAGCACTGTCATTGACTTGATTTTCATCAAATCATGTTTATTTTATAGTGGGTTAGATTACTTGGCATTTAGCCATTCCCACTTGGGTCATTCCCCTCACACTGGTCATAATGGATTTAAGAGGTTTTAGCTCCTCAGGAGGGGAGGCCCGCTAAAGATGTACAAATCTCAAAATTTAAAGAAAACGCCTCAAGGGTCTGGATTTTTTATTGTCTATAAAGACGAGCATACTCTCCTACCTCTCAGAATTTACTTAAAACACAAAATAAAGATTTTTTCTTTAACCAGATAGCAATTTAGGTGGCTAAAAATGAATTTAAAGAATACACGATGTTTGGTCAATTCTTCTCAAGAAACCTACAAAGACAATGAATCAGTAGTTATATTGTCTTTGTGCAACAAGCATATTCTTTAACAAGCATTTTGCAAAAACTAATTAGGCTATGAAAAATTCTTAGATAGATAGATAAACAACTAGGGTCAGTCATCAATATAGTCAAAATTGAAGAATGAAATCTTCTTTTTGACCAAAAAAAAAAATACAGAATCATACGACAATTCTTACCAAGTCGTATGATAAACTGTACCAGATCATACAACACCTACAGTTTGTCATTCTGGAATATGGGAAATGTCATACCGTATTACACAGAAACTGTACAAACGAAAATATAAAAAGTCAAAAATCTAAAAAATAAAAATAAAAAGTTAGTCTTGGAGGCCGAAAAATGTAGTCTTCTGCCCCACGGTGGGTGCCAAAAATGTGTGTGTGAAAAAGTGAAATAAGTCTGTAGCTACAAGACACAACACTTCAATTAAGTCATTACATGTATGGTTAGACAGATATACACATGAATAATAAAATCATAACAAATTGACCAATTGCCTTCTAAAAGATGTGAGTATAAGATTGCTCTCAGATTTGTATAAGCAATACTAGTGACTAGACTACACCAAGATGAAGGATTTAATCTATATGAGCATGATATTAAGCTAAATGGATGCTAGATGGATGAAAGATTCAGGCAATAACTAATTCAAGCAATATGGATTCAAGCAATCATGGATAAAACTAAATATGCAAAAATCTAAACTAAGATGCAATAATCTCAAAAAGCAAGCACAATATATTCAATGACTCCAGAGCAAAATCAACATAATAATAAATCTCCAAGGTGTTTCTCAAAAATCTCTCGGGGTGTTTTGAATGAGAGCTGAAGGCTGAATTTATAGAGAATTACAAGAGAGATGAAGAAAAGGCACAATTTAGGATTAATTGAAATAATTGAGAAATTGGATTCCATTAACCTTGAGATAGATTCCAATTATAGTTTAATTTGAATGCATTTAAATAAGAAATTCAAGTTGCATTAGAAATAAGATTTAATTAATTCTATGTATTTGTGATAAAAATAAATAATTCTTTGATTTATTCAAGAAAAGAGTCTTTTCAATGCAACTGAACTTCTTTTTCTGAAAAGCTTTGAGTTCCAATTTTAGAGAATGATCAATAATTCAATTAATTGCTTTTTCTAAATTCAAGTTCTCAATTTAGAAGAAGAAATAATATCTCAAGTTTGATTTCTCTCTCAATTCAATTCTTTTATTTAATTTTCAATTCAACTCTTGCGTTGTGATTAATTCCTCTTTTGTAATAAATTAATTCCTTTTTGCATGATTAAATGGCAAATTTATTAATTAATTAAATATGCTAGGATATTTAATAAATTAAAATAGGATAATTGATCAAAATGATTTACTGGAATGATTCAATTAACTAAATAAATATTTAATTATATAGAATAATTCACTTGTCATGTGACATTTGATGATTGGAGAATTAATTATGTGCTCAAGATTGATTTAATTGCCTTTGGTTAGGACCTTGGTGATGTTGTCGAGATTAGGGGTACATAGTTTAGATGACCATTTTTAGGGTATTACAGGTATCCCTGTGACTGGGGCTTCTAGAGGTTTAGGCAGTAAATGGGATCCAAGCCACATCTCTTTAGATATTATAGAGACCAATAGGTTCTGGATGGGACTAGACATCAAATGTATTAGTAATAACCTAAGGTTTAATCTGATTAATGTCTACAGTCCTACCCCAAATCACTTAAAATGAGCAACCTAGGAGGAACTATCTTCCTTCATGAGCAGAAATAAGAATAAACATTGCATAATAGGTGGTGATTTTAATGCCATAGTCTGCCTAGCTGAGAAATCAAGTGGATGCTCTAGAGAACCCCAATCCTTATTAGATTTTAGAGAATAGACCTTCCAGAATAACCTAAGAGACATTCATATAGATAATGGTGTCTTTACTTGGACCAATAGAAGATCTGGGTTTAGCATGATATCAGAAAGATTAGATAGGTTCCTTATTAAGTATAACTTAGGCACCCTCAACAATGTCTTAGTCAAGGCATCCATCCTCCCTTTCTCGGGCTCTAACCACTTCTTGATCTAATTATCTATAGCTGAAGACCTCAAGCCACTGAAATGCCCATTCAAATTTGAGCTCATGTGGTTGAAAGAAGAAAACTTCATTAGTATGATAGAAAAGTGGTGGTCGTCATTCAAGGTATCCGGATCCAAACTTCTATGCTTTGTTTCAAAGCTTAAAATGATCAAACAAGCTCTCCTCTCATGGAACAGAGAAAAATTTGGCAATATTTTTTAAACTAAGACTAAAATCACTTTAGAATTAAATGAGCTAAACGAATCAGTGATCAATTCTGGGATGGACCAAGAATGATACTTAAAAAAAAAAACACTCATGGAAAAATATGAAGATATTATGTCCAAAGAAGAAACATTTTGGAAACAAAAATCACGAGATACTTGGTTAGCTGATGGGGACAGGAACACAAAAAATTTCCATGCTAGTACCAAAGCTAGAGGGAGCATAAATAAAATAACCAAGATCGTTGACAATGGTTGTCTGATAGAAGATCTTGAAGGAATAGCCAAACACACTATAACTTTTTCCATACCCTTCTCAACTTGAAATCCTCCAATTTGACTTCTAAGGAAAGCCTCCTATAGAATATCCCTACATTAATTTCTAAAGAACACAATATGACTCTTAATCAAAGCTTCACAGTAGAAGAAATCGAGAAAGCAATTAAAGAACTATACCTGAAAAAAGCTCTTGGGCTGGATGGTTTTCCAACGGCCTTCTTTCACTCGTGCTGGCATTTTATGGAACCAGAATTAGTGGCAGCTCTCGAAGGTTCTAGACAATCAGGCAGGCTCCTCCAAGAGATCAACAACACCTTCATTACCCATGTTGTGCCTATGAATTGTATACCTGCAGCTGCAACACAAAACACTCAATAGATCATTACAAGCATGGTTAGCAAATTTAAAACAAGTAAAGATAAAACCATGGCTAATCAATCTATCTCTTCCTAATAAATGTGAGTATAGATTTTCTCTCAAATCTGGATAAGAAAATTCCAGTTACTTGACTACACCTAGATGGAGGATTTGAGATTATAATGATGCATTTAAGCTAGAAAAGAGAAGATTAAGTTACATGATTCAACAATTATGCTAGAAAATAAGATAGATCTAAGAATGCAATTTCCTATAATAACAATGCTCAAATGATATGCTAAGAGATATCATGCCTATAGTAACAATTCCTAAAATGCAAATGAGATGGGATGATTATTGCTCCAAAATGGGGTCTATTTATAGGATATCCAAGGCCAAGGGTGAGGTGGCAGGAATCAACAACCAAGATTAAGTCTAAAGATATCAATAGTGAAATTGGAGGAGGTTGGAAAAGAGGTTGGATGAAAGGGAAAATTTGCCATCTCTATGGTGACAAGTGTCAAGAGGCTTCTAGAAGAGGTTGGATAAAAGGGAACATTTGCCATCTCTATGGTAACAAGTGTCAAGAGGCTTCTAGAAGAGGTTGGATAAAAGGGAACATTTGTCATCTCTATGGTGACAAGTGTCAAGAGGCTTCCAAGAGAGGGGGCATGTGGCCTAAGAATACCATGTGTCTCAAGGAGAGAGTATCCACACCATAAGAGGTTAGGATAAGGAGGTTATGATGTGCAAGCTAAGGTAGGTTTAATTAAATCCATGGTTAGATGGAATGGGTTAGGTTTCGAAGGGGTTAGGTTAGGTGGTTAGAAGTTAGGAGGCATGTGGATAATTTAAATTTAGAAATTCAAATAATAGGAAAAGACTAATTAATTCTCAACAACTCATAAATTGATTTGTTTTAATTAATTAGGAGATTAGAATAAATGAATTTGATGGGGAAGAATTAATTAGTCAAAGGGGATTATTGAAATGAACCTATTAAATAAATCCTTAGATTTATTAATAAGTAGATAAAAAGGGAGGAATTTAATCAAATTCTTGATGAATTCAATTAAATTGGGGATGCGGATTAATTAAATAATTGCTTATTCAATTAATTATCTCGAGATCATTTTTAGGTGTATACATTTTGCCCCTCTTTGAATCGAGGTGTGATGACATGTTGATTCAAAGAATAATCTCATTTTGATGATGATATTGGTTCGATAGGATGTCCCAACTCTTGATTGCTAAATTGCGGCATGATGATGCCCCCTCAGGAGATCAATTGAGATAATTAATCTTTGGAGTTTTGCAACTTTTTGTGAAATTGATATCTCAATTAGAAATGATTTGATTTCTGCAACTGTGGTTTGATGAAAATGCTAGTTCTACAATCATGGTGATGTGGTTCTTGATTATCGATAAAGCTTGATTGGTTAGATTGATAAGATCAAGATTCAAGTTGGTTTCAGGAATGATACCTCTTGTATAAGACAAAGATGATCAAAGTGTCTGGTTTCAGAAATGATGTATCCTGTATAAGACAAAGATCAAAATGTCTAGTTTCAAGAAGGATACATCTTGTATAAGACATGATAGAATTGATTAGGTTTGATTGATAAAATTGATAAGGTTGATTAGATAAAGAACTGATAGTTTGTTGATATCAAGTTGCAGAAATATTTGGATATGTTGATGTTGATTTTGTTGAGAGGGATAGTGTAAGATTTTTGTTGGGTCCATAATATCTGGAGAGATATGAATCATTATTCTGATTACATATACACTTGTGATGATACCTTGATGATTCCTGTGATAAATTTAACCTTGGATAAAAGGAGCATGTGGGATCCCATGCAAGAATGAAATGCAAGCTAAAATGCAAAGCTATGACCGGACCAGTCACTGGATTATTGTGTTTTGTCATCATTGAGATTTTGAAATGTGGGAAGTGAGTGCAAACATCGATAGTATAATTAAAACATGATGACCTAAGCACTTCTTTCCTAGATTTTGATATGGCAAGTTAGCACAAGCATTGAGGTATAATTGAACCAAGATGACCTGAGTGTTGTTTGCATAAATAGGAAGTATTAACCATTTTAATACGCAAATCGGAAATGTCTTCAATGATACTCTGATGATCATGTCCCGAGACAAATTTGTATATATTAATGATTAATTTTTTAGATAGCAGACAAGAAAAATATCATGTTCCTTCCTTGTTCCTCTAGTCAAAGACATCCTAGAGTCACTCAGAAATCATTATAGCGAAAATCAATTTAGAAAAGTTGAACAAGCATGTTAAAATCATTACCCAAAAGATATTATCCACTGAAAAGTGTGTGATGTGCTGAGACTAACTTTGTGATAGTTTGATGGTTGATAGTTTGACCTCATGTTCACCATTGGATGTGTCTTAGTTTTTGCTTGATAAGAGTTGTCTAACTATTGTTCCACCTGTTTGATGAAGCTCAAAATGATCAAGAGTTTGCCCCCAGCTAGGTGTAGGATTTTGCCCCAAGCCTAGAAACAAAGTCGTTATGATATACTCAATGATCCAAACCATGGAAAGAAGCTACCTGGGATGCCTATGTATGTACAAAGGATTTATTATGGATATAAATAGTGCTAATGGAAAATAAATGAATGCAAGTGGAAAGATGCATGAACTAATAGATGGAAGAGCTAGCCGAAAGATAGCGCCTGTTTGCCAGGTTTTCACTGTCTGTTTTTATTGTACTTTTTCTCATATTTTATTTTTATTTTATTTTTCTATTTTTTCACTTTTTTATTTTTTATTTTTCTTCTTTTTCACTTTTTTTTTTTTCTACTTTTTCAGACATAAAACTTTTTCAGATGCAGGCTATTGATAGGTTCCTCAAGCTGATCTTCATCCTGTATTGATAGCTCATATGCTCCTAATCCAAGTATTGTTGTGACCACAAATGGACCTAACCAGTTTGGTTCAAACTTTCCTTTCTTTTCTCGATCTGCCTGGTTGCGTGGATTTTCCTTTAGTACCAGTTCACCAACTTGAAAGACTCATGGTTTAACCTTGTGATTATAACTCTGGCACATTCTTTGTTGATATACCTTTAAATTATCAAAGGCATCATGTCTTTGTTCATGGATCAATTTTAACTCTTGTAATCTAGATACCCGTTGTTCTTCATCTGGGATGAGACCTTTTAATGATAATCATAGAGAAGGTATCTCTACTTCTATTAGTAGTATTGCTTCTGATCCATAAATAAGAGAGAAAGGTGTGGCACCTATTGGTGTGCGGATACTGGTACGGTAGGCCCATAGAGAAGGGTTTAATTAAATATGCCAATCTTTAGCAACATCATTTACTGTCTTTTTCAGGATTTTCAGAATAGTTTTGTTGGATGCTTCTGCTTGCCCATTTCCCTATGGATAATAGGGTGTGGAGAATCTGTGTTGGATCTTGAATTTCTCACATAGTTCTTGTACATCTTGATTCTCGAATGGTCACCCATTATCAGTGATAATGGCCATTGGTATTCCATAGCAACAAATGATGTAGTTCAAGATAAATGTAGCAATTTGTTTTCCTATGATATTTATGAGAGGTACTTCCTCAATCCATTTTGTAAAATATTTTGTAGCTACAAGGATGAATTTGTGACTATTGGATGAAGAATGATTTATCTTTCCTACTAGATCAAGACCCCATTGACAAAAAGGCCAAGATCTTGCTAAAGCATGAAATTCTTGTGCTGGTGCATGAATCAAATTCCCATGGATCTAACATTGTTTGCATGTTCTAGCTATCTGAAAAGAATCTCATTCCATAGTCAGCCAATAATAGCCCAAGCGTATGAGTTTTTTCAAAAGGGTAAGACCACTTGAATGAGTTCCACAAATGTCATTATGGACTTCATGTAAGGCCTTCTTAGATTCTTCTTGTTTGAGACATCTCTAAAGAGTACTGTCT
The DNA here is from genome assembly GCF_030272615.1 of Cryptomeria japonica. Taxonomy (NCBI): domain Eukaryota; kingdom Viridiplantae; phylum Streptophyta; class Pinopsida; order Cupressales; family Cupressaceae; genus Cryptomeria; species Cryptomeria japonica. Next base: position 382,457,485 of record NC_081412.1, on the reverse strand, counting down.
AGACCTCGTTTAAACAGGGTATCCTCTACAAGAGTAAAATGGGAGCATTGGCAAATAAAGTTTCTCTTTTGGTTTTTTGATAAGTCGAGAGGTAAGGTGTTATCTTTCAAGTATGTGTAAGTTTTTCCATAGTGGGAGGAATCATGCCCAACAAGGTGATAGATAGCTTGGGAATCGGGACAATTATGAGCAGGGTAAAACAACTCTTCCACCAAGAATTCATAACGCCGTTGATTTTCCTATGTCTGAAGGAGAGAAGCAAGTGTAGCCATGGCATCTACTACTTTGTTATCATTTATTGGAATCTACTGAAAAGTTATTTCTACAAAGTATTTCTTTATATCATCAACCATCTTTTTATGAGGCATCCATTTTTTGTCCTTTGTTTGATAATCATCATTAATTTGATTGATGACAAGATGAGAGTCTCCAAAGACTTGTAGTTGTGTAATGTTCCATTCTATAGTCATTTTGATACATGTAACCAAAGCTTCATATTCTGTTGTATTGTTGGTGCATGGAAAGCTTAATTTGTATGCTTTTGGGATTGTATAACCTTATGGTGTGATGAATAGAATACCTGCTCCTAATCCATGTTGTGTATATGAACCATCAAAGTATAATTGTCATGTTTTTGTGGTGACTGTTAGGATATCAGCATCGAGAAACTCAATGTGTAAAGGATGATTATCTTGAAGTGGTGTCTCTGCTAGTTGGTCTGCAATGACTTGTCCTTTTATAGCTTTTCTGTCAAGATACTCAATATCAAACTCACTCAGGATCATGATCCATTTCTCTAGTCATCTTGTCAATGTTTCTTTGCTAAGCAAATACTTCAATGGATCAATTTTAGCTATTAACTTGATGGAGTGAGATAGTAGATAATGTCATAATTTTTTAGAAGCAAAAACTACTGCCAAGCATGCTTTTTCTACTGGTGAATAGTTGATCTTGTATCCTACCAGTGTCCTATTGATGTAGTAGATAGCTCATTCTTTTCCTTCATTATCTTGTTGTGCAAGCAAAACTCCTAATGATGTTGTTGATACATAAAGTAACAATGGTTTTCCTAGAATTGGTGACATTAGGATGGGTGGTTGTATGAGATATGCCTTGATCTTTTTGAATGCGTTCTCACATTGATGGTCCCACTTGAAATTAACATGTTTGTGCAATAGATGAGTAAATGGTTGACATTTATCTACTAGTTGAGCAACAAATCTTCTGATTGATTGTAGTCTTCCTTGTAGTGATCTTAGTTGAATGATATTCTTGGGAGATGTTATTTCCATGATTACTTTAACCTTAGCTAGATCTACTTCAATACCTCTAGCTGAAACAATGTATCCCAATAGCTTTCCTAAAGTTACACCAAAAGCACATTTCTTAGGGTTTAGCCGTAGCTTGTACTATTCTAACTAGTCAAAGATCTTTTCTAGTATCTCTATATGTTCTTCTCTGTTGTATGATTTAGCCAATATGTCATCCACATAGTCTTCCATGAATGTATGCATCATGTCATGAAATATAGTTGTCATAGCTCTTTGATATGTAGCACCGACATTATTTAGTCCAAAAGGCATGATGTTCCAACAGAAAGTACCCCATGGACATGTGAAAGTTGTCTTTTCTTGATCTTCAGGTGCTATTTTGATTTGATTGTATCCAAAGAAACCATCCATTAAAGAAAGCATGGAGTGTCCAGCTGTTAAATCTACAATGATGTTGATGTTAGGCAAAGGAAAGTCATCTTTTTGACATGCGTTATTCTGATGCTTTTATCTGGTTTGGAAACATGAACGATGTTGGATACCCATTTAGGATAAGATATAGGTCTGATGAATCCAACATCCAATAATTTCTTTAGTTCTACCTTGACTAGAAGAGCAATATGAGGATGCATCTTCCATAACTTCTATTTAACTGGTTTGGCTCTTGTACTAACATTTAAGTGATGCATAATAAGCTCTGGATCTAACCTTGGCCTGTCTGCATAGGACTAGGCAAAATTGATTTGTCATCATTTGAAGAATTCCACATATTGTTGCATTTCTTGCTCAGACAAAGAAGTTGCTAGATGTAGAATCTTTGGTTGCTCTGTTGTGACAATGTTAACTGCCTCTGTTGGTTTGATCAAAATGGATGACCTTTCTTGATAGTGCTTAGGTAAAGTGTCAAATCTCCCATCTTCCGACACCTCAAGGAGGTTTTCACCATTAGATGCATCCTTTCTTTTTACATTTTCCCGATCTAATGTTGCCAAGAAATGGTTTTCAGCATTAGACTGATATTGTTTTCTTTATTTTCCTTTTTGCAACTAGGAGATTTGGCACCCACTTGACTAGAAGATTAGTTGCTAAAATTCCTGGTGAGAGTTGTTGTAGGTTTGAATGCATTAAGATATACAGATATGGCGTGGTCATTTGGAAAGGTATCAATGGAAGTATGTCCTTTATTTTCCCAATCAATAAGTTCATGGTAGATTAGAGGTAGGGGGTCCTCAGTTTGGGATGTTTCGAGGGTATCAAGGGTCATGATAGATGTATCAAAGTTTTCAATATGTATGTTGATGTCTAGAATGGTACTCTCATCAGAATGACCTTGCATAAGAAACTCCTGATCATCCTTGGTTAAGTCCAAGTTAGCCGAATGTGATTCTAATTCAAGTGAACTAGTTTCTAACATTTGTCCTACATACGTGTGAACTACATCAACTTCTACATCTTCTTCAAAGCAATTTTCTTCAGCTGATTCTTCAGAGTCATAGGAATCCCATTCCCATTCATTATAATATGTATCACTTGCAGCCTGCAATCTATAGATTTGGTCATATAGCATTTCTTCTTCTTTTCTGGCTATGTTTTTTCTTCTTTCATATTCAACCTCTTTAGGACTGAGATTGAGTTTTTTCAATCTTTCTATGAGCTCTCTTTGATTAATATTATGTTCATGTTTGTTTTGATTGAGATTTAATGTTGCTTGAGAGGTGCTTTTAGTTTGTTTTTCTTGTTGATTTGAAGCTTGGTCCTTTTCCCATTTTGTGTTTGCTTGTGCTTGTTGCTTTGTTGATGTTTCTTCCCTTTCAATTGCTAGTTGTTCTTGTCTTTTTTCATATTCCTCTTATTGTTGACTAAAAGATGTGTCTTCTAGTAGATTGACTTATCCATACCCTAATCCCGTTTTGTCTATAGTCTATTGAGTATGAGGCTGAGTAGGTTCTGAGATACCTTCTTTTCTTTTTCCAATAGGACCTGTTCCAGTGTATCCCATTGTTTGAACAATGTTAAATCCTTTTCCATATTTTTCTGTAGGTATTCTAACATTGTTGACCCTTGTTGAACTTCTTCATCTTTGTATATCCACTATAGCACATCTTTGTCTTTCGTCTCCTCTGATAAGGTTCCAGCACTAATGAATGCTCCATCAAATATTGAAATATGTTTCACAATTGGTTCTTGTTTAGAGTTTGATGGTTTTCCGAAGGATTTAGGAGAAAGTGGTACTTGTGATATTAAATATTATTCGTTCCCTCACTCTCTTAGTTGTATTTGTTTTTCCATACTTGATAAAATAGAGGCAAATGATTATTCCTTAGATTGTGTGTTTGAAGATGTTGCCTCCCTATTATGAGGAACAATGACTTACTGAATTGGTTTAAAATTTCTACAATACTAAAATGGATTTGAATCTGCTGAGATCATGATTTCCTACCCATTGTAGGGAAATTTTAAGCATTGATGATATGTAGATGGAATAGCTTGTATGTCATGTATCCAGGGTCTTCCCAAGAGTATGTTATATGATAAGTTCAAGACTAGAACTTGGCAGGTTGTATCTTTCTACAAAGGTCCCACTTTGACGGGTAACATCACAATTCCTTTAAAGGAATGTTCTTCTTCATCATAGGCTTTAATGGTGATCTTTTTTGGGGGATCAACTGCATCTTTTGAATAACCTAGAGCACGGACAAGACTCAAAGAGTAGATGTTTAAGCCAACTCCTCCATCTATCAGGACACGTTTAACTCGCGTCTTATGAATGATGACTTTGATATGCAAGGGAGCATTATGCAGATGTTGCAGGGACATGTCATCTTCTTCAGTGAATGATAAGTAGTTAGAGGTTGTGAGTTGTTCCACCATGGTTTGGAATTGATTGATATCAAGATCTTTGGATACTATTGTATCGATTAATGCTCTTTCTAGAATCTCTTTGTGTGTAGGTGAAAGCTTTAAAAGTTCTAAGATGGATATTTGTGTGGGTGTTTTCTATAATTACTCCACTAGATTGTATTGTTTTGTAGTAGATGACGTGTTTGTTGTTGGACCCAGCAAAACAACTTTGGCTTTGCTTCTTGTGATAGCATGAGCATGTTCTTGATTTTGTTTTTCTTTAACTAAAATCACATTTACCACATTGTCATATGTATGAGCATAGTTTACCTTTGTTTTACCCTTACCATTATTTGTTGATGATGATTCCCCTTTCTCATAGTTTGGAAGTGGAGTCTTAAAAGCTATATGAGATTCATTTGTTGTATGTCCATCCACAGTTATTAATCCATTATCAATCAAATTTTGTATGACATGTTTCAACTTCTAACAATTATTTGTGTGATGTCCCTTGTTTCGATGGAAATATCAATAATGGTTATCATTCCACCAAGGTGGTTTTATTTGAGGTTCGTAGTTCGTTTCTTCTAGTAAAGTGATCGATTTTTTTACAAGAAGTGTCTTTAGTGATGACCCCAGGGGTTCACCAATGTTTGTAAATTGTCTTCGAAAGAAAGTTTTGATAGTTGCTTTTTGGTGATTGATGTTTTGCTAAGCTACTGCTGAGTGAGTAGATAAATTAAAAACTGGTTGTTTTGGTTTCACATTGTTGTTATCCACTATTCCATCATTGACAACATTTCGATTTCTATTCCAAAACTTTGTCTTATCATTGTGATTTTTGTTATTGTTGTTGTTAGGAGGATGGACTACTTCTTTGTATATTTTCAATTCACCTTTCTTTATCATGGCTTCCTCCATTCTGATGCCATTATCAATCATTTTTCTGAAACTTTGATTTCCTTGCATTTTTAGATGATAGCTCATTTGATCATTTAGGTAGTCGATGAATATGTCTATTTTTTCATACTCTAGCATTGTACAAGGATACTATGAAGCTAACCATCTCTATCTCAGTAAAAATGTCATGAAAGGTTCTCCACCCTTTTGTTTCGCATTACATAGGTCTAGAATTGTTACTTCATGTTGTATGTTGTAAGAGTATTGTGAAACAAACTTATCTACCAACTCTGAAAATGATTTGATTCCAGGTGGAAGTTTGGAGAACCATTCCATAGCTAGTCCAGTTAAGCTTTTTGGAAATAATCTCATTAAGTAGGTATCCTCATGTGCAAACTCCATACTCATTGTGCAAAATTCTCGTATATGATCTTGAGGGTCAGTGCTTCTGTCATATTTTTCGTATCTAGGAGTTTCAAAACCTATAGGAAATGGTATCATGTTTAGATTTCTGTCTAATGGATAAGGACAGATTTCTTGAAGTGAGTATCGTCTAACATTTCCTCTTTGCATATCTTGAATTTGTGCTTGCAGTGTTTGTAGTCATTGTGTGAGAGTTGTGATAGGATTATCAACATGATTTGTTCTTGCATAACCATGATTTTGCATTCTAGGAGGATCTGGATCTCTTCTTGTTTCATCTCTATCCCTTCTTGTATCCTCATTGAATTGAATGGTATTCAGAATTTCTACTTCATCTCTTTTGGGTGTGTGAGTTTCTTCATTGCTTCTGGTGTTATTAGGAATTGATGTGTCATTCATTTTGAGACCAAATATATCTTCATAATGTTCATTATTAGGGGGAGGATCACTTTTCTTTTGTGTCAATTTGTTCATATCAAAATCTTGGGGGAGTGTAGCACCAGATTTTGCTAACATTAGGAAATATTTTTCTGTTTCTCCCTCCAACAGTTTCTGCATAAGTTTATCGAATTGAGGATCTTTTTTGATGTCTCTAATATTTTGTTCTATTATTTCTCCTTCAACTTGTATTTCCTCTTCATGTTCCATGGTTATATGCTCTTCAGTTGTTTCCAATGTTTCGATTTCCATTTTTGTGATTCTTTGTCTCTAAGCTCTAGTTAGAATAGGCATACACGTGTGTTAGATATTGTGCTAGAATTCAATTGTCCAAAAGTTGTTTTTGATAAGTGATTAATTGTCAAGGTAAATGTGATAGCGCGACATGACACGAAAAGATGATTCAAGTGTTTAAAAGTTTGCAAGTTTTTTGATCTTTAGTTTTGGAGTGAAATGATGATGATTTGATAAAAACCAAGTCCAGTAGGAACGATGTATCCTACAATGTGGGACAAGATTATCCTAACCAAACATTTCAGCTTTGTGATAAAGGATGATAGATCCTGGTGAGAAACTATGTTTGAGTGATCAGTTTATCAAAAAGGGTGATAATGCACTTTGAGATGTTTAGATCTTGAACTTGTTGAGGGTGAGCACTTAAAAATCTTAAGGTGTTTATGTTCTGAAGTCTGATTTGACGGATGATAACTTGACCAGGCAAACAAAAGATACAATCCAAGCACAAAGTGATAGATAACTGGGTGTTTATGATTACTACAAATTGATCAAGTAGAAATGACAGATCTGAAAAAGGCATACATGACACAGCTCTAGACTAGCAGAAATAGAGACTCGTATGATAGACCATACAGCCCCAAACGACAAAAGATACAAGCCCATACGAAAAACTAGGATTTTCATGTGAAAAAGAACAAGCTCGTACGACATACTATACAGCCCCAAATGATAAAAGATATAAGGTGATACGACAAACTAGGATTTTCATGTGAAAAAGAAGAGGTTTGTATGACAATTCCTACTGATCCATATGACTAAAGATGAATCTCATACGACAAATGACTAGCCCATACGACAAAATCTCCTAAACCAGATGACAAGATAAATGAATCGTATGACTGAGAACATAATAGAGGTAAATGTGTTTGTTTGGTCAAATTTTGATCAATGAATTCTGATGTTTTGCTTATGTTTTCCAATTGTTAGATGTCTGATTTTTTAATTTAGGGAAGAATACACATAAAACACATGATATGATAAGTGACCTCAAGCATGCTAAACCCTAAGGAAGTTGGCTGAGGAGAGAAAACCTTTGCTTGCAAACTTAGGTACACACCCAATAGCTAATCAGAATACGGTCACTAAGTCTCATGCAATGGATTCTCAATGTCGTATTATCTGACTCCAAATGCTAATGGGGGCACGATATGGCAAGTGTCTTGGGAGAGTTACTATCTCTCTTGCACAAAGATTATCACCATTTTGGAGGTGAATCGGGTAGCTTCTAATTTAACCGGAACTAGTAAGGTATCCGTTCGACGTGTCGGGGTATAATACTCAATTAAGAGCTCTCCCAGCCTTGAAAACCAAGGTTTGATATACCCAAAGGTATGAAGGAGAGCTATTCCCAAGTAGTGTCGTTGAATTGATTCTCATCAAATCACATTTATTTTAGTGGGTTGGATTACTTGGCGTTAGCCGTTCCCACTTAGGTCGTTTCTCTCTCGACCTTAATGGCTAAGAGTTATTAGCTCCTTGGGAGGGCAGGCCCACTAAAGATATGCACTAATGAAAGTAAAAGATGAGTCTAGCTTTCTGATCACCTAAGAAAGGTGAGAGCATACTCACCTATCATTACAAACACAAAATACATGATTGTGTATTCCTTTGGCAAAAAACAAGTGTACCTAGAAAGATTTAAGAAATACAAATTTTTGTTGAATCCTTTTAGGAAACCTGCAAAATAGATCCATTAGTAATCATGATGTGTTTGGTTGAAATAATTCTTTGGCTAGCGTATCTTCGGCAATCATCTTGCAAAACTAGTTAGGCTACCAAAAAGCTCATAAACAAACCAGGGTTAGCATTAATAATGATCGGGTTAAAATCTGAAAAAACCCTATGTTAGGATTCCCAAAGATACTGAGAGGGGGAGGTGAATCAATATCTTGCCCGTTAATGAATTTTCTTGACTTATTAAATGAAAAGCATTCCAAAACAGTATATCGGTAAACCAAAATTAATGCAGTAAACAAGAGCAATAAACACAACATAAAAACAACACCATAACACAATATTTTTGGCAAGGAAACGCAGTGTGGGAAAAACCTCGGTGGGATTTGTGACCCACAATATTCGCTCATTGGCCAATAAGTGAATATTACTTACAAAAATGGGGGCCTGCACATGCAGGAAGGCCAAGTGCCTAGAGCTCACTGCTCAATTACAAAAGAAGTCACACTGACTTACAAAAATTGGATTATAGAGATCCAAGATGATGTACTGCTACAAAAGGGCATTTGTTATGCCAGATCCAATACCGGTTTAAGCTCTACAATAATCATAAACCTTACTTTACAATCTGCCTGAATATTCACATATAATATTTATCTCCATATTCCTATTACAAATGTTCTACAAGATCTCATACTTATATATGAGCCTTATTACAATATGCCTTGTCGGCTTTCAAAAAGATATTACAATTAAATACATTTTGTAATAAGTAAAATCTTGTCAGGCAGGGTGCTGGTAATCAACCTTTTCGGTGCTGGTGAACTGTATGTCGGTGTAGAGTCTACCGGTATCATATGATTGTAAGGTTGCCATCAATGACAATACCTTCAATCACCTACAATTTCTCATTCGAATGTGCATTTGCCAACAATCTCCCCCTTTGGCATTGATGGCAACACTCATGAGAAAAAGCCAAAAACTATATCCAAAAGGTATTGTCCATAAATGTCTTACCAAAACTGTCAAAATTGTGTTACCAAAAAATGGTTGCTTCAAAATTAAGTGCTCCCCCTGAGCAGATGATCTCTTTTGTCATTTCCTTTTTCTCATCTCTACTACTCCCCCTTTGGCATCAATGACAAAGGCTGTCATTCAATGTCAATTGAGTGGAGTTTCTGCCTGGTTCCCTATAACCGATGGGTTACAATCTAATAGATGTCCGCCAATGCAAAATTTAAATTGTTGTTGAACCTTCCACTATATTTTATTGTTGCTTCTATCCTTTGAATTGTACCGGTGAGTATGTGCATTTTCTCCTCCAGTGTCTTAAGTCTTGGAACAAGAGCCTCAAAAATCTCTTTTCTCAAAGAGATGAGGATATCCAATTTAGGACCTAGTTTGCACTTTAGTTCCTTTGCTTTAGACATTATTCTTTCCTTATCTTTTTCTAGTTTTTCAATTTTCTCCTCAAAAACTACAATTTCCTTTTCAACTACCAGTAATGAATCTGATGATCCTATTAAATTGTCACCTATATTATTGATTTCTTTCTATGCTTTGCTAATCTTATTATCTATATCTTCTGTCAAAAAGTTAGTTTTACATGCATCTTTGTATAGTTTCTTGAAATCCAAAATTGTTCTTCCAAGTACCGGTAATAAGGTGTCCATGTGTTCCTGTAGCGTCCTAAAATTGCGACACTTGCAATTTCAACCGCATTTGGGTCTTCACGATGGCGATGCAACATGGAACCTGAATGGAGACCCTGAAACTTGTTTATGACATCAAAAACTGCATTTTTCAGCACCCTGGCCTGATCCTCCTTGCACCTTGCTGTCCCTGGAGGTGGGACCATGGTGCCCAGCACCCTAGTCCTTTAGGACTAGGGCACCCAGTGCCTTGGTCCCCCAGGACCATGGCGCCCAGCGCCCTGGTCCCTGGCCCTATTTTTGGGCCCGGTCTCTTTTGGGTCTCGGGTCTTTAAGTTTGCAAATTGGAAAATAATGTTTCCTGGTCGGCCTAAGGTCAGAAAAATCAGTCTATCAACCCTAATTGGCAAGTATATAAACTACATTTCCTCTCTCATTTTGGTAAGATGGAAAAAAGGCGGAAGTGATACTCAAACATTCAAGCATTCAAGCATTCAAGCATTCCTTCAAGCAATTGATCATTCTAAGTCTCCATTCAAGGCTAAGTGTTGCATTCAAGACAAGGATTCAACTATTGAAGAGGAGATCACTTACAACATACAACATACAACAACATTTACACCTTCGCATGTAAGAATACAAACATTCTTACAACAAGGTATTGGTACTTTATTACATTACAATCATTTACATTTACAGCATTTCTCATTTCTTGGTTAATTCAAAAACTGGGGTTTGACCTAAGGGCAAACCCCTAATCCCTAACCCCCCAATCATCCTCGCTTTTCTGTGTGTAGGTTGCAGGTACGCGGCTGTAATTGAAGATCTAGAATCCTTGCGCAGAGACGAACAGATCCCCCTTCGTTTCGCAGATTTTTCGAAGGACCGTGTGCACGCCAGGGCGCCATCGTCCCGTCAACTTTCGCTCAAATTTGTAGGACAGCTCCATCTCGACATTTTACTGCTAATTCCAGGTCCACAGCTTCATCCTATATTCCTATCTCTGTTTATAAGTGAATCTTTCTCACTTTTCATGCATTCCTAGCTTAATCCTTCTATCTACATTCTTTACAAAAGAGGGTAGCCTTGCTGTCATAACCCTTGAAACTCATTTAGAATCCAATCTTGCATGGTGTGGGTTTGGATCTTGTGGGTTTCAACCCCTCTTTTGAATGTAAAGCCTCCCCTAAGTGAAAACCGTCAACCCTAGTGATCCCCTTTCTCTCTCCTTGGAGTGGTGGGGGGAACACTTAGGGTTCGCTCGTGATTTTCCGCTTTACATTTTGGTGAACCCAACGTGAACATCCTTTCTGATTATTCATGGTTAGATCTGAAAATTGGATGCCTTGATTACATTTCCATGTTTGATCTTTTGCAAATTTTAGAGGTGAATTGCATAAAAACCCTAAAATTTTCTTTTTAGTAATTAAGCTTGTGAAATGTTTAATTGTTAATGCTTGTTTCAGATCTACTCTTCTATTGCAAATTATCAATTCATATTTGTGCTTTAATTTTGAAAATTAAGTGGTTAAGTGTCAAAACCCTAATTTTTAAAACCCTCTTGATTCAACCTTTGACTAATAATTTCATTGATCAAAACATCTCCAAGTCAGTTGTAACTTTGGATTCTGCAACAAAATCATAATATCTTTCATCCCTGAAAATTTGGAAAAAAGTTGTGAGGACCGTGTGCACTCCGAGCGCCATCGTCCCCGACATTTTTTTTGAAATTTCAGGAGTTAGATCTTACTGTATTTTTCTGCTAAAATCCATAATTTTGGCTGATTTTATCAATTCTAACACTTTCAAAATTAAAGTCAAAGTTGGTCTAGTGATTGCTTGGATTAAGGCTCCTAATCATTCAAAAATTGTTGAAATTGAAATTTGGTGTCAAAATTGTGTTCTTACTATCCTAAATCTGAAAAGTGTGTTGGCATTCATTCAAAATTTCAGTGCTTTATTCAAATTCTTGTAATTTGTGACATTTGAAATTAAGTGTTTAATTGCAACAACTTTGATTTCCGCTCTCAAAATCAAATTTTGCGGAAATTGAGTCAATTTTTAAATTTCAAAACTTGCATTGCTTTTGGTATTCCCTCTAAAATCATAAAATTCAAAGTTTCAGTTTCCCTCCCTTTTTCAAAATTCAAATTTTGCATTTTTCAACAATCTTGGTAGGGTTCAATTTCAAGATTGCAACTTTAATTTGGCCTATCTACAGATCATAAAATTACTCAATTTTTTCAGGATAGCTTTAAAATCATCATAACTTTCATCCTTGAAAATTTCAAAAAAAGTTGCGAGGACCGTGTGCACTCCGTTCGCCATGGTCCCTGACATTTTTTCCGAAATTTCGGGAGATTGTCGTGATTGCATTTAACAACCTAAATCTAGGAGATTGGCTGATTTTACTGAAATTTGCTACCTCTAAATTCAAAATCTTCTCTCCCTCTCTAGTGCATGAGTTTTACAACAATAAGCCCTACTTACACTATTCCCGTTAGACGAAGCCTTAGAATTAAGTCTTTCCAAGGTTTAATTACCGAGGAGATGGAACCTAATTTGAATGGCCTCTTTAACAAGGACACGGGTAATTCCTCTAATCCTCCTAATGATGAAGAAGCTCTCCATGAGGTTTCGGTAGAACAACTTTCGAAATTGGATAACCAATTTGATGATTTTCAGCAATGGATGTCTCAAGAGTATCCCGATAGTCAAGCTCTCTCATTAATTGAGGGTCTAAAACGTATGGTTCAAAGTGATAAGAATGGAATTGATATTTTGCATGGTATTGCACACATTGTGGATTCGAATGTGATGCCTATGAAGAGTTGTGCTGAAACTTTAGGTTATACACAACCTCCCCCTCAAGTCAATCATTCTATTCCTTTAACAACTTCTATTGCTAGCATACCTACCTTTACATCAAACATAATGACTACTTCAATACAAGACATTCCCCCTATGATCACCAGTCATGGGGGAAATCCTTCCTCTTCAATTAACCCTCTTCCTTCATTCAATCCAACTTCTTCATTCATTCCTTCAATGAGTGTTCCTATTACATCTCCACAAATGAACATGGCGCAAGGGGGCAATTCATTTAATCATTCCATTCCTCCTTGTAGTGTTCCTCCTTTCCAATCATCTCCTATGACTAACTATCATAGTGTCCCGCCACCTTACTCTCAATCAATACCTTCTTTCAATAACATAATACCTCCATCACAATCTAACACGTCTAATATGAATTCTTCGACTGAAGCGACCATTAACAATCTTGCACAAACTGTCTCTTCTTTACAGCAACAAATCGCCTTTATGAATCAATCTAAGTTTAGTGTGCCCACATTTGATGTTGCGAGCCCACTTTCTCTTGACATTGTTCGAGCTATCCCTCCTAAACATGTTCAAATCCCACAGTTGGAGCTTTATAATGGTAAAGGTGATCCTCTAACACATGTTAAGACTTTTCAAACAATATGTACTGATTTTGCTTATGACCAAAGGTTGCTTGCAAAACTATTTACTAGGACATTAAGAGATAAAGCCCTACAATGGTATTGCTCATTGCCTTCTTATTCTATTACTTCTTTCAAACAACTTGCAAATGCTTTCATTCAACAATTTCAAAACAATATAAGTCCTAAAGTTACTTTGATTGATTTAATGCATTGTAAACAAGGTGTTAAAGAAAAAGTGACTGATTTCATTGGTAGATATAAGCATTTGTATGCTCAAATTTCTTTTCCAGTGCCTGACAATGATATTCAAAGAATCTTTATTTCTAATTTACAAAAAGATATTCGAGACAAACTTCTGTTTTCTGAGTTTACTTCTTTCCAACAGTTGTGTGCAACTCTTCACAATTATCAACTGACTGTGAGTCAAATGGAGCAAGCAAATCCTATGGCTCCGAGTGATAAGGGTGATAGTAGTCAACAACCATTTGGGAAGTTTAAACCGAACAGAGAGACCATTAAATTCAATGAAAACATCATCAACAACAATGTGAATGCAGCATCAGGTGTGCCTCCTATTTCTAAGTTTTTCAAGAAAGAAAGAAAGTTTACTCCTTTGAATGAATCATTGCATAGTATTATGAATAAGTTATTGGAACAAAATGTGCTTACTCTCCCTCCTATAAAGCAAATAGATCCTACAAAGATTAATTCACCCTATTTTGATAACAAATCTTTTTGTCAATTTCATCGTCAACCTGGGCATGATACTGAAAAATGTTTTGCTTTAAAAGGTAAAATTCAAGATTTGATTGATAATAATACTATCTCTGTTTTTGGAGTGAATGATAAAGGCAACACATCTGTAGCTCCTCCTAACCAAAATCTTAAGATTTTTACTGATCCGTTACCTTCTCATACCTCTAATGCGATTGAGGCTAATGATTCCTCTTTCTCATCTGATGGTCTTGTGTCTATGACTCCGAATGTGATTAACTTTGTAGAGCAGCAAGAAAACCCTAAAGAACCTTCCATCACATTTGATTCTAGTGAAACTATTAGGGCACCTGATGGTCCTTTATACATAGTTGCAAAAGTCAAGAATACACCTTGTCGTGGAGTGCTTATTGATCCTTCGTGCATGGTTAATGTTATTACTAAAGAATTTCTTTTTACTTTGCAATTGAATCAAGTGATCTATGACAAAACAAATGTGGTTCTGAAATTATTTGATGCATTTTCTTCTCCTGCAATTGGTTCTATTACATTACCTATTGAGGTCCATAACAAATCCCTTGATGTGAACTTTGCTATTATTCCTTCATCCGAACAATTTCGTGTGAAGCTTGGCTATCCTTGGCTATCTTCCATGAAAGCTATTGCTTCTCCTATTCACAAGTGTTTTAAATTTCCCCATAATGGTGAAGTTGTTATTGTCAATCATAGTCTCTTTAAACCAGCTGAAAGAACTCCTAGCGTTCCTATTGATTATTTTTGGCCTAAACAATTCCAATCTCTTCCTTCGCGAAGTGATCATCTTTTCAAATCTTATCAAAAGTGGAAAACAGATATGATCCTATCTCTAAGTGAACCTAGAACACCCAAACTTGATATTCCTATCGTTCTTGAGAAGGAAGTTCTTCCTTTGAAAGATAAAACTAATGTCTTTCCTCAAGAAGATTCCCAACCTATTCCTATGGATGTGACTATGTCTATGTTTAATAAACTTTCTAAAAGTAGACCTATACCTCCTCGTCATGATGGACTTGGTCTTCTTCCTAAACCAAATATTCCTCCTTTATATGGAGCAGTTCCTCCTCCTTCCTTTTATAGAGAGAAGAGACCTTCCTCTTCTCCTATTATCCAACCTAAGAGACCACAACCTAAACACCCAAGTGATAAGGATGAGAACATTCCTCCTCCTCAATCTCCTCAACCTCCTACTAAGACTAGACGAAACCATTCTGCGCGTGAACGCCGATGAAAGCGTCATCTTAGAGCTCAAGCAGCTGCTTCTCAAAATTTGCAATCTCCAAAAACACCTTCAACAAGCATTATTCCATCTTCTCCAAAATCTCCTAAACATAAGATGCATGATGGTTTTGATCCGGTGCGAGTTAAAGATCCTATTTTTATAAATCTTGATGATGATATAGATGAAAATGTTATTCATGATGAAAATGTTACTTCTCTTGCTTCTGATAGTGAATATGAATATGTTGATGTTGATAACCATCTATCTAACAAATTTTCTAAAGCACTTATCGTAGCTCCTAGACAAGAACAACGTGGCTTGGAACATGAACATAGCCCTTGTTTGGATCTTGTGATAGCTCCATCTGCTGTGTTGAATGTTCCTCCTCTAGCATGTTTCCTGCCTTCCCGAAACATTGATCAGCAAGATCGGGGGGTAGATGACGTGCTAGACTAGTTTCATTAGCATAGCAGACTCTCTCCTCCTCTCTTTTGTTACTTCTTCTATGTGTTATTCTCATTCTTCTATTTGTTGTCCTTAGTGTTGTCTACTTGAGGATGATGCAAAGCATTGAGATCTCTTTTGGTCTCTCTCATGTTGACTCAAAAGACACATGTGTTCCCTTCTTCTAGGTGACCTTCCTTGATTAGGGAATGAAGAACAATTATGCATACATACATACATATGATATACATGAATTATCATACAACATACTGACCCCGAGGAAAGCGAAGTCACCTTGTGCTTTGTGTTTTGTGTCTATTATCCTTGGGTTTATCTCACACTTGGGGGCTAAATCTTTGTGATAACGTGCTCCTTTCCCTGCTCATTTCTTATGTGTATCACTACCTTAAATCAATCACCCCCGTTGAGGCGTGTGTGATCGCTTTAACGTAGGGGGACATACACCCCATCTATCCCTTCAGGATACTTGAAAATTTCTTGGCGAACTTAGCTTTGCCTTGAAAATTTTTGGTATTTCTCTTGCATGACTCAAAGTGAGGGAACCTTACTACTGACAGTCATGGTTCTCCCTCGTGATCTTCCCTTTTACTTTGTCAATCGAAGTCGTAAGATCCTTAGTCCATTGGGGGCTTGGTGTGTCTTGCCTCCTTGACGTGGTGAAAGTCTTTCAATGTTATTTCCTTGTACTTTATAGAAAGTATGAGCGTACATACTCCCGCTAAAGTGGGGGCTAAATGTAGCGTCCTAAAATTGTGACACTTGCAATTTCGACCACATTTGGGTCTTCACGATGGCGATGCAACACGGAACCTGAATGGAGACCCCGAAACTTGTTTATGACATCAAAAATTGCATTTTTCAGCACCTTGGCCTGATCCTCCTTGCACCTTGCTGTCCCTGGAGGTGGGACCATGGCACCCAGTGCCTTAGTCCTTTAGGACTAGGGTGCCCAGCACCCTGGTCCCCTAGGACCATGGCGCCCAGCGCCCTGGTCCCTGGCCCTATTTTTGGGCCCGGTCTCTTTTGGGTCTTGGGTCTTTAAGTTTGCAAATTGGAAAATAATGTTTCCTGGTCGGCCTAAGGTCAGAAAAATCAGTCTATCAACCCTAATTGGCAAGTATATAAACTACATTTCCTCTCCCATTTTGGTAAGATGGAAAAAAGGCGGAAGCAATACTCAAACATTCAAGCATTCCTTCAAGCAATTGATCATTCTAAGTCTCCATTCAAGGCTAAGTGTTGCATTCACGACAAGGATTCAACCATTGAAGAGGAGATCACTTACAACATACAACATACAATAACATTTACACCTTCGCATGTAAGAATACAAACATTCTTACAACAAGGTATTGGTACTTTATTACATTACAATCATTTACATTTACAGCATTTCTCATTTCTTGGTTAATTCCAAAACTGGGGTTTGACCTAAGGGCAAACCCCTAATCCCTAACCCCCCAATCGTCCTCACTTTTCTGTGTGTAGGTTGCAGGTACGCAGCTATAATTGAAGATCTGGAATCCTTGCGCAGAGACGAACAAATCCCCCTTCGTTTCTCGGATTTTTCGGAGGACCGTGTGCACACCGGGCACCATCGTCTCATCAACTTTCGCTCAAATTTGCAGGACAGCTCTGTCTCGACATTTTACTACTAATTCCAAGTCCACAGCTTCATCCTATATTCCTATCTCTATTTATAAGTGAATCTTTCTCACTTTTCATGCATTCCTAGCTTAATCCTTCTATCTACATTCTTTACAAAAGAGGGTAGCCTTGTTGTCATAACCCTTGAAACTCATTTAGAATCCAATCTTGCATGGTGTGGGATTGGATCTTGTGGGTTTCAACCCCTCTTTTGAATGTAAAGTCTCCTCTAAGTGAAAACCGTCAACCCTAGTGACCTCCTTTCCCTCTCCTTGGAGTGGTGGGAGGAACACTTAGGGTTCGCTTGTGATTTTTCGCTTTACAGTTCCTTATTCTTCTTGACTATTTCCTCAAAGAATTTTTCCTTTTCTTTACACATTCTTTCTCTGAAGGTGTCTTCATTTATTTCATCAAGTGTTATTAGGTTGCCGGTTATATACATAAACAATGTGTCTAATTGGCTCAAAGAATCTTTATTTTCTATGTTACACTTTGGAGCTATCATCTTCAAAATTGGTAAAGTGTCATCTATAGCCTTATAAGCCTGTGCATTGCACTCTATTATTTTCTTTATAGAATCTAATAACACCTATGTTACATTAGTTGGCCTAAATTCAGTCATGGATGTTCTTGATGATTGTCCAACTATCTTTACAATCTGTAATCCACCGGAAGTAGTGATAGCTTTGATTTCCTCTTTCTTTGGAGGATCAGTTTGAGTTTGCATTTCTACTACCAAAGGCTTGGGCTTGTTAGATGTGGCTAGTGCCACTGTCTGTGAAGGAGCCTGTTGCTCTACCTATTGCTCTGTCAGTTTCTCTGTGCTCTCTCCTGATGGTTTTATAGTGGTATCCACTACCAGTTTTTCTGATTGTAACACTGGTTTTTCTTTATTTGCCTCTATACTATCCACTGTCAGTGACTCAGTAGGTTTTCTAGTTGTAGTAGTTATTGGTGGCTCAGTAGATGCATCAGTATGCACACCTGTGGTATCTGCCTTTCCTGTGTCTAGGGGATTATTTGATTTTTCAGTTTGTTGTTCTGCCCCAATTTTAATGTTTTCAACTTGTTAGTAAATAGATTTGTCCTTCAAAAATGAATATGCAAATTAACTCCTAATGCCCAGAATGAAGGACAAAAAGCACTAACAATTGGATCGATTATCATGAGATTGATAATCTTCCTCTAAATTTTATAGGGTACAGCTCCCCGGTCAGATGTTTAATAAATTAATTGGTTTTAAACCACACATTTGCTTTTAACCAAAAAACAAATAAAGGCACTAACACCTACTCATATCCATGAAATAAATGTTAAGAGGACTGAATACTAAATAAAGTGAATGCAGGAAAAATAAAACACAGTTCATATTCCCAACACCCATAGAAAATAATTAAAGAGGTAGGAGCACATATCCTTCCCAAGAGGTAACTCAATCTGAAAACAAAATTCCAAAATTAATCACATCTATAGCTTGTCATGACAATAATGGTACTGAAAAATAATATTAATGAGACAAAGCTCAATAAAATCTGAAGAGAAGAATAAAGAATTCAAAGACTCCTGAATGCCTACTCCATTCCTTCAATATCAAAATGAGTTCAAAGACTCAACTTCTGTACATTACCATTGTAGGAAAAGAAAACATGCCCCTTGCTACAATTAAAAACTCAGAAATAACCTCTTCCCTATCAGTAGCACACAGACTTCTCCCTCCCCAAGAATTAGAACCCCTTTCATTTGAAAATCTTCCAATAAATAATGTTTTGTACCCCCCTGCTTTCGGTTAGCGTAACCTTTCAGTTTTGAAGATAACTAATTCTTTAAAATATTTTTAATTCTTCATTCATTCCCATTTTTTTTTCATTTTTTGCATTTCCTATCTTTATAAAATTTGATTTAAAAGTTTACAATGATGTAGATTAGCAAATAAATGACATGTGTAACAATATCTAGACATGTGGCACTTTGTCATAACACTCTGTATTAACCCAAAATGAAAAACTCTTTATGTTGGGCGAACTAAAAAAAAATTATGATAGTCAAAGTATGTCTCGGTGCGGGGGCCATAACTTTTGTTTTCACCGTTGGATCTTTCTCAATTTTGGATATGTTGACCGAAACCTAGTTTTTTGTATTCTAACTAGAGAGATTTCAAAAAAAATGTCTAAGTAGAAAAATATTTGCTACTGTCTGAGGGTCTATATGCCTGTCATAAAATCAGACTTGCCAAAATAATGTTCTCAATGACTTTCACATCTTTTTCTCTCAAACACTCTGCACCATAACTTTCTTTAACAATGGCCTCATATTCAATCCTCTGGATATGAACATCGAATGGATATTGTTGAATCCATTCATATGGGTTGACATACAGGGAAGCAAATATTTCCATGCTGATTTGAAAAAATCAACAATCTTATCCTTCATGAGCTCGTTATCAAAATCCTAACACAATGATCTATTCTTATACCTTTCATTTGGCTATTGAGACACATTTTGGGGATTATCAACAATCATATCAAATCCAGATCTACCAAACATTTTCTTACTCAGACACTAACTTTGATGCTATTATCACTAATACATTTGGGGTCAAATTCCTATAGAGATTTCCGACGGACAAGGAGCATTGTGTGAAAATTTGATTTTTTTTTTAAAAAATGCCCGTGTTCGTTTGAATTCTGATGACCTATGCCCATGTTCGTCAGAATTCTGAAGACCTCGGGCATTTTATTATAAAAAAAAAACACAACGCATTTTCATTTTGAAAGCACAAGCGGTGACCGTCTTGCCTCCCTGCCCCCCCCCCCCGCCGGAGCAATCTCTACACAAGCAAGGTAAGGTTTTTTTTGCAATCAAAGGAACTCTTTGTTTTTCAATGAAGGGAAACTAATTTTTTTTCGCAATCAAGGGCAACTAGTTTTTTTTTGTGAATTAATCCATTTTGTGCATATCCTGCAATCTTAAAATTCCATGAAATGACATCTCTTTGATGTATTCTATCATACAGTTCACATGCCATGTGTATGCTACCCCATTTTGTGATTTTTGTTATTGGAGCATTTTCAAATAATTTCTGACAAAAAACCCCCTTCGATTATGCTTTGATGGATGTCCATACCTTGTTCCAAAGATCCTATTTTGGCACACGCAGGGAGGATGCTGGCAAACGTTGCATTGAGATAAACATGATTGTATTTCCCTTTGTATTGATCTAGGGCTACTCATTAATGTATCTATGGATTTCCCTTATTCACTATGTTGTGACAGTCATTTGCAAATTTGGGACTATCATCTTTCATAATTTGATGTCTTTAAGATGTGGGTACATTGCTTGACAAGAAAAGCTCAAGCATTTGTGAAGTTCAAAGAGTTTAAACCCCTTGTTGAATGGTCATCCAATTGTTCTCTAAATGCAAAATGCTCAAGTAAATGAGAAATTCACTCAAAATGGTTTATCCACAACTAAAAGAAAACAACTAACCACTACATATATGCATCAACAAAATAGTGTTGTATAGAGACCTAATCATGCCTTCATGGATATGTAGATCAAGTTCCTACATTTTGGACAAAAGCAATTCACACAATAATATATTTGTTGAACACACCCACCACAAAGATTTGGTTATGCAATAATATATTTGTGGTTAACTTTATCATGGAGGATTTGGTTATGCTTGTTACAATCAAGGTTTGACCAAACTGATTCTTAAATATACAAATGAAGAGTGTGGTTGGTTGGTGACTAATTACTCTTTTTAACACCATTTACAAGATCATATCTAAATCAAGTGTCTCAAGAATTAAGCTACTACTAAGAAGATAGTTTGCCTAAAGCAAATGGGTTTCTTGGGTGGCTATTTATTGTAGATAACTTAGTTCCTTCATGAGAATCAATCAATTTGGAACATGTATAACTCACATTTGTGACATGTCACTAATGCAATTCCTTAGTACTTGTTTGAGTACTATCTCCTCTATTGTTTTCTATCCACTTTTGTGTCCTTCTTAGAACAAATAATAGATTAATGAGAAGGTGGAAAAGGTGGATTCACCTAAGAGGGAGTGGATTTTCCCAATAATATGTTAGATTCTCCCAAGGATGGATGGACTATACACTTGAAAGGTAGATGATTTAGGATGATGACAAGGTGAATTTTCCTTAGAATGATAGGGTTGATTTTCCTAAAAACAAGTAGATTCATGTAAACTAGAGGATACAAATTTGGACAAAATAATGGAAGGAGACTAAAACTAGATAGATTCACCTAAATGGGAGTGTAGTCATCTAAGGATAGGAAAAATTCACCATTTGTGTAAGAAAGATGGATAAGATAAATGATTTATGTGAAATAGATTCACCTAAGAGAAAGTAGATTCACATAAGGATAGGTGGATTTTCCTAAAGATGAAGGGATAAGACTTAACAAAAAGAGGACTTAGGATGATGACAAGGAGGATTCGTTTAAGGATATGGCATATTCACATAAGGGATAGTGTATTCTCCCAAGAATATGGAAAAATTATTGACTGGTGGAATGACATACTAGATCAAGGAATGATACAAGGGTAGATTCACCTAAATATAGGGTAAATTCAGCTAAAAGGGTACCCATGAGATTGTGGTATTGAGTACCTATCTATGGATGGTGTATTTGGATACAAGTATGATGAAACCATGCTTGTGTATGATGAAACAAAGTCCAGATCTCTATTATAGGTCCAACATAATCTCTATTATTTGAGACACCATTTTATTAGCATATCCAATTAGGGTAATTTATGGGTTTAATTATGGATCATGTTGTCTATTTCCATGCACTATTGAACTTATTTTGATGTATTGTGATTATTTTAATTTTGAAGTTATAAATAAATTATGTTTGTACCTTAGAAAGGGTAACTCCAATTGATGTTTGGGTAGTTTATTTGAAAACTTATGGTGATTATTGCCCTATGTTATGTAATGGAGTTATTTTTACACTAAGTAATTAACTAGAAAAATGAATTTGTATTGTTGTACAAGTATGATGAAACCATGCTTGTGTGTTTACATGTTTGTGCATCCTATTGAGAACCAACCTCACTATTGAGGAACTCAATAAATTTGGTGTTAAGTAGAAGAATGGAAAACTAAAGAAGCTATGGTGACATATTGTGGCATTAGTAGGGATTATCTCTATTGACCACACCTTTCAAAGCTAGTATCCCCTGGTTCTCCTCATATAATGGACCATTGGATGGCTCATAGTGGTATCCTATCCTACATTTATCTTGATGGCATTTCCGATAGTTGGTATGTGGTTCTTGGTATAGGTTTCCTCTTACCCTATTAGCTTATTTATATCTTTGTTCCAACATGTGGAGATTGTTTTTTCTCATGCTATGATGATTTTCATGTTTGCATGTGTTTTGACATTATGCAAATAGATATGATGTCAGACCATACTTATGTTTTGATATAGTGTAGGTGATGGTTACATGTTGTTGATGGTAGCGATTTGGGTTCAAAGACATAATTCCACACACACACACAAAAATTTGAAGATGCATTTTATATTATTCCTTCTTAGTGGCGATTAGTGTTGGAAGATTTGCACACATGTAGAGAGGAACTCATGTTAGATACAATAGGTTGTGTTTGATAACATATGAATGTGCCTCATGATGTATACACATAGCTTTGGTGTGTGACATGCATGCACATTTTTCCATAAGAAACATTGCTATGTGGCATGTGCCCTATGCATGTCTTCTTTGTGAGGCACGTTGCTATGTGCAATGTGTCCCTAGGTGTGTCTTCTCTATGTATTGCCATGATATGTTAGGATTTGTAGTGTGTAGGCCACAAATGCATGCATGAGGGACTATTATTATAGTCATGTTTTTTGGGCATGTAGCCTAGGCATGTCTTCTCCATTAGGTACATGGCCATGCCATGTGGGAGTTTTTGTGTTCATGCCACAAATGCACACATGAGGGGCTATTATTGGAGTCATGATGAATCTTCACTCTATTTAGCCACAATTTCTAGTCGTATAGTTATGTAATGTACACTTTTAAGGATTGTGAAGTTTCCTTCAATTATTGATGATCTCTCATCTTTGTTGCATGGGCCAACAATTTTATTTTATCTTGTTTGAATTAGTTTAATCACTATTGTGAGTTTTCTCTATTGTGTAGTTATTGTGGCTATGTTTGATTTGCTATTGGAATTGAACACATTTATTTGACTTATTATTGGTACTATTTTTTCTTTCTTTCAATATTTATGATCTTTGGTAGTTTAGTGAAACTCTTGCTATTTTTAAATGTTGCCTTGTTTGTTGTGATGTAATTCATCACCAAGATCGACGTAGATAACCTTGGATGAGTGTATATAAGGAATCAAACATTGGGAAAATTTGAGGATAGGGGTAAGTGTTTGTTGTATGGGTAGCTACGATCCACTTGTACATTCTTAGTGATTATTGATGGCTATGTCTTGGAGGCTAATCCCATTAAACAAACAAGGGGGAAGTCATACATAATCGTATGGATCCTCCCTAGTTGTGTGTGGATTCAAGACCATCATTTCATATGGTTCTTGGTTACTTTGTGAGATCATGGCATCCTCTTAGACCAATATGTGAGCCTTGTATTGTTATCCCTACAATGTGGATGAATAAGTGTATGTTAAAATAAATGCTTTGCATGCCATATAGTTGCATATGAGTTGTTCACATCATCAGATCATGATTTAGAATATGTGAATTCTTTTATCCATGTGAAGTCGAATGATTGATTATGAAAATGTGTTATACATTGAAGCATAATCTGTAAGATGCTCTCTTCAAGAAAAAATATTTATGCTTTCATAGTGAAATGTTGACGAAATGGGGTCCTAGTCTAGGAAAGTAAACTACAAACTTATACATTCACCATTTCAAAACATTTTATTGGGGAATAGTCAATTTGGTTCAATTTAATTCCTCTAGGAGAGACCAGCAATATGATTAATTATTCCATTTTGATGTGATTGGATATGATTAGATATAATTTCATTGAAGATGCAAGAACTAAGTAAAATTATGCAAAATTGACAAGATTAAGCATAAACAGGCAAATAATAAAGCAAAAAGCTAACATAGAGGTACACATTTGGAAATAAGACTCTAAAATGAACCTAATCAGTTACCTATAGGGAAAATGAGGTTAGAGATAATCTACCTATATGGAAAGTGGTTAAACTCTACCTCTAAGTGGCTCATCTTGAGCATTGTCGGTATATGGGCATTAATGGCATATTATATCTGGTTCTATCATTTTTGTGGGTGCAAAATTAACAAGGCAAAATAGTATTAGTGGGATCATGATCTCATCAAAATGGTTTTGGCTTTGCATTTATGATAGCACATTGATCACACCTTACAAAACGTTCCAATCTCATACATAGGCATCCCAAAGTAAGGTCAATAATGATGTAACTTAATGCTTAAATTGGAGTTCTAGGTAGTCATATACCGATCATTTCCAAGATTGATGCTTAAACAGGAGTTCTGGGTAGTCATATACCCATGGCATAGGGTAGGGGTGACCTGCAAACAATGCTAGTTCTAGATGCCTATTTTCTTGGTGTATAACTTGTCAAAATTGGATCGATTGGCTACAGGTCTGCCATAAAGTTTCCAACTTATCACCAGTGAAAATACAAGAACCAAGGCTTAGAATACTCAAAAATGTCTCTCAGAAAGTCTACAACAGGCAAACTTTTAGTAAGAATTTGTAGACACAATGCTCAGAAATTCACACAATCAGCTATATTAAATACATTCTCTATTAAGTTCAATGTTTTAAGATGAAAAAGAAGAGTTAAATGGTTTTGGTTCAATTTGCAATTTTTGTGAAGCTTTTGCACTGAATTTTCCATAGCCTGATTTTTTTGCCTGTGAAGAAAGACCATGTCAGATAATATCAGCGAAGAACAAAATAACGAGACAATTGCTAGATTATGGTCTAACTTGAAAAGAAAAGGTGATGGGAAATGTTATTGTCCCTACAAAATTTGTAAGGGCTTAAAGACTAGAAGACTTCTAATCAAAAAAGCTAAGAAACATTGTAGGCAACATGGTCACATTGAAGGGGGACATGATTATCATCCACTGATAAGTTGTTCATTATATCATTTTAACAATTTATATACATAAGAAATCACTTGATAATGAGATCATGATCATGGTTTATTTATGTTGATCATTTTTATATAGGTCGAGCACCCTAGGGCACATGATATGGACCAACACAAACTGAAGAACATGGTTTTTGAAGTGGAGGAACATGGAGGTGTGAACATCGAAGCTGAAGATAATGATCCCATGGAAGATGATGATCATGCACTAGAAAACACAATTGAAGATGATGGTACAAATACATTGATCCATGACACATTTAGTATTGGCATAGCTGATCATGATGATCAGGATGACCTTGATGTTCATGATTTACCTCTTCTTGAGAAGGCATATGAGCCCCTTTACAAAGGCTCCCAAACAACTCTTCTCTCTGTTGTGTTGTTGTTGGTGAACTTGAAGGTTATGAATGGTTTATCCAACATAACAATCTCACGTATGTTAAGGTGTGTCATACATGTCATTATAGTTAATAAATGGTGAATCATGTACCATTAATATTCTTTATATTAACACCTCAAACTTTTTTTTTTTGTTGTAGATTGATAGGTGAGTTTTTCTTACCACCATCAAATATTCTACCTCGCTCATATCGAGAATTATCTGCCATTATGAAAGATATTGGAATGGAGTATCAAACAATAGATGCTTGTCCCAATGATCATATCATATATCATAAACAGCATGAATTTGGAACATAATGCCCTGAATTTCATATCAGTAGATATTGAACAGATCAAATAACAAAAAAGGTGCCTCACAAGGTTCTTCATTATATTCCCATTATTCCATGTATGCAATGATTATTCAGGAGTACTATCTTGGCAAAATTTATGGATTACCATGCACGCAATAGAAGTTGAGATGACATTATTCGAATGCCTACAGATGGTTCAACATTTATGGACATAGAGGAAAAGTGGCCACACTTTAAAGAAGAACCTTGTAATCTCAAGCTTTCATTGGTAGTGGACAGTGTCAATCCATTTGGAGAGTTGAGATCTGTTTACTCGGTGTGGCCTATTTTTGTTATCAACAATAATATTCCTCCATGGATGTCAATAAAGAGGGAGCACATAATGTTGGCAATGATTGTTCCAGGTATTTTATCATTTAATAGTCATCTACATTTAATTATAAATATTACAGTAAAATGGTCATAATAATTATGTAATGTTTTTGTTCATTCCACTAGGCAAGTACCAAGTTAAAGATATGAATGTATATATTGAGCCTCTTATCGACGAGTTGCTAGAGTTATGGAATGGTGTGACCATGTATGACATCTCTAGACCAATAGGACAAAGACAATTTCAATTCCATGCAATGCTTGTATGGACAATACATGATGCCCTAGGGCTAACACATTTTTGTGGTACGTTATAGTGTTCAAGTTGTGCATGATAATTATAATTATAAAAATTAACAGATTTAATAGAATTATACATTATCTTGTAGGTCTTCAAACAAAGGGAAAATTTGCATGTCTAGTTTGTGGTCCAAAGATGAAATCCCATCATTCAATAAGTTTAGGAAAGCAGGTGTTTGATGAGTATAGGCACTTCCTTCACAAAAATCATAAGTACCAGAATATTGAAAAACATCTTTTCAATGGGAAAGAAGAGACTACATCAAAGCCATGAAGAATGACTCCTCAATTATGGAAGTTGGAATATAATATAATTAATCATCAAGGTAATGTCACTCCATCTAATGTTTTATGTTTGGAATTTGAATTTTTCTATCGTGTTTTGTTTACTGATGATGTAATTGATGATACTGAAGGTCATCAAGGCATGGATGACCACCTTCCAAAGGGACTAAAAAGTTATCCCAGATAATTCAGTAGGTTGCCTTACTACGAGTAGCTACAAATTGTGCATTTGTTTGATACAATGCATATTGGAAACAATATAACAGAGACATTACGGAAAATATTAGATGGAAGGCGTGACAAAGAAAAAATTGTCAAAATTTGTAGTGACATTGTGGAATCCAATCATGCAATAAAAAATGTCATTCAATCAAATAGAAATGGAGATCAGATTAATATAAGTGCCCTTCCTTGGTTATTAACGGAGCAGCAAAGCAATTCTATAAAAGAAGTCATATGAAAAATTCGATTTCCCATAGGATTTGCTGTGAACATAAACAATCTCATATCAAAGAAGAGTGAATTTGGGCTAGGGATGAAAACACATGATTGGCATACCTTCATTAAGGTAATTCGCGTTCTTGTGTATTTACTATATATTTGTATACTGTGCATGTAGTTTTCATTGTATTATGTTAGAAAACAATGAAAAGATCATTTTATAATTGTTGCAATACTTTCTACCTCTATCTCTCCTAGACCACTTCGACAATAATATCAAGCAAGTCATATATGATCTTAGAAAATACATGAGGTAAGTAGTGATGTTTGTTCAATTTGTTGTATAGATATTATATTTGCCATTTTTTTTACTTGTTATGCAATATATTGTATATTATTTTGTAAAGTCTCGTTTATATATTTTTGCATCTTCAATCTCTTTTAGGTGGTTGTCATCTAAAGAAATCCACAAGGAAGATATCAAATATTGGAAGAGGAAAATCCCTCATCTAATGTGTGAAATGCAAAAGTTTCTACCTTCAACTTTTTTCAATGCACAAGAACACTGCCTCATACACCAAGTTGAGGAGATCGAATTGTGTGGACCTGTACACACTAGGTCAATGTGGATGGTTGAGAGGCACTTGAAATTTTTGAAGGCTTTGGTTTGAAAAAGAGCACATCCTGAGGGTTCTATGGTGGAGGGATATATGGTATACCAAACTATGGTGTACATTACTGAATATCTTCCTAATTTTGCAGAAAAAATCCACGTAGATCACATTTGGGATCCCAACCCCATTAATAAATTCGAAGGGGAGCACTTGATGGGGAAAGGTAGATTGAAGAAATTGAGAGGTAATTATAAGATGTTATTGTAGTAAATTAATTCTTCATCTTCTAAATAAATCAGTTGTAAGTGGTCTATTAATTATTTGTACAGTTGGTCGGGAGTGGGATGCGCTACATTTGTATATTGCAAACAATCTTGATTGGATGACGCTGTGGATTGAATGATGTCAACATTTTGGTCACACATTAACATGGGATGGTGTCGCTTCATTGGTTAAAGAAGCTCATTGTAATGGAGATTCCAATGTTACACAAAGGGAAATTGATTTAGCATATGGTTTAAGAGATAAACAGGTACATATAATTTTATTAATCACCCGTATGTTTATCAACTCATGATGCAATAATTTTAATATGTTAGACATATTGCAGGTCAAACACCACAAGGCTATGTGCTGCAATGGTCATAAATTTTGCATCAAACAGTTGGATGACATGAAGAAAACTTGTGATTCTAGGATAACTCCAGTCTTTGAGGTGACCAATATTTCATCTAGAAATGACATACATCCTCAAGAGTCTCAAAATCGATACTATGGCATTTTGGATGATATACTTGAGTGTGACTTTAATTCCTTCAAATTAGTTTTGTTCGTCGTCAAATGGTATAGGTTATGACTGAATAAAAATGATCCTGATAGAACTGTTATCGAACATGATAATGGATTTACAATGGTTAATACAAGGTCATTTGAACAAGTTGGGGATGAGCCCTATGTTCTTCCAAGTCAATGTGAGAAGGTATTTTACTCAGAGGTTCCACATAAACTAGGTTGGTCATTTGTTGTTATACATGATCCAAGAGGAAGGCCGATAATTTATAATGTGATGGAAGAAGAAGATACCAAAGAAGTAGAAGATGATATAGATGATGATCATGATCGACAGTTAGTTGATGATGTTCCTGATGGAAATGTACATGAAGAAGAAGCTGCTGATGATGATGCTGCTACTGATGATGATGGTGGTGATGGTGATGGTGATGGTGATGGTGATGGTGATGGTGATGGTGACGGTGATGGTGATGATGATGATGATGACGAACACAATGATGATGATGACAATGATGACGACGATGACGATGATGACAACGATGATGATGATGATAATGACGATGATGATGGTCATGATGATGAGTTGGATGAAGAAGAAGATCAATGACATGAATGAAATGTATGAGATGCGATTATTATATTATCTATTTAATATTGATATCTTGATAGAAATTGATTTGACTTATATGGTTACATAAATAATTCATATGTTTTGAATTCTAATGCCATTACTTAATTAATTCATGATGTACCTCTAGCTATGTGATAGATGGTGATTTAAAATACATATGTGATGGATTACATGCTTATGATGATACATGTGACATTTTTTGAACTTTGTGTTTATTTATGGAATGTGGACTACTTATTAGCTATGTGATGGATGGTGATTTATGATACGTATGTGATGGATTACATTTTTATGATGATACATATGTGATTCTTATGATGCTCAATTACATATATGATGATACATATGTGATGCTTATGATGCTTATGATACTGCAATATTTATTATTTATCAAATTACAAATGTAATGCTTATGATGCTCAATTGTTGGTGTAGGAACCTGAACCCCTTTGACGAGGATCCTGCACAGTCTCATGGATAGACAGGTATAAGTCAATACACCTTATAGAAATAATATATTTTTAAAAAATTACAAGAAAAACAAACTTCCTCAGTTTTTCAAACCTCAACATTAGTAGCAAATCTAATACAGTTATTAACAATTGAGGCCCCAGTTGGACTTACTCAAATTTTAATCTCAACATCAACTTTGTGGCCAACTTCTTCATCAATATTACCCTCATTTGCAAAATATCTCTCTCATTACCAACTAACTCTCTCATTTGATGGTGCACAGGTATCACCAAATAGGTATTTGTCAGATGTGTCTTCCTCGAGTGAGGAAAATGCTGGAATAGAAGAGGAAAGTGAGACATGTAGTAGATCTCAAATAGGGAGATCAACTAGAGGTCAAAAGATTAGAAGAAAATTCAATAAACACATGGAATTTTTTCTTGCTCAAGGGGGGTCATGTTCTTATGATGATGAAACCAAGGCGACATTGAGGTGCCCTTGAGGTACAAACATCTAGTGAAACAATGTGTACCCAAGGAACTTCCTCCAATAAACACTAATTTTTGTGTTAATGAGAGGATATATTGCATAGCACCTTCGTCGTTACATGGTTTGGGCCTATTTTCCATGGACATCATAAAGGTCTGTTACAACAAAGTTTCTAAATTGATGGAGTTTGTTGGACCTTGTTACAATTATAATGATTGGATGTAGATTGTTTGATATAAAAAAAGTATGCGTAGGTATGCACTGTCAGCCAATTATATACAACAAAAAGATAATGATCAAAGTAAATGAGTGGCTGTATACATTGATGGAAGGCCAAAAGCAACAAGGAATATTGTAGGTTTTATAAATAGTACACGACCTGGGTCAACTAATAAGCAACCCAATTGCATATTTGAGGCACGTGAAGGAAATTGTGTGTTTGTATGTGTGATAAAATCAATAAGTGTAGGGGAAGAGCTGCTAATCGATTACAATTTGAATCATATAGATACAAACAAAGTTACTATCATGGAGGTGGTACGTACTATATATATACCATTTAAGCCAACTTCCAATTAATGAATCCAATAAACCATTGTATTATTAAGTTTTTTTGCTAAGTCTATTGGTTTCATTTTGCTAACCTTTTTATATTTTTTCTTTGTCACAGGACCACATGGATCCACCACATAGCACAGATAGGGATGTAGGTCCTGACACTTCTACAAAGTAGGTAAACCTCATTGTAATTGTACAAATTAGATAGAAGCAAATTGTTACATTATGATCTTTTCTTGAGTGTTTTGAAGTAATTTTGATAGTGTTAATTATATTCTTGTCACAAATGGATGTTTGAGATAAGGGAAAGGAACCTGCAGTACCTCAGCACCTCCATAGGGATGTGGGGCACTCGATAGTGTTATGCGTTGATGACATCGCACTTAGCGCAAACCCTATACAATTGGTATAAATGAATATTAGAAAAATTAGCCAAGAGATTGTTGATTTGGCAACCATAAGCCCTCAGACTGATGAGATAACATAGAGGGTGCAACTATTGTTGCAGACAGTGGAAAACTTGCAAGTAAGAAGTAATGAAAGCTTTAATCATAAAAAAATTTCAATAATGGTTTATATTTTTTTCTCTTTTATGTCATTAACTAAAATATATATGTGTTGTTTTTACAGAAATTTATAAGGGCTCATCATCTTGGTGGTGATGATTAGGGTATTGTGGGTAGTTCAGGTGATGACCATGTTCTATATATTAAAACCACTCCTTTGGACTTGTGAACTTGCTTTTTTAATGTTTTATATATTTAATGTATTACTCTTTAGGTGTTGACATGGGTCCGAGGTCGACCCCAACTATATTGCCGACTGCAATGTCAGCAACACGTAGCATGCAGACATCATCTATTGCACCGGCTCGTGTTGACCTGCCCACTGGTGGTAGACCCCTCTTTTTCTCTCTCTTTCGTTATGTGTTTATTACCCTTGAAGTATTCTTTCTTGGAGGCATTTCATAGTGGATTCATTTATTGTGGCAAGAGATGCACATGAGGATGCGCCAAAGGCGACTACTGGTGATAACATACCATCATTTCCTGGATCTTCCCATATTGCTAGTACAAGAACGTTGCAGGCCACATTGGTGGTGAGCAACGAAGAATTGATTCCCTTGAAGATACAAAAGGTTCCAAGTACTTTAAAATTATTATTATATATAGTCTAATTGTAATTTACTTACTGATCACTCATTTTGGACTAATGATCCCATGTTTTTTTGGTAGGAAATGATATTTTTTATAAAAATCTTAATGACATTACATTGCAGATATTTGGGCCCACCGTACGTAAAAGGTGGAACATCATACGTGAACTAACCCTTATCCACTATTTTGATTTCATATTATTGCTAGAATAGTTTTCCTTTTATCCATTTCTTGAACTATATCAAAGGTAGCTTTAGTTTCTTTCTAAATCTAATAGGTTTGTTTTTGCTTTAAAGGTGGAATGACCAAGAAAAAAAAGTTAAAAGATGAACTCACAAACTGTATGGTAGGGTTGTTTGGAAATGACACATTCGACAAGACTAAGCTCTTGGAAAAGTTGGCACATATCTAAAGTATGTGAGGGACCAATACAAGGCACATTTAGAGAAGAACGTAAAGTATGAGCATCCCCCCATGATTCCAGAGAGGGAGTGGAAGGACTTGATTTTGGATGCAAAGGAGAGAATTGAAAGGAAAAAAGGAAATACACCACCAGATGCCAGAAGAAGGTATGTGATACTATTAAGAATGTGAATATGTACTAATTATTCATTATATTTATATAATCTAACATATTTCAAACTTTTCATAGATTGAGTGACATGTCAAAGGAAACCAAAGCAAGACAAGAAAAGCATGGGCAACACAAACTTGGCTCTGGTGGTTATATGAAACTTGTTGCATGAATTGTAAGAATCAATAAATTAAGTATCACATCAAAATATTTATAAATTGTAAACAATTTTTTTTTTATCAAACAATACAAGCAAAATTTACAATACTAAGCAAAAATGCAGGGCTCTGAATTCAATAGAGCACCCACAGAAGATGATAAGAGAATTGGCTACCAACAAGGCTATATAGCCATGGCTGAACAACTATGAGAATTGAGTGGGCAAACACAAGATTCTGATGCATCTGTCACAATGGTAAATAAGATAAATGAAAATTATTTCAAATTGAATACTTAGCCAATAATCTATTTGATGTTAAGTTTCAACATAAAGTGATTATATTTTTTAAAATAAGCAAGCAATGATAACACTGCGCGTGACATTGGAATGCAACATGATAATTGTGGAACAGAACCTGTACATGAAGGTCCGGATGTGCATCCTAGTAGTGGAGGTATTCATTTGCTATTCAAATTTTTTTATGTAATTATTAATACAATTAAACATCTTAAATTAAAAATTAGTGTAGTAATTAATGTAACCTTTATTGTTAATATTTTAGAGCATGTAGTCGGTGGTGACCAAGTGGAGCATGATCTAGGTAGACAACATCAGGAACGTGATGCTCCCCAATCAAGTAAAGAGGACCACTGTTATTCCTTTAAACAAATTTAATTGCAATTGGTGTATTGATTAATGTAACGTTTCGTATTTCAACTCTAGAGGATCTAGAGGGTGTTCAACATGTCAAGGTTGAGGCTAGACAAAATGATGTGGCCCCATCAAGTAAAGAGTGTAATGGTTGTGTTCTTTAAATTAATGAAATACTTGTAACAATAATAAAAAAATGTTTTGAATTTAACCCAATTCTTTGTTATTGCAGAGGACCCCCCTTTGGTTCAGCATCCTTGTCCTTTGTATAGGACTAGGCATACATCAAGAGCACGAGAAGAGGGCAGAACATCCAAAGATGAGGGAAATGATGAAGAAGACGATGCTCCACTTAGACTTTACATAGCTTCAAAAAAAAAAAAATTATTGTAATCTACCTTATTTGATAATGACTGATTTTTATGTGTTAATGAATGTAATTATGTGCTAATGAATGTTCATGAATGATATGTGTTGATGATTATTGATGAATGTTGAGTGCTAATGAAAGTTAATGAATTTTATGTGTTAATGAACATTATGTGATAATGAATGAATGTTATATTTTAATAATGGATGAAAGAATGAATGAAAGAATGAATGAATGTTAGATGTTAATGGGGAATTTAGACTGATGTTAGGGGGGGGGCGAGGGGCCAAATGAGCTTCCACCTTTGTGTGGTTGGCCCTGTTAAGTAGAGAATATTAAACTATTCTTGAAACAAAGCGAAGCTCAATAAGATAACACACTTTTCAATATTTCATTATGTTGCACAGTTAATCTTATTGAATAATGTACGTATATTGAATCTTAATTGCAGGGTCCAACAGAGCCAACACGAACAACACCATGGTGCGACTACAAAATTTGTGAATATGCCTCATCATGAATAAAGTTGAATTAGCGCATTCTCTATAAAATCTCAAATGCTCTATACTTTTGAAGTTTTGAAATTTTTATGATCATATCGGTCCCCTACCTAAAAGCTTTTTTCCTTGATTTGTTTGTGATACACATTGAGAGATTTTTGTTTTCCTTTTATTTATGCATGTCTTAACCATTCTCTACATGCTTCCCATTCTTATTTAGATTGTTGTATTTTTACATATGTTGGAATCTGTAGTTCCACGTACATGTTTTCTATGTTCTTTGTAACTATATGAAAAGGTGTAAAATGTGGGTATAGTCCAAAATATTGATTACCAACAAGCTATTGTTGTTTAATAGTTCCACTGTTTGTATTAATTTAAACAGTTTAACCCTTTTAACATGTTTCACAGCAAATTTGCACTTTGTATGCAATCTTATTGTTACAATTCAATTACTGAGGTGATGTGATTTTCAAAAGTATTCTGACGAAAACAAAATTGGTTTTCATTTATGTATTTTATTAAAATTTTAGAGTTTCCTCGTGAACATTTAAACTTAGAAGGATTTAAAAATTCAATACAAGAGTACTGGACATAATTTCTGGAGATAGAACTGAAACTCTCTCCCATGACTTCAGATTGTTTCCATGCTCTCTAGGCTAGTAGCTTTCAGACATAAAACATAGGTCTTCTAAATTCTGTCCCAACATTAATTAGTTCCTTTCTCTTCTTTTTCATCCTTTTGGAAAGAGAATTGGAAATTGTTAGGAATGAACATCTTCCTAGGTGATTTGTTAAAATACAATGGGGAACTCAATCAATTTTTAATTCACTTCATTTTAAGTTATTATCACAATTCATTGAATTATACTTACAAAAGGCTTATATTTCCAAGGTAAAATATCAGTATCTTTCTTGGGTGATATTAGATAGCAGGGTCTCTTGGCTTAGACAAAATCACCCTCTCATTGTATTCAAAGTAGATGTGTAGCAAAGCTAGATGCATCAATCGTTAAAACATAAACAAACACAAGCTCAAAAATTGTGTTACCAAGTACGCTTGGAACCTAGCCTGTAACTAACTAGTTCATACTAGATATTGTTTGGGTATGGTATTCAATTCTATTAGAATCTACAAAATAAATATTAACCTAGAAATTAATGTAAGTGATAACATTTTTAAAATTGTTAAATATAAATGATAATAAAATCAAAATAGCATAACATAGTTGATTTCATAAGAGAGAAAATGAAAAATTTCACAATATCTTCACTCGATATCCAAGATTTTTAATCCATGAGGATGAAGATGAGGATGAGATAAAAAACCAAAAGACAAGGAATTGTTTATCCAAGTTTCCAAATTTTTGAGGATAAGGAAAGAAACATAATCCTATGAAAGAAGGAGAATGTGCAAGTCATTATCTAAAGTTAAAAGAAATTACTTAAGTAAACTAAACAAACAAATGCAATATCATACTTACAATAAAACATATCCACTTGGTGAATAAAATGGTACATTGGCACACCCCCTTAAGTGCAATTGAGGTAAGAAGAAATGGGTCACAAGGTTAGGTATCCATGTAAAATATGAAATAACCCCAAATTATAAAGAGAGTGTACCCTCTCGAAGTAGAGACTAGAAAATCCATAGGACAAAACTCCATCCCAAGTGACATATGTGAAGGATAATATAGACCCACCCCATCCCCTAAAGTTGGTGCCTCCACAAAGAAGAGAGAAAAGCAATGCAAAATGTTGAATGGTGAATGTTGTAGTAGGTTCATTTGCAACAAATGATGCACCTTCCTTTCACAATATGGAAATCTTGAGTTGTCAAATTGTTGAATTCCCATTCAAGTGGAATGTAGAAAGGAATTCAGATGTATGGTTTTTGAAGCTTCTCATGTGTCTTGATGTTGATGTTAAGCTGTGATTGTTCCATAGAAGATTCAGGGACTACAATCATTGAAGTGTGAGACCTTAATTAATGTGAAATAGAATGTGTCATGTTGCATGATATGGTGGGGATAGAACAAGTGAATTTACAATGGGAGACGATGTAACTCGATGGGCATTGTCATCAATGAGAAGACAAATATTCTCAATTGTTTCATCAATATTTGAAAGGTGAGAGTCCACAAATAGATGTGAAATGTTTAAGTAGGCCTCCCAATGAAGTGGATCTCATAGACACGAAGAATCCTATATAGAGAATCATTGAGAGCCCTTGAAGAAGCAAATTTGAACTTTGATGAAGCAATACATGATGGAGGAATATCTTGCAAGAGGAAATCAAAATCATTATGGTGTCATCTAGATCTGAAATGTGGTCTACTTTTCAAAAAAGTAAAGATGCTTGATAGGAATGTGTCTTAGTGGGGTGAATCTAGAAGACATATAATCCTATTGCAAAGAATCATGGAAAGTTCTAGAAGAAGCAACTTTTAATTCTGAAGTAGCAACGTGTATAAGAGATGTTCTCATTTGTAGATGGAGTATCAAGAGGAGGATCACTATTCCATGGACCATGTCATTGTTGTTAAATACCTACGCTTTTGTTCATAGTCACTTGGTGTAGGAATGAATTCAATGAGATAGGGTAGGAGATCCTACATAATGTAATTTTTCACTATCCCTTGTTTCGAGTAGAAATGGTTCTCTGAATTTATCTTGACAATAGAATGTCAGAATTTAATACCATAATCCATGATGAAAACTGCCAAAAATGGAAATTTATCTTAGTTTGCAATTACAAAATGATTTTGTATAGGCCTCTCAAAGATTAAGTACATCAAATTGAGACTTTATAAATTGAGTGTATGTATTAGCAATCTCCCAAATTGTTTAATGGTCTCCAAACCTTGTCAATTTTTTATTTTTATTTTAACTCAAATATGTATGGTATAGGCATATCATTGGTTGTGTGATTTTTTTTTTCCTTAAATGCTTCTACGACCAAAAGAGACAAGTTTTAGATGAAAATGGGGTCTTATGGGCATTTTTGACACAATGGTAGGTTCTTTAGACCTGAAAATGCCCCAAAAACTAGTCGATTGCCTTAAGTTACAAACAAATCCTTGTTTGTGAGCATGCTTCTTGATCTCCAATTTTGGTTGAATGAAAGATAATATTGAATTTCTCAAGCCTTTTGGATGCTTCAAAACCACCAAAAAAAAGCTACTTTGATCATTGAAATGTTGTAGTGACTTGGATAAAAAAGGAAAACTAAGTCTAAACTTTAGAAGTTAGTTTTTTCTTGTCAAATTGTTTTCAATTTTCAAATCATCCAAGGATGCAAGAGGAGTATATTTTGTTATGACAAGATAAAAAAAAAACTTAGAATCTTTTGAAACCATTGAAACATGGGGACCCCTTCCCCCCCTCCAAAATCCCTATTTTTTCAAGATGCAATACTTAGGGGAAATATCCCCTTGCCACACCACTTAGGGATGTCTTAGGGACTCCAAGGAGTCTCTTGACCGTCTTGAGGATGCCTATGAGTCTCCCATGGCCCCCAATTAGAAACTCCAATTCTAAACAAAAATGGTGAAATTATTGTGAAAATGTCATCCGTATTAAAGGTTTGGCAATGCCCCCTAACCTTGATGGGGGCTCTGCCCCAAACCCCCCACAAGGGGCACTACCCATTGACTCCAAACCTCTACCAACCATTCTTATTGTTAATGCAATCATTTCCATTTTTTTTATGTTGACTAGTTTAAACACTTAGTATGCCAAAGTTTCATCTGCAATTCTTATACTTATTCTTAGTTTGTTCCCAAAGTTCCAAAACTCTACCACCATTGTTAATGTTCAAATTTCAATGCAATCATTGACATATTTTTAATGTTTATTGAAAAATTTACATAGTGTGGCAAATTTTTATTTACGGTTGTTATAATTATTCTATACACATCCTTTTATAATTAATTTTTTAAGTTGTATATATATTTGCATCCCACCCCGCCCCCTTTGTCATCCCCCTGTCATCCCCAAAATTAAGCCCTTGGTATGTTAAGATATGAAATCTCACAATAGTTTCATTTGATATGTTAATCGAGGAAAAACCTACAATATATAGCTTCCAAGATTCCAAATCCATGAGGATCATGAAGAGGTAGAAAACCAAAAAAAGAAATTGCTTATCCAAGTTTCCAAATTTGAGACAAGGAAAAAGTAGAATCTCAATCAAAGAAGGAGAATGTGCAACTCATTATCTTATTCTACCTAAGTAAAAATATTACCTAATTAAGCTTTTTAATAGTGGAATATCACACTTAGGATAAAACATATCCAAGGTAAATAAAATATTACATTGATAGGCTGCTTTGGTTGCTCTAAAAGTTGTGCCTTATGAATTATGTTCTTGGATACTAAAGTTTCCAAATTTTGGGCACTCTTGATAGCTTCTCATAGAGATTGTGATTTGAAGGCTTTAACCAAACCTTTCAATGGTTTCTGTTGATGTGTTTTTTATGCACTATGCAACACAAAATAAAATACTAAGTATTATATCCTCTCTTGAAGAAAATCCTCCCAAGTGCTAAACTACGTGATCAAATGGGATGACTCCAAGATTCCAATAGTCAGGTCTTGACCTTATATTGCAGATAGACTCAATGATTGTGATGTGATATCTGTTGGAATCGCAAGGGAGACTTACATTGCTTGGGTCAAGACCTATCCATTCTCATGTTTCATGATTGATTTACACTCCATGATTTAGGTCATCCTTGAGAAACATCTCAACTTAGCCAAATTTTGTTTTTTGTACCCTAATTCTTTAATTTTGACCCCTTACTAGCATTGCCTTAGGTTTTATTGGAATTCTTGCTTCTCTAGCATGGGCACATTTCTAGGGTTCATTCACACAAATTTCTCTTGATGAGCAAGCTAGTATCATGACCATGACTTAAACAAAATTTTAACTTAGTCAAATTATCTCCTCCAAACTTCTATGAGTTCATTGCCTTCATTCTTCATCATTTGGATGTCTTTTGTCATTGGAAGGTAATTCTTGACCACCATACCTCAATCTTGACCTATGCTATACCCTAAAACCCTAGAACCTAGTCATGTTTACAATTGAGATCTTGGTGACTTGATCACTTAATACAGCTTAATCATGCATGTCTCATATAACTCTGACTCCAACACTTAAGCAAATCAACCCTGGCAACCAAGTACTTTGGGAAATATCTTGCAACTTGACAACATGGGTAATTATGGAGGAATGGAAGGTGAGACCTATAGAGGTGAGAGAGAGAGAGAGAGGGTGAGAGGAAGAGATAATGACCTAGAGAGTGTAGAGAAAGAGAAGTAGAGAGGGAGAGAAGAAGAGAGGGATGGAGAAAGAGACCTAGAGAGGAGAGAGAGAAGAGAGATAGTAGAGAGGGATAGAGAAGAGAGATAGAAGAGAGATACCAATGTCAATCTTTTTCTATAAAAAAATTTTTTCCAAAAAATTGACCTATACGACAGCCTCTAGGAGAGTTTTGAGGAGGATGCTGTGCATCCAATGGCACTCCTCTGTCAGAATTTTACCCTTTGGAGTCAGAATTCCGATGATAGGCTGAGATCCCGATGGTATTCTTTCAGGGTATGAGCATCCATGGCAGCCATTGGAAAGGTTGGAGGTGATGTCGAAATTGCAACGACCACAAGGATAGTCGGAACTTCTGACACAAAGTTTTCGACAACTTTTTTTGTCGGTAGTGTGACTAAATTGTGTCAGAATTTTGTCGATTTGCCATCAAAATTTTGACCCGAATGTACTAGTGTGTTGTCATAGATTTCCCTTCCATTGTAAATGGTGATAAATAATGATTTCTTTTTGATTGCACATCAAATTCAATATAGGAGCCTTTAAACTGGTTTGACTTTTGAATTCACAAACTGAACTATACCTTTGAAAGCCTATGAACTGAGAGCCTGAGCTTACAACTTTGAAGCTCTGAGATTGAACCTGTGCCTTCAAAACATTGATCATTAAAATTTTTTGAAGTTCTAAAAATAGTTGAACCTTCTTGAACCATTGAACCAACCTAAACCTTTTTGAATCTGGTTGAAAATTTTGATGCAAAATCTACAATGCACTACCACTCTTTTGAACTGGATTGTTGAACCTGCATCTTCGTACCTGATTGAACTATTTGAACTTGATGAACCTCACTGAACCTCTATGAACTCTACTAAACCAATGTGAACTTTTCTAAGAAAATTTCAAGGACTCGGATCAAGACACTTGATGCAAAACTTTAAAACTTGAAAGTTGAACACAGGTGGACTTTTCAATCAAATTCAGATGAAGGGTACATAGAACGACAACATTGGCTCTGATTGGGGACTGCTTTTTCATGCAAAAAGTGGAGAACTTTCAAAATCTCTGGTTAGGAACAGTGCCATAATCCATTGGGAAATAACAAAGTCAAGAATAAATGATGGGAGATGCTTGCAGAGAGGATGGAGGGGAGCAGGGCAAACCATCAAGCCAAAACAACTAAACTACTAGCACCACAAAAAGTAGCAGCCAAAGCTAACACTAAAGAAGTTATCCTACACACAACAAAAAGACTTATGAAGCTAAAACTTATTCACAGAGATATACGCAGGTAGGAAAATCCCACCATAAGAATAAAAAGGCAAGAAAAACTCACAAATAACCATTAACTAATGTGGAGAAGTATGAGCCTTTCCGAAATAAGGGGTTGTGCTCAAATGAAGTAACCCACAACCACTGTGTGCTGGAGACTTCTTCACTACTGAACATCAAACTAATATCATGCAAGAACTTTGTGATCAAGAATTCATACCCAAAAAGCCACTTTTCATCATGAAGTTTTGAATCTTGCAGAGCCCTATGCATAGTGTCACTCAAGTAATTTTCTAATCCTGGCTGGAAAAAGTGCTTAAAAATTTTTAGAGATAAGGTTGCATCATCTTTATAATTCTCATGAGCAAAATAGTTATTCTTTAATGGATTTTTAGCAATCAAACCCAGTTTGGGATAAAAAGAAACTCCACCAAGTGTAGGATCCAAGTTAGCAGAAATAATTCCATCATTCTTGACTATTAAATCCACAAACTTCTTATTGAAAGAAAAAGTATAGAATGAAGTACTACCCAGATCTTCCATGCTGAGATCTTCTTGTCTGATAGATGATGAAAAATGACTCATAATTTTCTCTTTAATAACCTTTTGTTTATGACAAACTAAAGAGATAGATGTAATGCCAATATGATCTTGTTTTTCTTGCTTACACCAAGTTATTTTAGAAATAATATTACTTCCAAAATCAATCTTAAAGCAATATTTTTGTAACTCATTTTTATCATGAGAAAAGAATTTATCTTCAACAATTAATTGAGAATCAGAAAACTCAAAGAGAGGATTGTCTCTAACTTTATAATCTTCATTATATTCAGCCAACAAGTATAAGACATTAGTCTCTCTCCAAGTGATTTTCTCTTCTGAATTTTTAAATTGCTCCTCGATCTTAGATGTTGTTGTACCATTATTTTCAATACCATCAAAAATCTCTTCCTCTTTTGGGCATGTAGGAGGATCATAAAAAACAAGAGATTCTTTTTGCAAAATGATTTCATGCTCGATCTCTGAATGCATAATTAGTGATTGTGGTTTCTCAAAATCATTTTATACAAGCATGGGATCAAACTTTATGGGAACTACATCTTTTTCCTTTGCAATAATGAAATCATCATTGAGAAAATATGTGGAGGAAAAAAATTTACACCACCTTCACATGCAAACATATCCTTTTTCTGTTCATTTGATGACATTTCTTTTTCAAGAGAAATGAGTAATTTCTCATTCTTGCATGCTGAAAAAGATTTAGACTCCTTAGTCTCAGCTTGACACAAATTTCTTATACGTTGATTGTGATCCCAAGCCTCTAATGGCTTGACTAATGTTGGCTCAAGATCTCCTTCACCTAGACCCGAGAAGATATATGATACCGGTCCTTTATTTTCTAATTTTTCCTTTTCTCTTTCAGCAGTAGCTTGAGTTTCTTCTTTATGATTCTTGAGGTTATAATACCTCTGATGCACGCATTTCAGTAGCAAGGAAGATTTATGATCTTTAGAGGGACTTAGATTATTCTTCTCTGCCTCAAAAATGCTTCCCTTGAATGCATTCCAAAGATATTGCAGCATATGATCACTTTCACCATTCAACTCTTTAGTTGTAGGTTTCTTTCTGAGTTGTTTTCTTGGCTCAATCTCTTGCTCACTCAAAACTGAAAAATTTTGTGAATAGAAAAATTCTGGAGCAGTTGGAGCTTCATCTTCATCAACTCTCAATTGTTCCTTAAGTTGCAATATTCTTTTCCTATTAGCTTGCAACTGA
This sequence comes from Cryptomeria japonica, assembly GCF_030272615.1. NCBI lineage: Eukaryota > Viridiplantae > Streptophyta > Pinopsida > Cupressales > Cupressaceae > Cryptomeria > Cryptomeria japonica. The sequence continues at coordinate 382,414,852 of NC_081412.1, read as the reverse complement.
TGCATCCTTTCTTCCAACTCTTTCAGCCTGTGAAACCTTGCACAAAGACTCATCCACAAAAGAGCGGATGCATGGTCATCTTCTATGCTTTTATTAATTTTAACAACACGAGAAATGCTTTCCTTGTAATGATCCCAAAATTTGTGCAACACTTTGTCATCCATCGCAAGAATTTCAAAGATGGTGGGATCTGGCCTTTTCCCCTTTCCCATTGTTCTTGATTTGAGCATGATATTTTACATAGAGTTGCCAATCTCTTTACATAGATATATTTAACCAAACTGAGGAAAGAAAGCACTGATCTTTCATTTGCGGATCCCCATTAGAGTTGCCAAAAATCTGTTAGTAAATAGATTTGTCCTTCAAAAATGAATATACAAATTAACTCCTAATGCCCAAAATGAAGGACAAAAAGTACTAATAGTTCGATCCATTATCATGGGATTGATAATCTTCCCCTGAATTTTATAGGGTACAGCTCCCCGGTTAGATGTTCAATAAATTAATTGGTTTTAAACTACACATTTTCTTTTAACTAGAAAGCAACTAAAGGCACTAACACCTACTCATAACCATGAAATAAATGTGAAGAGGACTGAATACATAGTTCATATTCCCAACACCCATAGAAAATAATTAAAGAGGTAGGAGCACATATCCTTCCCAAGAGGTAACTCAATTTGAAAACAAAATTCCAAAATTAATCACATCTACAACTTGTCATGACAAGAATGGTACTAAAAAATAATATTAATGAGACAAAGCTCAATAAAATCTGAAGATAGCAATAAAGAATTCAAAGACTCCTAAATGCCTACTCCATTCCTTCAATATCAAAATGAGTTCAAAGACTCAAGTTCTATACATTACCATTGTAGCAAATGAAAACATGCCCCCTGCTACAATTAAAAACTCAGAAATAACCTCTTCCCTGTCAGCAGCATGTAGACTTCTCCCCCCCCAATAATTAGAACCACTTTCATTTGAAAATCTTCCAATAAATAATGTTTTGTGCCCCGCTGCTTTCAGTTAGCATAACCTTTCAGTTTTGAAGATAATTGATTCTTGAAAATATTTTTAATTTTTCATTCATTCCCAATGTTTTTTCCTTTTTTGCATTTCCTATCTTTATAAACTTTGATTTAAAAGTTTACAATGATGTAGATTAGCAAATAAATGACATGTGTAATAATATCTAGACATGTGGCACTTTGTCATAACACTCTGTATCAACCCAAAATGAAAAACTCTTTATGTTGGGTGAACTAAAAATAAATTATGACAGTCAAAGTATGTCTCGGTGCAGGAGCCATAACCTTTTTTTCACCATTAGATCTTTCTCAATTTTGGATATGTTGGCCGAAACCTAGTTGTCTGCATTCTGATCGGAGAGATTTCAAAAAAAAAGTCTAAGTCAAAAACTATTTGCTACTGTGTGAGGGTCTATATGCCTGTCATAAAATCAAACTTGCCAAAATAATGTTTTGAGTGACTTTCACATCTTTTTCTCTAAAACACTCTGCACTATAACTTTCTTTAACAATGGCCTCATATTCAATCATGTGGATATGAACACCAAATGGATATTGTTGAATTCATTCACATGGGTTGACATATAGGGAAGCAAATATTTCCATGCAGATTTGAAAAACTCAACAATCTTATCCTTCATGAGGTCGTTATCAAAATCCTAACACAATGATCTATTCCTATACCTTTAATTCGGATATTGAGACACGTTTTGGGGATTACCAACAATCATATCAAAGCCCAATCTACCAAACATTTTCTCACTCGGCCATTGACTTCGACGCTATTGATGTCACAAATTTCTCTTCCATTGTAAATGGTGATAAATAATGATTTCTTTCTAATTGCACATCAAATTCAATATAGGAGCCTTTAAACTGGTTTGACTTTTGAATCCACAAACTGAACTATACCTTTGAAAGTCCATGAATTGAGAGCCTAAGCGTACAACTTTGAACCTCTTAGATTGAACTTGTGCCTTCGAAACATTGATCATTAAAATTTGTTGAAGTTCAAAAAATAGTTGAACCTTCTTGAACCATTGAACCACCCTAAACCTTTTTGAATCTGGTTGAAAATTTTGATGCAAAATCTAAAATGCACTGCCACTCTTTTGAACTGGACTATTGAACCTACATCTTCATACCTGATTGAACTATTTGAACCTGGTGAACCTCACTGAACCTCTATGAACTCTACTAAACCAATGCAAACTTTTCTAAGAAAAGTTCAAGGACTCAGATCAAGACACTTGATGCAAAACTTTAAAACTTGAAAGTTGAGCACATGAGGACTTTTCAATCAAATTCAGATGAAGGGTACATAGAATGACAACACAACTACAATATTTCCTATCGGTGGCTCAGTTGCCACATCTCTTTTGTCAATTGTTTCCTTATCCACCACAATATTGACTTCTTGTGTATCAATATTCATTGTATATAACACCTCAGAATCAGGGATTGTATCCTCATGTGGTTTTTCCATACTCTCTTTTGCCGGTGGTGTGTCAACAATTTGTACCGGTGGAGTATCAGAAGGAGGTCAAGGAAAGTTATCTATTATCTTTAGGCTTGGAGGTGCACCTACCTTACCTTGCCCCTTATCATTATCCTTTTGGTAGACTCTGATAGTCTCTGGTCTCTTAAGCTCTTCTTGTTTCTCTTTTTCAACAAAAAATATATCCCACTGATCTATAGTTTCTTTTGATATTTCATTTACTCTGCCTGCCATTAGTGCTACATGCAGGTGACCACTTCAAAATACTGCCTGGTTGGCCTCACTGATTAATTCATCTATCTCTTACGTTGAGTTCACTGGGTGAACTACAAGTAGTTTCTCTATTTTTATCTTTTTGTCCAATTCAATAATAGCTACCCTTCTAGCTTCTAATCTTTTGTACAAGTCATTGGGTATGTCATCTCCAATCTCCATCAAAAATTTCTTATAGATGTCTAAGTGTAAGATTACACTATTTTCTATGCTCTCTTTTTCATCATCTGAAAGTGTGCTATACAACTTGCTGATATTTTTCAATTTCCCATCCTCACTTATCTCATTCAGAAGTTTGTCCAAAGGTGGAATAACCTATTTTTCTTTCCTTTTCTTTGGTGTTAACTTCTTAGCCGGAGGCCTAACTACCTGTTGTTTTTGTCTTATCCTTCTGGGTGTAGGTGAGGGTACCAGTGAGGGTTTTTTTTTTTCTTTCTACCCTTTTGAACTCAGCTGGTATATCACTGTCAGAAGAAGTTACAACCAGTGAAAGATGTGCTTCTAGTTATAGTCCTTCCAACTCACTCTCCTTAATACGAGTTTTGTTTAATACATCCTCTTTTATTGCTTTTCCTTGCCTTGTACCCTTCCTAACTATCTGCTCAGTTTTCTTGATTCTTTTCTCAAATTGGATTTTGCTTTCTATGGTCTCCACATTGCCAAAAACTTTCTCAGTTGGTTCCTTAGGTGCATCTAAGAGGGATTTTGCATAGGTTTCAACTATGTTGTCATCTGCCTCATATCCCATCTTTGTGACCCAAACAGTCCTAGGGACAACTGCCTCCATCCAAATTTCATCTGCCTTGATCACAAAGCATATCTCCTTTTGATACTTATCAATAATTGCTTGAGATAGCCTTACTCTTGTCTTCATCCTAGCCTTCAGTGCTTGAAAATGTTCATTTATGTTTTTCTCCCTATCATCTCCCATGTTGTTCAGTATGTCTAGAAGTTGTTTTCCTACCAGTATATCAAAACCAAAGTCTTTCCTACCAATACTGAGTACTTCCTTGGTAATGTACAACATTAAACACACAAGCAAATTTCCAAATCTGAAAGTTCCTTTCTTATCACCTTTAATTTTTTTTAAGTTATCTATTAGTTCATCTTTTAACCATTCACATACATCAATTCTTGCATTGTTATTCACCATGTCATATGCACTTTTGATACACAAGCTAGAAACAGAGTTTAGTCTATTTGCATGTGGAGCCTTGTATCCAAGAATCATACTGACAAATATAACATTGATGTCCTTCACATCATTGACTCTTAGGGATCTCTTGTCAAAATTTGCACCGGTTAGGGTCATCACAGTGAAAATTTGGAACCTTTTTAGTTTTATCAGGCTTGATACCGATGGAAGGTAAGCCTGTCACTGCCCTAACGACCTCTTTGGTAATCTTATGAATGTTAAATCCTGAGACAACTAAGAGGGGGGGGGGGGTTGAATCAGTTGTCTAATAAATTCAAACCAAAATCAATTTAACCAAACTTAATGTTTAATACTGGTAAACCAAACTTTATGCTGGTAGACAGTGTATCAGTTAATTGCAGTACTGGTAAAGATTAATGCATGAAACAGAAAGGCAATAACATCCACAACACATAACACCAATATTTGTACGTGGAAACCCTCTAAGGGGAAAAAACCATGATGGGAAACCTTACCCATAATCAGATGATACTACTACATATAGTATGTGTGTACAATATGGGGTCTGCACATGAAGAAAGGCCAAGCACCTAGAGCTCACTGCTCAATCTCAAAATGAGAGTCACACAAACTACAATTGGATGATTAAATCCAATGATAATGTACTACTCAAAATAGCATCTCCATATGCTAGGTTCAGTACCAGTTTTAGCTTTGATATGCCTTCTACAAACCTTCCTTCAATCTTGAATGATGTTTGCATGTATTCTCTTCTTATTTTCGCATATACCCAATTACAATCCTTTTTCTAATCACATATTGATCTCACAAATGAGATTTACATTTATACCATAACCTAAGACCAATTGAGTAGGTCAGCTCTAAAGATGTTAGAATAAAATCACTTACAAATAAAACAATATCCAATGCATGATGTCGGCTCAAAGCATTTACAATAACAACAAAATCATCTCCATGACATGTCATGCTGATCTGGAATAGATAAGCCTGTCGGTGTATATCTTGGACCTATTTCCCAGTAATAGCAAATATGCAAACTCGAATAAACCAATGAACAAATAACCAAGACAAAATGTCTAAATGATGTCTTCGACATAACCAAGTAGTTTTCAGGTCTTTCCAAGTGTTGGTGAACAATATATCCTGTCGGTGAACCAAATACCAGTGACTGTGCATAAGTCATTTGCTTGTCGGTGAACATAACCAATTCTTCAAGTGCTGATAGGTATTGATAAGTGTTGACATCAATGACAAAACCATATCAACATATCCAAAATACCAACAATATCCCCCTTTGGCATTGATGGCAACACAAGATGGAAAAACCATCAAAGTGCCAAAACAGAAATGCCAAAAACCAAAAACCAACAATCTCCCAAAGAGATCATTAACCAGATACAGAGGGTAATCAATCTCTCCAGAATAGCAATCTCTCCCCTTAGGAATAATATGTGTTTTCATATGTTTTTCCATATCAATCTCTCCCCCTTTGACATAAAATGCCAAAGCAATACAAAAACCATATTCAAATACAAAATACCAACTTAAGATAGTAACATATTACAAATTACCAACTACTCCCCCTGAGAAGTAGCTCTCCTCTGTTAGTTAGATGAGAGGGGGTGGTGAATCAGATAAACTCACAATACAACATATTCATCAGATTCAACCTCAGTAGAACTTACTTGATATGCAACTATGACTGTAAATCATTCAAACTCATAAACTGATAAACTTGAAACATCAAAACACATTTAACACCAGATTTAACGTGGAAACCCAAATAGGGAAAAACCACTATGGGATTTCAGACCCACAAAGAAAATATACTCTTCTAGAGTATGCTTGGTTAAAAGCCAATCCTATTAAAGATTACATGAACACATTGCTAGGTGTGACCTGGTCAAGGGATTTCCCTCAGATTTATTAGAATCTTGCACTTTGTTAGAAGTGACCTTGTCAAAGGATTTCAAACACTCATTCAAAATGTTACCTTACTAGAGGATTTACAAATAAGACTGTTAGGTCCACTCGGTTAAGAGATTTCATGTCACTTACAAAAATAAATAACAGTAATAAAATATATCTACAACTTCACATCTGAAATGTTAAAGTAGACTCTATGTGCTCAAAATAATCTTATCATAAGACTTATCTTCCTCCTTGTTGGGCTTCTCAATCTGTTCTTCAATCAGATCTTCAATCTTCTATACTCGGTAATCACTTCAGCATCATCACTATTCTTCTATTTGCCCACAAACTTTGTTCATCAACTTTTCCTTATTTATAACAAATTCCTAATTTCTTAATCTCCTTAAGCACATTTCCCATGACTAATCTTAGCCATCAGATCTTCAAACTTGACTAGGTTCATTGAATCCTTCGAACTGAAAAATGTTTTATCTTGCCTTGGAACTTGTATTCCTTCCTTGATACTTGTGCTTGGTTATGACCGTTCAATCTATGTTGTAGATCTAACTCTTGATTTTTCATTGTCGTTGATCCTTAACAAACTTCTTGCACGACATTCCAATCTTCTATAAATCTCCAGCACATTGGCATCCTTCATTTAATAATGTATTTATTCATCCAATGCATTTTGTTACTGCTCGGTTGATACTCAGTTAACTCTAAACTTTACTCGGTAGACATTCTATATTCATCTCAATTACTGTCTTAGTAGCATTACTTGCTGACGACACTTGGTAACTTCTTTCCTCTTTAACCGACAATGATAACCTTGCTATTTACCGACTGGCTCCTTGCTCGGTAAAATAGAACAGTATCAAACCTTAACTCATCTATTGAATGAAATCTTTTCTCCTTCTTATTCAGTCTTTGAATACACATATATAGGATATCAAAACAATCAAAATAACATAATCTCATCACTATCTAACTCGGTAATAGTTGCCCATTGAATAACCTATTACTCCTCTTCATTTTCACATACTTTCTATGTCACTTACCGACATCTTTATACTCATCAAAACATACTCTTTAAGATATGGCAACATCATACTGAATCAAAAAATCAATTGCTTGACATCAATGACAAAATAATATTATTCAGACAGTAATCAACCTTTATCAATTATATCATCAATCTCCAACAACCTTCTCAATATCCTCATACCAACAAACCTATTGTAACGCCAACATCCTCATCAAAGCTGAAAAAATATTTCTCTATTAATTCTATTGGTTGATGACAAACATCAACTGTCTAAGTCTCTACCGGTGGGGATATAACCCCAAGCTAATCTCTGAGATATTCAAAAGTTTCCTTAGGCAAAGGCTTAGTAAAGATATCTACAATCTGCTCTTTAGTATTCACATAAACCAATTTCACTTCTTTCGCTTCAACATTTTCTTTCATAAAATTTAATTTGATAGAAACATGTTTAGTTTTAGAATGTAATACCGGATTCTTAGATATATCAATTGTTGTTGTATTGTCACAATAGATAGTTATAGGTTCCTTGCATTTTACCTTTATGTCCTTCAACATTTGCTTGAGCCATAATACATGTGTGCAATTAGTTACTGCTGCAACATATTCTGATTCTGTTGTTGATAAAGATGTGCAACTTTGTTTCTTACTCAACCAAGAAATTAATCTTCTACCAAGAAAAAATACTCCATTGGTGGTGTTTTTTTAGTCATCTACATCTCCTGCCCAGTTTGCATCTGTGTATGCACATAATTCAAATTTTTCATCTCTAGGATACCATAAGCCAAGATTTGTGGTGCCTTGTAAGTACCAGAAAATCCTTTTTACTTTTGATTCATGATTTTCTTTAGGATTACTCTGAAATCTTGAAACAATACATACTGCATTCATAATATTAGGTCTTGTTTGTGTCAAATACAGTAAACCTCCTATCATAGACTTGTATCTAGTTGGATTAACAGGTGTTGATTCATCCCTTAGTGATAATTTATCAGTTGTAGTCATAGGTGTGCTTATTGGTTTAGAGTTCTCCATGCCAAATTTCTTTAGTAACTCCTTCAAGTACTTAGATTGACTCAAGAATATACCTTTATCAGTTTGTGAAATCTGCAATCCTAAAAAGAATTTTATCTCTCCAATCATAGACATTTCAAATTCTTGCTGCATTTCACTAGAAAAGTCTTTACTTAATCCATCTTCTCCTCCAAAAATTATGTCATCAACAAAAACTTCTATAACCAAGATGTCATCATTAGTCACTTTGAAGTATAAGTTGTTTTTAGCATTACCTTTAGAAAAATCAATCTTCAAAAGATACTTATCCAATCTAGCATACCAAGCTCTTGGAGCTTGCTTCAACCCATACAAAGATTTCCTTAACCTACAAACCATATCTTTGTCATCTGTCAAGGAAAATCCATCAGGTTGTTCAATATAAACTTCTTCTTCAAGATCTCCATTTAGAAATGCACATTTAATATCCATTTGATATACTTTGTAGTTCTTGTGTGCTGCAAAAGCCAAAAATAATCTGACTGCCTCAATTCTAGCTACCAGTACAAAGGTTTCATTATAATCAATTCCTTCTTTCTATGAATATCCCTTACACACTAGTCTTGCTTTATTTCTGATTACTTTAACCTCTTCATTAAGTTTGTTTTTGAATACCCATTTTGTTCCAATTATATTTTTGTCTTTAGGCCAGGGAACTAATGTCCATGTGTTATTCTTTTCAATTTGTTCCAATTCTTCTTCCATTGCTTGAATCCAGTGTTTATCTTCACATGCCTCATTAACTGATGCTAGTTCAATTTGAGAAATAAGACATACCTCTTCATTTGCTAGTCTTCCTCTAGTCATAACTCCTCGATGATTGTTCCCAATTATCTGATCTTCAAAGTGGTTCAATCTTACATACCAGGGTGTCTTTGTTTGTTGTTGTTCCTTAGTTACTGTGGAAGTTTTAGATGATGCCAATGTAACTAGATCTTCATTCTATACTGGTGTATTAATTGTAAGTTCATTTGTTAGTATCTCTATTGCCAGTTCAGAGTCTATGTACCTTGAAGTTCCTCTAAATTGTTCATCAATCTTCACATTTGTACTCTCAACAATTTTTTGCAATCTCTTGTTAAAAAATCTATATGCCTTGCTCTTAGATGAATAACCAAGAAATATTCCTTCATTACTTCTAGGATTGAATTTGCCAATGTACTCATCTCTTCTAATATAGCATTTACTTCCAAATATTCTGAAATATTTAAGAGTAGGAGTAATACCAAACCATAATTCATGAGGGGTCTTACTGGTTTCACCTTTGATGTGAACTTTGTTGAATGTATAAACTATTGTACTTACTGCTTCTCTCCAATACACATGAGGTAGATTTGCTTCTGATAACATACTTCTAGCTGCTTCTAGGATAGTTTTGTTTTTCCTTTCTACAACTCCATTCTGCTAGGGTTTTCGAGGTGCTGACAACTGTCTTCTAATCCCATTCACTTCACAGAATGTATTAAATTCCTTAGATGTGAATTCACCTCCTTGATCTAATCTCAGACATTTGATTTTCTTACTAGTTTCATTCTCTGCCATCACCTTGAATACCTTGAATTTCCCAAGTACTTCTAATTTCTCCCTAAGAAAAGTAACCCAGCACATTCTAGAATAGTCATCAATGATTAGCATAAAATATCTATCTCCTTGTAAGCTTCTAGTTCTTGCTAGACCACATAAATCAGTATGAATTAAGTCAAGAGCATTATTGGATTTCTATGGAACACTCTTAAAAGATGCTCTAACTTGTTTTCCAAATTGACATTCCTTACATACCAGATTGTGAGGTTTGACAATCTTAGGTAAATCTCTTACTGCCTTAGTTGTACTGATTTTCACAATGCAATCAAAGTTTACATGACAGTGTCTCTTATGCCATAACCAACTTTCATCAATATGTGCAATTAAGCATGCCTTTTCACTATTGTTAAAATGAAAGATATTACCTTTAGTTTGATTACCGGTTTCAATTTCCAAACCAGTTCTGTTCATGATTTTGCATTTACCATTCTTGAATTGTAACTGAAATCCTTTTTCAACTAGCTGACCAACACTCAAAAGATTATGTTTTAAACCTTCAACATAGTAGACATTATCAGTATTGTGCTTACCATCAAGAGATATAGTCCCTTTTCCTTTGATCAAACAACCTTTGTCATCTCCAAATCTTACTAGACCTCCATTGTATTCTTGAAAGGTTAATAATTTACTCTTATCACCAGTCATATGATGTGAACATCCTGAATCAATGATCCATTCATCCTTATCTTCAATTCTAGCTGACAGGGCCTTCTCTACTGGTGGTTGAATAGTAGGTGCCAGTTGATCTTTTATGATAGCAACAAAAACCCATCCCTTGTCTATTGGATCCTCATCAGAATCATCAGTGACTCCTTCATTAGCAAGGTAACAAGATTTGTCTCTATTCTTCTTAAATTTGTATCTTTGATATTCAGGGTTAGGCTTGTATGTTCGTTTAGCTTCTTCTTTCAATCTTGCATGTCCATCAAGACACCTAGATGCCATATGATCAATCTTATTGTAGTTAAAACATTTAAATGGTACTTTACCTTCATACTTACTTCCAATAGGACCTTTAGGCATTTTCCTTGCAAATAGTGCTTCAAGTTCTTCAAGTTCTTCATTTTCTTTCCTGATTTCTTAAAGTTCTTGCATAAAAGGCTTTCCAATCAGATTTGTCAAATGATGATGATGATGATGATGCAGATGATGTTGATGCCTTGAAAGCTAAATCTATCTTTATAGTAGCAATAGGACCAAATTCTTTAAGTTCAAAAGCTAAAAGTTTTCCAATTAGACTGTCTCTAGTTACTGATGTATTAGGCATTGTCCTTAACTCATTTATAGCAGTCACTTTCATTTTGTATGCTGGTGGCAATCCTCTTAAAACTTTTGAAATAATTTCATCTTCACTTAAGGTTCCTCCACAACATTTTATTCCCAAAATAATTTCATTTACTCTTTCCATAAAGGTAGAAATTCTTTCATCCTCTTCCCTTTTCAGATTTTCATACCTGACCTGGAAGCATTCAAGTTTTGCAATTTTGACTGTGGAATCTCCTTCATTAAATGTTTCCAAATGGTCCCAAATAGCTTTAGTAGTAGACCTATCTAAAAATCTCATGATTTTCTGATCTGACAATGCACTTAAAAGTGCTTCTCTTGCTTTGCAATCATTTTCCTCATCTTTGGCTAGATTTGGTGGATTAGGCTAACCTTGAGTAGGAGCAGTATAACCATTCTTTGTAACTTCCTAGATGCCTTTTCCAATGCAATTTAAGTGAGTCTTTATCCTGATCTTCCATATCCCATAGTTAGTTCCATCAAGTTTAGGACTGTCCTTCTTGAAATAGTTTGTAGACATTGGATCTCCTCAAGCTGTTAAACTTTTGCAAAAAGAGGGCTAGGCTCTGATACCAATTGTTAGGTCCCAGAGACAACTGAGAGGGGGGGGTGTGAATCAGTTGTCTAATAAATTCAAACCAAAATCAATTTAACCAAACTTAATTCTTAATACCGGTAAACCAAACTTTATGGCAGTAGACAGTTTATCAGTTAATTGCAGTACTGGTAAAGATTAATGCATGAAACAAAAAGGCAATAACATCCACAACACATAACACCAATATTTGTACATGGAAAACCTGTAAGGGGAAAAACCATGGTGGGAAACCTTACCCACAATTAGATGATACTACTATAGATAGTATGTGTGTACAATATGGGGTTTGCACATGCAGAAAGGCCAAGCACCTAGAGCTCACTACTCAATCACAAAATGAGAGTCACACTAACTACAATTGGATGATTAAATCCAATGATAATGTACTACTCAAAATAGCATCTCCATATGCTGGATTCAGTACTGGTTTTAGCTCTGATATGACTTCTTCAAACCTTCCTTCAATCTTGAATGATGTCTGCCTCTATGCTCTGCTTATTTTCGCATAACCGAATTACAATCCTTTTTCTAATCACATATTGATCTCACAAATGAGATTTACATTTATACCATAACGTAAGACCAATTGAGTATGTTGGCTCTAAAGATGTTATAATAAAATCATTTAGAAATAAAACAATATCTGATGCATGATGTTGGCTCAATGCATTTACAATAACAACAAAATCATCTCCATGATGTGTCATGTTGATCTGGAATAGATAAGCCTGCCGGTGTATATCCTGGACCTATTTGCCGGTAACAGCAAATATGGAAAATCAAATAAACCAATGAACAAATGACCAAGATAAAGTGTCCGGACAATGTCTTCAACATAACCAAGTAGTCTTTAGGTCTTTCCAAGTGCCGGTGAACAATATATCCTGTCGGTGAACCAAATACCAGTGACTATGCATAAGTCACTTGCTTGTTAGTGAACATAACCAATTCTTCAAGTGTTGATAGGTATTGATAAGTGTTGACATCAATGACAAAACCATATCAACATATCCAAAATACCAACAATGGATGGAATCCAACCAAAAGAATTCCCCATGTACTCTGCTTAATACAATCCTTATCACATCCTTAGGAAAATCAGGAATATTGAGAATGTCCACAAAACCTAGGGTTTCCACTATCTTGTGTTCTTGTTTAACATTTCCATTTTCATCACAAATTATAGTCTTGTACATGTTCTTAATTTCATCATCTCCTAGTTCCTTAATATGACAATGTATATGCATTCTAGGATCTTCCGCATAAACTACTCCCTTAGGTATTTTCAAAAATGCTCCTAGGGTATCATCTTTCTTTGCAATTTCAGGAATAAGTTTGAACATGGGTCTAGGGCACTTAACAAATTCAATCACAATAGGGTTTGCAATGAATTCAGGTGCAAAGGATGAAGCCATTGTTATAAGTACTTTAATCTACCTTTAGGATGATTTGCTTGGATGATTTGCTTCACTTCTCATTGTGGATGCCTTCGCTCGGGATTTTCACGCTCTCTGGAGATTTGAATGCTCGGTGAATGGAAAAAGAGACAAAATACTTGCTTTATAATGTTATTTCCTTCAACTACCACATTTAATGCCTGCTAGTTAAGTTAAACTTAACTCATCTGCCAGTAAAGAAGTAATCCAACTTCTCACCATCAACCAAGGGTAAATTAGCATGTTTTTCAATTTGTTGCCATACCCCCAAAAGGTTCTTTTCAATTAGATGAAGAATCTCCTTCCGGTGGAGTAATACTCTATTCTACCTGTGAAGGAATATCTTCACTAACATTTTGATCTGACTTCCTAATCCATTGTTTTGAAAATTTCTACTTTACTTCATCAACCTTCTCTTTTCCTTTCAAGTTGGGTCCTTTGTTATTTGCTGGTGATGCCTTACTTCTACAAAATTTTGCAATATGTCCAATCTTGTTACAAGCATAACAAGTCACATTGTTTTTTCTGAATTGCTTTTCCATATCCTATGTTGGTATGTGTTCTACATTGATTAGATAAGTGTCCAAATCTTCCACAAACATAATATTTTACATTCATTCTACAATTTTCTAACTTATGACCAATTTTGTTGCATTTAGAATATTGACCAGTGGGTGCATTATTGTTCAGATAGTTTCTAGATCTACACTACTTTTCTTTATGACCATACTTGTTATAGTTAAAGCATTTCCAATTGAATTTATAAGCATTAGGTTGTCTTACCGGTTTGCCATGATCATGATTGTTTGCAATATAGAAGCTTTCACCAACTTCAAAGCCAAGGACATTTGTATCTCCATTTGGTTTCTGATTCTTCAACATATCATTAAGTTCCTCTGAGCTTTTCTTGAATTTCTCTTTGTGTTGATTTGCAACAGCCAATTCATTTTCCAAGATTCCTTTATGTCTCATGAGTTCAGTTGTGTCATTTTGTGTATGCATCAAATCTGTTTTCAACATATCATTTTCATGACTAAGTCTTGTGTTTTCATTTCCAGCATAATTTAGTCTTCTAACCAAGTCATCTTCATTTTCATTTCTATCGTCAAAGTCTTTACAAAATCTCATAGTCATATCTTGCATCTCATTCTTCATTGTACTGTTTTCTTGTCTCAGTTTGTTCACAAGGTCATTAAGAGTTTCTTTCTCATCATCATTGCTCTGCATCTTCTCAGAAAGTTCTCTTCTTTTGTTCCTAGCAATAGTGAGATTTTCTTTAAGTCCTTGAATGATTTTCTGTGCAGCCTTTAGATCATCTTCAAGTTTCATATTCTTCATCTTTTCTGCATCATAGTCTAAAAGAGTTGTTTCCAATTGCTTTCTCAAGTTTTCCATCTCTACCGATGTCAGAATCTTCCTCAAGTTGTTAGGCTTTTGAAAATAGAGGACCAAGCTTTGATACCAATTGTTAGGATTCCCAAAGATACTAAGAGGGGGGGTGAATCAGTATTATGCTGGTTAATGAATTTTCTTGACTTATTAAATGAAAAGCATTCCAAAACAGTGTACCGGTGAACCAAAATTAATGCAGTAAACAAGAGCAATAAACACAACATAGAAAGCACACCATAACACAATTTTTTTGTGGGGAAACCCAGTGTGGGAAAAACCTTAGTGGGATTTGTGACCCACAATATTCTCTCATTGGCCAATAAGTGAATATTACTTACAAAAATGGGGGCCTGCACATGTAGGAAGGCCAATGCCTAGAGCTCATTGCTCAATTACAAAAAAAGTCACACTGACTTACAAAAATTGGATTATAGAAATCCAAGATGGTGTACTGCTACAAAAGGGCATCTGCTATGCCAGATCCAGTATCGGTTTAAGCTATGCAATCATAAACATTACTTTATAGTCTGCCTAAATATTTGCATATAATATTTATCCCCATATTCATATTACAAATGCTCTACAAGATCTCATACTTATATATGAGTCTTATTACAATATGCCTTGTCGGCTTTTACAAAGATATTACAATTAAATACATTTTGCAATAAATAAAATCCTGTCGGCTAGGGTGTCGGTAATCAATCTTTTCGATGCTGGTGAACTGTATGTCAGTGTAGAGTCTGTCGGTATCATATGATTGTAAGGTTTCCATCAATGACAATACCTTCAATCACCTACAATTTCTCATTGGAGTGTGCATTTTCCAACACCCTAAAATGTAATCCATTTAAGAAAAATAGAAGCAGAAAGTCATACGACACGCTTTATCAGCTCGTACGACAAAACTTTAGATCTCATGTGAAAGAAGAAATAGGCTTGTACGATAGAGAAATGAGCTTATACAAGTAAAGAAAGATTATCGTGCCAATTCACAAAGAAGTTCATACGAGCTAGCAAACGAGCTCGTATGAGTTTCTGAACTAGACTTGGGTAGAGATGAATGTTGATGAAGCTTGAGAGGCCAAAAATAATAATTCCGGCCCCACGGTGGGTGCCAAAATGTCGTGTCTGTGAAGTGTATACTTGCAGCTACAACACAAAACACTCAATAGATCATTACAAGCATAGTTAGGAAATTTAAAACAAGTAAAGATAAAACCATGGCTAATCGATCTATCACCTCCTAATAAATGTGAGTATAGACACCCTAAAATGCAATCCATTTAAGAAAAACAGAAGCAGAAAGTCATATGACATGCTTTATCAGCTCGTACGACAAAACTTTAGATCTCATGCGAAAGAAGAAATAGGCTTGTACGATAGAGAAATGAGCTTATACAAGTAAAGAAAGATTATCGTGCCAATTCACAAAGAAGTTCGTACGAGCTAGCAAACGAGCTCGTATGAGTTTCTGAACTAGACTTGGGTAGAGATGAATGTTGATGAAGCTTGAGAGGCCAAAAATGATAATTCCGGCCCCACGGTGGGTGCCAAAATGTCGTGTCTGTGAAGTGTATACTTGCAGCTACAACACAAAACACTCAATAGATCATTACAAGCATAGTTAGGAAATTTAAAACAAGTAAAGATAAAACCATGGCTAATCGATCTATCACCTCCTAATAAATGCGAGTATAGACACCCTAAAATGCAATCCATTTAAGAAAAACAGAAGCAGAAAGTCATACGACATGCTTTATCAGCTCGTACGACAAAACTTTAGATCTCATGTGAAAGAAGAAATAGGCTTGTACGATAGAGAAATGAGCTTATACAAGTAAAGAAAGATTATCGTGCCAATTCACAAAGAAGTTTGTACGAGCTAGCAAACGAGCTCGTATGAGTTTCTGAACTAGACTCGGGCAGAGATGAATGTTGATGAAGCTTGAGAGGCCAAAAATGATAATTTCGGCCCCACGGTGGGTGCCAAAATGTCGTGTCTGTGAAGTGTATACTTGCAGCTACAACACAAAACACTCAATAGATCATTACAAGCATAGTTAGGAGATTTAAAACAAGTAAAGATAAAACCATGGCTAATCAATCTATCACCTCCTAATAAATGCGAGTATAGATTTGCTCTTAGATCTGGATAAGGAAATTCTAGTGACTTGACTACACCTAGATGGAGGATTTGAGATGATAATGATGCATTTAAGGTAGAAAAGAGAATATTAAGCTACATGATTCAACAATTATGCTAGAAAATAAGATAGATCTAAGAATGCAATTACCTATAATAACAATGCTCAAATGATATGCTAAGAGATATCATGCTTATAGTAACAATGCCTAAAATGCAAATGAGATGGGATGATTATTGCTCCAAATTGGGGTCTATTTATAGGATTTCCAAGACCAAGGGTGAGGTGGCAGGAATCAACAGTCAAGATTAAGTCTAAAGATATCAATGGTGAAATTGGAGGAGGTTGGAAAAGAGGTTGGATGAAAGGGAACATTTGCCATCTCTATGGTGACAAGTGTCAAGAGGCTTTTAGAAGAGGTTGGATAAAAGGGAACATTTTTCATCTCTATGGTGACAAGTGTCAAGAGGCTTCTAGAAGAGGTTGGATAAAAGGGAATATTTGTCATCTCTATGGTGACAAGTGTCAAGAGGCTTCCAAGAGAGGGGGCATGTGGCCTAAGAATGCCATTTGTCTCAAGGAGAGAGTATCCACACCATAGGAGGTTAGGATAAGGATGTTAGGATGTGCAAGATAAGGTAGGTTTAATTAGAACTAGGGTTAGATGGAATGGGTTAGGTTTAGAAGGGGTTAGGTTAGGTGGTTAGAAGCTAGGAGGCATGTGGGTAATTTGAATTTAGAAATTCAAATAATAGGAAAACACTAATTAATTCTCAACAACTCATAAATTTATTTGTTTTAATTAATTAGGAGATTAGAAGAAATGAATTTGATGGGGAAGAATTAGTTAATTTGAATTAATTAATCAAAGGGGATTATTGAAATGAACCTATTAAATAAATCCTTAGATTTATTAATAAGTAGATAAAAAGGGAGGAATTTAATCAAATTCCTGATGAATTCAATTAAATGGGGGATGTGAATTAATTAAATAATTGCTTATTCAATTAAATATCTTCAGACCATTTTTAGGTGTATACAACCCTCATCCCAAAAAAAGCCTCAGTTGACACCTTGGATGAGTTTAGACCAATTGCCCTCTGCAATACACTCTACAAAATCTTCACAAAAGCATTAGCTAATAGACTCATGCCCCTCCTTCAAATTATCATCTCAAAAGAACAATCTAGTTTTGTCCCTGGTAGGTCCATCTTGGATGGGGTTATTCTAGCCCACAAGGCAATCCACTCCTCTCACTCCAATTCTAGACCATCTATGTTCATCAAGCTAGATATCAAAAAGGCATGCGATAAAGTGGACTGGAGGTTCCTTTACAAATGCATGGCAACAATCTAATTCAACAAAAGATGGATTAACTTGATATTCAAATGCATTTCAACCCCCCACTTCTCAATTCTAGTTAATGGTTCCCCACGAGGCTTCTTCGCTAGCTCTAGAGGTCTAAGACAAGGGGACCCTATATCCCCCTTTCCTTATATTATCATGGCAAAAGGTCTAGGTAGGACCATATAGAAATCTCAAGAGCTTAATAACATAGAAGGGATTAGAATAATGAGCAATATCGATCCAGTAACTCATCAACAATTTGTAGATGATACTCTTCTATTGGGGACTAGCTCCCCCTCTGAAGCTCAAAATTTCAAAATAATATTGTTATGGTACACAAAAGCTTTAGGCCAAGAGGTTAACAAGGCAAAAAACAAGGTCTTTTTCCTTAACACTAAAGATAATATAGAAAAAGAAATCCTTAGTATTTTAGGTTTCCAGTTAGGATCTCTTCCATGTATTTACCTAGGTCTCCCTTTGGATAAAGGGACTAGAGTGAAGAAGTTTTGGGACAACGCTCTATCCAAATTGGACTCAAGATTGCAATCTTGGAAAGGAAAATGGATATCTTTAGTAGGTAGAATTATCTTGATCTGCTCTGTCCTTTCAGCAATACCTCAGTATTACTTGTCTTGTCTCCAGCTCCCCAGTTGTATCAGGGATAAACTCATAAGGATCTTGAGATCCTTTCTATGGAAAGGTATGGGAGACAAGAAGTATGCATTAATAGCATGGGACACTCTTGGCCTTCCTAAACTAAATGGAGGCTTAGGCTTCTGGAATTTAGATAGTCAGAATAGGGCACTTGGTGCCAAACTAGTTTGGAAAATCTACAAAGAGCCACATTTGAAATGGGTCAAAATAATAAAAGGAAAGTATCTAGGCAACCTCGATTCAACTAGAATCTTTAGAATTCCCTCCCTTCCTAAGGGATCTAGAATTTGGGAACTTCATTTCCTACTGTAGAGGTGTTCTAACCAACCAATTATCTTGGAACATTGGTCTAGGTGAAAAAGCTTTATTTTGGGACAACTCCTAGGGTGGCTATCCTCCTCTTAGTAGCTTAATTAATGATGACTCTTTAAGGAAGGAGCTAGGGAACTCTGTACATAAGCTAGTTAGATATTATGTCTCCTTCCCCAAATTAGATCCAGCTTTAGGTTGTAATTGGAAGCCCCTTTTAGTATCCCCTCCCAACCAAAGAGGATGCACTCTCCTTCTCTCGATTCTATAGTCTAGGAAATTGTCATTCAATTCAAGCCAAGACAAATTGATTTGGACAAGTTCCCTGATTGGGGAATATAGTGTAAAATGGGGGTATAGGTCAGCACACAAGATAGAAGCCAAACCAACTTCTAACATCCCTTTGTCCATATGCTAGCATAAATCTTGTTCCCCAAAAGCTCTGACCTTTCTCTAGGCTGCCTTACAGAAAAGGATCCTCACAAAGGAGTGATTCTAGAAATTAGGCTTTGCAGGTCCTTCCAGGTGTCCAATGTGTTGCAAAAGTGAGGAAGATGTGGACAAACTTCTACTCAATTGTGAATTTACCTTATCATGTTGGCATTGGTTGTTCAACAAACTCAATTTACATCTGGCACATCAACATGACCTTCTTTCCTTTGTTCATAGTTGGCCAGTTTCTCAAAACTTCAGACACTATGGACATATTTGGATCATTTCCCCCTCGATCCTCCTCTTGGAAGTATGGAAAGAAAGGAAAAGAAGAATTTTTAAAGACAAATCCCTTAATAAAGATACCTTGCTTGTTAAAATTGAGATATCTATCATTGAGATCGCCAATAACTTCATGAGGAAATCCCCTCTAAAGAACCCAAAATTCTCTCCTAGGGACAAAGCCATAAGGAAAAGTTGGGTCGGCATCATTCTCCCCATGTTTGTTGGCCTAGGAGATGCACTCAACTTATCGGATAGAAGGCAGTGTGTCTAGACTCCCCCACCCCTTGGTTGGTTCAAGCTCAATTTTGATGGATCCTTCTGGGGTAACCCAGGCATAGCAAGTGTAGGTTGTGTCATCCACTCCAAGGAAGGGGAAGAGGTTGTTTCTCTCACTAAATTGATAGGTGTTAGGGTTTCAAGCAGATCCAAAGCAAATATGAACTAACAATTATATGCAGATTTAAATACAAAAGATAAAGGAATAAAATAGGACACAGATAACACAAAGATTTAACGTGGTTCACCCAGAATGGGTTACGTCCACCATACACACCTGTCCAATCTTTCTTATTATCCAACAAAAAATAGTACATCAACCTTACAGTGCCTTAAGCATCCTAGCCGCTTATAACAAGTGTTTTTAGGGCAACAAACAAAGTCGGCCTTTTTAGGGTTTTATTACAATGTCAATTTTCATCAACAAAAAAACATCCAAAAAAATTAACAAATCAACAGTCTCCCACTTGGAGACTGATCAGGCTCCAAACCAAACAATAGGGACAACCACAAATAATATGGCAAAAGCCAATGCAGTGGTAGAAGGGATGTTGCTCTGCCACAAACTAGGAATCCAAAATCTAGAAATTGAAGGAGACTCTGCAAGCATCATTAACTCCCTCAGATTAAGAAACTCTTGCAATTGGAAAATTAACAATTTAATCAAAAGGGCAAGGGATTTACTCCCCTACTTTAGCTCAGTAATTTTCAATCATATTTATAGAGAAGGAAATTGCAAAGCAGATGAACTTGCCAATTTAGGAGCAGATGGGAAGGATTTTGAAAAACAAGGCAAAATCAAAAGCCCATCAAATTCAGCAATCCATCTCCCCTCAATCTTTTA
Organism: Cryptomeria japonica; assembly: GCF_030272615.1. Classification (NCBI taxonomy): domain Eukaryota; kingdom Viridiplantae; phylum Streptophyta; class Pinopsida; order Cupressales; family Cupressaceae; genus Cryptomeria; species Cryptomeria japonica. Next base: position 382,394,279 of record NC_081412.1, on the reverse strand, counting down.
AGATATCACACATACATATGTCAGTTAATCAGGCTCACCTCCTCATCCCCCCCCACTCTACCTCTCTGCAGAAAATAGCTAGTTGATTTGATAAACCCCAAACCATATTCAACTTTCATACTGAGAGGCCTAATACTAGTCTAGGACTCCTTCTTAAGGTAGAAGCTGGATATAAATTAGGAAGATCCCTTCACTCCTTTTAAATCTTTGTTCCTCTCCTCCAGTAAACTTATCTCAACCCTCATTCACTCGCCTTTCCCAACCCTTCAATCTCCCATCCTCGTGCATCAAGCTTTACTACAACTTACATATAAACTCATTTATAAATACTCATTTTGAATTTTGAGACTTATATAGCCCCTTCTGGATTAGATAAATTCTCACTCTCTTAGATCTGTAGATAGAGATGTATGCATACATATGAATATGTATATATAAGATATATATAGGTATATATATATACAAAATATGTATTGAGGTACAAAATATGAATATTATATAAGCAGGATATATATATATATATATATATATATGTATTTATCTCAACATATATTTCTTATATACTTACATATATATTAAAATAAATATATACATATTATATATATATATATATTCACATCCAAATCTACATTCTCAACAAATTCATAATATATATATATATACATAAATAAATTTATATATACATATATAAATATATATATATTATATATAAGTATATTTATATATAAACATTCATTTATTAATATATATACAAAGAGCATATTATATATTTATATATATATATATATATATATATATGTATGTATGTATGTATGTATATTTATATATATAATAATAGATACAAATTTATATATTCATATATATACTAACTTATGTATATAATCATATATACCAATTATATATATATACATATATACATATATAAACATATATACAAATTTATATATATATATATATATAAATTTGTAAATATGTTTATATATGTATATATATATATACATATATAAACATATTTACAAATTTATATATATATATATATATATATATATATTTATATATTTCCATTTCAACTTTTACTTATCTTCTCATTCACAATTGTTCATTTATGAAAATTTTCTATTAAATCGGGAGATTATTCCCCCTTACATCAAATCCTATTTAGCTTGCTTTCTACTCCTCCCTCAGCATTCTTGAATAACTTCATCTGCCACCACCCATCAAGTCATATTGAAGTTAGATACTCGATTATACCCACCCCTTATATTTCACTCCGTTGGATGAGTTGTATCAATCATTCCTTCGCACATGCCAGTCATGCAAGGATTAAATGACACTAAGCATGTGCGAAGCCAAATGATGCAATTATGAGGCAACTATAGCATTCATTATCTCACCATCTAGTACTTTGGGAAGGATTTCAAGTACCTCAATCCAATGTTTCATAATTAAGGTTAATAATTTCGGCTCAATCTCAAGCAATATCACTTCATCTCTAGTCTCAACTTCCAAAACCAAACCATTTTCCTTAAATAGACCTTCCCTTTTCTGCTTTATTATCTGAAAGAGAAATTCAGGTGTTATGGATACTATCCTCAAGCTCAAATGCTCCAAGAGACAAATGACCATCTCTGGTGAGATAAAGGCAACTCGGTTGAAAGGCATTGTGAATTCCCCTCATGACCTGGTTATCAATGGCATCTCACAAATCTTAGGGGAAGATTCCATCAACAATGAGGACAAAACCAGAGTAAATACTGATATCTCCTCCATGTTTCTAGCTATAGTGTTTCATTTTGAGCCCAATAGGGAGTTTATCAAAAAGCTATGTTTAAAAGTCTTCAAGCATAGTATCTTGGTAGAGCTCAATAGGGTAATGGTGAACATAACCTCCGATCTTCTGGCCCCCAAGCCAAGGCACTATGACATTTTAATGAGGAAGAATCACCAGGTCCCCCATCTCCCAATCCTGATTCATGACAACCCTATGAATTTTTCCAATAGGTGCCCCATAATTTAGAGGAATATCAATTTCCTCATGTGGTGGTTTCATGTAAAATCCCCTCCCTACAATCACTGGCTAGCTGTATATCTTCGAGACGAAGGACTTCGAATGGACCTAGTATCTGAGATGGAAGACTCTGACTTGAAGCCCTCTGCCTCACCAAATAGCTCACATTCAGACTAAGTAGGACCCCGAGAGTAAGGGTTCACTTCTTAAGCAAGATTTTCAGATAATCCTCTACTAAACTTTATAATTCTCTGATATACTTAACTCTTATAGATAGAAACTGACTCTTTTGAAGTTCTAGACATTTAATTGGAAACAGTTGGGATTCAAACAATCACTTATAAGATAATACTATTATATGCCTAATATTTCTATTTATAGTTGTTGTCACTTTTTATATTAATTTAGTCATAAAATAGGTAGGTTGCCTTTTTCTCTACTAAAATGCTCATTTTCAAAGTATTTATCTTAGCATAAATATTAACACATAAATACATGTGTATAGATATACTGCTACGCAGAGATATATACACACCTACATTTATGTGGTTATATTCATGAAGTAATATATACTTGAAGGTGAATATTACCACCCTCATGTCTCTAAAATATCTTCTCGAAGTCTCACTTCTATGTATTGGGTCCCTTCCTATGATGTTTTCTCTATAGACCTTCCTTAATTTTCTCAGATTTTGACCTTCTCTTTCATTGATTGCATTGGCCACAGCTGTAATGGCCTTGGTCTACTTCATTCTTACATTATTGTGTTTCAATAGTCTCTGCTAAGTGGTTATGCAGGCTTTAGCTCTAGATTTGCTTTCAGGGCAACCTAAGTTTGGATACCTACAAGACACTTGGCTTTGGGTTGAATTAGCAAAGCCTGTTTATTCCCTCCCCTTTCTTAACACTTTTTTAGTTAATTTTTTATAGTTAACCTAATCTTTTAGTTTACAGGAGTACCTTTTCTCATTTTTGTAGGCTCCTATTCAAATGCGGAAAACCCCTTCCATGATCAAGGATAACAAGCATCTTTTGGGCACTTCTGACCGCCTCTTGTAATTTGAACTCCCCAACCTATACTATGGAACACCACCACAGTGATCATGTTTAAACATCGATGATGAAGAGATATTTAATTGTAGCTATGATAATGTAATTCCCCGAAAGCCATGCATTGGATAATTGGCTATTAAGGATATGTAAAGTATTCTAGGATTTATCCTTAGGCAAGACTGGAGGTTTTCTTCATTTGGTTCTTTCGTACCGGTGCCCACACCGAACCGAACATGTATAAATTTGTAATTATTTTTCTCTAATTAATAAAATTTATGGCCTCGACCCATTATCGAGCAAAAAAAAAAAATGAAAAATCATGAAATAAATCAAATGATACCATTCACACATTCAATGGTTTTTATGTTTATTGTTCTCCTATCTCCATTGATCTTTCTTTTTATATTTTTCTCTCAGATTTTATGCTTGCACAAGAGCTCAATGGTGAATGGATGTGGTTGTGATGATGTAGCTTAAAGTAGGCTAAAGTCAATTTGGCAGAATGTAAGTATGATTTACAGTTGCTATATGGCAAAGAGGGGGGAAGAAGCCTCTTATATAGAGAAAATCCTAAAAACAAAGGGTTGATATTAAGAGGTTGGATAAAAGATGGTTGACTAGGATTAAGGGGTAGGTAGAGGAAATAATAAAATAAAGGGAGTGGTTAAGATAAATGAGAGAAAAAGTTAAATGAATTAATTAAATAAATTAAAGAATGTATATAATTAAGAGGGTGAGAGGCCACATAAACTAACCAAAAATGTATTTATTTAATTTGGAAAAAAAAACATTAATAAATTAAAATATTTTTTTAAATTAGGATAGAAAAGGGCTTAGAAAATGATAAGTGGATTAATTAAACAAAGAAGAAAAAGGGAATAATTAAATAAATAAAAATATTTATTTAAGTAGGCTAGGACAATTTGAGGTGTTTATATTTTTCTCCTCTTTGAGATAATGATGTTTATCATGTTGTTTCAAAGAAGATTACAACATAGTGGCTAGGATAGGGATAAGGACTAGAAGTGTGATGCCCCAGTAATAGGATGGATAAGCAAGGATGATGAGTTAGTAGGATGATGCCCCCTTGAGAGGAAATATGGGTTAGTAGAACACGTGTTCTCTTGAAAGGAAAGAAATGATAGGGCTAGAAGAGGATTAAATAGATGATGATGAAAAAGGATATGGTAAATCAATGGCCATAGAAGTGGTTATGAATGATAGTGGATATAGGAGATAGAGATGACCTAGAGTGATGAACTATTGTGCATTTATCATCATTTATCTTATTATTGCAAGCAGATGCAAGCATCTAGATATGATAAAATCTAGATAACTCACATAACATTTGCAAGGAGTGATAAGGAAACCACAAACAACAAACAAATGATAAAAAATATGAGCCATCTTGACCACTCTATTCACTTGTGCATATCCTTTTTGTAGCATAGGAACATGATACAAACACAATACAAGATAAATTAAAGAAAGGATAAGACAAACTAGACCAAACAAGTCAACAACCATTTAGATCTCCATGCCAAGTTAAATGTTCTTATTAAAATGATGTTTGATAGGATGTCCATTTTAGGAAATATGTATCTATAGGACATGATAGGATTTCCATTGTAGGAAAGATATATCTATAGAACATGATATCTGATAATGTGCCTATTCTAAGAAGAATGTATCCATAGAGGTTGGTCTATTTGATAGAGATGTTAAAAATGATAGGAAGTTCATCGGTAAGGTTGTAGACTAGCTTGGTAGTTTGTTTGTTGATCCATGATTTGTTAAGCTTTTTTTTTTTATTATGTTTGCTCAAAGTGTTTATGTCTTAGAAAAAGAGAGTTTATTGCAAATTTTTTATTTTTAAATTTTTGGATTTTACAAGTTTTTTTTTTGGGGGATTTTTAGAAGTTTTTAAAATTTTATTTCCAAGGTTTTAAAAAAAATTTCAAATCATTGTTTGAGGCATAAGACAAATATCAATATTTATTCTCAATCAAGATGTATTTATTTGTCCCTAGAGTCTAGCAAGGAATAAGGTATTATTAGAAAATGAATGGATTGATGGGAGGGATATGGATAAGAGAAGGATGGAGGAAACTTATAATGGAATCAAGGCTGATTTGGTTTTCAAGGACTATCTCACAATGGGAAAACATGTTTATCCAAGCTAAGGAACTGGATATGGCAATGTAAGGTGATGGAATGGTGATTTTGATAGTATGGGGTTGATATGATTGGACATGTTAAGAGGTTTTCTAAAAACATGTTTTGCATTTTATGTTCTTAGTTTTGATCAAGATCAAGGGATGGGTATGATGGAGATAGGATAAAGATAGGATAAGAAAGATCATAGTTGGTAAGGGATGCTAGAAGAAATAAATGTAAATATAATAGATATAAATTAAAGGGTGTGGATAAGGTGAAGAAAAACAAAAGGATGTATGATGTTTATGGAGATCCCTAACCTTGTCAAGATCAAAGGTGGAAAAGGGAGTATGGAGTGAATGAGGGATAATGGAGGATGAGGTAGATAGGATAGCATGGATGAAATGTGCAAGAGGACAATGGATTACACATGAAACTTGTTTGTTAGGTTTTCATCATGGTACTTGCACAAGGTACCACATGAGATGGTTTTCATCGTTGGATGAATTATTTCTCTTTACTTTTTTTCTTCTTTTTTCTCTTTTTTTTTGACTTTTTGGAATATAAAGGATGCATGATTGAAGATGGAGGGAGGACTCAAGAATCTTGTTGTTCCTTGGATAGTAACCTTGAAAATATGTGCTACAATGAGCCATATCTATTGAATATATTCTCAAAGATGTTGGTAAAGGTGATGGTAAGGGGGGATGAAATGGATGATTAGATAGAAGGGTTAAGGATTTACACAAAGGATTCGATGGAAGGATAGAAAATAGGTGTTGGATATTGGATGGGGTGTTGAAAGATTTGTGTAGGGATGGATGAAAATGTAGGCAAAATCTATGTTGACACATTCCTTAAGGGGTGATGGATTGGTGGAGGAAAAATGGATTTTGGAGTTGGAGACATTGGTGGAGAAATGGATGAAGATTTTGGGACATAAGTACCCAAAATGGATGAAGGAGATGATTGAGGATTTAAGATAGTGTATTTTGGGAGATGTTTAGAGGGAAGAGTGAAGGCAGCCTTTGGATTAACAAGCTTGGATGCTAATTTTGATTTTTCATTGGGATGTAGTTCCTCTATGAGAAACTTGGAAATCCACATGATTTTTAATTTTTCTTGTCTTTGTGGTTCTTTGGAATGCATTGCTTCAATGATCAGCTTAGGAATCCACATGGTTTTTTCTTTTTCTTTTTTCTTGATGGTCCTTTGTGGCTTTTATTTTTGATTTTGGATCAATTTTTTCTTTATTTTTGCATGTCTTTTAGATGACACATGTTGATCTTTGGACACATGTATTTTTGGACATGAATTTTATGCTTGGCATCCAAATTGCTTCCAAGAGAAATGGGAGTGATGGATGGATAAGAGTGATATGGAGGTATTTTGGATTAGTTCATGTAGGTAGATCTAGTTGGACAGTTATCAAGGATGTGTGTCTTTGTTGGCCTTGATTTATGGTAGGTAAGTAATTTTGAGCTAGGGTTGATATGGATAGTGGATGGAGGGATATAAGGACCCAAGATGGATGGAAGGGATTAAGGCTTTGGTTTTGGGGTATAAGGACCTAAAATGGATGGAAGGGGTGAAGGGGGATGTGTATGTTTAGGTTTAGATGGAGGAATTTGAGACTTAGTATGGATACCAATGTCTTGAGAGTGAGCTATGTAGCCAAGTCAATGACTATTTGGATTTTATTTTATATAAAGGGGTTCCAGTGTACCTTGTTCATGGATGCCTAACCCTTTTCCTTGATAATGCATGCTTTGACAAATATTTTTAGCAATAAGATACTTTCTACTTTTGAAACATCATACAAGTCCATTTTGAGGAGGATATGGTATGGAGAGAATGATAAGCTCATGGAGTAAACTCGATTTTATGATAGTGGATGAACCAAGTTTATATGTAAGGGGTTCATGGATATCTTTCTTAGGAAGGAGATTATGAGTGAGACTTGGAAGGATAATTTGTTCTTGAAATAGAAGGGGGTCATTATGGAATAAAAAGGTATCGTGGGATCATCATGAATGGAATAAAAAGGTAAAAGTGGATCGTCATGAGATTATAAGGAGATGGGATCTTGGTCAAAAATTGGATGGAATGGAAAATCTTTGGGATATTGATCTTGATTCATTTTAGGACTTGTTTATTCATTATTTGGATTATCCTCTTGATATGGGGTAAGAGTTTGGATATGCATGGGAGATTCTGGTATAGAGTCCATGTTTTGACTTGATAGGTCTAGATCTTGAATGGGACTCGCTTGAGTGGGTTTTATTGGAGACAAAGAGCATGGAGGCATTAGTTCTAGGATTTTTGAATCATGAGTGGTATCAAGAAGTGGATTAGCTAGGATTTATATTATGGATATCCCTTGAGGGTAAACTTGAGAGGTGTCATTATTGGATTCATTGTTTGACGGAGATGGTGGGGTTTGATGTTGAAAGGCTTTAGGAGATGAGGGAATGGTGGGAGAGATGGAAGCTTTATTTTGAGATGAGTCATTTCTATAGATAGGTATATGACTTTGATCATTCTTGGAAGGAGTATCTTGTCACATGCATAATTCCTCATTAGGTGAATTTTTTAGGTTTTCTTCAATAGCAATGTCATCTTGATCAATAAGGTCTTGAATAAGGTGTTTCAATCTTGAGAAATTAGAAGTTTTATGTCCATGGCTCCTAGGTATTCACAAAATTCATTATCATTCCACCATGAGGGTTTTATTATAGGTTCAAAAGGTTCATTTTCCAGCAAGGTAATGAGCTTACTAGCAACTAGCTTGTGTAATGCCAATTCATTTGGTTCACCCAAAGGTGTAAACTTTATTCCTCTCTTGTAAGTGTATTCTAGAAGGTATTTTGATGATTTATTGTTTGAAGAAATGTGTGAGTGATTTTAGGGATTTTTCTTAGATGCTTTAGCTTTCATAACTATTTTTTCAAACCAATCCTTGAGTTTTGAGTTTGGGTTGTATGTGTTTGTGGAGGAGGTGTTTTTGGAAAAAAATAAATATTTTAATTTTTTTAGATTTTGTATTAAATATGAAAACATACAAGAAATAAATGCAAAAAGACAAAAACCTATGGCTCAATTTGGATGATGTGTCCTCTTTTGATTTCAAGTGGGGAAGGTGGTCTAAACATTCAAGCACATAAGACATGATAACAAGCCTAATCAAGTGGATTATCACTCCTTGAATTCACAAGAAATGATGGCCAAAAAGTTTCATCTAGGGGTATCCTCTATAAACCACAAGAATAAGGGAGGTTTGAATCCATGAAATGAAAGCGAAATACTACCAAACAATCGGGAGGAAAGGGGCACCCACTCTCAACCTTCACTTCTCTAAGGTATAAAGTTCTTAGAATCTTAGCCTAGATTAACAATATTTCACTTCCAAGAGGTGCATCTTTCGATTTACCCTCCCTATTTATACTCCATCAGAACATGGGAGTTGAGGTCATCCAGTAGAGTGATCACTTCTCTAGGAAGGCCTCCTAAAAATAAAAACAAGATCACTTATTTCTAGCCACTCAAGGTTATCATTGAGTTCCAAGAGAAGATTATACATAAGTGATCTTGAGGATGAAAAGACACTTGTTCATTTTAAGTCCAAATCTAAATATGAAAGGTTGATTTTAATCCCATTTTCAATATGTGGAGGCACATCAAGCAAGAAAGAAATGATTCTATGATGAATAGAAAAGATTATGACCACTTTTCAAAATGTAGAGGAGAGGATTTTAGAATAAGTGCACCTTTATTTTAATGCTTTCCTTTTGTATTGAACCCCTTGATCCTATCATTAGCTCCAAGCTAGATTTTTACCTCAAATTGTGTGTGAGAACATGCCAAAAAGGATAACCAAAGAAAGAAAATGTTATTTCAAAAATATATTCCTGATGATATTAGAACTCGTGATAAATAATTTCAATGATGATAAAGAAATCCTATGAGAAATAAGATATATGCAAATAAATTATCAGCTCGTCATAAAATTATCATTTTATTTTATTTATTTATTTGCTTTTTGACCTAGTCAACAAGATTTGATTTGATTTTTTTTGCAATGATTTTTACTCCAAAAATTAAAATGCAAAGAACAAACCCTTGCTAAAATTCTAAGAGCTTTTTGAAAATGTAATTTTTTTTAGAAAAATACCTTGATTTGAGCCCTAGAAAAAGATTTATTGAAAAACCTTAATTCTCAAAGATATGATTCTTCACAAATTAATTTTTGTAGACCCTTAGATATGATTAATTGAATTAATTGAATTTAACTATCCCAAATGTCTTTAATTAAATAATTAATCATTATTTAATTAGTTGGTATTCCATCTTTCTAGCTAATTAATTTTATTATTTACTCTATAGTCTTCCTTTAATTAATTATGTGGAAATCATAAATCATTTAATTAATTAAATTCACCTCCTTATATTAAATAAATCAAATGCATAATTTGACTATTTAATTATCTTTTGTCCCTTTCCTCCTTTTTCCCATTATGGAATTAATTTTATTTCCTCACATGACTCCTAACTTTAACCCTCCTCTAACCCTCATCTAACTTTTCCTCTAGCATAAACCACCTAGCTAACCATAGGTTTTATTCAACCTTGTCCTCTTTCCCTCCCATATGTGTGCACAGTCCCAAATATCTTGTGTCGTGTATGTGAATTAGGATACCTGCAACTGCAACACAAACACTCAATAGATTATTACAAGAATGGTTAGCAAATTGAAATCAAACAAAAGATAAACCATGACAAAGAGACCTATCGCCTCCTAGAAGATGTGAGTGTGGATTTGCTCTCAGATCTAGATGAGCAATCCCATCGACTTGACTACACCAATACGGAACATTTAAAATGATATGATGTGCAAGCTAGATGAATGCATGATTAAGCTATATTGATCCAAGAAGCTAATTATGCTAATGATATGCATGATTATGCTAAATGATGATGCAATTAAACTAGATTAGAGATTGATTATGCTATATGATTCAACAATTATGCTAGAATATGATCAAATTAAGCTAGTTCTAGGATGCAACTGCCTATAATAACAATGCTTAAATGATATGAGATCAGATGTGCCTATAATAACAATGCTTAAATGATATGAGATGGGATCCTTTGTGCTCCAAAATGGGAGATATTTATAGAATTTCCAAGGCTAGGGGTGAGGTGGCAGGAATCAACGGTCAAGATTGAGTTTGAAGATATCAAGGGTCAAATTGGAGGAGGTTGGAGAAGAGGTTGGAGGGAGGTACACTTGTCATCTCTATGGTGACAAGTGTCAAGGAGCCTTTCTCATAAGAGGGAAAGTGTCCAATGGAGAAGACATGTGGCATAAGTGGCATGTGTCTCAAGGGGAGGATATCCACCCCATAGGAGGTTAGGATGTGCAAGATAGGATAGGGTTAGTTAAACCTATGGTTAGGTGGAATGGGTTAGGTTAGGTGGTTAGAAGTTAGGAGGCATGTGGGTAATTTGAATTTAAAAATTCAAATAATAGGAAAAAGCTAATTAACTTTCAACAATTCATAAATTGATTTGTTTTAATTAATTAGGGGATTAGAAGAAATGAATTAAATAGGCAGGAGGATTAATTAATAAAAGGAGACTGTTTTAAATGACTCTATTAAATAAATCCTTAGATATATTAATAAGCAGGTGAATGGGAAATTTAATCAAATTGCTAATGAATTCAATTAAATTGGGGAGGGGGATTAATTAAATAATTGCTTATTTAATAATTATCTTCAGACCATTTTTAGGTGTATACATTTTGCCCCTCTTTGAAGCGAGGTGTGATGGCATGTTCATTCAAAGAATAATCTCATTTTCTTGATATTGATGTGATATTGGTTCAATAGGATGCCCTAGACATTGATTGATAAATTGTGATACGATGATGCCCCCTCGGGAGATCAATTGAGATAATTGACCTTTGGTGTATTTGGATCATTGAGAAATTGTTTTGCTGATTAGAAATGATTTGATTTCTGTAACGTTGATTGATGAAATTGTGAGTTCTTTGATCATGATGATGTGGTTCTTGATGTGATGATTGATATACCTTGATTAAATTGATAAGATTGATTAGATTGATGAGATCAAAATCTAGTCTGGTTTCAGGAATGACAACTCCTGTATATAAGACAAAGATGATCAACGTGTCTAGTTTTAGGAATGATGTATCCTATATAAGACTTGATCAAAATGACTAGTTGCAGGAAAGATATATCTTATATAAGACATGATAGAATGGATGAGATAAGATCAATTGATAGAATTGATAAGATTGATTGGATAAAGAACTGACTTTTTGTTGATATCATGTTGCAGGAAGTTTCAAATATGCTGATGTTGGTGCATTTGAGGGAGTAGCATAAGATTCACTTTGGGTCGACAATATCTAGAGAGAGAGGAGTCATCGTTCTGATTGTGTATACATGTATGATGATACAATGATGATTCTTGTGATAGATTTGGCCTTGGATCCTATGCAAGAATGAAATGCAAGCTAAATGCAAATGCAAATGCAAATGAAATGTAAAGTTGTGATCAGACTAGTCACTGGGTTATTCCTTTGTGTCATCATTGAGCTTTTTAAAATGTGGGAAGTGAGTGCAAATAGCCATGGTATAATTGAACCATGATGACCTGAGCACTACTTTCCTAGGTTTTGATATGGCAAGTTAGCAAAAACATTGAGGTATAATTGAACCAAGATGACCTAAGTGTTGCTTGCATAAAACAGGCAGTATTAACCATTTTTATATGCAAATCAGAAATGTCTTCAGTGATACTTCGACGATCATGTCCTGAGACAAATTTGCACATATTAATGTTTAATTTACAGATAGCAAACAACAAAAATATTATGTTCCTTCCTTGTTCCTCTAGTCAGAGACATCCTGGAGTCACTCAGAAATCATGATAGCGAAAATCAAGATATAAAAGTTGAACCAAAGTGTTAAAATCATTATCCAAAAGATATCATCCATTGATATGTGTTTGTCATGCTTAGACTGACATGTGATAGTTTGATGGTTGATAATTGATCTTGTGTTCAACAATGGATGTGTCTTGGTTTTTGCTTGACAAGAGTTGCCTAACTATTGTTCTACCTATTTGATTAAGCTCAAAATGATCAAAAAAATTTCCCCCAGCTAGGTGTAGGATTTTTCCCTTAGCCTAGAAACCAATTTAATTGTGATATACCCAATGATCCAAACCATGGTGAGAAAGCACTTGTGATGCCTGCGTATGTACAAAGGATTTATTATGGATGTGAAAAGTGCTAAGGGGAAATAAATGCAAGCGAAAGGATGCATGAACTAATATATGGAAGGGCTTGCTAACAGATAGCGCCTATTGCCAGGTTTTCACCATTTGTTTTTATTTCATTTTTTCTCATATTTGATTTTTTTCTCTGTTTTCGTTGTTTTTTTATTTTCTCCTTTTCCACTATTTTTGAATTTTTTTCTTTTTCATTGTTTTTTATTTGTTTTCTTTTTCATTATTTTTTTATTCTTGTTTTTCCCACATAAAACTTCTTTAGATGCATGTTATTGATGGGTTCCTCAAGTTGATCCCCATCCTGTGGTTATAGTTAATAGGCTCATGACCCAAATGTTGTTGTGACCACAAATGGAACTAAATAGTTTGGTTAAAACTTCCCTTTCTTTTCTTGATTTTCCTGGTTGCATTGATTTTCCTTTAGTACTAGTCCTCCAACTTGAAAGTGTGTGTGTGAAAAAATTGAATAAGTTTGTAAGCTACAAGCATAACACTTCAATTAAGTTATTACATGTATGGTTAAACAGATATAAGCATGAATAATAAAACCATAACAAATTGACCAATTGCCTTCTAAAAGATGTGAGTATAAGATTGCTCTCAGATTTGTATAAGCAATACTAGTGACTAGACTACACCAAGACGAAGGATTTAATCTATATGAGCATGATATTAAGATAAATGGATGCAAGATTATGCTAGATGGATGAATAGTAAGCTATATGAATTCAAGCAATCATGAAATATGCAAAAAAAAATTAAACTAAGATGCAATAATATCAAAAAGGAAGCATAATATCTTCAATGACTCTAGAGCAAAAAGTGTATAATAACAAATCTCCAGGGTGTTTTGAATGAGAGATGAAGGCTGAATTTATAGAGATTCACAAGAAAGATCAAGAAAAAGAACAATTTAAGATTAATTGAAATAATTGAGAAATCAGATTCAGTTAACCTTGAGATAGATTCCAATTTAATTGAAATGCATTCAGAAAAGAAGTTTGAGTTTGCATTAGAAATAAGAATTAATTAATTCCATGCACTTGAGATAAAAATAGGTAATTCTTTGATTTATTCAAGAAAAGAGTCTTTTCAATGCAACTGAACTTCTTTTCCTAAAAGCTTTGAGTTCTAATTTTAGAGAATGATTAATAATCCAATAAATTGCTTTTCTGATTTCAAGTTCTCAATTTAGAAGAAAGAAATAATATCTCAAGTTTGATTTCTCTCTCAAATCAATTCTTTTATTTTATTTTCAATTTAACTCTTGCTTTGTATATTGATTCCTCTTTTGTAATAAATTAATTCCTTTTTTGCATGATTAAATGGAAAATTTATTAATTAATTAAATATGCTAGGATATTTAGTAAATTAAATAGGATAATTCATAAAAATGATATACTTGGAATGATTTAATTAATTAAATAAATATTAATTAATATAGAATAATTCACTTGCCATGTGACATTTGATGATTGAAGGATTAATTGATTAAGTGCTCAAAGTTGATTTAATTGCTTTTGGTTAGGACCTTCGTGATGTTGTCAAAATTAGGGGCCCATGGTTTAGGTGACCATTTTTAGGGTATTACATTTTCCCCTCTTTGAATTAATGTGTGAGAAGCATGTTGGTTCAAAGAATAGTTGATATCTAGGAGATACTAGTTATGAACTTGATTGATCATGAACCAAATGAAGAGAGAGGTGTTTAGCTTGATTTGAAGTGATGAAGCTGAACAGAGTTGATTAAAGTGAAACCGATTCCAAACTTGATTAAACTAGGAATGATAGAGAGAAAAGATATTGAACTTGAACTTGATTGATCAAGAAGTGGATCTTATTGATCTTGAACTTGATTGAACTAGACACAGTGAACGAAGATAAAATCGATCTTGAACTTGATGGATCAAGACACGATGAGAGAAGATAAACTATCCAACTTGATTTGATACAATGAAACTGAACACCTGCTTAGATTGAGCATGTGATCAAAGATACTCTTTAAACTTTTGATTGAGTTTAAATGAACAATCAGCTTGATAAAAAGTGATGAAATTGATTAACGTTAAGAGATTGATTCAGTGATTTCACCTTGATGTGAAGACTCTTATCATAGACACCCAGCTGATTAGATGTTTCCAAATCATCGGAATCATTCCTACAAGTGGAAAACAAAGAAAATATTATGCCCAATCCTTGCTCCTCTTAGTCAAGATAGACTTCCTCAATTTACTCAGAGGGATAATAATCAAAAACCAATATAATAGACAACACACAAAGAAAATTTCATGCATAGCTCAAACTATTTAGTGATTGTTTTCAATAATATTTTTTGCTTGTGTACTCAGTGATAAAACTCTTCCGTAGTCAGGAGACGGGTGTCTGACTCAGATTGGATGACCAGGTTTCACTAACGTAAAGTTGACTTGGTTGATACTGCTTAGGACATGTAAATTGCTCAGTCAATTACCCTAAGACTAGGACATTGATCAGTTTCAAGTCATGAAGGTTCCAAAAGAACCAGAATGTCACAACATTGACTAAAAGATATGTACAAGAGAAAGCGTAGATGCAGCACTTCGGTACAAGAGATAAGACTAACCTGGACAAAATTTCACAGCCATAGTGATCGATGTCATTGTTTTGATTTGATAATTGATAGGAATGTCTGGTTTCAAAGAGTAAGTACCTCGTATAAGACCGGTCTATCTAGTTTTTGAGTGTACCCTTCCTTGTATAAGACATGTTGATGTTTGATAGAGTTTGATAGATAAATTAACAAGACATGAGATAAGTTTGATTGCAAACCTTGAGATTTTTTTTGTCGTTGATTTGGTTTGAAGGATAGTCTATGCTTTCTTGCTTTGGATTTTTCAGTTTTTGATTTAGTGAGTTTTTTTTTATTTTTAGGATTTTGTTCAGGACATTTTATGATTTTTAGGAGTTTGTTCAAGACATTTTATGATTTTTTTAGGATTTTCTTAGCTATGCCCCTGATATGCAAACCTATATGACATGATGATTTGTAGAATGCATGTGGAGACAATGATTTTTGATATGATCTATATTAATGCAATATGCGTGATGAAGATGCATTTCCTATTTGAACAAGGATGACTACGTTTGTTTAGCACTTTGTAATACACCAATTGAATTGGAAGTACAAAACATTTCATAGATAAGTGGTCAATCAATCCATAAGGTCCCTTCGAACATCCAAATTAACACACTTAGTGACTAGGATTTACAGATGGAGATGCATAAAACTTCTTCATTGGTTCTTGAAACTTTGATCTTCTTTTGCCCATGTGAGTGCAAATGAGTTAATTCTCGCTCTTGTGTTCACTAAAGATCCTTAGCATCCTATATGACTAGCTACATGGATTATTCTAACTTCAAAAGCATCCTGAATAGAGCCTTGCTGCTAGCAAGCTTTTAGAGCTCCGACGAGGTTATAGACTGCAATTTATCGAGTATTGCTCCATTGCCAGTAGGTGTTCATAGACCTGATGGAGTTACTCGCATGGTCCCATAGTCAAGTTTTTTGTCGCACTTGTATGTGTGATATTTCAGTTAAATATCATTGCTCTTTTGCCTTGAGATGAATATTTGGCATAGCACTTTTTGTCTTTTTGTTTCTTTTTTTTCTTGCCTTGACTTGTAAGTAATGAAACCTACTTGGGTGTGACAATTAAAGAGTCGTTGAAGTAGAATTTTAGATTTTTCATCAGTCATATGATCAACTAGGTGTCTAGAATGAATTAGAGATTTTTTAATGTGTTTGAGATATAGCAATTGATAGATTTTGGGTTAACAAGTCTCAAATAGTGAAATAATTACCCAACCATAAGTAAAGCATCATCACAGGATAATGTTAAAAAATGAATGACCTCAAGGACTTCATGTCTGAATATCTAAGAAAGGAGATGACCCTTATTTTTCTTGAATGCAAACAAACAATAAACTTGGATAGTTGCCTTGTTTTATTGATGTTGCTATATGCTAATGCAGAAATTGTATGAATGAGATGCATTTGAAAAAGAAACTATATGTGATGCAGTGCTTTGAATAAAATGATATGCAATGCAGAAAGCAAAAATTGAACTAACCTAGCCCTTAGATATGATATCATTGAAGGTGCATGTTGTTCATAGGGTCAAGGATTTTTGTGTTGGTAGTTCATTGGTCCAACATAAAGATGTCTTTCTAAGAAGGACTCGGCTAAGTGTACATGTCTAGCATCTCCAATGTTGATTTCCTTTTTTTTTTTTGGATTTTGCGATGAAACTAGGGTAAATTATTATGCTAAAGAATGGATAAGTGGAATGGAAGGATGAAAAAGAGGTGTTAGATAATGGACCAGATGTTGAAAGTTTGGTGGATGAGTGAATGGAAATGTTTGCGAGATCACCATTGGCACACATCTTAAGGGATGGTGGATTGATGGAGGAAAAGTGGATCTCAAATTGTGAGATTTGGATGGAGGAACAACCAGGGATTTTGGAACATGAGGATCCAAAATAGATGAAAGAGGTGATGGAGAAATAGATTTGGAAGGTTTGAATGGAGGAACAACAATCTTGGTTGTGGATTTAGATTTTTCTTTAGATAGTTGTACCTCAAGGAGACGCTTAGGGATCCACATGGTTTTTGATTTTTCATTCTTTTGTAGTTTCTTGGAATGCATTGCTTCTACCAGTGCCTTAGGAACCCATATAGCTTTTGATTTCTCTTTCTTTTTCTTAGTGAGCCTTTGTGTCTTTCTAGATGGATGGAAGTTACATGAAGATGTACACCTTTGTTGATCTTGCACAAGGGATGGAGGAATAATGGGTCCTAAAATGGATGGAAGAGTTGAAGGGGAAGGCATGTACCTAGATTTTGGTTTAGTAGGGATACCACCATCTTGAGGAATGTCACTAAAGGCATGACCCTTAATAGTTTCTTTAACATGGATGGGTTCTTGCTTGTGAAGGTCTACCCCTTTACGTTTATAAATATTTTGACTTGTAGGATCATGAGAGGGCTTTGTAGGCATGATGGATCCTTGAGGTGAATGTGGAGGATTATGATAAGGAGATAAAGGCATACTTTGATCTTGACATGGAAGAGGACATTTGGATAGAGTATTTGACTCTTCATTTTGAATAGGTTCATTTGAAAGGTAGAAGAGGCTGTAGGTCCCGGGGACAACTGAGAGGGGGGGGGGTGAATCAGTTGTCTAATAAATTCAAACCAAAACCTTGTTGACCAACTTATTGCTTAATACCGGTAAGATAGTTAATTGTGTCGGTAAACAGTATTAATAGGAAATGATGTACCAGTAAGAATTAATGCATGAAACATAAACATAAAGTCATCCACAACACATGACACAAATATTTGTACGTGGAAACCCTGTAAGGGAAAAAAGATGGTGGGAAACCTTACCCACAATCAGATGATACTACTGCAGATAGTAAGTGTACAAGAGGGGTCTACACATGCAGAAAGGCCAACAGCCTAGAGCTCACTCCTCAAACACAAATGGGAGTCACACTAACTATAGTTGGATGGTTAAATCCAATGAGAATGTACTACACAAAATAGCATCTTCATATGCTGGATTCAGTACCGGTGTAATGCTGATATGCTTCTACAAAAACCTAACTTCACCTTCAAATGATGTCTTCGTGTTTATCTCTACTTGATCTCGCATATACCCTTTCTTAAATCTTTTTCGAATTCCACATTTGATCTTACAAATAAGATCTTACATTTATAGCATACCCTAAGACCAATTTTAGTAGGTCGGCTCTACAAGATATTACAATAAAAACATTTTACAAATAATACAATATCCGATGCAATAACCAATTGAACATGTCGGCTTAATGCATTTAGAACAATAATAAATCATCTCCATAGCATGTCATGCTGATTTGGAAAAGATAAACCTGTCGGTGTAACCCTAGATAACCTGGACCTATTTGCCGGTAAAAGCAAATATGCAAATAAGAATATACTAATGATATTACTTCAAGAAAAAGTGTCCACATGATGTCTTCAACATTACCAAGTGTCTTCCATGTCATTACAGGTACCGGTGAACATTATATCCTGCCAGTTAACATTATATCCTATCAGTTAACCATATACCGATGATTGTTTGAACAGTTTACTGATTGCCAGTGAATGTTGCTGGATCTCCAAAGTAGGTGTATTTAGCAGGTGTTGACATCAATGACAAAACCATACCAAAATACCAATAGAGGAATCATGATCTTGCATAGGAAGTATGATTTGTTCTTGAGATGGAAGGGGATCATCTTGGAAGAAATGGAAAGGTATAAGGGAATCATCATGGGATTCCTGTGAGATGGGATCTTTTGCAACCATTGGATAGGATGGCCCTTGAGATAGCCCTTGAGGGTCAACATGAAAAATTTCCTCATTAGGTTCATTATTTGAGGGATATGATATGAATTGTTGTTGAGAATTCTTAGGAGATGGTGGCATCATGGAAGAAACAGAGGCTATCTATGGGCCATTGCTAGAAATAGGTTCATCATTTTGATCATGCTTGGTAATGACATATGGTTTCTCTTTAGGTGAATTATTAGGATCTTTGATTTCAATAATACCATCATCAAGGAGGTCTTGAATTTTATGTTTTAATTCCATACACATTGAAGTCTTATGTTTGTTATGCTTATGGTATGCACAATATTTACTCAAAACTTCATATCCCCATGTGGGATTTTTAGGTAATATGATAAAATTGTTCTTAAGAAGCTCTTCCAAAGCTGACTCAATAGATTTCCCAAAAGGTGTAAATTGTCTATCTAGGGAATAGATGTCTTTTTGTATTGGTGAAGGTGTCTTGTGATATTGTATGAGATTTGGATTTGGATTTCCAATTACTTTATGTTTCAACTTATGTAATTGTTTTAGCATTGCTTGAAGTCTAGTGTTCTTGATATCATGAAATTTTATCTCAAGAGGGGTCATTGAATCTTTTCATTGAGCTTGAATGTCATATATTTCTCTCTTGAGATCTTGAATTTGTATGGCCAAGGTAGCCATGGGCTTCTTACTTTTGTCAAAAATTTAAGAAGAGCTTCTGGTTTGAGTAGGCATTTTTATTGACTGATGTGACCTAGAGTTGTTTGTGATGCAGAAGTCAAGATCAAATTTGAAGCTAGTTGTTCATTTAACTTATAGATTGAGAGAAGCAACTAAGATTGAGTCTGGTTTCAGGAAAGATCTATCATGTGTAAGACATTTATCTAAGTTACCTAGTTTGATTGAAGAGAAGTGACTAAGACTCGGTCTGGTTTCAGGAACTATCTATCGTATGTAAGACGTTATCTAAGTGACTTAAATTTGATATATGGTTGATTTAACTAGTTGAAACGTGATCAACAAAATCATGCAACACCATGATAGAAGTGCACTATTTAGATTTGTTTATGCGTAGAATGATGATAACCAGTTTTATGCTCGTTGCAGATTGTTTTAGGCAAGTTTAATTGTTCTAGACTGACAAAATTAGAGATTCATATGACAGGGTTTACTAGACCAGATGGCAGTTTAATAGCTTCAGGATGATAGAAACAAATTTTTGTATGAGTTGCTTCCTATGTTCGCATGATAGATGGGTATACCTTAGACGACAAACTGATGAATGTAATGGTTTTTCGTATGACATAGAATCAGAGACTAGATGATAATTCCCTAAGCAGGATGACAGTTTATCAGATTTTGTATGACACAAAACTTGGGCTTAAACGATAGACTATCAGGATTGATGCAATATCATACGACCTAGAATATGAAACAAGATGATAAATCAAAAGACTCATACGACTGTTTACTAGATAGAGGTGAAATTCTGAGTTTTCAATGACTGAATATGACCAATTTTTAGATGGACTGAGTTTTTGACTGACTGGCGATGACCAGTTTTGAGGTGGACTGAGTTTTTGACAGCTAAGATAGACTAGTTTGTGACATGGATAGAGTTTTGACTAGGATAGACTAGTTTTGACACAGACAGAGTTTTGATCACTGAGTTGTTTCTCATTTTCTCTAGTTTTTGATATTCCAGTTTTAGTTTGAGGAATGAAAACATAGAAAACACATAATATGAATAATAACTCCAATCACAACATGCAAACCCTACAAAAATTGGTGACAGAAGAAAACCTTTTCTTGTAGACTCAGGTACACACCTAATAGCTAATCAAAATACAATCGCTAAGTCTCATGCAATGGATTCTCAACGTTGTATTGTAATAGCATAAAAATGGTCACCTAAACCATGGGCTCCTAATCTTGACAACATCACCAAGGTCCTAACCAAAGGCAATTAAATCAATCTTGAGCACATAATTAATTCTCCAATTATTAAATGTCATGTGGAAAATCAATTACTCAATATTAATTAAATATTTATTTAATTAATGAAATCATTCCAGAAAATCATTTTGATCAATTATCCTATTTTAATTTATTAAATATCCTAGCATATTTAATTAATTAATAAATTTGTCATTTAATCATGCAAAAAAGGAATTAATTTATTACAAAAGAGGAATTAATTACAAAGCAAGAGTTGAACTAAAAATTAAAATAAAAGAATTGAATTAAGAGAGAAATCAAACTTGAGATATTATTCCTAAATTAAGAACTTGAAATCAGAAAAGCAATTAATTGAATTATTGATCATTCTATAAAATTAGAACTCAAAGCTTTTCATAAAAAAGAAGTTCAGTTGCATTGAAAAGACTCTTTTCTTGAATAAATCAAAGAATTGTCTATTTTTATCACAAGTGCATGGAATTAATTAAATCATATTTCCAATACAACTTGAACTTCTAATTTGAATGCATTTCAATTAAACTATAATTGGAATCTATCTCAAGGTTAACTGAACCTAATTTCTCAATTATTTTCAATTAATCCTAAATTGAGCTTTTTCTTCATCTCTCTTGTAATTCTCTATAAATTCAACCTTCATCTCTCATTCCAAACACCCTAGAGATATTTCAAAATCACACCCCAGAGATTTTTGAGAATACGCTTGGAGATTATTATTATGGTGATTTTGCTCTGGAGTCATTGAATATATTATGTTTTTTTATTACTTGCATCCATATTTAGTTTATCCATTATTGCTTGAATCTTTCATCCATCTTGCATCTATTTAGCTTAATATCATGCTCATATAGATTAAATCCTTCATCTTGGTGTAGTCTAGTCACTGGTATTGCTTATACAAATCTGAGAGCAATCTTATACTCTCATCTCTTAGAAGGCAATTAGTCGATTTGTTATGGTTTTATTATTCATTTTTATATCTGTCTAAACATACATGTAATGACTTAATTGAAGTGTTGTGTCTTGCAGCTATCATATTCTTATTCCATTTTTCACACACACATCTCTGGTGCCCACCATGGGGCAGAAGACTACAAGTTTTTTCCGGCCTCCAAGACTGACTTTTTATTTTTGTTATTTTTCAGATTTTTGGTCATACAATCTCTATGTCATATCATATGATATTTCTCACAGGCCAAAACAACAAACTACAAGTGTCGTATGAACTAGAATCCTATATCATATGATCTAGTAAACTTTGTTGTACGTTTCTATTTTTTTTTGGTTAAAAAGACAAAAAAGAAAATTTTATGATTCTAGTTTTCTGTTCAGATTGGTTATACTAATGACTGACCCTAGTTGTTTATCTATCTATCTTAGAATTTTTCACAGCCTAATCAGTTTATTCATAATGCTTGTCGAAGAATATGCTTGTTGCACAAAGACAATATGACTATTAATTCATTGTCTTTGCAAGCTGCCTGAGGAGAATCGACCAAACATCATGTATTCCTTAAATTCATTTTTTAGGAACCTAAATTGCTATCTAGTTAAAGAATATCTGTGTTTTAAGTAAATTCTGAGAGGTAGGAGAGTATGCTCTTGTCTTTTTTTAGACAATCAGAAATCCAGACACTTGACGTGTTTTCTTTGTTTGAGATTTGTACATCTTTAGCAACCCTGCCCTCCCGGGGAGCTTAAAAACTCCTAAAGTCGTTATGGCCGGTGTCAGGGGAATGACCTAAGTGGGAATGGCTAAATGCCAAGTACTCCAATCCACTATAAAATAAATGTGATTTGATGAAAATTAAGTCAACAGCAGTGCTCAGGAGTAGCTCTCCTCAGTACCTTCAGGTATATTAAACCTTGGTTTTCAAGGCTAGGAGACCTCTTAATTGAGTTTATACCTCGACGTGCCGAATAGACCCCTTACTAGATCTAATTAAAATTAGAAGCTACCTAGTTCACCTCTAAAAGGGGGATAATCTTTGTGCAAGAGAGATAGTAACTCTCCCAAGATACTTGTCATTTCATGCCCCCATTAGCATTTGGAGTTAGATAATATGGCGTTGAGAATCTAGTGCATGAGACTCAACGGCCATATTCTAATTAGCTATTGGGTTTGTACCTGAGTCTACAAGCAAAGGTTTTCTTCTCTCACCAAATTTCATAGGGATTGCATGTTGTGATTGGAGTTACTATTCATACTACGTGTTTTTTGTGTTTTCATCCCTCAAACTAAAACTGGAATACCAAAACTGGAGAAAACAAGAAACAACTCAGTGATCAAAAACTTTGTTTGTGTCAAAACTAATCTATCCTGAGTCAAAATTTTGTCCAAAACTAGTCTATCCTAGTCAAAAATCAGTCCATCTCAAAATTGGTCATACTCAGCTATTGAAAAACTCAGAATTTAGTCTTTGTCTTGTTAACAGTTGTACAAATCTGATAAGTTATTGTCCTGCTTCATATCCTGTGTCGTACGAGTCTGATTATTTATCATCTGAGCTCAATTCTTTGTCATACAAATCATAATACTCTATCATCTGAAGTTGAATCTTGTGTCATGATATATAATTGCACTGAATAATCTACCATCCTAGACATACCTATTTGTCGTATGGTACTAGGTAGCAACTCTTACGAAACAAAATTGTTGTTGTCCTGAAGCTATTAAATTATCGTCCGACTCAGTAAAACCTGTCATATGAACCTCTTATTTTGTCAGTACAGAGTAGTCAAACTTACCTAAAATAGTCTACATCAAACATAATACTAGTTATCATCATCCTAAGCATAAACAGATCAAGACAGTGTACCTCTGCCATTTGTATTGCACGATTTGGTTGATCATCTTTCAGCTAGTTCAATCAACTACTTATCAAACCTAAGTCACTTAGATAACATCTTATACAGGATAGATCATTCCTAAAACTAGAATGAATCTTAGTCACTACTCTCGAATCAACTTAGATAAATTTCTTATACAGAATAGATCTTTCCTAAAACCAGACTAAATCTCAGTTGCTTCTCTCAAACAATACGTTAACCAAACAACTAGCTCTGAATTTGATCTTGACCTCTGCATCACAAATAGCTTTAGGTCACACTAATCCATAAAAATGCCTATTCAAACAAGGAGTTCTCATAAGAAAGAAGAAAAAGGCAAAGGACAAACCTTCACATATCAAGATAACCCATATTACGTGGAGGACCCACTCACTAATAAACCTTCATCATCAGGGGTACTAGTTTTTGATGAACCTGAATCTCCCACTATACATGAGACAGAACACAATGACAAGGACAACTTCAGTATTCACAAAATCGATAATGATTCCTCACCAAGGGAAGTTGAAGACTCTGAACCTCTAGAAAAAGATATTCGTGAATGTCAAAAGGATACAGATTTCTGAAAAAATGATGAAAGCTATCCTGGCTAGAGAAAAAGAAGACGATTTCTTAGAACTAGAAAAACAAGGTGCCAAACTTCCTACTGGATATGGCATTCAGACACTTGTTACTAAAAAGGAAGAATCATGTATAATAAGAGTACACAGATAGTTAGTAGCCTTATGGACTAAGATCACAGAACTGAAAAATAAGGATGTCCCCAAAACAATATTCTCTAGAGACAATATGCCTCTTTCCATTTGACAAAAATCTATACATGCCTCCATTTCCTTCACGAGTTGAGATCCCAAAATTTGACAAATATGATGGTACCTCAGATCCTCAAGATCATGTCAGGGAATTTTGTGCTGCATGTATGGAGTTCATGCACGATCAAACGTATCTCATGTGACTTTTTCTAAGGAGTTTGGGAGGACAAGCTATGGAATGGTTCTCAAGTCTTCCTAAAGGAATAAAAATGTTTGAAGAACTAATCCAACTATTTTTATAGCAATACACATATAACATTTGACATCCTGTGACTATGATCGAGCTTTGAAATACTAAATAGAAAACAAGGGAGCCTTTTCTCACTTTCCTCCAATGTTGGAGAAAGATGTTCTCTAGGTATTCGCGACCTATCCCAGATTCTAAGAAAATGGATATATTTGTCAATAACTTAGTCCTAGAACTGAAATATAGTATCCAAATGCAAGTACAGCTGTCATTTAACAAAATGGTAGATAATGCTATTTGAATGGAAGATGTGCTTATAAAGAAGGGGGATATCTCACCTTGGAAAGAAACACAACCAGGATCTAGCTCTAAAGAAAAGAACAAGTATTGGAAATTTGTCAAAGACAACAACAAGAATGTTGTTAACGACAGAGTATTAGAAACTGTTAAAACCAACTCAAAGCCCATGATATTCAACTTGGCTAGTGGCACACAAGCACTCAAAGTTGTTGAAGCTGCAGCAAAAAATCCTCCAAAGAAAACAAAAGAGTGGTTCAAAGAGAAACCTTGTATTTCCAAACCTAAGCATGATTTCACTCCTCTCAAAGGATCATATGAATCTGCTTTCAAAACTCTATTGGAAAACAACCTGATAAGACTACTAGATAATTCTAGGCCATATGATCTGGAAGTCAAACCAAAATGGTGGAGAGAAAATGAATACTATGACTACCATCGGAATAAAGGTCATAACACAAACAACTGCATGAAGCTCAAATATGAGATTCAAGATCTCATAGACGCTGGTAAAATTGTTGTCGGGAATCACCTGACCAATGTTGATCACAAAGCATTTAAGGACCCTTTACTTGTTTATGAACAAGGTGATTCCTCAAAGACCAAAGGAGGTGCCAAAGTAAATTATACTTATACTAGCAATGACAACATCATCAATATGGTTGAGCCTTCCTAATCAGAATATTGCAATGTGATTATAGTCCAAGATAAACAAAATGAATCATGATATGCAAGAGCTCTGACCCATTCTCACAAGAAAGTCACTTTTCAAGGAGCTAGTTCTTCAAACCCAGCTCAAGAAACATCAAACCTACTAGCCCCGTTAAACAAACAAAAAGAATCAACATTTGATAAATTTACAAGGCTAACTTCAACATCATCCTCTGGATATAGCATTGTTGAACAATTGAAAAGGACAAATGCTCAAATCTCAATCTTTGAATTGCTAAAAAATCTTTGCTGCTCACAAAGAGATCCTGGAAAAAGAGTTGCTCACTAGTAATGTTCCAAAAGATTTAGATATTGATTGGTTTCAGTCTATGGTGGGTCACCTAACTTCACCTCACTATCTGACTTTCTCTGAAGAAGATGACAAATTGCTAAATCATCCACATAACTAGCCATTTCATATTGAAGCCATGATCCATAAACATAGAGTTAAACATGTTTTGATAGATGGAGGTGTGGGGTTGAATATATGTACTTACAGTCTACTTACACAACTAGGATTTTTTTTAAAAGTCATTGATCCTACCAAGAAAATAACAATTAAAGCCTATGATGATGAAGAAAGGACCTCTAAAGGTCTGGTATCATTACCAATCTGTCATGCCCAAAATTTAGGGCAAAAACAGAACAAATTTTTTTTTTTTAAAAGATACTAATTTAATTAACAAGTACACTCTTGCGACAAGCGTTAAAGAAAATTTCATTATTAAATTCTGACTAATTCCGAATGAACTAAGTTTCGATAATATGTTATATTTTAATTGCGAAAAACCTACTGGTTTAGATTCTATCTCCAAAAGATATTTAGTTGATAGCTTTATTAAATTAATCATACTAAAGTATTAGGAGAGATATGTTAATTTATCCTCCACTATGACTATATAGTCTTAGCAAATTTAATTAATTTTCTCTTTATAATTTACCCCAAATCAATATTGTGTACATATAAAATGTACATATATACATATTGATTATGCATATATTTTGTATATCTATAATTTAATTTCTTATTTCAAAAAAACTCAAAAAAACATATATATACATATATATATTCCCATATAAATATATATATGGAAACATATATATTTATATATATATTTTACTTATATATCAATATTTTAATCCTAACCTCAAAATCCATTGCAACTTTCTAAATATTATCTCTTAATTCCCTCAACCCTAATTAGGGTTCTAATTTCTTATATAACCTTTACCTAAACCAAATAACATATTTATTTTTTTATTTTTAAAAGCTAAACTGCCCTAGCCCCTTTCGGGCTAGGGTTTAACCCATTTTTTTTTTACAGTTGAAGTTCCTTGTTGGGCCGAAGACCCTATGGGCGGCCATGTTCACAAATATTTGCAGGTCGCGGAGGTTGGGTGGCATATTGGGCCGCGCGCGCGCCACTGTGTGAGCGCACAGTGGGCGCCGCAGCACCATTGTGTGCCCACAAAGTGGCGGCCGTGGCCGTCCACTGTGTGCCCACACAGTGGGAGCCGCAAGCGGCTCCACTGTGTGTGCACACAGTGGGCGCCGCGTGGTCGTCCACTGTGCGTACACACAGTGGAGTCCGCGGGGACCCCAAAACTTAAATTTTTTTTTAAATTTTTTTTTCTTTAAAACTATAACATTTAAAAATATATATATATATATATATATATATATATAAATATATATATTTATATATATGTATATATATATTTATGTGGTATTTACATAACTTAATAAGCATAGATAAAAAGATAAATCTAAATTCCAAATAAAATTTATATATATTTTTTTAAAAGAGAATTTTTTCATTCAAAATTCTAAACTAATTATAATTAAGGAAAAGATAACGTTAAGTTTAATCAAAAATATAAATATATATATATATATATATATATATATTTATTTATATTCATCTATAAAACAAGCTTCTAAATCAATGTTAACAAAAATACAATTTAAAGTATTTCACAAGGATACATTATATTTTTTTTTTTGAAATAAAGAAACCCATATATATTTTTTTAATATAATATTCACATAAAACAACTTTTCTTTCCATCTAAAATACTTAAAAGCTTTCAGCATAAATAAATTTCTAATTTGTCTCAATTAAAAATACAGGTAAAAATCTAAATGAAAGCAGACCTTTTTATTTCTTTCATAAAACAAGAAGCTTTGCATGCATCACTAATTAACTTCTCCTTTTTTTAATATACTAGAAGTAGAAATAACAAGCTTTTTTAACATCTCAAAGATATTCTACAAATTCACAGAATGCTTTCTCTAAATAGTCAAAACATTAAGACTTCAAGTCTACTTCCACAAATTACAACTTGCTTCTCTTTTCTATGATTGAGGCATATTTCTATAACAACTTTGTAAACAAACATCTGCAACTGAATTTCAAGTATCTTCAATAACAATCTTCTATATCTCTTTCATGGCTCCTATTCACTTTCTTCTGTATTTTCCTGCATAATGGAAACACAAAAATGACCACGGAGTGCTCACCTCCCAGCCTAGGCTAACTGGTAGCCACCCCCGAGCTCGGAGAACCAATTCCTAGACGGGTAACAAACAGGCAAACACAAAGAGATACAAAACATACAAACATTCCAGACACATTCCCAACCTGGCTTTCATAGCACCACACTCTGGTGGTGAACATTTTCAAAGGGTGGTAGTGGACCAAATACCCTGAGGAGAATCTGCAAGTATGTAATAAACAAGAAGCCATCTCATGGCACCAATAAAAAATATCAAGAATCTCAACCCCATAATCCTTATGCCCCCCAAAGGCATTCTAGCCTTATAACCCTCCTTATGACCCCCATTGCACAAACAGGCCATGCAGCAAGGGTCACACAAAGATCCCTTGTGATCGCTCTCAAAAGAGAGTCTCTCACTTGAGGGTTGTCACTGCTACCACCCTCAAGATCCTCTTCTCTCCCAAGAGAAAGAGATCTTGAGAAAACTCCCAAAACACATTCATTCATAAAACAAAACCAAAAGATTTTCAAACATCCATTTTCAAGAATACAGATTTTCTTATTCAACAACTTTCAGATATAAACAAGAAAAAGACATTAAAAGTAAAAATTGAAACCAACCTTAATCTGCCCAAAGGTTACAATGATATCTAAAGAAGAGCTGCCCAATCCACAATTCTTTATTTTCCTTAATCAATTTCTTTATCCCATAACATTATTTTTTTCTTCCAAATTTTCTTCTGTCTCCAAAAATGGAGAGTGGGTGATTAACCAGCTATTCCCAAAAATCTTCCTTAAGAAGCTCACTCTCTGAGTTCTCACAGGATTCTAAAAAAAAATCAACAAAAAGAAGGAAGAAAGCAAAAATGCAAAAAGACTTTCCTTCCAAGAGGGAAAATCTTGATTTGATTTCACTTCAATTTTCAATTTTCGCTCAACTCAAAAAACCAATTTTTAAAGCGTTAAAAAGATCATTATAAAGTAGAAACTTGCCTAAAATTACCCCTAACCCCTAGGTATACCTTATGGGCTTCAGGAAACCCTAATAAACTACCCCTAGGTGTTCATTTAACCCATTTTAAACCCCCCTGAAGTTTATTTTCGGGTCAAACATAAGTTGACCACTCCAATATTATATTCTCAAAATATCTTTTTGACAACACATTATTTTATTTAAAATTAATTATAATTAACACTTTCCCATCAAGAGACAAAATAAAATATTTAAATTTAAATCCACACATGTGTCAAGTGACACTAATAAAATACTTTTACAAAAATAAACATGAAATTGTCTCTTGAGGTTTTTACACAATAAATTTAAATAACACATAACACACATGCAGCATATACTGATACGAATAAAATACAACACAAACGGGGTGTTGTCTCTCCAAATAGACAAACCCTGGCTTTACGAACATACATAAGTCTAGGTTTGATTCTCCGTAATTTTCCATGGTCACATGGTAAATTTCCTGCGCATCTCAATTTACACATTAGTACTTCCAAATATCCAAATATAATATAATTCAATAATATAACAATGCACGTCATCACTTGCATACAATTTTCATCTGCACAGATTGAATACATCTTTTATCAAGCAAATTCACATAAGCAATTTCATCCTAATTCACATAACAAAACATACATCATAGTTCTATATTCAGAGTAAAGTCCTGCAAATTCAATAACGACATCTATCATTGCAATATCATCCTATCTAATAATCATGTAGTGTTCTATCCCATAAAGCATGTAAGTAAATCATCAAATCATAGCAATGTTATCCAATATCCTGAAATCATATAAGTTCTAAGTCTCAAAATGCATCAAAATAAAGTACCCATAATAGTCTAAAATATAAAATCCACTGAATGTCAAACTGAGTCGAGGTGAGGCCTCACATCCTCCCCCTCTAGGCATGAACTTCCTCCTGGAGTTCATCGAAGAGGTGAGGGTACTCTGATCTCATACGTACTGCGTCCTCCCATGAAGCCGTAACCTCATCATAACAATCCCACTGGACCCTAACCTGGTCCAGCTCTCGACCTCGAAGGGCCAATGTCCAGCGTGCCAAAATGCGAATGGGCTCCAAAGCTAGCTGCCCATCCGACTCCACCTGCAAGGCATCCCAATCTAAAAGTTGAGACTCATCATAGGTATATTTTCTCAAAACTGAAACATGAAACACATCGTGGATGCGTGACAGGCTAGGTGGCAAAGCTAAACGGTAGGCAACTAGGCCTATCCTCTCCAGAATCTCAAAAGGTCCTACAAAGCGAGGTGCGAGCTTAGAACCCTTTCCGTAACGGATCAGACTCTTATGCGGTCGCACTCTCAAGAAAACTCTGTCTCCAACCAAGTAACTACGATCAATCCTCTTTGCATCGGCATACTTCTTCTGTCTATCCTGAGCCTCTCTGAGACGCTGCCTAATCAAATCCACCTGCTGTTCCATATCTCGAACTAACTCAAGACCAATAGCAACTCTATCCTCTAAGCGATCCCAACTCAAGGGCGTCCTGCAAGGCCTGCCGTATAATGCCTGGTAGGGTGGCATCCCCAAAGAAGTGTGATGCCCATTGTTATAGGCAAAGTCCACTAAGGGAAGATACTCCTCCCACCGGGTCTGATGATCCATGACGTACATACGAAGCATATCCTCTAACACCTGATTGACTCTCTCTGTCTGACCATCTGTCTCTGGGTGATAGGCTGTACTGAAATTGAGCTTAGTGCCCATAGCTGCCTGTAATGACTTCCAAAAGGTAGAAGTGAAAAGAGAATCCCTGTCAGAAATAATCTTACGGGGTACGCCATGTAGTCTAACAATGTCTCGCAAGAACACCTGTGCTACTGTAAGAGCTATGAATGTAGTACGAACTAGTGAAAAGTGAGCTACCTTGGTCAGCTTGTCAACTGTCACCAAGATAGCATCATGGCGACAAGAAGACATAGGGAGACCAATGATGAAATCTATGGATATAGTATCCCACTTCCACTCTGGTATAGCATGAGACTGAAGCAACCCACCTGGATGGCAGTGCTCTGCCTTTACCCTCTGACACTCGAGACACCGAGCTACTATCTCAGCAATGAGCTGCCGCATTCCCGGCTAATGATACAACTGCCTCAAGTTTGCATGCAACTTCTTAACCTCGGGATGAGCAGCATAAGGAGCTCTATGAGCTTCCGAGACAATGAACTCTCGCAACCCTCTGGAGGAAGGTACATAAATGCACCCTCTGTGGCATAATAGTCCATCGGACTCCAAAGAATAATCCACATATTTCCCTTCTAGAGTAACCTGAGAACGTAACACCTGACAAACCTCTGCATACCATCCATCCTCTGAGAAGTGCCGAAGTATACGGTCCCTCAAGTCTGTGCCCATGGATATGGTGTAAACCTCATGACATCTCCTACTCAAGGCATCTGCAACTACATTTTCCTTTCCCTTGATGTAGTGAACGTCAAAATCATATTCGCACAAAAACTCCATCCATCTCCTCTGACGCGCATTAAGGTTCGGCTGAGTGAAGATGTACTGAAGACTCTGATGATCTGAATGCAACTCAAAGTGATGTCCTAAAAGGAAGTGTCTCCACCTCACAAGTGCATGCACTACTGCTGCGAGCTCAAGGTCGTGAGTGGGATAATTAAGTTCATGAGTCTTAAGTTTCCTAGACTCGAAAGCTATGGCCCTACCACTTTGCATAAGAACTGCCCCTAAACCCTCTAAGGAAGCATCGGTACAAACCATGAAATCAGCTAAAGGATCTGGTACAACAAGGATAGGAGCACTAGTAAGTGCCTTCTTGAGTTCCTGAAAGGCCTTCTCGCACTTCTCTGTCCACTCAAATTTCTTCCCTTTACGCTGAAGAGAGGTAATAGGGTGTTCGACCCTGGAGAAACCTTCGAAAAAACGTCGGTAATATCCTGCTAAACCCATGAAACTCCTGACCTCTGTCACACTGGTAAGCGCTGGCCAATCCATAATGGCCCTAATCTTTGATGGGTCAACTGAGATCCCATCACCAGAAATAACGTGTCCAAGGTACTTGACCTCAGATCGAAAGAAAGCACACTTTGATAGGCTGCCAAACAACTGGTTATCTCGCAAACACTGCAATACCTGTTTCAGGTGCTCCTCATGCTCCTTCTCATTCTGAGAATATATCAATATATCATCGAGGAACACAGTAACAAAACAGTCCAGAAAGGTACGGAACACCCCATTCATGAGACTCATAAAAACTGTTGGGGCATTCGTAAGTCCAAAGGGGACTACGGTAAACTCATGGTGACCATATCTAGTGCAAAATGCGGTCTTGTGGATATCACTTTCCACTATTCTCAACTGATGGTATCCTGACTTCAGATCTATTTTGGAAAAGACTTTGGCACCCTGAAGCTGGTCAAATAAATCATCAATTCTAGGCAAAGGATATCGGTTCTTGATGGTTACTTTATTTAGCTGCCGATAATCCATACACAATCGGAGAGATCCATCCTTCTTCTTAACGAAGATAACTGGTGCACCCCACGAGGATACGCTAGGACGGATATGACCCTTCTCAAGAAGTTCCTCAAGCTGAATTTTAAGTTCATTAAGCTCATTTGTAGTCATTCTATAAGGTGCTCTGGAAACTGGCTCGGCTCCTGGTACTAGGTCTATATGAAAATCAATCTCTCTGCGGGGAGGCATTCCCGGTAACTCTGAAGGAAATACATCTGAATATCCCTGAAGGATAGGATGGTCATCGAGCGATGTTTCTTTTTCCTCCTCTTCTCCTCTGTCACTGATAGTGATAGCAAAAAGCTGACATCCCTTCCGCATGCTCCGCTTGAGCTGCATTGCGGAGATCATACGAAGAGACACGGGCCTCTGAATCCCAGTGATAACTATGGGTGAACCATGATCATCCTCACACTCGATCTTTTTCAGGCGGTAATCCTTCTTGGCTCTGTGGGCATAAAGCCAATCCATGCCAAGTATGATTCCATAAGATCCAAGTGGAGTCACTCTAAGGTCTACTACAGTGGTGGTCTTGCCAATCTGCAACTGACATGCCCTAACCTCTGATTCCACTGACACTCTAGCCCCTGAAGCTAATTCCACTTCCCAACTGACACCCTGCCTAGTTGCCACTAGCCCGCAATGCTCCACAACCAACGGAGATATAAAGGAGTCAGTAGCTCCTGAATCAAACAAAATAGATACATTGTTACCTCTGATTATACCTGAAGATTCGATAACCGTGGCCTGATGATCGGCCTGGCGGTTGTCAACCGCTGCGAATACTCTATGGGACCTGCCCATATCACCAACTGTCAGCTCTGAAGCGGCCATCCGCTGACTCCCTGCTACCTGTCCCTGAGGGCAATCCCTCGCCAAGTGCCCCATGGCTCCACAAGTAAAGCAAGCACCCCGTGCCTGGAACTGGGCACCCTGAGGCCTAGAAAATCCCTGACCTCCTGTCCTACTGGATCCGCTGTACCCACCCCTGGAGGACTGCTGAGTCCCCGCCGGCTGTGTGTACTGCCCCTGTGCTCTCTGATCACGTTTCTGTCCCTGAGTCTGCCACTGCTTGGGCTTGGAGCCCTGCTGATACTGTGGAGGCTTCTGTTTCCGGTTCTGTGGTGTCTGTTGTGGAGGAGGGGGTTTGGAGAACCCTTGAGAATTTCGGTTGTTCCCCTTCCAATGTGGTTTCTGGAATCCATAAGTCTGAGGTGCGGGACTTCGGTTCTGATACCGATCCCTATTGTCCTGTGGTCTAACCTGAATTTCCTCGGCAATCAGTGCCTTCTCTACAGCAACCCGAAGGCTCTCTGGAGCGAACATCCTAACAGGCCCGGCTATCCCGGCGTTCAATCCCCTGATGAAGCGGTTTACAAGAAGTTTCTCATCCTTAAGATAATCTACATATGGCAACAACTCAAAGAATTTACTCTCATACTGGGTTACTGACAAGCTTTTTTTGTTGGAGATCATGAAATTCGTCTATACGACGCTGCCTGAAATGCTCTGATAGGTACCTCTTATGGAACCTCTCGGTGAATATCTCCCATGTGAGTGTATCAGGTACTAATCCGCATTTGTACTCTTCCTGTCTCCACCAGGTGGAGGCTGTCCCTCTCAGAAGATGAACTGCAACACGTGCTTTCAAGTTGCTCTCATAAGAACGCAACGCAAAGCACCTCTCAAGACTCAGAAGCCATGCCTCGACCTCTACTCCATCTGTAGAACCTCCGAAGGATGGTGGTTGGAGGTGCATGACCTCTCTGATGAGATCCCCTGGATCTCGACGACCTCTCTCAAAATAAACTGGTTCCACCGTAGGAGGTGGTCCGGGCATATGCACTGACTCTGGCTCATTACCACCCTGGCTCTCTATAGGAATCGGAGCTGGGCTCCTGCTTCGTTCTCTATCAACAGATCTATGACTCCCAGAGTCATGACTCCTAACCGGAGGGTTCTCTGCTGGAATTCTTTCCTGAACAATGCCAATAAGATTCTGAATGGCTGCTAAAAGGTCATGGTTAGGTTCATTTGGCTGTTTGGGAGGTGCTCCTGGGTTCTCCTCTGGAACCGATGCCTCCCTCTCTTCCTCATCGCGAGCTAGGCGCTCATGTCTAGGACCCCGTCCGCGCTTGCGAGCTTGTCGCGTCAACGGAGGCATCCTAAGAGAAAATAAGACAAAACAATTAATTTATTTCTTTTAGAATTAAATTTATTTAAATTCAGAATTCCATTAACAAAATAATTTAAAATATTCTAAGGCGAAACGTAAGTGAGTAAGGCTCCTAGTGTGGAAACCTTGCTCTGATACCAAAATGTCATGCCCAAAATTTAGGGCAAAAACAGAACAAATTTTTTTTTTTTAAAAGATACTAATTTAATTAACAAGTACACTCTTGCGACAAGCGTTAAAGAAAATTTCATTATTAAATTCTGACTAATTCCGAACGAACTAAGTTTCGATAATATGTTATATTTTAATTGTGAAAAACCTACTGGTTTAGATTCTATCTCCAAAAGATATTTAGTTGATAGCTTTATTAAATTAATCATACTAAAGTATTAGGAGAGATATTTTAATTTATCCTCCACTATGACTATATAGTCTTAGCAAATTTAATTAATTTTCTCTTTATAATTTACCCCAAATCAATATTGTGTACATATAAAATGTACATATATACATATTGATTATGCATATATTTTGTATATCTATAATTTAATTTCTTATTTCAAAAAAACTCAAAAAAAACATATATATACATATATATATTCCCATATAAATATATATATGGAAACATATATATTTATATATATATTTTACTTATATATCAATATTTTAATCCTAACCTCAAAATCCATTGCAACTTTCTAAATATTATCTCTTAATTCCCTCAACCCTAATTAGGGTTCTATTTTCTTATATAACCTTTACCTAAACCAAATAACATATTTATATTTTTATTTTTAAAAGCTAAACTGCCCTAGCCCCTTTCGAGCTAGGGTTTAACCCATTTTTTTTTTACAGTTGAAGTTCCTTGCTGGGCCGAAGACCCTACGGGCAGCCATGTTCACAAATATTTGCAGGTCGCAGAGGTTGGGTGGCATATTGGGCCGCGCGCGCGCCACTGTGTGAGCGCACAGTGGGCGCCGCGGCACCACTGTGTGCCCACACAGTGGGCGCCGCTGGCGGCACCACTGTGTGGCCACACAGTGGCGGCCGTGGCCGTCCACTGTGTGCCCACACAGTGGGAGCCGCAAGTGGCTCCACTGTGTGTGCACATAGTGGGCGCCGCGCGGTCGTCCACTGTGCGTACACACAGTGGAGTCCGCGGGGACCCCAAAACTTAAATTTTTTTAAAATTTTTTTTTTTTTTAAAACTATAACATTTAAAAATATATATATATATATATATATATATGTGGTATTTACATAACTTAATAAGCATAGATAAAAAGATAAATCTAAATTCCAAATAAAATTTATATATATTTTTTTAAAAGAGAATTTTTTCATTCAAAATTCTAAACTAATTATAATTAAGGAAAAGATAACGTTAAGTTTAATCAAAAATATAAATATATATATATATATATATATATATATATATATATATAAATTCATCTATAAAACAAGCTTCTAAATCAATGTTAACAAAAATACAATTTAAAGTATTTCACAAGGATACATTATATTTTTTTTTTTGAAATAAAGAAACCCATATATATTTTTTTAATATAATATTCACATAAAACAACTTTTCTTTCCATCTAAAATACTTAAAAGCTTTCAGCTTAAATAAACTTCTAATTTATCTCAATTAAAAATACAGGTAAAAATAAAAATGAAAGCAGACCTTTTTATTTCTTTCATAAAACAAGAAGCTTTGCATGTATCACTAATTAACTTCTCCTTTTTTTAATATACTAGAAGTAGAAATAACAAGCTTTTTTAACATCTCAAAGATATTCTACAAATTCACAGAATGCTTTCTCTGAATAGTCAAAACATTAAGACTTCAAGTCTACTTCCACAAATTACAACTTGCTTCTCTTTTCTATGATTGAGGCATATTTCTATAACAACTTTGTAAACAAACATCTACAACTGAATTTCAAGTATCTTCAATAACAATCTTCTATATCTCTTTCATGGCTCCTATTCACTTTCTTTTGTATTTTCCTGCATAATGGAAACACAAAAATGACCACGGAGTGCTCACCTCCCAGCCTAGGCTAACTGGTAGCCACCCCCGAGCTCGGAGAACCAATTCCTAGACGGGTAACAAACAGGCAAACACAAAGAGACACAAAACATACAAACATTCCAGACAAATTCCCAACCTGGCTTTCACAGCACCACACTCTGGTGGTGAACATTTTCAAAGGGTGGTAGTGGACCAAATACCCTGAGGAGAATCTGCAAGTATGTAATAAACAAGAAGCCATCTCATGGCACCAATAAAAAATATCAAGAATCTCAACCCCATAATCCTTATGCCCCCCAAAGGCATTCTAGCCTTATAACCCTCCTTATGACCCCCATTGCACAAACAGGCCATGCAGCAAGGGTCACACAAAGATCCCTTGTGATCGCTCTCAAAAGAGAGTCTCTCACTCGAGGGCTGTCACTGCTACCACCCTCAAGATCCTCTTCTCTCCCAAGAGAAAG
This sequence comes from Cryptomeria japonica, assembly GCF_030272615.1. Lineage (NCBI taxonomy): Eukaryota > Viridiplantae > Streptophyta > Pinopsida > Cupressales > Cupressaceae > Cryptomeria > Cryptomeria japonica. Next base: position 382,356,825 of record NC_081412.1, on the reverse strand, counting down.
AGATCTTGAGAAAACTCCCAAAACACATTCATTCATAAAACAAAACCAAAAGATTTTCAAACATTCATTTTCAAGAATACAGATTTTCTTATTCAACAACTTTCAGAAATAAACAAGAAAAAGACATTAAAAGTAAAAATTGAAACCAACCTTAATCTGCCCAAAGGTTACAATGATATCTGAAGAAGAGCTGCCCAATCCACAATTCTTTATTTTCCTTAATCAATTTCTTTATCCCATAACATTATTTTTTTCTTCCAAATTTTCTTCTGTCTCCAAAAATGGAGAGTGGGTGATTAACCAGCTATTCCCAAAAATCTTCCTTAAGAAGCTCACTCTCTGAGTTCTCACAGGATTCTAAAAAAAAATCAACAAAAAGAAGGAAGAAAGCAAAAATGCAAAAAGACTTTCCTTCCAAGAGGGAAAATCTTGATTTGATTTCACTTCAATTTTCAATTTTCGCTCAACTCAAAAAACCAATTTTTAAAGCGTTAAAAAGATCATTATAAAGTAGAAACTTGCCTAAAATTACCCCTAACCCCTAGGTATACCTTATGGGCTTCAGGAAACCCTAATAAACTACCCCTAGGTGTTCATTTAACCCATTTTAAACCCCCCTGAAGTTTATTTTCGGGTCAAACATAAGTTGACCACTCCAATATTATATTCTCAAAATATCTTTTTGACAACACATTATTTTATTTAAAATTAATTATAATTAACACTTTCCCATCAAGAGACAAAATAAAATATTTAAATTTAAATCCACACATGTGTCAAGTGACACTAATAAAATACTTTTACAAAAATAAACATGAAATTGTCTCTTGAGGTTTTTACACAATAAATTTAAATAACACATAACACACATGCAGCATATACTGATACGAATAAAATACAACACAAACGGGGTGTTGTCTCTCCAAATAGACGAACCCTGGCTTTACGAACATACATAAGTCTAGGTTTGATTCTCCGTAATTTTCCATGGTCACATGGTAAATTTCCTGCGCATCTCAATTTACACATTAGTACTTCCAAATATCCAAATATAATATAATTCAATAATATAACAATGCACGTCATCACTTGCATACAATTTTCATCTGCACAGATTGAATACATCTTTTATCAAGCAAATTCACATAAGCAATTTCATCCTAATTCACATAACAAAACATACATCATAGTTCTATATTCAGAGTAAAGTCCTGCAAATTCAATAACGACATCTATCATTGCAATATCATCCTATCTAATAATCATGTAGTGTTCTATCCCATAAAGCATGTAAGTAAATCATCAAATCATAGCAATGTTATCCAATATCCTGAAATCATATAAGTTCTAAGTCTCAAAATGTATCAAAATAAAGTACCCATAATAGTCTAAAATATAAAATCCACTGAATGTCAAACTGAGTCGAGGTGAGGCCTCACACAATCAGGGTGGGACCTATAGAAAGAAATGTCATTTTCCAGGTACTTGATCTTCCTCTATCATATAATATCTTACTAAGCAAGTCATGGATTCATGAGATGAAGACAGTTCCATCTACATACCATCAATGCTTAAAATTTTCTTACAATGGACTTGAAGTCAGTATTCCATCTAATACAAATGTCACTTATAATGCATTGACAAAAGGTGCTGATACCTTTGTGCCTCATAATAGGGCAACCCCTACAAATGAAAATCCAGAAGCTTTGATGAAAGAATTAGAAAAGAGATTGAAAATTACAAATACCAGCATGGATGGCTACAAGATAGAACTGGTACTTTCATTAGTCTCTCTCCCTCAACCAAAACATTTGGGCAAACCATCAAAGGCTATGAGAACACATACTTCAACTCCGAATATCATATATGATTGTCTTTTTGTACAGCCTTCTACTTCCCTGGCAGATGAAATAGAAGAGGATGCAGTTCTTAACTGGCTTTTCAAGGAAGATAGTCAAAATGAGGAAGTACAACATGGTGAGATTTCTCCAACCTAATATGGTCCTGGCTACAAAATGCTTCAATGCATGGGATATTCAGGTACTGGTCCTCTAGGAAAACATCAAAAGGGTATTATTGAACTGATTCAACTGCAAAAAAAATCCACAAATGATAAGGCTGGACTAGGATACAATCTAGGAAAAACATCAGACTAGAAACATGCTTCTAAGACTAAATGGAAGAAAAAGACACTGCCTTTAACATTACAAGAAGTAAGCACTCAACAACTTCAAGACGACTATGAAATAGAACAAGAGGAACTAACAATCAAGAGAGAAGAAATAGTTAGTACTCCAGTCACATACACTAGTAGGCAGCAAGTAGAAGATTCTGAGACTGACTCAAATGAGTATGAATGGGGTCCAGATCACCTCTTAGATACATCCACTACAAAAACTCTAGAAGAGTCTACTAGTACCACAGATGATACTCAAGAGCTGATGCGCATAAAACTAGAAAAAGAAATACAGAAAATTAGACTAAAGAGACAAGCAAACTATGAACAAGGACTGAAGGAAGGAAGAATACCAGAAAGCTTTTCATCTATGTACCCCTATGCTAAGATAGAACAAATCAGGTATAGCACTACACAAGAAGAATTGGAAGCTACAGAAGCAGAACCATTCATTAGTCCAGAGGAAGCTAAATGGAGTAGACAACAGGGAATCATAGAAATATCAAGATCATGTCAATAGGTGTGTCGGATACAAATGATAAATGAGCCAAATCTTGAAGGAACTTGCAGCATTAAAGATGTTGGTGTTGATACCATACATATACTCACTAAATCACTTGAAGAAGACTCAGAAAATTCATCTGATGACTCTGATGACTCTGGCAATAGTCCTATTTTTGACAATATCTATTCAGCATCAAACTCTGAATCATCTGATGTAAATGATTAAAATTTGTCTACTGATCTTATTGTTGTCGAACTATGATATGAAGTCCAGTTTGGCGTAGGGAACTATGCTACAAGTAGGTCTATTGGATTAGGTCAACTAAATATTAACGTGCACTTTAATAATCATGTTCTGACTCTTCTTGGTCTCGAGACATTTACGCAAGGTATCCTTCTGGAACTCAACTTTTTGATCCACAATAATGATGACAATATTGTGAACTCCCTCAAACCTATCCAACATTTATCCTTACTACATCCAGAACTAATTGATTGTACTTTACAAAACCAGCCCATGAATATACCTACTTTTGCCAATGACTATACGTTAGCCTATTACCTCAATGCAGTTGAACCTATGGACTCTTCCACCAGTGAACAGAGTGAAAACATGACTGAAATAGATATCAATTATCTTAGTCACAAAAATAAGAAAAATAAAAATAAAAGATCTGATGGTGAAAACCACATTGTGGCGGTGTTAGAATCTAAAAAAGAGAAAATAAAGGATGTACCTAAGGGTGAAAACCTCTCCGAGGTTCCTGAAGGTGAGATACTTGATATACTACCAAGTCATTTTTAGGAAAGGTCTTCCATATTGATTGAGCCAACTCAGCCAATGAACATTGGGAGTCAAGAGACACCACACATCATTCATGTAGCTCAATCACTATCAGCAAAAGAATTGAAAGATTTTACTCAATTATTTTCAGAAAAGAAGATCAACTTTGCATGGACATACTCTGATATGTTAGGTCTAGATCCTAATCTTATCATGCACTATCTTTCTATCACACCAGGAGTTAAACCAGTCAAGCAAAAACTCTATAAGATGTACCCTCATGTGGCACTGCTAGTCAAGATTGAACTAGAAAAACTACTAAAAGCTGGGTTTATCAGAGCTATAGACTATGCCGAATGGATTTCAAACATAGTACCTGTGTCAAAGGTAGACAAATCTATTAGGAGTTGCATGGACTTCAAAGATCTCAACAAATCTTTTTCAAAGGATGACTTTCCATTACCAAACATTGATATGATAGTCAACATGACTGCTGGGTATGAGATGTACTCACTAATGGATGGATTCTATAGCTATAATCATATCAAAATAGCCCTTGGAGATCAAGAAAACATAGCTTTCACCTGTGCATGGGGAACCTTTTGCTGGAATGTCATGCCATTTAGGCTAAAGAATGCATGAGCAACCTACCAAATAGAAGTAACTACTATCCTTCATGACATGATGCATAAGAATATGGAAGATTATGTTGATGACACATATTCAAGAGCTAGGCCCTATACTAGATAGAATGGAAAAATTCAAACTTTGGTTAAATCCAAAAAAGTGTGCATTCGGAGTGACATCTAGGAAATTACTTGGCTACATCATTTCAAAGGAGGGAATCGAGGTTGATCCTGAGAAGGTCCAAGCTATAATGGAAATACTGCCTCCAAAGAACATCAGTCAAATGAGAAGCTTATAGGGATGTCTTCAATCAATCAGATGCTTCATCTCTTAGCTAGCAGACAAAGCTCAACGTTTCACAAAAGTATTGAGGGAAGGAGTAATATACAACTGGGATCAGGAATGTGAACAATATCTTCAACAAATCAAAGAGTACCTATCCAATCCACCAATATTGACGCCACCAATTCAGGGTAAACCATTTATCTTATACATATCACCAACTAATTCATCACTGGGGCACTTTTGGCACAACAAGATGACAATAAAAAGGAACGAGCTATCTATTACATCAATAGAACATTGGTGTCTTGTGAAATGATCTAAACTATAATAGAAAAAGCATGATTGGCATTAGTCTTTGCATCACAAAAATTGAGACACTACATGTTGGCACATTTAGTCAAGTTGGTGGCTAAAATTGATCCGCTCAAATATCTTCTCAGCAAAGCAACACTTACAGAGAGATTGGAACAATGGGTCATGATCCTTATAGAGTTTGATATTGAGTATGTGGAATGAAAAGCCATAAAAGGACAGGTATTTGTAGATCAACTTGTTGAAGCTCCACTTGAAGACACTCAACCACTACATATAGAGTTTCCAGATGAATCAATAATGCACCTTACTCAAAAACCATGGAAGATGTTCTTTGATGGGTCTTTTACTCAAAATGATTCTAGTGCTGGAATACTATTTATTACTCCTTAGAAGTATTCAATCCCAAAGTCTTATAAGATTATTTTCCCTTGCACAAACAACATTTCAAAGTATGAAGCTTTGGTAAATGGGATAAAGCTAGCTATAGAATGGAAGGTTGTAGAATTACACATCTATGGAGATTCTCAACTGATCATCAATCAAATTAATGATACATATTAGACTCGAGATGAGAAACTGATGCCTTATAAGAGGATGGTGAATGATCTTAAGAAATATTTTGCTTTTGTATCATTCCAATAGATTGTCAGATCCGCAAACAGAGCAGCAAATGCTATGGCCACCTTGGCGTCTATACCTGAGTTACAAGAATCCAATTTTCGCTTTGAATTCCTGGTGGAAGAGTTACATTACCTAGAATATGATTCCCCTGAGACCTAAATAGTCTGTTCTTTTATTGGACATGACTCATCCCGATACAACCACATTTACTCTTATTTATGAGACCAAATTATACCTGAAAATCTTGCCCGTAATGAGAAAAGGAACCTAACCCAAAATGCTTCACGGTATGTTATAATTGCTAATGATCTATTTAGATGAGGTTTGGACGATACATTGCTTAGATGTCTAGAAACTAAAGAATCTAGACGTGCATTATCGAAAGTCCATGAACGTATTTGTGGATCACATTCGAATGGTCTTACTTTATCTTGGAAACTACTATGGGATAGCTACTACTAGCCAGACATGGAGAACGATGCTATTAAATTTTCTAAGACTTGTGAGAAATGTCAGTTTCATGGGAACCCCATACTCCAGCAAGGGATCTCATACCCTTCATTACACATTGGCCTTTTCAGCAATGGGCCTTTGATCTAATTGGTCAGATATATCCTACATCATCTAACAGACATAAATTTATCATAACTGCCACTGAGTATTTCACTAAGTTGATAGAAGCAATTCCACTCATCAAAGCAACCAGTAAACAAGTAGTTTTGTTTATCCTAAACTATATCATCTGTAGGTATGGAATACCTTCATCCATCGTGACTGATAATGGAGGGTAGTTCAAGAATAAAGATCTAGATGAGCTCTATGAGAAATTCAAAATTAAACAACACTGGTCATCAGTATATTACCCTCAAGGTAATGGACAAGCTGAGGCATCTAACAAAAACCTATTGACTATCTTGCATAGAACAATGAACAAATCTGGGAAGGATTGGCATCTACAGCTCAATCCTGCATTATGGGCTTATAAAACAAGTATCAAAACACCTATTGGGGCTACACCTTTTTCTTTGGTGTATGGGTATGAAGTAGTATTACCTATTGAAGTGGAAATACCATCTATGAGAGTTTCTTTGCAAGGTCTTGTTACTGATGAAGACTATAGAATATCTAGATTGCAAAAACTCAAATTGTTGGATGAGCGTCAGCAAGTGGCATTTGATCATCTTAGAGTGTATCAAAAGAGAATGTCTAGAGGATATAACAATAAGGTTAGACAAAGAGAATTTCAAGTTGGTGACCTAGTTCTCAGAGAAAATCCTAAAAATCATTAGTTTTGAGACAACAAAGGGAAGTTTGAACCCAACTAGCTAGGTCCCTACATCGTTACTGCAGTCTTCAGTTCTGGTGCCTATTAGCACTCAACATCGAAAGGAGAACAACTCCATGAAACAATTAACACCATCCACTTGAAGAAATTCTTCACTTAGTATTCTCTGCTCCAGCAGCCCATACAACTAAAAAAGTCTTGAACAAAAAAATCAAAAAAAAAAATTAAAAAATAAATAAAAATCAAAAAAATCAAAAAAATCATAAAAATCAGAAAAGTCCAAAAATAAAATAAAAAGAGAGAAAATGCCCTGGTGAAAACTTGGTAAACAGGCACCTTGGTAAAAAAAAAAAACAAGAATATCTACATACTAGGTGAAAACATGGTAAACAGGCACCTCTTGTACTCAAGCGCTCCATCTATCAACGTGTTGTCTTCAAAATCTGACTCACTTCAACATCCTTATAATAAGATGATTAAACTCTATGCAAAAGGAATGTTAAGGGGAAGGAAATTCTTAGGACAACATATGACAAGGTTTGATTTAACCTTCTACACTTCGGACTTATTCATAGTCAAGGCGGGTATACCTTTGTGAACTGGATTCACACTTTCAACAGATAAATCCACAGCAAACCAGTGGATCTATTCACCTTGAAAATAACTAAAATAAAGGAATGAAAATTATACTCATATTCAATATTTTGATCAACAAAACATGCAATAGACAACCTTGATCGATACCAGTGCCTTATCCAAGGTCATAGAGTCACCAAAATTCAAACAATACTCCCCAAACAGAATATCTCCACACATCCCATTGGCTCAGTGTCTTTTAATCCCTATATATATGCCTAGCATACATGAGAATTTATACATATCAAATCAAACTATGCTCATCAAGATTCAAGATGTCTCATAGGTAATTTACTAGTAGAAGTGATCCCTGCATATTTAATTTCCCTCCTAAAGAGAAAAGCTAGCAAACACATCTACTAAAAGTTGCCTTGCAACCCCTATTCAAACAAAATAACCCTAAATTATTCAGTATGAAATAATAAATAAATGTAAACACATTCGAAGATGACACAAAGCTTTACTCAAAACCGATGGTCTATATATTGATATTATCTTTAGAAAAGTATTACAAGAAGCTTTTGAATATTCCCCATTAAACTCAGAAAAGCTCAAATAAATTTCTACGGTGTTTTCTTACAATTCTTTTGCGATCCTTTTTTACATAGTCCTGGTATCCATTTATAACAATATGGATACACATAGCTTCAGAATTTCCTAGGAGAATTAGTTACAACCATTTCTTTTCCAAAAGAAGTTACAAAGCCTTTTACAAAACAGTTACAAGTCCTTTTTGACTCCTACACCTTCTTCAACTTGCTGTCCGGTTGTAACCTCTTCCAACTGTTTTGAAGCACCTTCTAATTGCTTTGCTTCTTGGATGGCATATTTCATTATCTATTCATTGTACACATCAGCAATTGGCCACGTGAAATCAATCACTTTTGTCTTAGCCTTGGTCAACCTTTTCCAGGAATTCCTCATCTTGTTAACCTCTGAATTGAGGAAACCATAATGAGATTTAACTCTTTCTATCTTTTAAATTGTTACAACAAAAAAGGAAGCATCATCTAAATCAACAATTCCTTTTAATCTGGCTGACAATTTGGCCTCTAATTCTTTAAGCCATACTTGTTTGTCCTTTAGTTGATTTGGGCTAGCAAAAACTCCTGGAAACTATTCAAAAACCTGATCAGTATATTCCTTTTTATATAGGTTGATCTTCCTATCAGCATTGTCTACCTCTCCTACCAATTGTACTAGATCTTTGGTGGTGTAACAAGTGGATCTAATGATAAGATCAGCCCTAGCTTCATCATAAGATGCACAAATAGCTTCCAAGTCCTGCTCTCTAGGCTTCCACTTGTCAAGAATAGGTGCCAAAATGGCCTTATCCCTATTGAGCTCATTCCTCATATCCAAAATCTTGCCTATGTTATTATATAACAATGAGGCACTCATTGTATCTACAAAACTGGAAATTGTAACCCTTATTCTCTTCTCATATTTCTTCGCATACAAGGCCTGAGCCTGTTTTAAATTTTCTAGTTATCGAGGAGTAATCTCAAACATTTGAGAGCTGGAGGGTGCTGGAGATGGTGGGAACTCAATGATAGGGCTATTAGGTGGAGGTCTTGTAGGAGAAGAGGAGATCATCACTGTTGAAGACTCACCTTGATGGTGCTATCCAGTCAACTGGCTCTGCAGCTTCGCAATGATGCTATCCTTACCTCTTACCTCCTCCTTAGCACTATTGTAGGCCTTCAAAATTGTCTCCAACTTGACTTGGAGGATCTCTTTATCCTTGGCTTCCTTTTCTACTACTGCAATACTAAATTTTGCAGTCTCTAGCACAGTGCTAGTAGCTTCCACCACCCCTGTATTCTGCACTCTCTTCACCATCATTCCACCAAGGTAACTTGACCCTAGGGCATCTTTTCTTTTCTTACTCTCATTTCTCTTGACAGACCACATGACAAGTGTAGCATTATCCTTACTGAAAGTAATTCCTTCCATGGGTTTGGTCTCCTTTCTCACTGTGTCTAGTACCAAGGCATCTGCTATATTTAACTCAGGTAGAATAAGCACTCCAGCTTGTGCCACCATATCTCTCCCTTGCTCAGCGGTGATGGTCTTGAATTCTTCAATCATCTCTTGTTTTATTTCCTCTTCTACCAGGGCTAGATCTTTATTAGGCTGCTCACCTTTTCTCTTTTCACATCTAGCGTTGTACTTATCTATGTTCTGTTTCAATATAAATTGCATAAATGCTCCTGATGTGACAAAATTGTTGTCAGCCAAGAAGTCATTACTTTCATGCCTGATCTCAGGACCCCACTCCTAGCCTTTGAGTTCAGTGGTAGTGATGTTCATTTTAGCAGCAAGGGGTTCTTCTGGCATACCCTCCTCTACTTAATCATATGTATAGGCAATTTCTCCTAGACTGCCTAATTGTAGAAGTTGTTCAAGTGCTACCTGCTCATCTCCTATGTGGATAGGGGATTGGGATGGAGAATACAAAGGTGTATCAGATTGTACTTCTTTCCCTACTCTTTGCTTCTTTGGGCTCTCTTGGATGTCAATGACATCTTGTATCTTCCTCTTTCCTTTGGAGATAGAGGGCTCCCTTGTTGTAGGCATTAGCACACTGTAACTAGATTTATTGTGCAAGGTGTAATCACCAGGACGGATTGCTTTGGTGGAGGCAGACCTACTTAGGACCACTCTTGCCTTTTCTAGGTTGCCTTTTATCACAGCTTCCCTCTTCTCCTTCAGGGTCTGCATCACATCCTAAAAGAAAATAATTAAAAACTTTATTTTCTCCTCCAGACGGAAAAAGCTAGACAATGGGTCATAGTGGGCATCAAACTGATGCACAAAATCTAAGGCTTTCTTGTAAGCCACCCATTTCTCCTTTCTCAGCTCTTGCTCATCTAGATCAAACTCATTTATGATGAGGTCTTGAGGAAACTGAAATTGATGGGGCCTACCTCTGCACACTACTCTCTTTCTAAACATGTCATTGAAGAAGTCTTCTAGATCAGCACACCTAGATATTGTAGTAGACAAATGATAAGGCATGAGAAAATCATCAAAGCAAATCCAACCTCCTTTTGTTATTACAAATTGGTGGGCTATGGTAACTGCAGGGAAAATAGTCCCTTTACCCCTGCCTGTCAGTTCTGCCTCTTGTACACCACCAATTTGTCTAAGGATCTCTGCAATTCCCACTTTGAGAGGGACTTGATAGGGTAACAAGAATGGGGTTCCTCTAAAACCAAAAAATCTATTTACTATTGAGACTGGGTACAAATAAATGTCACCCCAATTGTGAACATTTTTTATGTTCTCTGCAAATTCTTTTGGTCTTATGAATTCCAAAAGAACCTTGGGGATTCTTGGGTTCTCGAAGCAGAGGAGATTCCTGATCTTGAATGCAAAGTATTTATCAAACTTCAAGAAACTGGCATCCTCTCTATCCCATGAAAACATAGTACTCCATAGTTGTACTGGCATCTTTTCTCCTTCTTTCTCTTTGACAAGGTCCAATCCACTGGCAAAATAATCACCACCTTTGAAAAGAAATAGATGCATCACGAGTGAGTACCATCCAAAAGGCCTATCCACCTTTCCATTCTTTATTCCTGTCAACCCTCCATGGATAGCATCACCAATGAAGGAAGCATAATCAAATGTTACTGCAAGAGAAGGATTCAAAATCTAAGCAATCATTAGCAAGTAGTGATTGGGCATATTCGCTTTAGCATCTTCTCCCAAAACTTGGCAAAGTGCCCAATACATTCCCTTAGCCCTAAGGGTGAACATACTCAATGAAAAGGACTCTTCTATGTTGGGTCCTACAACTTTTAACCCGCCTATCTTCACAAAAAATTCCTTGAGAGGCCCATTCCTAAGATGACTCCTCTGTGCACTATCAATTTGAGCTAATGATTTGAAATTTATGGGTTCCAAAAAATTTGTAAACTCATTGAGCCCAAAGCATTTCTGAATTCTTCAATATTAATCTCAATAAGGGCTTTTCCATTTATGTCCCAAATGCTTCTTGTGACTGGATCATAGTTAAGTGCAATCTGGGTCAACAGATCCATATCCATAAATACCCCTGGGACTACCAACTTCCCAGCATCTAACTCCCAAATACTATTTTGCGGGGCCAGAGAATTTCTCATTCCAAATCCAACCTTAAATAACCTCAACCCAGACAATCTGACTTGTGGGTCTCTCAACCAGTTACCCTTGTCATACAGTCCTTCTCCTACTTTCAAATGGGGAGCTCTAGGAACCAATTCTTTTGCTTTCGATGCCTGGTTAGTTGACAACGTGAGTTGTTCAAGAAAATCATCACAGATAGCTCTTTCTGGATAATTGACTTTCCCAGAAAATTCTCTCTTAGGTACCATTTCGAAAATGTAAGAAATGAATACTGCCCCCAAATAATTTTGTGACAAATCAATATCTTATCTAAAACACACCACACAAAAATTGCTACATGAGAGTATGAAAAAACCTGTTCTTAACTCAAAGAAATTTGCTCTGCAACTGAATTGACTTGCTCTGTATGTGAAGAAAATAGCTCTATATCTGCTCCTCTACAATAATTCTTTAAAAAGATACCTTCATTCGGTTGATAGGAAATCATATATTGTACCCAAGGTCTTAACTACAACATTGATTCTGCATGCTTCAGTCATCCTTTCAAAATTGAATTCATGGGAGAATTTGTATTTTTCGCTCCAACGGGCCATAATGTTCTTGCAATTCTTTCCTTTCACTCTTTCGCAACTTCACGAAGCATAACCATTGAGCTGTTTAGTCCTGCAAAATAGCGCCAACCATCCAGTCAAAAGAAACCTGATCGGCCATTACACTAACTAATAGCCTTGGCTCCGCGTTGGGTCCCGCTTCTTTATTGGCTACATGCTACCACGTGGCACTCAACTACTGGCTTTGAAAAACCTTTCACATTCAACTCAACGTCGGCCACGTGTCTTTCCTTTATACCTCCAGTTCCACCTTGGCGGGCCCACAGCTTCTTCTAAAACTATGTGTCTATAGACACGTCACCATCTATCATGAAACCTGGATGAACCCTTTTTACTTTCGCTATTTCATGAAGCATATCCTTCAAGCATCTTGCAACTACAAAATAGCGCCAGCCATTGGATCAAAACAAAGTCGATCCTCTTTTAACCTTATGTTTTATCTACCTTTGGGGATGAAAAACCTTTTCACCATTTCGCAGGGTATAAAGCATGAGCATCTTATCCTTGCGAAATCACGCGAGCCGTCAGATCATTTTCTACTTGTTTGGCGTTTAACCACCTGAATAGACTCCAGCAGACGTGGGCCCTCCGACTCAACTTTGAACACCTGGCATCTAATTACTTTCAGAGCTGACATGTCAGTCTTTCATTTGCTGAGAGAAAACACTGGGTTCCAATTAATTCTTACCACCTATATCAGCCACGTCACCTCTTATCCTACAGTGTGACTCACCTCTGGGACCCACCTTTTAGCTCTTAGACCCAGCTTGCTGACTATTGTAGCCTATGCCATGTGCCACCATCTTTCTTGCCCTCTCAACCAGCTGGGCTATCTACATGGAATGCCAGGTCATTCCGCAACTTCATGAAAGATAACTGTTGAGCATTTTCATCCTACGAAATAACATGAACCATCAAATCAAAAGGGACTTGATCACCTTTTAGTTACTTAGAAAATCCTCGCATGTAGGGTCCCACCAAACGCTTTTGCCATTTTGCAAAAGGTATTTCGCTTGTAGGTTCAAGCTGCAAAATAATGCCAGTCGTTGGATCTTGGATAAGATGAGACCTCTTTAGACCAGACCAAAATTGCCATTTAGAATGCAAAGCCTTTTCGCAACTTTGCAGGTTTTAAACCACGAGCAACTTCGCCTAGCGAAATAGCGAAAGCCATAGATCCATCTGCAAGATGCGCACTACTTACTGGGCCTGACAACTTTAGGAGGAATACACATAAGGCATAAATTTTTGCAAATAATTCACTTGACTGCCTAGGCACAAGGGGGTTTTTATCATACATTAGGTGATTTAAAATAAAAAACCATAAACCCTTAAGACCTAACACAAAGTTGAAGTAATTGAAAATGCGCCTTACTAAAGATTTCAAAATCATAGTCAATTATGGGAAAGGAAAAGCCCATTTTAATCAGTGATAACAGTGGCTCTGACTGGGGATGGTTGATCGCAAGGTCAACACAAGAAAACTCAGAAACTCTGGGAAACAAACCAAAACACAGACCCAAACAGAACAAAATAGGAAGGAAACAAAATATGTACAAACAAAGGACCTACTGTGCATGGACATCAAGAGAAGTAATGTTTCAGGAATTGTCCATGCACTGGAAACTCCTATACTTCATCGTTCATATTCTTCACAAAATATGAATCCTTACCATTTATGTCACAGACCACAAAAGGACCAATCCATAATGATTCGAATTTTTTGTGCTTTCATTTGTCCTGTCCTTTTGCATTCCACTGAAGAACAATGTCATCAATTTGAAACTTCCTTAATGATGTCCTTTTATCAAAAAGATACTTGGATTGCAATTGGATCTTCTGATTTCTTTTGTGAGCTAAAGCTCTGAGCTCTTCCACCTCCACAATTTGGATCATTATGTCTACCATAGGTTCAGATAGCTCCATATCCTCATCTTGCAAGAACTTGTAAATTGGAAGAAAATTATTTACTGGCAATCTGGCCTGAGCACTATAAACCAGTTCAAAAGGGGACATTCCAATGGCCTTCTTGACTGTTATTCTATCTTCCCACAAAGCTAACTTCAATTTTTGATCCCAAGATCTCTTATTTTCTTTAAGGATTTTCTTGATGATAGTCAAAAGGCTTTTATTGCTGGATTCAGGTTGTCCATTCCCCTGAGGGTGGTAAGGTGAAGAGTAGGACATGAGTATTCTGTGACTGGTACAAAAGCCTACAAACTCTTCTGATCTAAAACACATGGCATTATCCATCACCAACTTTGTAGGTGTTCCAAATCTAGTTACAACATTATCCATCAGGAAGTCAATGACAACCTTACTAGTAGCTCTTCTTGTAGGGATAGCTTCTATCCATTTTGTGAAGTAATCAGTGGCCACTATGATCCATCTGTGACCTCTCCTTGACCTCTCAACAATCTCTCCAATAAAATCAATGCCCCATTGGACAAAAGGAGCTTCTACAGAGACTGGATTTAGGGTTAAGGCTCCTTCATACTTCAGCTTGGATGAGAATTTTTGACATGGGTCACATTTCTGAACATATGCATGAGTATCTTTAAATAAAGTGGGCCAATAGTATCCAACCTAGATTATCTTACCAGCAGTAGTCTTAGCAGAGTAGTGGCCTCCACATACTCCATCATGCATTTCAGTCAACACTCGTTTGGCCTAGAATTCATCTAGACACATTAGTAACTCTCCATCTCTTTTCCTCCAGAATAGATCACCCTGAATGAGCACATATTTTTGGGACTTGAGTTTCAAAGTTCTCTTCTGATTATGTGTCATTCCTTCTGAGAATGTGGCATCTCTTAAAAATCTAATTATCTCTGAGTACCAAGGCTTCCTTTCAATGCTAGTGACTGAGGTATCTCTGACTTCAACATTATGTATTTCAACATTCATAACATTGGACTCAGTCATGAGTTTAGCCAAACCTAAACCTCTTACCAATTTGGTAATCTTTATTTCCAAGTCAAATTCTTGGATTCTATTAATCCATCTACATCTTTTCCCTATAACTTCAGACTGGGATAGAATATCCTTAACTGCGGCATGTGGGACATAGGCAATGATATTTGCATTCACTAAGTACAGCCTAAAAGCCTTAACAACTTTAACTAGAGCATAAGCTTGTTTCTCCATGGTCTCATATTTTAGTTCTGCCGCCTGCAAAGACTTACTGTAGAAGGCTATGGGATGTTCATATCCCTCATTGTCCTTTTGTAGCAATAATGCAGCTACCGTATGATATGAAGCAAAAGAAAATAGGGAAAAGGGCTTACTATAATCAGGAGATTTTAGCACTGGTGCTTCCTGAATGGCTTTCTTAATCTCAACAAAAGCCTTGGAGGCTTCTTGATCCCAACAAAATTTAGTATCCCTTTTGAGCAACTTGACAATAGGCTTCACTATCTCTGCAAAGTTTGCAATGAACCTCCTAACAAAATTCACTTTGCCTAGAAAAGATTGAATGCCTTTCACATTCTTAGGTTCAAACACTTTATTTATTGCCTCAATTCTTTCAGGGTCTATCCTTACCCCTTCCTTGGAAACAATGTGTCCTAGTAGTTTTCCTTCTGTAACTCCAAAATGGCATTTATTGGGATTTAGTGACACACCAAATTCCAGAGCTTTATTGAATACCTTTTCCAAATGTCCACAATGATCATCAGCCCTTTTAGAGTAATAGGTTAGATCATCTTGATAAACCACCATGATGATGTTGATGAATTCTTTAAAGGCTACATCCATAGCTCTCTGAAATGTGGCTCTAGCATTTTTCAACCCGAATGGCATTCTCACATAAACATATGTTCCCCATGGAGTAGTGAAGGCAGTTTTGAACTATTCAAATTCCTTCACTAACACTTGATTGTACCTTGAAAAGCCATCCATCATAGATAAAAGGTCACATCCTATCACTCTCTATAGCATGGCTTCCATATTCAGGGAAGAGTAGTTATCTTTCAAAGAGGCAACATTTAAATTTCTAAAATCTACACACAATCTAATGTCCCCATTCTTCTTTCTTACTGGGACTAGATTGGAGACCCAAGAAGAATTCCTTATTGGTTTGATAATTCCCCTTCTCTCAATTTAGTCAACTCTTGTTGCATTTTAGTTTCTAACAAGGGATTGATGGGCCTCTATTTCTATCTGAAAGGCTTAGCATCTGGAAGTAAAGGAACTTCATGCTGAAAAAGATCTTGTCTATATGCCTTTAAGTCTTCATAAGACCAAGAAAAAACATGTTTATACTTCTTCAATAAATTAATAAGGTTAGTCCTGACATGAGGGGGTAGCTTCTTTCCAATATATACAAACTTGGGGGATGATTCAGTCCCCAAGTTTACCTCCTCTAACTCTTCTAGCTTGGTGGTAGACTGTTGATGTAAGTGACTTTCATTATAACTGAACATGCTTTCCAACTCTACCAGCCCTTTAGGTATCTCATTGGTTTCCAACTGGACTAAATCATTTCCAAACACTATTTCTCTATTATCAATCACCTCCACCAATGCATTACAATCAATCTTCTGTCCATCATAATCATCAACACATTGGATGAACCTAAGAATGTCTTCATCATCAGCAAAAACTTGCCAATTGTATACATTGTCAGGGATGGCAGGCCTAGACTTTATCTCCATAGTAGAAATACTAGTTAATGTTGCATCATCATTCTTCAAGGCAACATTCGCTAGGAAATCTGCCATAATGTTCTTTGATCGCTCTATCCAATTGATAGAAAATCCACTAAAATGATCAATAACATCCCAAACTGCATGTTTATACCTCTTTAATCTATCATTCTTGGATGCATATTTGGATCTTACCTGAGACACAACCAATTCGAGTCCCCTGACATTGACAATAGCTGAATTCCATGCTTCTTTGCAATTTCAAGCCCTAGCAATAGAGCTTCATATTCTGCAGTATTATTTGTGCATTGGAAGGCCAATAAGAATGAGTACTTAAAAGTCATACCTGATGGGGATACAAAAAGAACACCTGCTCCAGATCCTTCTTTGGAGCAAGCTCCATCAAAATACATTTTCCATAGTCCATATTGTTGTGCTTCTAATTTGACCACAATAGGGTCGGTATTCTTTAGTTGAGGTTAAATTGGTTGCAATCTAAAGTTCTCAAGATCTACATCAATCATACAATTGAGCATATTAGGGTCTACATTTTCAATTACCCTAGGAGCACGTGGCTCCCTATATAGTTTGACCTGATTTCCATTGATTGGAATGGTGGCATAGGATAGATCCAGTTGAACATTTCCTCCTACTGATGCTACCCACTGTTGGAAAGTAACATACCATAATGGGGCTTAGTATCAGTAACAATAACATCCATTTTATAAGTTGCCTCAGGGAATGTTGCTATTTTTACTTCTACATCTTTCATTGTACCTATCATAGGTACTTCTCTGTTATCCATGGCATAGCATTTCCCATACACAGTGGTTACTGATAGTCCTAATTCTTTCATAATACCATAGGGCATTACATTAGCAGTAGCTCCTGAATCTATCATGCAGTTTTTAATCAACCGGTTATTGACTAACAAGGTAACATAGAAGGGATCTACCTGTGAAGGCTCTTGAGTGATAGTGGTTCCAACATAAACCTCAGGGGTTTGGAACTCTTGATCCTTTCCAATTCTAACTGAACCGGTGGGTAAGACTGTGTCACTATCAGATATACTAGAGAATAGAGACAAAGCTGCATCCCTATGTTCTTTAATCTTTAGTAATTCTACTAATGGAATAGTGACCTTAATTTGAGTAAGAGCTTGGGCCATGTCAAATGCATAACTATTGTTTGTTTCAGTACTAGCCCTAATTCTTTCTATCTTGAGCTGACTTGTCTTTTTTGCTGTGGCAGCTCCTTGTATATCACCGATATCTATACTCTTTGATAAACCTTTGACCTGTTCCTTCTTTTCTTGATCAATCTTAGGAACAGTAGTAGCACTACCTACTAACCCCTTTTGGGTGATCTCTTTTATGAACATGGAACCAGGTTCACCCTGATCAGTGTCCTTCTTGGTGCTTCTCAAGTTATAATTATGTTTTGCTTTGGCAATGGCGGCTTTAGTGAGATTTTTGACTTCTTCCTCACTAGGCCTTCTAAGATGAACCTCTTCATCCTTAATTCTTACCACATTCAATTTAGGATGCCAATCTAAGGTTAGTTTCCTTTGAACAAACCTTTCATCATCTAATACATCACTATATTCACTTTGTATAGACTCCTCATCACTTTCTATAATGATTTCAAACATATTGATGTCAGACTCAGCTTCTTGTCTCATAGATTCTTCAAGAGCCTGAGCCACTGCACACTGATGACGAGAATGCGGTCCATCACAAGCAATACACCAAGGAGTGTTTTCTATATTATGGATAGTTTTCCCTTTCAAGGGATCTGGAGTGTCCTGATTTTGGGCAATTTTGGGCTTCTCATTTTGGGGTTTACCATCCTTCCAATTGGTATTATATGGCATGTCATGCAATGTAGGGGGTCTATCTTGCCAATTAGAATGAGGCTTGTCATTTTTTTTTACCTTGGCAGTCAGATCCTTCATTGCAATAACCAATTTCTCTATCTTATCATCCTCCTTAGCAACTTTATTAGGTTGTTGTTTTGTTTCCTACCATAATCTACCATCTGTTCTTCTCCCTAACTTCCTGGATGCTTTTCTATTACTTTCTACATTTATGGCAACTCTAAAAGCATCTTTCAAGTTATGTGGATTCTTATCTCTCAAGATATAGGCCATCTTAGAATCAAATGCATTATAATAAGTATTTAAACACATGTTATCATCTAATCTCATCACTTGATACAATCTGTGCATGGCCTTTTGGAATCTGGCATTGAAATCAATGACCATTTCATTATCAGACTTTCTGATATTATTGAATTCATTGAGCATGAAGCTCACATTAGCCTTGTCACCATACTGCTCTTGAAAACAATTTTTAAAATCCTCCCATGACCCTATGCTATTGACTGGAAGACCTCTGTACCAATCTCTTGCATTGTCAACCAGGGATTGGACAAATAGTTTCATGATAACATCCTCATCCACTATCTCATAATCATTTATTAGGTCCCCAAAAGACTTCAGATGTTCCTCATCACTAATGGCATTGCTCCCAGCAAATTTATGGAGTCTATCTCTTAACTCAGTAGGAACATGATTGGGATATCCAGGGATCCCATCAAAGAACAATTGTCTATATTGTTCTAAATTGATTGGTCTCCTTTGAAAAGGGGTAATAACATTATTATTTCCCATGTTCATTCTAATCTTTTGAATTGGAGACTTAGATATTTGGGTGTGATGACTATTCACAGGGATCTGACTCACTGATGCTGCATTAGCAGGCACTGTAGATTGAATCTTAATAGGGGGAAGAGAAATTTGTTGAGGATCAGGCTTATTAAGATCTTCTAATGGAAACGTGATAGGGGGAGCCTTTATGTAACTAATTTTTCTTTTTACTTCCTGATTTGCTACTTCCAATTCAGCTTTCTCTAATTCCATTTGGAGATCCTCCTTTTCTTTCCTCATTCTTTCCATTTCTTTCTCATGTGCTAATAACCTATGAGAAATCTCCTCTGTAGTTTTAGATTCAATTCCATCATCTACCCATTTTTGTTTTCCTTTATCCAACTTTGTCCTAGGAAACTGTGAATCATTGAGCATTTCTTTGCTTGGCTGGACTACTGACCTATAAGTTGGCTTAACCTTGGGGATCAAGATTTCTCTAATCATAGGGCCTTCTTCATCACTCTTTTCTTTCTCCTTAGCCAGCACCTCAAGATCAGCTATTTGTCTAAGAAGCCTATCTCTTTCCATTAATTTAGCTTTGACTTCCTTCTCCTTATTTGCTTCCTTTTGGGCTCTTAGGGAGATTAAATGGTGAACTCTTCTTTTCAAGTCCTCAATCTCTTGAGACACTTTATCCTCATCAAGGAAATTTTCTTCAGAGTCTGATGCATTAACTTGGTCTATGTCAATCAAACTAATGTTTCCATCTATTGTTCTAGGCACAGAGTGTCTAATTGCATTTGAACTAGTCCTATCTCTTGCAGAAACACTAACATGAGATAAATCTTGATTTAAAACAGGTGCATTATCAATATTTCCAAACAATCCTGAATGGAAACCTAATATATCATGTTCTAAATCTCTGGAAGATGAATTAGACTTTGCGTAAACTAGTCGATTAGGCATCTTACCAGTATTATTGTTCTTCTGTACCCAAGCAGCATTTGATGGCTCATGCAACACAGATCTCTTCTGGCCCCTTCGTGACTGCTCTGACAAACCTTTGTACAAAGTTTCACAAGGATGTTTCTTCATGAATGACCTAGTATTTTTTCCTCCTTGCATTATGCTTATTTTCTTTTGAAATGATTTACAATTCACAAGGACTGGTTGCACTAGAACAGAGTTGCCACCCACAAGAATATGGGAATTATGAAAAAAGCTTTCAAAATAATATGCAAGGATTCCACAAACACAATGTTTTTCTTTACAAACTTAAGCACAAATCTACATCAGGATCCTTAATGTGACTCTCCCCAGCAGAGTCACCACTTTTGTTGTCTTCAAAACCTGACTCACTTCAACATCCTTATAATAAGATGATTAAACTCTGTGCAAGAGGAATGTTAAGGGGAAGGAAATTCTTTGGACAACATATGATAAGGTTTGATTTAACCTTCTACACTTCAAACTTATTCATAGTCCAGACAGGAATACCTTTGTGAACTGGATACACACTTTCAAAAGATAAATCCACAGCAAACCAGTCCAGAAAACTAGTGGATCTATTCACCTTGAAACTAACTAAAACAAAGGAATGAAAATTATACTCATATTCAGTATTTTGATCAACAAAACATGCAATAGACAACCTTGATCGATACCAGTGCCTTATCCAAGGTCATAGAGTCACCAAAATTCAAACAATACTCCCCAAACAGAATATCTCCACACATCCCATTGGCTCAGCCTCTTTTAATCCCTATATATATGCCTAGCATACATGAGAATTTATACATTTAAATCAAACTATGCTCATCAAGATTCAAGATGTCTCATAGGTAATTTACTGGTAGAAGTGATCCCTACATATTTAATTTCCCTCCTAAAGAGAAAAGCTAGCAAACACATCTACTGAAAATTGCCTTGCAACCCCTATTCAAACAAAATAACCCTGGATTATTTAGTATGAAACAGTAAATGAATGTAAACACATTCAAAGATGACATAAAGCTTTACTCAAAACCGATGGTCTGTATATTGATATTATCTTCAAAAAAGTATTACAAGAAGCTTTTGAATATTCCCCATTAAACTCAGAAAAGCATAGATAAATTTCTGCAGTGTTTTCTTACAATTCTTTTGCGATCCTTTTTTACATAGTCCTGGTATCCATTTATAACAATATGGATGCACATAGCTTTAGACTTTCCTAGGAGAATTAGTTACAACCATTTCTTTTCCAAAAGAAGTTACAAAGCCTTTTACAAAATAGTTACAAGTCCTTTTCGACTCCTGCAGCTTCTTCAACTTGTTGTCCGGTTGTAACCTCTTCCAACTATTTTGGAGCGCCCTCTAATCCCTCTGCTTCTTGGATGGCATATTTCATTATCCATTCATTGTACACATCATCAGTTGGCCACGTGAAATCAATCACTTTTGTCTTAGCCCTGGTCAACATTTTCCAGGAATTCCTCATCTTGTTAACCTCTGAATTGAGGAAACCATAATGAGATTTAACTCTTTCTATCTCCTGATTTGTTACAACAAAAAAGGAAGCATCATCTAAATCAAAAATTCCTTTTACTTTGGCTGACAATTTGGCCTCTAATTCTTTAAGCCATACTTGTTTGTCCTATAGTTGATTTGGGCAAGCAAAAACTCTTGGAATCAATTCAAAAACCTGATCAGTATATTCCTTTTTATACAGGTTGATCTTCCTATCAGCATTGTCTACCTCTCCTGCCAATTGTACTAGATCTTCAGCAGTTTCACAAGTGGATTTAATGATAAGATCAGCCCCAGCTTCATCATAAGATGCACAAATAGATTCCAAGTCCTACTCTTTGGGCTTCCACTTGTCAAGAATAGGTGCCAAAATGGCCTTATCCCTATTGAGCTCATTCATCATATCCAAAATCTTTCCTATGTTATTATATAACAATGAGGCACTCATTGTATCTGCAAAACTGAAAATTGTAGACCTTATTCTCTCCTCATATTTCTTTGCATACAAGGCCTGAGCCTGTTTTAAATTTTCTAGTTATCAAGGAGTAATCTCAACCATTTGAGAGTTGGAGGGTGCTGGAGATGGTGGGAACTCAATGATAGGGCTAGTAGGTGGAGGTCTTGCAGGAGAAGAGGAGATCATTAGTGTTGAAGACTCACCTTGATGGTGTTGTCCAGTGAACTGCCTCTGCAGCTTAGCAATGATGCTATCCTTACCTCTTACCTCCTCCTTAGCACTGTTGTAGGCCTTCAACATTGTCTCCAACTTGACTTGGAGGATATCTTTTTCCTTTTCTTCCTTTTTTCTTAGTGCAACACTAAATTTTGCAGTCTCTAGCATAGTGCTAGTAGCTTCCACCACACCTGTATTTTGCACTCTTTTCACCATCATTCCACCAAGGTAACTTGACCCTAGGGCATCTTTTCTTTTCTTACTCTCATTTCTCTTGACAGACCACATGACAAGTGTAGCATTATCCTTACTGAAAGTAATTCCTTCCATGGGTTTGGTCTCCTTTCTCACTGCATCTAGTACCAAGGCATCTGCTATATCCCACTCAGGTAGAATAAGCACTCCAGCTTATGCCACCATATCTCTCCCTTGCTAAGGGGTGATGGTCTTGAATTCTTCCATCATTTCTTGTTTTATTTCCTCTTCTACCAGGGCTGGATCTTTATTAGGCTACTCACCTTTTCTCTTTTCACATCTAGCATTATACTTATCTATGTTTTGTTTCCATATAAATTGCATAAATTCTCCTGATGTGACAAAATTATTGTCAGCCAAGAAGTCATTACTTGCCTACCTGATCTCAAGATCCCACTCCTAGCCTTTGAGTTCAGTGGTAGTGATGTTCATTTTAGTAGCAAGGGGTTCTTCTAGCATACCCTCCTCTACTTCATCATATGTATAGGCAATTTCTCCTAGACTGCCTAATTGTAGAAGTTGCTCAGCTGCTGCCTGCTCATATCCTATGTGGATAGGGGATTGGGATGGAGAATACAAAGGTGTATCATATTTTACTTCTTTCCCTACTGTCTGCTTCTTTGCGCTCTCTTGGATGTTAATGACATCTTGTATCTTCCTCTGTCCTTTGGAGGTAGAGGGTTCCCCTTTTCTAGGCATTAGCACACTGTAACTAGATTTCTTGTGCAAGGTGTAATCACCAAGAGGGATTGCTTTGGTGGAGGCAGACCTACTTAGGACCACTCTTTCCTTTTCTAGCTTGCCTTTAATCATAGCTTCCCTCTTCTCCTTCAGGGTCTACATCACATCCTCAAAGCAAACAATTAAAAACTTTATTTTCTCCTCCAGAGGGAAAAATCTAGACAATGTTTCATAGCAGGCATCAAACTAATGCACAAAATCTAAGGCTTTCTTATAAGCCACCCATTTCTCCTTTCTTAGCTCCTGCTCATCTAGATCAAACTCATTTCTGATGAGGTCTTCAGGAAACTGAAATTGATGGGGCCTACCTCTATACACTGCTCTCTTTCTAAACATGTCATTGAAGAAGTCTTTTGGATTAGCACACCTGGATATTGCAGTAGACAAATGATAAGGCTTGAGAAAATCCTCAAAGCAATTCCAACCTCCTTTTGTTATTACAAATTGGTGGGATATGGTAATTGTAGAGAAAATAGTCCCTTTACCCCTGCCTGTCAGTTCTGCCTCTTGTACACCACCAATTTGTCTAAGGATCTCTGTAATTCCCACTTTGAGAGGGACTTGATAGGATAACAAGAATGGGGTGCCTCTAAAACCAAAAACTCTAAAGACTGTTGAGACTGGGTACAAATAAATGTCACCCGAATTGTGAACATTTTTTATGTTCTCTGCAAATTCTTTTGGTCTTATGAATTCCAAAAGAACCTTGGGGATTCTTGGGTTCTTGGAGCAAAGGAGAGTCCTGATCTTGGATGCAAAGTATTTATCAAACTTCAAGAAACTGGCATCCTCTCTATCCCATGACAACACAATACTCCATAGTTGCACTGGCATCTTTTTTCCTTCTTTCTCTTTGACAAGGTCCAATCCACTGGCAAAATAATCACCACCTTTGAAAAGAAATAGATGCATCAGGAGTGAGTACCATCTGAAAGGCCTATCCACCTTTCCATTCTTTATTCCTGTCAACCCTCCATGGATAGCATCACCAATGAAGGAAGCATAATCAAATCTTACTGCAAGAGAAGGATTCAAAATCTGAGCAATCATTAGCAAGTAGTGATTGGGCATATTCGCTTCAGCATCTTCTCCCAAAACCTGGCAAAGTGCCCAATATATTCCCTTAGCCCTAAGGGTGAACATACTCAATGAAAAGGGCTCTTTTGTGTTGGGTCCTACAACTGTTAACCCGCCTATCTTCACAAAAAAATCCTTGAGAGGCCCATTCCTAAGATGACTCCTCTGTGTACTATCAATTTGAGCTAATGATTTGAAATTTATGGGTTCCAAAAATTTGTAAACTCATTGAGCCCAAAAGCATTTCTGAATTCTTCAGTTTTAATCTCAATAAGGGCTTTTCCATTTATGTCCCAAATGCTTCTTGTGACTGGATCATAGTTAAGTGCAATTTGGGTCAACAAATCCATATCTTTAAATACCCTTGGGACTACCAACTTCCCAACATCTAACTCCCAAATACTATCTTGCAGGGCCTGAGAATTTCTCATTCCAAATCCAACCTTAAATAACCTCAACCCAGACAATCCGACTTGTGGGTCTCTCAACCAGTTACCCTTGTCATACAATCCTTCTCCTACTTTCAAACAGGGAGCTCTAGGCACCAATTCTTTTGCTTTCGATGCTTGGTTAGTTGACAACATGAGCTGTTCAAGAAAATCATCACAGATAGCTCTTTCTAGATAATTGACTTTACCAAAAAATTCTCTCTTAGGTGCCATTTTGAAAACATAAGAAATGAATACTGCCCCCAAATAATTTTGTGACAAATCAATATCTTATCTAAAACACACCACATAGAAATTGCTACACGAGAGTACGAAAAAACTTGTTCTTAACTTGAAGGAATTTTCTCTGCAACTGAATTGACTTGCTCTGTATTTGAAGAAAATAGCTTTGTATCTGCTCCTCTGCAATAATTCTTTAAAAAGACACCTTCATCCGGTTGATAGGAAATCATATAATGTACCCAAGGTCTTAACTGCAACATTGATTCTGCATGCTTTGACCGTCCTTTCAAAATTGAATTCAAGGGAGAATTCATATTTTTTGCTCCAACGAGCCACAACGTTCCTACAATTCTTTCATTTCGCTCTTTCACAACTTCGTGAAGAATAACCATCGAGCAGTTTAGTCCTACGAAATAGCGCCAACCATCCGATCAAAAGAAACCTGATTGGCCATTACACTAACTAACAGCCTTGGCTCCACACTGGGTCCCACTTTTTTATTGGCTACGTGCTACCACATGGCACTCAACTACTAGCTTTGAAAAACCTTTCACATTCAACTCAATGTCGGCCACGTGTCTTTCCTTTATACCGCTGGTTCCACCTTGGTGGGCCCACAACTTCTTCTAAAACTACGTGTCTATAGACATGTCACCATCTATCATGACACTTGGATGAACCCTTTTTACTTTCACTATTTTGCGAAGCATATCCTTCAAGCATCTTGCAACTGTGAAATAGCACCGGCCGTTGGATCAAAACAAAGTCGATCCTCTTTTAACCTTATGTTTTATCTGCCTTTGGGGACCTTTTTGCCATTTCGTAGGGTATAAAGCACGAGCATCTTATCCTTGCCAAATCACATGGGCTGTTAGATCATTTTCTACTTGTTTGGTTCTTAACCATCTGAATAGACTCCGGCAGACATGGGTCCTCCAACTCAACTTCAAACACCTGGCATCTAATTACTTTCAGAGCTGACATGTCAGTCTTTCATTTGCCGAGAGAAAACACTGGGTTCCAATTAATTCTTACCACCTGTATTAGCCATGTCACCTCTTATCCCATGATGTGACTCACCTTTGGGACCCACCTTTTAGCTCTTAGACCCAGCTTGCTGACTATTGTAGCCTATGCCACGTGCCACCATCTTTCTCGCCCTCTCGACCAGTTGGACTGTCTACATGGAATGCTAGGTATTTTGCAACTTCGTGAAAGATAACTGTCGAGCATTTTCATCCTATAAAATAACATGAACTGTCAGATCAAAAGGGACTTGATCACCTTTTAGTCACTTAAAAAATCCTCGCATGCAGGGTCCCACCAAACGCTTTTGCCATTTCATGAAAGGTATTTCGCTTGTAGGTTCAGGCTATGAAATAACGCCAGTCATTGGATCTTGGATAAGATGAGACCTCTTTAGACCAAACCAAAATCACCATTTAGAATGCAAAGCCTTTTCACAACTTCACAGGTTTTAAACCACGCGCAATTTTGCCTAGCGAAATAGCGAAAGTCATAGATCCATCCGCAAGATGCGCACTACTTACTGGGCTCGACAACTTTAGGAGGAATACACATAAGGCATAAATTTTTGTGATTAATTCACTTGACTGCCTAGGTAAAAAACAAGGGGGGACACTTCCTATGATCCTAGGACCCGTTACTTAAGTGGATAAAGTAATGAAAGAATAGAAACCAGAGGGTTTTTATCATACATTAGGCGATTTAAAATCAAAAACCCTAAACCCTTAAGACCTAACACAAAGCTGAAGTAATTGAAAATGCACCTTACTCAAGATTTCAAAATCATAGTCAATTATGGGAAAGTAAAAGCCCATTTTAATCAGTGATAACACAACGCAACATTGACATTCCCACTTTCCTGCATCTTTTCTTTCACTTGTACATATATTATAGTCACTTTTGTGACATCCTGGTTTGTTTGAACCCCCATGGCTTGAAACTGATCAATGTCCTAGTCTTAGGTTAATTGACAGAGCACATTACATGTCCTAAGTAGTGTCAACCAAGTCATCTTTGCATCAGTGAAATCTGGTCATCCACTCCAAATCAGTCACCAGTCTCTTGACTACTAAAGAGTTTTATCACTGAGTAAATAAGCAAAACAACATAATGGAAAACAATCACTAAACAGTTTGAGCTATGCATGAAAACAATTTTGTGTGTTGTCTTTTATATTGGTTTTCGATTATTATCCCTCTGAGTAACTCGAGAAAGTCTATCTTGACTAAGAATAGCAAGGATTGGGGGCATAATATTTTCTTTATTTTCTGCTTGTAGGAATGATTCTGATGATCTGGAAACATCTAATCAATTGGGTGTCTATGATAAGAGCCTTCACATCAAGGTGAAATCGCCACACATTCCTTGACTCTTATTTGCATGCTACAGGGAGGTTCCACATCATTTATTTGTCTGTTTTGAGGGAATTTCTTTATCATGCAATTCGGGTCCCTCCGAAATTTATCCAAGGATATGAACGAAAAAAGGGTCATTGCGGACAAGATAATTAAAATTGCACATTGAAAAGGAAGGAACTCTAATCTACTTGTTATGTTCGTTATGCTCGATGATGAAACTTAAGCATTTTAAATCCAGTGACTAGGTTTAGGTTGCATTTCATTTTTACATTTCATTCTATATTTTGTGAATCTAGAGTGATTTCAGTATGATAATAATGATCTCTTTATTTTATGAGAGCTGGAAGCATCATCATTTCTTAGCTAAGTGTTCTCTTTTTCATCATTTCTCTGATCGAGTACTTGTGTTTTGAGATGTTAGATGCATACATAAATATCTTATATAGATTCATACTTCATTATTACTCATTTGCATTCATCTTATTGCATAGAAAAATAAAAAATCACATTACTCATTACTCATTTACATTCATTTATTTGCATAAGAAAAGAAACAAAAATTAGACATCCATAATCATTTGTATTACATACATCCATACTGAAAAGAAATGCATACATGTAGAATAAAGCATATAGAAAGCATCTCATAAATGAATCAACACAAGTACGATGAAGTCAAATCAAATCTCGTATATATATATACGAGTCACCTGCTATCCTAATGGAACTGCTACACTATAAGCTACAACATAGTAAGTCACCCTACTCGTCTGGTGAAGAACCTCCTGCTACAAAGCATCTCGCTTTTCCCTCATCATTGTGACCTAACAATCTCTCTCAGCTCTAAGTTGTGCTAGCTATCGGTCTCGCTCCACCAGTTGAGTCTGTGCCACTGTCAAATATGACTACAGCTCCACTAGACGTACCCTCATCGACCGTGCTACATCAGCCCTCTGCTCTCTCGCAGCTCTCCACCCCCATCTCCGCCTCCAACTCCACCTTGCTCCTCCCACCTCTATCAGACCTGTCTAGGAGCTACTTGCTCCTCCTCACCTCCACCCAACCTCACACCAACACTCCCAAGGGATCCACCCTCACCCCTCTGCTATCTAACTGCAGCTGGAACCCTACTGCTACTAGCACTAGGATCACCACCTGTCCGCCTTGGAGCCTGAGCTCTCTATCCCTGTCCCTGTCTCTGTCCCTATCCCTGTGCAGGGGCATCATCCTCAATCTCCTCAATAGGATGTACCTACTCTTTCGGATCAGTGAATCTGGGGAAAGGGTGTTGCTAGAACCAATCCTTGTACTAGGGCAATACCCCGCATCTACATTGTTATCCACGTTGTCCCACTGGAGTCACTATAATCTAGTCAACTCCTATATACCCAAGGCATAAGATAACCTTAGTGCCTATCCCTGCCTCTCCTCATCAGTATATCTTGTGTATGTTGTGAACTCCTGTGAGATCCCTTGAGGCCTACCATATTGCCTCATCACTCGAGACACCACTAATCACTTCACCACAGTCTGCGATATGCCAATGAGTGGGCACGTAACAAACATATCTCTGCGTACAATCCTCTAGTCATCCCATGGCTGACCAAGCTCTCTTCCATCATCTACAATCGAACTGCAAACTGGGAGGTGCTCCCAAGCCCATACCTATAAGATCAAGACTCCTACAGCCATGCTCTTCCCCTCCCTATAAACAATCTCATGCATCTCATGATACATGTGGGCCAATATACAAGAACCCCAGCCTAGTCTCTGAGGGGTCTCAACAAGCCTCTCCAGCATCCTGCCCCATCCAAAAAGGAATCCCTATTGTCCTCTATCCAGCATAAGAAAATAGTCGATAAACCCTGCTATAACATAAGCCAAAGGAAAAGCCTCATTGTACCTGCTCATCATAACGTCCCAACTGATAGAACGTGTCAAGATAACTGGATCCTTGAATACATGTCTAACAGCTTATAATCCAAGAAGTTGTGCTACATCATAATCTACCTTACCCCCAGCAAAAGGGATATGGAGAACCCTATAAATATCCTCAGGAGTGATGGTCATCTCCCCAACTGGCAAATAGAAGGTGTTATGCTCAGAATGAAATCTCTCTACTAAAGTTGTGAGCATCTCGTGATTCATAGGGATATCGGGTAACCTAAGAAGGTGGGTGAAACCAAACAAATCAATATGTGCCTGCTCAACATCTGGCAACTATCGAACTAATGTCATAGTAGGTGGATAGATGCATCTGAAAAGCACATGAGGCAATTGAACTTGTAAAATTCAAACAACGAAGTATCACAAAACATTCCAAATAAGCCTACAAGAGAAGTAAAACATCATGCAAATTCAACTACGTCAATTGCAAAATCAAAATTTCAAGTTTGCACCTTCAAAAATACTCATTGTTTTCCAAACGATAAAACACAGAAGGGAAGAAACTCATACAAGTCAAGATTAGGCCTCATACGAAAAAAGACTCCCATACGATACAGGACTAGACTTCAGACGACAAAATGGGCCCTTATGAATGTTATCGTACGATACAAGGGTGGGCTTCGAATGACAAAACTAATGACTCAAAATGATAAAACAAACTTTAACAGTTTTTCGTACAAGACAGGATCCTATCTCGAATGGAAAAATGAGAAAACCCGACTTCAACGTGCCAAAAAACTTGAAAAATCAACAAAAAAATTCAAAAATTGAAATGAAAAATCAGGCTTAAGATCGATCACTTACCACTGGCTCATAGTCCCGAGGTCAATTATGTCATCTATGTTGCTCGAATCGATGCTCATGAATGGGAACCACCATTTTCTTCACATAAGGCTTTTTGAATTTTCAAACTTGGAGGGTTAAAATGAATTGAAAATGACACTTTTACCCCTTATATAGCCAAAACCCTAATTTTTCAACTTGCTCCAATGAACATGAAAATTGTACCCTTAGCTATTTCACCCATTCGAATTCCATTTTTGAGATCGAAATCGAAATTCGAGATCATTTTGCTAGTCAATTTCATAGAATTTGGACCACTTAGCACTTTTTTATCAAAAGCTCATTCTTTCTTCAATTTGTGCTCAATTTCTTAGTAATCAATGTTGGATCTAAATTTTAATTCTACAAAACAACTTTGCACTCAATTTCTCAGTAATCAACGCCAAATTTTTTAAAATTTCTCTGAATCATTTGTGCTCAAATAAATTATCATCGCCAACAATTGCCTATAATCATGTACCCTCGCTATCATTTGATTTCACTCCCGAGGGAGCATACTCATGACCTTATGACCTCACATCTTCACAGTCGAGAAAACTTTCAAATCTTCATCTTCAAGGTCGAGCAAAAATCTTTTCAACTAAAGAAAATCAAACAAATTCTTATTGCTAGAGGAGCATCCCAGCTTCATCGCTTCATATCAAGTTGAGATCTCTCAATCATCTGAATCAAATCAATTGCTAAGGGGCATATCAGTTTCATCACTTCATATCAAGTTTATATTTGTCTTCTTCTGAATCAGTCTCTTAATATTAATCAGTTTCATCGCTTTTCATCAAGCTAATTATTCATTTAAACTCAATCAAAAGTTTAGAGAGTATCTTTGATCACATGCTTAATCTAAGAAGGTGTTCAGTTTCATCGCATCGAATCAAGCTAGATAGTTTATCTTCGCTCATCATGTCTTGATCAATCAAGTTCAAGATTGATTTTATCTTCGCTCACTATGTCTAGTTCAATCAAGTTCTAGATCACTAAGATCCACTTCTTGATCAATCAAGTTCAAGTTTGATATCTTTGCTCTCTATCATTCCTAGTTCAATCAAGTTCAGGATCAGTATCGCTTTAATCAGATTTTGTTCAGCTTCATCACTTGGAATCAAGCTAAACACCTTGCTCTTTATCTGGTTCATGATCAATCAAGTTCAGAACTAGTATCTCCTAGACATCAACTATTCTTTGAACCAAAGCGCTACTCACACATTAATTCAAAGAGGGGCAAATGTAATACCCTAAAAATGGTCACCTAAATCATGGGCCCCTTATCTCAACAACTTCACCAAGGTCCTAACCAAAGGCAATTAAATCAATCTTGAGCACATATTTAATTCTTCAATTATTAAATGTCACATGGAAAATCAATTACTCAATATTAATTAAATATTTATTTAACTAATTAAATCATTTTGATCAATTATCCTATTTTAATTTATTAAATATCCTAGCAAATTTTATTAATTAATAAATTTTCCATTTAATCATGCAAAAAAGGAATTAATTTATTACAAAAGAGGAATTAATTACAAAGCAAGAGTTGAACTGAAAATTAAAATAAAAGAATTGAATTAAGAGAGAAATCAAACTTGAGATATTATTTCTAAATTAAGAACTTGAAATTAGAAAAGCAATTAATTGAATTATTGATCATTCTCTAAAATTAGAACTCAAAGCTTTTTCAGAAAAAAGAAGTTCAGTTGCATTGAAAAGACTCTTTTCTTGAATAAATCAAAGAATTATCTATTTTTATCACAATTGCATGGAATCATATTTCCAATGCAACTTGAACTTCTAATTTGAATGCATTTCAATTAAAAACTATAATTGGAATCTATCTCAAGGTTAACTGACCCTGATTTCTCAATTATTTTCAATTAATCCTAAATTAAGTTTTTTCTTCATCTCTCTTGTAATTCTCTATAAATTCAGCCTTCAGCTCTCATTCTAAACACCCTAGAGATATTTCAAAATCACACCCCAGAGTTTTTTGAGAACACACTTGGAGATTATTATTATGCTGATTTTGCTCTGGAGTCATTGAATATATTGTGTTTTTTTATTATTTGCATCCATATTTAGTTTATCCATTATTGCTTGAATCCATATTTATTAAATTCATTATTGCTTGAATCTTTCATCCATCTTGCATCCATTTAACTTAATATCATGCTCATATAGATTAAATCCTTCATCTTGGTGTAGTCTAGTCACTGGTATTGCTTATATAAATCTGAGAGCAATCTTATACTCGCATCTTTTAGAAGGAAATTAGGTGATTTGTTATGGTTTTATTATTCATTCTTATATCTATCTAACCATAAATGTAATGACTTAATTGAAGTGTTGTGTCTTGCAGCTATCAGATTCTTATTCTATTTTTCACACACACACGTATTAACTGACTCCAAACACTAATGGGGGCACGAAATGACAAGTATCTTGGGAGAGTTACTATCTCTCTTGCACAAATATTATCCCCCCTTTCGAAGGTGAACTGGGTAGCTTCTAATTTTAAATTGAATTAGTAAGGGATCCATTCGGCGTGTTGAGGTATAAACTCAATTAAGAGGTCTCCCAGCCTTGAAAACCAAGGTTTAATATACCCGAGGGTACAGAGGAGAGTTATTCCTGAGCATTGTCATTGGCTTGATTTTCATCAAATCACATTTGTTTTATAGTGGGTTGGAGTACTTGGTGTTTAGTTTTTTCCACTTGGCTCGTTCCCCTCTCACCGATCGTAATGGCTATAGAGTTATTAGCTCCTTGAGAGGGCAAGCCTGCTGAAGATATACAAATCTCAAACTTAAAGAAAATGCCTCAGGGGTCTGGATTTTTGATTGTCTATACAGACAAGAGCATACTCTCCTACCTCTCACAATTTTGTTAAAACATGAAATACAAATTTGTTCTTTAACTAGATAGCAAGTTAGGTGCCTAAAAAAATGGATTTAATGAATACACAATGTTTGCTCGAATCTCTTCAGGTAACCTACAAAGACAACAAACCAGTAGTCATATTGTATTTGTGCTACAAGCATTTTGCAAAAATTGATTAGGCTGTAAAAATTTCTTAGATAGACAAAGAACAAGCCAGGGTTAGCATCAATATAATCAAAATTGAATAGAGAGCCCGAAGAATGAAACCTGCTTTCTAACCAAAAAATATAGATCTGTACAACAATTCTCACTGAGTCATACGATATTTCATATAGGATCGTATGATACTTGCAGTTTGTAATCCAGCACTGTGGGAAAACTCGTACAAAAATTTGTAGAAATTGTACAGACGAAAAATCCGAAAAAAAAAAAAAAAAAGTTAGTCTTCGAGGCCGAAAAAAATGTAGTCTCCTGCCCCACGGTGGGCGCCAGAAATGTGTATGTGAAAAAGTGAAATAAGTTTGTAAGCTACAGGCACAACACTTTAATTAAGTCATTACATGTATGGTTAGACAAATATAAGCATGAATAATAAAACTATAACAAATCAACCAATTGCCTTCTAAAAGATGTGACTATAAGATTGCTCTCATATTTGTATAAGTAATACCAATGACTAGACTACACCAAGATGAAGGATTTAATAAATATGAACATGATATTAAGCTAAATGGATGCAAGATTATGCTAATGGATGAATAGTAAGCTATATGAATTCAAGCAATCATGAAATATGCAAAAAGAAATTAAACTAAGATGCAATAATCTCAAAAAGGAAGCACAATATTATCAATGACTCCAGAGAAAAAAGTGTATAATAACAAATCTCCAGGGTGTTTTGAATGAGAGATGAAGGCTAAATTTATAGAGATTCACAAGAGAGATCAAGAAAAAGCACAATTTAGGATTAATTGAAATAATTGAGAAATCAAATTCAGTTAACCTTGAGATAGATTCCAATTATAGTTTAATTGAAATGCATTCAGAAAAGAAGTTTGAGTTTGCATTAGAAATAAGAATTAATTAATTCCATGCACTTGAGATAAAAATAGGTAATTCTTTGATTTATTCAAGAAAATAGTCTTTTCAATGCAACTAAACTTCGTTTCCCAAAAGTTGAGTTCTAATTTTAGAGAATGATTAATAATCCAATAAATTGCTTTTCTGATTTCAAGTTCTCAATTTAGAAGAAAGAAATAATATCTCAAGTTTGATTTCTCTCTCAATTCAATTCTTTTATTTTATTTTCAATTTAACTCTTGCTTTGTATATTGATTCCTCTTGTGTAATAAATTAATTCCTTTTTTGCATGATTAAATGGCAAATTTATTAATTAATTAAAAATGCTAGGATATTTGATAAATTAAATAGGATAATTGATTTAATTAATATAGAATAATTCACTTGCCATGTGACATTTGATGATTGAAAGATTAATTAATTAAGTTCTCAAAGTTGGTTTAATTGCCTTTGGTTAGGACCTTGGTGATGTTGTCAAAATTAGGGGCCCATGGTTTAGGTGATCATTTTTAGGGTATTACAAAAAGGCTCGTGGTTTGACCTTGTGATTATAACTTCGGCACATTCTTTGTTGATACACCTTTAAATGATCAAAGGAATTTTGTCTTCATTCATGGATCAATTTGAACTCTTTTGTAATACCCTAAAAATGGTCACCTAAACCATGGGCCCCTAATCTCGACAACATCACCAAGGTCCTAACCAAAGGCAATTAAATCAACCTTGAGAACCTAATTAATTGATTCTCAATCATTTATGTTACATAGCAAATAAACCACTCTACATTAATTAAATATTTATTTAACTAATAAAATCATTTCAAGTAAATCATTTTGTTCAATTATCCTATTTATTTAATTAAATATCCTAGCATATTTATTTAATAAAAAAAATTGCCATTTAATCATTAAAAAAGAATTAATTACAAAAAAAAAAGAATTAATTTACAAAGAGAGATTTATCACAAAAAGAGGAATTAATATGCAAAAGAAAGAGTTAAATTGAAAACAAAAAGAAAAGAATTAAATTGAGAGAAGAAATCAAACTTACGATATTTCTTTTTTCTAAAATTGAGATAACTTGGAAAATCAGAAAAGCAATTAAATTGAATTAATCATTTTCTCTAAAATTAAAACTCAAAGCTTTTGAGAAAATAAGTTCAGTTGCATTGAAAAGGCTTTTTCTAAATAAAAGATCTTGAGAAAATTAAAGAAAAGTGCATGAAATCATCTATTTTTATCTCAAGTGCATGGAATCAACTAAATTTATCTCCAATGCAAACTTAGACTTATAATCTGAATGCATTCAATCAAGCTATAATTGGAATCTATCTCAAGATTAACTGAATCTGGTATCTCAATTATTTTAGTTATTCTAAATTGTGCTTTTTATTGAGGAATCTCAACCGCTCATTGCTAATTGATCTTGACCATTGGTCTCTCTTTTTAGTCTCTATAAATTCAACCTTCATTTCTCATTCAAAACACCCTAGAGATTTATTGTTATTATGCAGTTTTTTCTTTGCAGTCATTGAAAATATTGTGCTTTGAGATTACTGTATCCTAGTTTAGATTTTTGCATATTTAGTTTAATTATGATTTCTTGAATTCATATAGCTTATTATTCATTCATCTAGCTTAATATTCATCCATCTAGCTTAATCTTGCATACATTTAGCTTATTCTTGTGCTCATATGGATGAAATCCTTCATCTTGGTGTATTCTAGTCACTGGTATTGCTTATACAAATCTAAGAGCAAGTCTATACTCACATCTTTTAGAAGGCAATAGGTCAATTTGTTATGGTTTTTATATTCATGATTATATATGTCTAACTATGCATCCAATGACTTAATTGAAGTGTTGTGTCTTACAGCTTGCAGATACTTATTCCACTTTTTACACACATTTTTGGCACCCACTGTGGGGCAGAAGACTACATCTTTCAGCCTCGCAGATTAATTTACTTCCATTTTTCAGATTTATTTTTTGGATTTTTTTCGTACATTTTCTGCAGAAACTCGTACGAGTTTTCACAAAGGCCCAAACAACAAAATGCAGGTATCGTATGGTCTGTCGCGAATTATCGTACGGCTCGGTGAGAATGCTCGTACGATATTCTGGATTTCTATATTAAAAATAGACCACATTTTTAGGGTTTTCTTGTTGAATTTTTATGGTACTAATGCTGACCCTAGCTTGTTGTCTGTCTACCTAAGAAATTTTGATAGCCTAATCAGTTTTGGCAGAATGCTTGTCAAAGAACACACCTGTTACACAAAAATAATATGACTACCGATTCATTGTTTTTGCAGGTTGCCTAAGGAGATTCAATTGAACATCGTGTATTCTTTAAATTCATTTTTAGGCACTTAAATTGTGATCTGGTTAATGAACAAATCTATCTTTTGTGTTTTAAGAAAAATCTAAGAGGTAAGAGAGTATGCTCTTGTCTGCACAGGCAATCAGAAATCTAGACCCTCAAAGCTTTTTCTAAATTTGAGATTTGTGTACCTTTAGCGGGCCTGTCACAGTGGGAAAAAGTAATCACCCTATGAGAACGATGCAAGTGAGTACATTTGGACTTGAGCATTCCAACTCACTATAATAAATAGGCCTCTGGTGATTAAAGTCTCAGAGGACGGGATTATTTGAGTTTTCTCTTTGAGATCTCTCATATTGAGCATTTTGTAGGGCATCGCAGTCTCAATCATGTTTAGATGACTACAACTTATTTCCATACCTTTTCAGGATATAGGCCTCAATCATGCTTGTGTGACTTCAAGGGGTGATTTTGAACGGAATTCCTGACTAAGAACTATAAGATAGAGGCTACTCGATTCACCTCCAAAAGGGGGATAATCTTTGTGCAAGAGAGATAGTAACTCTCCCAAGATACTTGCCATTTCATTCCCCCATTAGCATTTAGAGTCGGCTAATACGACGTTCAGAATCCATTGCATGAAACTCAGTGACCATAATTTGATTAGCTATTGGGTGTGTACCTGAGTCTGCAAGCAAATGTTTTCTTCTCTAACCCAAATTCCATAAGGTTAGTGTGTTTTACTTGAAGTCATTATACATCTTGCATGTATACTATGTTTTCATCCCTAAAACTGAAATTGGAGAAAACAATCAACAACTCAGTGATCAAAACTGTCTTTGTCAAAAACTAGTCTCTGTCAGTCATCAAAAACTCCGTCCTAGTCAAAATCTAGTCTTTGTCAGTCATCAAAACTATGTCCATGTCAAAATCACATCTCTGTCCAGTCCACTGTTGTACGAGTCTACCGAATTATTGTCTAGCTATATATGAGTTGCTGTACGATTCTTAATTGGTCCTATCAGTTTATTGTCTGGCCCTGTCAGAATTGTCGTCCGAATATATAGAATTATCATGTTGTTACTAGAAAATTTTTGTCTAGCCTTTAGCAGACTATCGTACGAATAATCATCATACTCATCAGATTTTCATTTGGAGGTCATTAAACTATCATGCGAGTTTAGGTAGCAACTCGTATGAGAAACTGTCTCTATCATCTAGGAACTATTAAATTATCATTTGGGTCTGAAAACTCTGTCGTACAAATTCTTGATTTTGTCAGTCCAAAAACTTGTCTGTCTACACACTTTTCCAGAATAGTCAAACTTGCCTAATCAATCTACAACGAACATAAAACTGGTCATCATAATTCTGTGCATAAACAATCTTGATAGTGTACCCCTGTCATTGTGTTGCATGATTTTGTCGATCATCTTTCAATTAGTTCAATCAACTAATTATCAAAC
Organism: Cryptomeria japonica; assembly: GCF_030272615.1. Classification (NCBI taxonomy): domain Eukaryota; kingdom Viridiplantae; phylum Streptophyta; class Pinopsida; order Cupressales; family Cupressaceae; genus Cryptomeria; species Cryptomeria japonica. Next base: position 382,318,733 of record NC_081412.1, on the reverse strand, counting down.
TAAATCAAACTAAGTTACTTAGATCATGTCTTATACATGATAGATCACTCTTGAAACCAGACTGAGTCTTAGTCACTTCTCTCAAATCATGGCATCAAATGAACAACTAGCTTCAATTTGATCTTCACTTTTGCATCACATCTAGCTCTCAGTCATATCAATTACAAATGCCTATTCAAACCAAAAGTTCTCACAAGAAAGATACCAAAGGTAAAGGATCATCATTTTCATTAAAAGATAATTCATTCTTTGTAGAGGACCCTATCTCTAATAAACCTTCATCGTCAAATTTACAAATTTTTGATCAACCCTTTTTTATGATTCATGATAGTCCCAAAGATACTGAGGGGGGGTGGGGGGGGGATGAATCAGTATCTAACCAGTTAACAGAATTTCTGACCTTATTAAATAATTTGCATTCCAAAATAATGTACCAGTAAACAAGAATTAATACAGTAAATATGAACAATAAAGACAACATAGAAAGCACACCATAACACAAGATTTTTGGTGAGGAAACCCGAAGTGGGAAAAACCTTAGTGGGATTTGTGACCCAAAATATTCACTCACTGGACAATGAATGGATATTACTTACAATAATGTGCCTGCACATGCAGGAAGGCCAACTACCTAGAGCTCACTGCTCAAATACAAAAGGAAGTCTCAGTGACTTACAAAATGGATTATGAGAATCCAATATGATGTATTGTTACAAAAAGCATCTGCTATGCCAGATTCAGTATCGGTTTAAGCTCATACAATAACCATAAACCCTTCTATAAAATCTACCTTAATATTCACTCTATATATCCATCATATCTATCTCCAATCATGTATCCTCTATCAAAATGATCTACAAGATCTCATACTTATATATGAGTCTTATTACAATATGCCATGTCGGCTTACAAAAAGATATTACAATTAAATGCAATAATCAAAATCATGTTGGCTAGGGTGTCGGTAAACATTATTGTCACTGTCGGTGAGGTGTCTATTGGTGTAGAGTCTATCAGTGTCAGTGCCTATTGGTGCCATAATATTGCAAGGTTATCATCAATAACAACACCTTAAATCACCTTTAACTACCATTAGAGTGTACAATGCCAACAATCTCCCCCTTTGGCATTGATGGCAACACTCATGAGAAAAATCCAAAATTGAAGTCCAAAAATCTTACCAAAACTGTGTGATCCCCCTGAGTAGATGATCTCTTCTGACAATCATGTTTCTCCTACTACTACTCCCCCTTTGACATCAATGACAAAGGTTGTCAAAATTGTCAAATGAGTGCAGTTATCAACTAGAACCTTGTAACCAGTTGGTTACAATCTAGAATATGTCTACTAAAATCAAATTCAAGCTCTAAGTAAACGTGTTACTATCTTTCAATGTTGCCTCTGTTCTTTGAATAGTACTGATGAGATGATGCATTTTCTCTTCTAGTGTCTTTTGTCCTTGAATAAGTGCCTAAGAGATCTCTTTCCTTAGAGAGATGAGGTTATCCAACTTTGTACTAAATTTACATTTAAGCTCTTTTGCTTTGCCCTTTATTCTTTCATTCTCCTTTTCTAACTTCTCAAGTTTCTCTTCAAATCCAGCAATTTCTTGCTCTATAACTTATATTGGTTCGGATGAACCAATGACATTGTCAGCTATATCATCAATTTCTTTTTGCACTTTGCTAATTTCCTTATCAATATCCATTGTCAGAAGATTAGTCTTACAAGTGTCTTTGTACAGTTCCTTGAATTCCATTATTGTTGTGCTAAGTGTCGGTAAAAGAGTATGAATATGTTTCATGCACTTCTTTATTGTCTCACCAAAGAATTTATCTTTTTCTCTGTCCATTTTCTCCTTAAATGTCTCTTCATTTATTTGTTCTACAATCAGTATATTGTCAGTTATGTACTTAGACAATGTGTCTAACTGACTCAAAGAGTCCTTATTATCTATATTACACTTGGGTGCAATCAATTTAAGAATAGGAATGGTGTCATCTATAGCCTTATAAGCCAATACATTACAGTCAGTAATTTTCTTAATTGAATCTAAGAGTACTTCAGTCACATTTGTTGGTCTGAATTCTGTCATAGAAGTACTAGATGACTGTCCAACTACCTTAACAATCTCCATGCTACCAGTGGTAGTAGCTACTTTGCTTGTCTCAACCTCTGGTAGGTCAATTTGTGTCTGTATTTCTACTAGCAAAGGTTTAGGCTTCTCATTAGTTGCCGGTGGCACTATCTCAGTGTGTACCTGAAGATCAACATGTTCCTCTGCTTGTTTCTCATCCTATTTCATAGTGTCATCTGCCAGTTTTTCTGAAGGTTTTTCAGTGATATCTACTGTCGGTTTCTCTATATGTACCTCTGCACTGTCCACTACCAGTATCTCAATAGGTTTCTTTGTATTCTCTACAGCCGGTATCTCTGTCTCTATTGGTTTTGCAATGCTTGCATCAATAGTATTATCAGTATCCATGCCACTAACCAAGGGATCAACTGATTGTTCAGTTTTTTCTACCTGAATCCCAACCTCAATATGTTCTCCCTATGATCTAACCTCAACATTATCAGTCAGTTGCTCAGTAGCAACATCTTTCTTCTTTTCCTCAGTACTTTCTTTATCAACTACAATATTGACCTTCTGAGTGTCTATGTTCATAGTATACAAAATTTCAGACTAAGGGTTTGTGTCATGTGGATTTTCCACATTCTTAGTAGTTGGTGTATCATCTATTTGTACCGGTGGAGTAGTTGAATGTGGTGGCAGGTTATCAGTTACTTTAATATTGGGTAGTCCACCTACCTTGCCTTTTCCCTTGTCACAGTCCTTTTGGTATACCTTGAATGTTTTTGGTCTCTTAAGTTCTTCTTGTTTCTCTTTCTCAACAAATAAAATGTCCCATTTATCTATTGTTTCTTCTGAGATTTCATTAACCCTACCAGCCATTAGACTTACATGTCAGTGTCCACTAGAAAAGACTATCCTATTTGCTTCACTGATCAATTCATCAATTTCTTCAACTGACTTCACAGGATGAATAGCTAGTAGTTTCTCAATCTTTATTTTCTTATCAAGTTCCATAATGGCTAACCTTTTAGCATCTAGTCGCCTATATAGATCACTAGGCAAATCATCTACAACCTCTATTAAAACTTTCTTATAAATGTCAAGGTGTAAAATAATACTGTTTTCAATACTTTCTTTCTCCTCATTGGTAAATGTATCATACAATTTACTAACATTTGATAAATTTCCATCATTTGTTATCTCATTTAGCAAGTTGTCAAGAGGTTGAATAACCTGTTTTACCTTTTTCTTTCTAGGGGCCAGCTTCTTAGTTGGTAGCCTCACTGCATGTTGTTTCTTCCTTGCCTTCTTGGGTGTAGGAGAGGGTATCGATGAAGGTTTTGTCTTCCTATCTACTATTTTGAATTCAGTAGGGATTTCACTTTTTGATGAGGTACCTACCAGTGAGAGATGAGTCTCTGGTTGTAAAACTTCTAAGTCACTCTCCTTGATACCAGTGATATACATTATGTTTTCCTTTATTTCTTTGACCTGCTTGGTTGCACTCCTTATATATTTCTCTCTTTTCTTCCTCTGTTTTAGTGTTTGTACACCACTTTCTATGGTTTCAACATTACTGAAGACTTTTTCTTCCGGTTCTCTATGGGCTTCAAGTAGGGCTTTGGCATATGTTTCAATTATGTTCACATCAGCCTCATATCCCATCTCTATCACCTAAACAGTTCTAGGAAGAACTACCTCCATCCAAATCTCATCCTTTTTTATTACAAAATAAATTTCTTTTTCATACTTATCAACAATACTTTGTGGTAACCTTTCTTTTGTCTTCATTTTTTCCTTAAAGGTTTGGAAATACTCTATCATGCTGTTTTCCTTATCTATCCCCATGTTGATGAAGATATCTAACAGTTGTTTTCCCTATCGGTATGTCATAACCAAAGTCTTTCTTGCCTATACTGGGAACCTCTTTTGTAAGATATAGCATTAAGCATACAAGAAGATTTCCAAAATGGAAAGTACCTTTCTTATCTCCTTTTATCTTCTTCAAATTGTCAATCAACTCATCTTTCAACCACTCACATACATCAATCTTAGCATCATTGTTAACCATATCATATGCACTTTTGATACATAGATTGGAAACTGAGTTCAGTTAGTTAGCATGTGTGGTTTTGTATCCTAATATCATGCTAATGAATCTAACATTTATGTCTTTCACATCATTAACTTTTAGGGATCTGTTGTCATAAGTTGCACCATTTAAAGTCATCACGGTGTTGTTTGAAGCCTTCTTGGTCTTATCTAGCCTGCTACCAGTGGAAGGTAAGCTAGTCACTACCCTAACTGCTTCCCTTGTGATTTTATGAATAGAGTCAAGCCAAAAGAATTCACCATGAACTCTACTAAGCACAATCCTTACAACTTCCTTAGGAAATTCTAAGATGTCAAGGGTTTCCACAAAACCTAGGGTCTCAACAACCTTATGTTTGGGTTTCACAGTTCCATTTTCATCACAAATCACATTTTTATACATTTTCATGATTTCCTCTGAACCTAATTCCTTAATGTGACAATGTATGTAAATTCTTGGGTCTTCAGCATATGCAACTCCCTTAGGGATTTTTGAAAAAGCACCTAGGGTATCATTTTGCTCCTCTACCTGAGGGATAATCTTAAAAACTAGCCTAGGGCATTTAACTACCTCTATAATGGTAGGATTTGCAATGAATTCTGGAGTAGAGGAGGAAGCCATTGATAAATACCTTAAATTGCCTGATAGGTTTGGATGCTTGAAAGATCTTGCTTCACTTCTTGCTAAGGATGCCTTCACTCAGGTTTTTCATGCTCCTTGAAAGTTTGAATGCTCGGTGAATGAAAAAGAGGGAAAAACACTGATTTATAATGTCTTTTCCTTCAACAACCACAATAAATGCCTGTCAGTTAAGTGAAACTTAACACATCTGCCAGTAAAGGAGAAATCCATCTTCTTACTGTCAACCGGGGTAAACTTGCATGATTTTCAATTTGTTGCAATACCCCTAAAAGGTTTCTTTTTAGTGGGATGAAGAATCTCCTATTGGTGGAGTAATACTTTGTTCTACCGATGAAGGAATAGTCTCATCAACATTCTGATCTCTCTTTCTAATCCATTGTTTTGAAAATTCTTGCTTTACCTCATCTACCTTTTCTTTGCCTTTCAAACTAGGTCCTTTATTATTCATCGGTGATGTCTTACTTCTACAAAATTTTGCAATATGTCCAATCTTGTTACAAGCATAACAAGTCGCATTGTTTTTTTTTAATAGACTTTCCATATCCTATGTCGATATGTGTTTTGCATTGATTAGATAAGTGTCCAAATCTTCCACAAACATAACATCTTACATTCATTCTACAATTTTCTGAATTATGACCAATTTTATTGCATTTGGAACATTGACCGGTGGGTGCATTAATGTTCTGATAGTTTCTAAATCTACATTGATTTTCTCTATGACCATACTTGTTACAGTTAAAGCATTTCCCATTAAATTTGTAAGCATTAGGTTGTCTTGCTGATTTACTATGATCATGATTGTTTGCAGTACCGGAGCTTTCACCAACTTCATATCCAAGTCCATTACTGTCTCTGTTAGGTCTCTAACTTTTTCGCATATCATCAAGTTCTTCTGAACTTTTCTTGAATTTTTCTTTGTGCTGATTTGCAGTAGCTAATTCATTTTCCAAAATTCCCTTCTGTCTCATAATTTTTGTCTTATGATGTTCCATGTGGATCAAATCTATCTTTAACATATCATTTTCATGATTGAATCTTATATTTTCAGTTCCAGCATCATTGAGTCTCCTATTCAAGTCATCTTCATTCTTCTTCTTGTCTTCAATATTTTTGCAAAACCTCATAGTCATATCTTGCATTTCATTCCTCATAGCACTGTTTTCTTGCCTCAATTTGTTCACAAGGTCATTAAGAGTTTCCTTTTCGTCATAATCACTCTGCATCTTTTCATGAAGTTATCTTCTTTTGTTTCTAACAATAGTGAGATTTTCTTTAAGTCCTTAATGAATTCTTTTGCAGTCCTTAGATCATCTTCAAGTTTGATATTCTTCAACTTTTCTGCATCATAGTCTACAAGAGTTGTTTCTAATTACTTTCTCAAGTTTTCCATCTGTATTGGTGTTAGAATCTTCCTCAGGCTATTAGGATTTTGAAAATAGAGGACCAGGCTCTAATACCAATTGTTAGGATTGATGATACTCCGAAAGATACTAAGAGAGGGGGGGTGAATCAATATCTAATTGGTTAACAGAATTTCTGACCTTATTAAATAATTTGCATTCCAAAACAATGTATCGATAAACAAGAATTAATGCAGTAAATATGAACAATAAACACAACATAGAAATCACACCATAACACAATATTTTTGGCGAGGAAACCCGGTGTGGGAAAAACCTTGGTGGGATTTGTGACCCACAATATTCACTCACTAGCCAATGAATGGATATTACTTACAATGATGTGCCTGCACATGAAGGAAGGCCAACTGCCTAGAGCTCACTACTCAAATACAAAAGGAAGTCTCAGTGACTTACAAAATGGATTATGAGAATCCAATATGATGTACTACTACAAAAAGCATCTGCTATGCTAGGTTCAATACTAGTTTAAGCTCATACAATAACCATAAACCCTTCTACAAAATCTGCCTTAATATTCGCTCTATGCATCCATCATATCTATCTACTATCATGTATCCTCTATCAAAATGATCTACAAGATCTCATACTTATATATGAGTCTTATTACAATATGCCATGTCGGCTTACAAAAAGATATTACAATTAAATACAATATGCAATAATCAAAAACTGTTCGGCTAGGGTGTCGGTAAACATTATTGTCATTGCCAGTGAAGTGTCTGCTAGTGTAGAGTCTATTGGTGCCATAAGATTGCAAGGTTGCCATCAATGACAACACCTTCAATCACCTTTAACTACCATTAGAGTGTGCAATGCCAACACCCTTATCTCCCATCATATATGGAGAAAGGCAAGAAAGACAAGTTGCTAAACACGATACTTATGACAATCTCAATACCCATGCTAATGAAAGTGATTCCTCATCTAGCAAGTCTGAAGCATCTAAACCTACAAAATTTGTTATAACTAGTTGTCAAAAGGATAAAGATTTCTGAAAAATAATGAAGATTATCATGGCTAGAGAAAAAGAAGATTATTTTCTAGAGCTAGCAAAACAAGGCGTTAAACTTGCTATTGATTATAACATGGAAACCCTTATCACTAAAGAGGAAGAGACACCATTAGCATTGGTAAACAAACAATTGCAAGTGTTACATATTGAAATCATAGAAATGAAAAACAAGGATGAATCATCAAAGCAGTATTCTTTAGACACAATTGGCCCGTTCCCATTTGCCAAAAATCTTTACATGCTTTCATTTCCTTTAAGAGTGGAGATTCCTAAGTTTGACAAATATGATGGTAATGCAGATCCTCAAGACCATGTCAGAGAATTTTGTGCTTTATGTATGGAGTTCATGCATGAACAAAAATATCTCATGCGCCTTTTCCTGAGGAGTTTAGGAGGACAAGCTATGGAATGGTTTTCAAGCCTACCTATGGGAATTAAAATATTTGAGGAATTAGTCAAATTGTTTCTCCAACAATACTCCTATAATATTCATCATCCAGTCACTATGATCGAGCTTTGAAATACCAAACATAAAATAGGAGAACCTTTTCTCACTTTTCTTCAACGTTGGAGAAAGATGTTCTCTAGATATTCACGGCCTATTCTAGATTCTGAGAAGATGGATATCTTTGTCAATAACCTGATCCCTAAATTGAAATATAATATCCAAATGCAAGTGTACCCTTCATTCAACAAAATGGTAGATAGTGTCCTCAAAATGGAAGATGTTCTTATAAAGAAAGAAGATATATCACTTTGGAAAGAAACACAACAAGCCTCTAGTTCCAAAGAAAAGAACAAATACTGGAAATACAGAAAAGACAATAATAGAAATGTTGTTAATGATGGAGTGGTGGACACTGTTAAAACAAAATCAAAACCCACAATATTTAATCTGGCTAGTGGCACACAAGTACTCAAAGCAGCTGAAACTGCAGCAGAAAATCCTCTGAAGAAATAAAAAGAGTGGTTTAAAGAGAAACCTTGGCTTTCAAAGCCTAAATGCCATTTCACTCCTCTAGAAGAATCATATGAATTAGCTCTTAAAACTTTATTGGCAAATGATCTGATAACTTTTTTGGACAACTCTAGACCATATTATCCAGAAGTTAAACCCAAATGGTGGAGGGAAAATGAGTACTGTGAATATCATCAAAACAAGGGTCATACAAGAAACAACTACATGAAGCTCAAACATGAGATTCAAGACCTCGTCAATGCTGGAAAAATTGTTGTTGAAAATCACATGACTAATGTTGATCACAAAGATTTTAAAGATCCCTTACCTGCTTATGAACAAGGTGATTCCTCAAAATCCAAGGAAGGTGCCAAAGTCAATTACACCTACACTAACAATGACAATGTGATCAACATGATTGAATCTTCCCAATCTGAGTATTGCAATGTGATCATAATCAAAGATAAACAAAATAAAACACAAACTACAAATTTTGTGACTCGCACTCAAAAGAAGGTTACTCTCAAAGAAGCTAGTTCCTCAACTCCTAATCAAGCAACATCAAACCTACCGACTTCTTCAAATAGACAACTAGATATGATCATGGCTAAATCTAAACATATGGCTTCATCATCCTCTCCTGGTTATAGCATTGTCAAACAATTAAAATGAGCCACCACTCAAATCTCCATTTTTGAGTTGCTTAAAATATCTTTTACTCATAGAGAGATCCTGGACAAAACTTTTCTCACTACTAATGTCCCCAAAGATTTAGATGTAGATCAGTTTCAATCTATGGTGTGTTACTTGACTTCGCCTCATTACCTCACCTTGTCTGAACAAGATGACAATTCACTAAATCACTCACATAACTAGCCATTACACATTGAAGCTATGATCCATAAACACCGATTCAAATGTGTTTTGATAGATGGAGGTGTTGGGTTGAATATTTGTACCTACAATCTACTGACACAATTGGGATTCTCTGAACATGTCATTGATCCAACAAAGAAAATAACAATCAAAGCGTATGATGAAGAAGAAAGAACTTGTAAAGGTTTGGTGCTATTACCGATCAAGGTAGAACCTATGGAGAGAGATGTTATTTTTCAGGTGCTTGATCTTCCTCTTTCGTACAATATCTTACTGGGCAGGCCATGGATTCATGAAATGCAAGAAGTACCATCTACCTATCATCTATGCTTGAAATTTCCTTATAATGAAGTTGAAGTCAGTATTCCTGCTGATACAAGTTACACCTGTAGTGCATTAAAATAGTGTATTGATAACTTTGTTCCTTATAACAGAGAAGCCTCTACAACTAAAATTTTAGAAACTTTGATGAATGACCTAGAAAAGAAATTAAAAATCACAGACACTAGCATGGATGGATACAAGATAGAATCTATACCTTCACTAATGTCTCTTCCTCCATCACCAAGATAGTCTAGAAAACCATCAGAGGCTATGAAGACACAAACTTCAACTCCAAATGCATTTATGATGGTATTTTTGTACAGTCCTCTACTTCCCTTTCAGATGAAATAGAAGAGCATGTTGTTCTCAAATGGATTTTCAAAGAAGATAGTAAAAACAAAGAAGTACAACACTATAAAATCTCCCCTACACAATATGGTCCAGGCTATAAGATGATTCACCACATGGGATATTTAGGTACAAGTCCTCTAGGCAAGCATCAAGAAGGTATTGTTGAGCCTATTAAGCTACAAACTAAGTCTACAAATGATAAAGCTAGACATGGATACAATCTAGGAGAGTCATCAAATCAGAAACATACTTCTCATCATCAGTCTAAGTGGAGGAAAAATATACCACCTTCAACATCATAGGAAATAAATACTTAGCAAACTCAGGAAGAGTATGAAAATGAACAAGAAGAATTGATAATCAAGAGAGAAGAAGTAGTCGGTAATCAAGTTCCAATTGTATCAGCAATAACACTACAAGGAGTAGAAGTCCCAAAAGATATGAGAGAACAAATTGAAGGAATTAAAGAGTTGTTTGCACCACTGAACATTCCAGTCACATACACAGGTAGAATGCAAATAGATAATTCAAAAAGTGACTCGAATGAGTATGAATGGGGTCCAGATCATCTCTCAGATACATCTACTGAAGAAACTCCTAAAGAACCTAGTGATATCATAGATGAAGCACAAGAGATCGTATGCTTGAAGCTGCAAAAGGAAATAGAGGAAATCAAACTAAAAAGACAAGAAGACTATGAACAATAGCTGAAAGAAGAAAGAGCACAAGAAAATTATTCACCTACTATATCTCCCTCCAATGAGATAGAGAAAATTAGAAATGGGACTACAAATGAAGAATTGGAGGCTACAGAAGTAGGGTCGATAATTAGTCCAAATGAAGATGAATGGAAAAGATGACAGAGACTAACAGAGTCATCAAGGTTATGTCAATAGGTATGTCAAATACAAGTGATCATTGAACCAAATCACGAAGGAACTTGCAGCATCAAAGATGTAGATATTGATACTATACATACTTTCACTAAGCTACTTGAAGAAGAGTTAGAGGCTTCATCTTTTGAATCTGATCACTCTAAAATAAGATCTATTTATGGCATTACCTATTCGACACCAAACTATGACTACTCCATCATGAATGTCGAGACTCTATCTGCTGATCTTGTTACTGTCACACTAGGATATGTAGTCCATTCCAAAGTAGAAGACCGTGCTAGTGGTAGGTCTGTTGGGTTAGGTCCCCTAAATACTAACGTAAACTTCAATAATCATGTTCTAACTCTTCCTGGTCTTGAGACACTTACACAAGGTAGTCTTTTGGAACTTGACTTGTCGGTCCAAGGTTGTGATGACAATACCATGAACTCTCTTGAACCTATTAAATCTTTATCTCTGGTACATCCTGAGCTAATTGACTATGCTCTCCAAGATCAACCTTTGAATATACCTACCTTTGCCAATGACTATACATTAGCCTGCTATCTTAATGCAGTTGAACCAATGGACTCTTCTAGCAGTGAACAAAGTGAGAACATGATAGCAGCAAATATCAAGTATCTTAGTCGCAAAAATCAAAAAAAAGAAAAATAAGAGTTCTGATGACAAAAACCACACTGTGGTGGTGTCAGAATCAAAAATAGTAAAAATAAAGGATGTACCTAATGGTGAAAACCTCTTTGAGGTTCTTGAAGGTGAGATACTTGACATTTTGCCTAATCACTTTCAAGAGCGATCATCAGTGCTAATTGAACCTACACAACCAGTAATTATTGGAATAGAAGAAGCTCAACACACCATACATGTAGCTTAATCCTTGTCAGCCAAAGAACTCAAAGAATTTGTTGATTTCTTCATGACAAAGAAGATAAATTTTTGCATGGACATATGCTGATATGTCGGGTCTAGATCCTAACCTCATAATGCATCATCTTTTTATCACTCTCGGAGTTAAACCTATTAAGAAAAAACTCTGAAAAATGCATCCTCATGTTGAATTACTTGTTAAGGCTGAGCTAGAAAAATTACCAAAAGATGGACTCATCAAAGCAATTGATTATGTTGAATGGATATCTAATATTGTACCTATTTCTAAACCTGACAAATCAATCTGTGTTTGCACTGATTTCAGAGATTTAAACAAAGCCTATCCAAAAGATGATTTTCCACTACCCAACATAGACATGATCATGGACATGACTGCTGGCTATGAAATGTACTCTTTAATGGATGGTTTTTCTAGATATAATCAAATCAAAATTGCACCTAAGGATCAAGATAAAATAGCATTCACATGTGCATGGGGAACCTTCTGCTAGAATGTACTACCCTTCGATTTAAAGAATGCAAGCGCTACTTATCAAAGAGTTGTAACAACAATTTTTGATGATATGATGCACAAAAACATGGAGGATTATGTTAATGACACTCTAGTTAAATCTATGAAAAGATCAACACATCTACAGAACTAGGTCCAATATTAGAAAAGATGGAAAAATTCAAACTCAAATTAAATCCCAAGAAATGTGCATTTGGGGTTACATCTGGTAAGCTCCTAGGATATATTGTTTCAGCGAAAGAAATAGAAGTGGATCCAAAAAAAGTTAAGGCTATCGTGGAAATGCCACCTCCAAATAATTTCAGTCAAATGAGAAGTTTAAAAGGGTGGCTCCAATCAATAAGATTCTCTATTTCTCAGCTAGCAAATAAGGCTCAACCATTCACAAAGGCATTATGAAAAGGAGTCAAATACAACTGGGATGAAGATTGTGAAAAACATCTTAAAAAAATCAAGGAATATCTTTCTAATCCACCTATATTGATGCCACCAATTCAAGGCAAGCCCTTGATTCTCTATATATCAGTTATAGATACATCACTGGGGGCACTCTTGGCACAACAGGATGAGAATAAAAAGGAAAGAGCTATATATTATTGTTGGCAAATGCACACTCCAATGAGAAATTGTAAGTGATTGAAGGTTTTGTCATTGATGGCAACCTTACGATCATATGATACCAGTAAGACAAATATACCGGCACCAACAATGACAGACTCTACACTAGCATATAGAACACCGGCAGTGAAAGGAAGGATACCGACACCCTGGCCGACAAGAATTTTGTTTATAATGTATTTTGTAATTAATTGTAAAATCATTGTAAGCCGACATGGCGAGTTGTAATATGACTCATATATGTATGAGATCATTGTAGAACATTTTAAAAAGAAGGAGATAGGTGAAATAATGCAGACCTAATATGTGAATTATAGGTTAAAGGTTTTTGTATGAAGCAGAGCTAAAACTGGTACTGGATCTGGCATAGTAGATGCTAATTTGAAGCAGTACAAGAAATTGGATTTGCATAATCCATTTTGTAAGTCAGTGTGACTTCCCATTTTGTAATTGAGTAGTGAGCTCTAGGCACTTGGCCTTCCTACATGTGCAGACCCCTATTGTAAGAGTAATATTCACTTATTGGCTAGTAAGCAAATATTGTGGGCCACAAATCCCATCGAGGTTTTTCCCACACTGGGTTTCCTCGTTAAACTATTGTGTTATGGTGTGATTTTCATGTGGTTATTTTTATTCTTATTTACTGCACTATTTTTGATTACTGGTACACAATGTTGATATGCTTTTCATGTTTTAAATCAAGTAAATTCATTAACCGGTAAGATACTGATTCACCCCCCTCCCCCTCTTAGTATCTTTGGGAATCCTAACAATTGGTATCAGAGCTTGGTTCTCTATTTTCAAAGCCTAACAGCTTGAGGAAGATCCTCACACCAGTAGGGATGGAAAACTTGCAGAAGCAATTAGAAATAGCTCTTTCAGACTATGATGCAGAAATTTTGAAAAATATCAAACTTGAAGATGATCTAAAGGGTGCACAGGATATTATTCAAGCACTTCAAGAAAATCTTACTATTGCAAGAAACAAGAGACGAGAACTTTGTGAAAAGATGCAAAATGAAAATGATGAAAGGAAACTCTTAGTGATCTGGTGAACAAGCTAAAACAAGAGAGCACTACAACAAAGAATGAAATGCAGGATATGACCATGAGATTTGGTAAAGAAATTGAAGATAGGAAGAAAAATGAAGAAGACTTGACTAGAAAACTGAATGATGCTACAAATGAAAACATAAGACTTAGTTATGAAAATGATATGTTGAAGACAAATCTAATGCATACACAAAATGACACAAATGAGCTCATGAGATAGAAAGGAATCTTGGAAAGAGAACTAGCTACTACAAATCAACACAAGGAGAAATTCAAGAAAAGCTCAGAAGAACTTGGTGACATGTTGAAGAATCAGAAACCTAATGGTGATACAAATGGCCTTGTCTTTGAAGTTGGTGAAAGCTCCAGTATTGCAAACACACATGATCATAGAAAACTGGTAAGGCAACCAAATGCTTATAAATTTAATGGAAAATGTTTTAACTGTAACAAGTATGGTCATAGAGAAAATCAGTGTAGATCTAGAAATTATCAGAGCACTAATACACCCATCGGTCAATGTTCTAAATGCAACAAAGTTGGTCATAATTCAGAGAATTGCAGAATGAATGTAAGATGTTATGTTTGTGGAAGATTTGGACACTTATCTAATCAATGTAGAACACAAACCGGCATAGGATATGGGAAACCATTCAGAAAAACAATGGGACCTATTATGCTTGTAACAAGATTGGACATATTGCTAAATTCTATAGAAGGCACCACTGGCAAATAATAATGGTGCTAGTTTGAAGGGTAAAGAAAAGGTTGAAGAGGTAAAACAAGAATTATCAAAACAATGGATCAGAAAGTCAGATCAAAATATTCATGGGAATACTCCTCCACTGGAAGAACAAAGTAACACTCCACCGGCAGGAGACTCTTCATCTAACTGAAGGAAAATCCTTTGAGGGTTTAGCAACTAAATGAAAAACATGCTATTATTCCCTAGGTTGATGGTGAGAAGTTGAAATTACTTCTATACCGGCAGATGAGTTAAGTTGTGACTTAACTAGCAAGCATTAAATGTGGTAGGTGAAGAAAATAACATTATAAAACAAGTGTTTTGGCTCCATTTTCATTTCACCGAGCATTCAAATCTTTGAGAGCATGAAAATTCCCAAGCGAAGAAGTGAAGCAATCCATCAAATCATTCATCCCTAAGGCAAATTAAGGTATTTATAGCTATGGCATCTTCATCCACTCCTGAATTTATTGCAAACCCTACTATTGTTGAAGTTATTAAATTCCCTAGACCCGTATTCCAATTAGTTCCCAAAATTGCAAAGAAAGATGATAGCTTAGGTGCATTTTCTCAAATACCTAAAGGGGTAGTATATGCTAAAGACCCTAGAATGTATATACACTATTATATTGATGAACTAGGTGATGAGGAAATTAAGAATATGTATGAATCTGTGATTTGTGATGAATCGGGAAATGTCAAACCTGAACATAAGATAGTATAAACCCTAGGTTTCACTGAAATTATCAGTATCCTAGATTTCCCCAAGGATATCATAAGGATAGTATTAAGAAGAGTACATGGTGAATTTTTCTGGTTGGACTCAGTTCATAAAATCACAAAAGAAGTAGTAAAGGTTGTGATAGGGTTACCCTCCACCGGCAATAGACCTGATAAAACAAAGGTGGTCTCAAATGACCTAGTAACAAGCCTAACCGGTGCAACATTTGATAAGAGATCCCTAAGGGTAAATGATGTAAAGGATACAAACATCAAATTTATCAGTATGATCCTAGGTTACAAGGCTACACATACAAATAGGTTAAACTCAGTTTCTAGCCTATGTGTTAAAAGTGCCTATGACATGGTAAATGACAATGCAAGGATAGACATATGTGAATGGCTCAAAGATGAGTTGATAGACAAACTAGGAAAGATCAAAAAGGATAAGAAAGGTACATTCAGATTTGGAAACTTACTTTTTTTGTCTAATGCTATACATAACCAAACAAGTTCCTGATATTGGTGCTAGAGATTTTGGATTTGATATACTGGTAGGAAAACAACTATCAGAATTGTTGAACAACATGGGAGAGAACAGGGAGAAAAACATAAATGAGCATTTTCAACCTCTAAAGGCTTGAATGAAAAGAAGAGTAAGGTTATCACAAGCTATTGTGGATAAGTACCAAAAGGAAATCTATTTTGTAATAAAGAAAGATGAAATTTGGATGGAGGCAGTTATCCCTAGAGCCATCTGGGTTACTGAAATGGGGTATGAGATTGATGACAACATAATTGAAACCTATGCAAAAGCCCTCCTAGAAGCTCCTAAGGAACTAGAAGAAAAAGTATTTAGTAGTGCTGAAATACAATCAAGGAAAAGAGTCAAGAAGGTTGAGGCAACTATTAGAAAAGGAACCCGACAGGCAAAAGCCATTAAAGAAGATGTGCTAAAACAAACCAGTATAACTGAAAGTAAGTTGGAAGAACTTCAACCAAAAACTCACCTTTCACCGGTTGGAACTTCTTCAGAAAGTGACATACCTGTTGTATTTAATAGAGTTGAGAGGAAAAGAAAACCTTCACCAGCACCTTCTCCTACACCAAAAAGAATAAAGCAATAGGTAGTGAGGCCCCCAGCAAAGAAATTAACTCCAAAGAAAAAGAAGTTGACTCCTAAGAAGAAGTCAAAACAAACTATAGCTCCTATTGATAAACTACTTAATGAAATAACTGAGGATGGTAAGCTGAAGAATATCAATAAATTGTACAATACATTATCAGCTGATGATAAGGAAAGTATAGAGAATAGTGTAATTTTACACTTAGACATATACAAGAAATTCTTATTGGAAGTTGTTGATGAAATCCCAAATGACTTGTATAGAAGATTAGAAGCTAGAAGATTATCCGTTGTTGAACTAGATAAAAGGATCAAGATTGAAAAACTACTGGCAGTGCATCTAGTTAACTCACTTGATGAAATAGACAAATTAATCAGTGAGGCTAACCAGATAGTATTTTCTACTTCTCACCGGCATGTAGCACTTATGGCAGGTAGAGTAAAAGAAGTTTCTGAGGAAACTGTTGATGGATGGGATATTTTCTTTGTGGAGAAAGAAAAAGAGGAAGAATCACTAAAACCTAAAACCTTCAAGGTATATTAGAAGGACAGGGACAAAGGAAAAGGCAAGGTTGGTGGACCTCCCAGTATAAAGATAACAGACAACTTACCCCCACCACCTCTATATACTCTACCGGTAGACACTATTGAAAATCAACCGACAACAGAGAGTATGGAGACAACACATGAGGACACAAATCCTGATTCTGAGGTGTTGTACACAATGAATATTGACACATAGGAAGTCAACATTGTGGTTGATAAGGAAACAAGTGAGAAAAGAGATGTGGCAACTGAGCCATCAATAGAAGACACAACAGTTGAGACAAATGTTGAAGATACAGTTGGAGACATTGAAATTGGGAGTGAGAAACAAACTGAATAGACAACGGATACAGGAAAAGCTAGTAGCACTGGTGTACATAATGATGTATCTATTGAGTAACCAACAATTGATAACAATGAAAAATCTATTGAGATACCGTCTGTAGACATTTCAGGAGAAAGCACGAAGAAATCGGTAGAAAACACAAAGTCACAAACAGAAAAAATGGCAGTGGATACCACTGAAAAATCATCAGAGGCACCATTAGAGAAACCATCAATAGAGAGTACAGAGAAATAGGTAGAACAACAGGTTCATTCACAAGTACATTTAGAGACAATGCCACAGGCTACAACTGAAAGACCTAAACCTTTGGTAGCTAAAATGCAGACACAAACTGACCCTCTAAAGAAAGAGGAAAGTGATGCTATTATCACCACTAGCGGATTACAAATTGTGAAGGCGGTTGGATAGTCATCCAAAACCTCCATGTCTGAATTTAGACCAACAAATGTGACAAAGGTATTGCTAGATTCAATTAAGAAAATAATAGATTGTAATGCACTAGCATATAAGGCTATTGATGACACCATACCAATTTTGAAGATGATTGCACCCAAGTGTAACATAGAGAATAAAGATTCTTTAGGACAACTAGACACATTCTCTAAATTCATCACCGGCAACCTAATCACTATTGATCAAATAAATGAGGATACATTTAAGGAAAGGATGATAAAAGAAAAAGAGAAATTCTTTGTAGAAATTGTAAATAAAAACAAAGAGAAAATGGATACTCTTTTATTGAAACTCGATGAAATCATTTTTTACTTCAAGAAATTGTACAAGGACACATGCAAAATGGATGTATTAACAGAGGACCTTGACAAAGAAATCAGAAAAGCACAAGATAAGATTAATAATATCGCTAATAATTTGATTGGAACATCAGATTCATTTTTGGAATTAGAGAAGAAAATTACAGAGCAGGAAGGAAAAATCAAGAAACTGGAGAAAGACAAACAGGAAATTAAGGATAAGGCAAAGGACTTGAAATACAGACTTAGTCCAAGACTAGGATACCTTATTTCCTTGAGAAAAGAAATATTTGAGGCTTTGGTTCCTGAACTAAAGACACTGGAAGAGAAAATGCACATACTCACTGGTACAATGCAGAGAACAGATGAGGCTATAAAAGCTAGTAAAACATTCAGCAATGGCATAAATTTAATTTTGACAAATATTTTTTAGATTGTAACCCACCGGTTACAAGAATCTAGGCAGGACTCCACTGATAGTGAATGACAGCCTTTGTCATTGATGTCAAAGGGGGAGTAGAGGCTATGAGAAAAATGATCGGCAATGGCTCATCAGCTCAGGGGGAGAAAAAAAAATTTGGTAACACATTTTTTGTAAGACAATTCTGGCAGACTCATTTTGGATGACACTTTTTGGATTTTTCTCACGAGTGTTGCCATCAATGCCAAAGGGGGAGATTGTTGGCAAATGCACACTCCAATGAGAAATTGTAAGTGATTGCAGGTTTTTTCATTGATGGTAACCTTGCAATCATATGATACTAGCAAGACAAATATACCGGCACTGACAACGACAGACTCTACACCGGCATACAAAACACCAGCAGTGAAGGAAGGATACCGGCACCCTGGCCGACAGGAATTTTGTTTATAATATATTTTGTAATTAATTGTAAAATCATTGTAAGTCAACATGGTGAGTTGTAATATGACTCATATATGTATGAGATCATTGTAGAACATTTTAAAAAGAAGGAGATAGGCGAAATAATGTAAACCTAATATGTGAATTATAGGTTAAGGGTTTTTGTATGAAGCAGAGCTAAAACCGGTACTGGATCTGGCATAGCAGATGCTAATTTGAAGCAATACAAGACATTGGATTTGCATAATCCATTTTGTAAGTCAATGTGACTTCCCATTTTGTAATTGAGCAGTGAGCTCTAGGCACTTGGCCTTCCTGCATGTGCAAACCCCTATTGTAAGAGTAATATTCACTCATTGGCCAATAAGAAAATATTGTGGGTCACAAATCCCACCGAGGTTTTTCCCACACTGGGTTTCCTCGTTAAACTACTATGTTATGGTGTGATTTTCATGTGGTTGTTGTTATTCTTGTTTACTGCACTATTTCTAATTACCAATACACAGTATTGATATGCTTTTCATGTTTTAAATCAAGTAAATTCATTAACCGGTAAGATACTGATTCACCCCCCCCCCTCTCAGTATCTTTGGGAATCCTAACAATTATATCAGCAAGACATTGGTGTCCTATGAGATGAACTATACTATCATAGAAAAATCTTGTTTGACATTAGTCTTTGCATCATAGAAGTTAAGACACTACATGCTAGCACATTCTATCAAGCTGGTGGCTAAGATTGATCCGCTCAAATACCTTCTCAGCAAAGAAACACTTACAGAAAGATTGGCTAAATGGGTCATGATTCTTACAGAATTTGATATTGAATATGTAGAATGCAAAGCTATCAAAGGATAGGTCATTGCAGATCAACTTGAAGACAATCAACATTTGTACATAGAATTTCTCGATGAATCCATCATGCACCTTACTCAGTGATCATGGGAAATGTTCTTTGATGGGTCTTTCACTCAACAAGGTTCTAGTGCTGGAACACTTTTTATCACTCCTCAAAGATATTCAATCCCAAAGGCTTACAAAATTCTCTTTCCATGCACAAACAATATTGCAGAATATGAAGCTTTAGTAAATGGGATCAAGCTAGCTATCAAATGGAAGGTTGTTGAGTTACACATCTATGGAGACTCTCAGCTGATTATCAACTAAATCAATGATATATATCAGACTCAAGATGAGAAACTGATGCCTTATAAGAGAATGGTTGATGATCTTGAGAAATACTTTACCTTTGTATCATTTCAATAGATTCCTAGATCAACAAACAGAGCAGTAGATGTTATGGCTACCTTGGCATCTATACCACAGCTACAAGAATTTTCAAGTTCCTCTTTGAATTCTTGGTGGAAGAATTACATTATCCTGCTTATCATTCCCCTGAGTCCCAAATGGTTTCTTCTATCACTAGACATGATTCGTCTTGCTATAGCCATAATTACTCTTACTTGCATGACCAAATTATTCCTGCTAATCTTACCCATAATGAGAAAAGGAACCTAATCTGAAATGCTTCATGGTATGTTATCATCGCTAACAATTTGTATAGGAAACATTTGGATAGTACTTTGCTTAGGTGTCTAGAAAGTGAAGAGTCCCAACATGCATTGTCCGAAGTCCATGAAGGTATTTGTGGATCTCATTCAAATGGACTTACTTTAGCTTGAAAACTAATAAGGGTTGGCTACTATTGGCCAGATATGGAGAAAGATGATATAAAATTTGCTAAAACTTGTGAGAAGTGATAGCTACATGGGAACCTCATACATGCTCCAGCAAGGGATCTTATGCCTTTCATCACACATTGGCCTTTTCAACAATGGGTGTTTGACCTCATTGGCCAAATATATTCTACATCATCTAACAGACACAAGATTATCATAATTGCCACTGAGTACTTCACTAAGTGGGTGGAAGTGGTTCTGCTGATCAAAGAAACTAGTAAACAAGTAGCTTTGTTCATCCTTAACTATATTATCTATAGGTATGGGATACCTTCTTCAATTATGACTGAAAATGGAGGGAATTTCAAAAATAAAGATCTAGATGAGCTCTATGAAAAATTCAAAATCTAACAGCACTGGTAATCCATATACTATCCTCAAGGTAATGGACAAGTTGAAGCATCTAACAAAAATATGTTGACTATCTTACATAGAACAGTGAACAAATCTTCTTACCTACCCTTGTTTCTCATTGAGCCACATGTCATATTTGTGTGCTCATACATCCATATGGCCTTGCCTATATAAGCAGGCCTCTATTCATTGTATTGGTTAATCCAGTTGATCATTTTGTATATTGATGAGAATACAGTTTGTTCTTGTCATTCTATTGTCTCTTTTATGTTTTTCATTGTGCCCTTGATCTTGGCAAAATCCTACATGGTATCAGAGCCATTGGGGCTTCGTTGATCAGTTTTTGGAGACATCGTGGAAGGCTTCTACTTTCGGATTTAGGGATATTCATTTTTGGGGGGCATCATACAATGATTTGGACATCACCGTTGAATCCGAGAGGCCATTTCCATAAATTTTGACTATAAATTTGACCTATTTTGGTGAGAAAAAAAAATTTCCCCATTTTGCCTATTTTCGTACGGATTTCAAAATTTTTTTTACAAAAAAAGAAAAAAAAAAAAAAAAAGAATTTTAGAAAAATTACACAAAAAAATCAAAAAAAAAAAGTTTTTTTGGGGGTCCGCAGACCCTCCCCGTACCTGTATCTTTCTGCGCGTAGGTACTCTGCCGCATCCAGTACCCGCAGACCGCCACCGAACACTGCACCACCACCTTGGTTCCCAGCGCCTCCCCCGCCCACCAGCTCTGGTAGCTCCCGACCACCACTGCTCCCCAGCTCTGGCCATCTCCATCACCCCAGCGATGCTCCGGCAACCTCCTCCGCTGGCCAAAGACTCCCGACGCCGCCCAGTCAACCCAACTGCCACGCAGGAGTCCAGTCAGCAAACAAACCCCACCACGTGGCTCGTAAACAGCCATCCGTATGCCAGGTCATAGTGCCACGTCGATCATACGGTCTGCCCAGTCACAGAGCCACACAGTCGTCCATATAGTGCCACGTCATCCATACGGTCTGCCGAGTCACAGAGCCACGCAGTCGTCCGTATAGTGCCACGTCATCCATACGGTCTACACAATCACCTGCACAATCAGCAGTCCGTATAGTACGAACGCCCAGTCAGTAGGGAGGTGAAGTTTTTGCGACGGTCATATGGCCATCAAATTTAACATAGTGACTTACTGACATCAGCGCCATATCAGCATTTTTTAAAAAAATTTTGACCCCTCTCCATTGAGCTTTTCAGTTTTGCAGTCCAACTTTGAAACACCATATCTTGCTCATTTTTGCTCCTTTTTTGGTGCAATTTTTTTTTAAATGGGCTAAAATTTTGTGATCTTCGTAGTGGTGTGGTTATTTTCTGATTTTGGTGGTTATTTTTCAGAATTTTTGGATTCTCTCAGCTGTACCTGTCCAATCCTCAATTCTGCAACTTCAAAGGCCTCGTTTGAGCTCATACGACCTCCTTTTCAGGTGCCGTTTTTTTTTAAAGTGCTTATTTTTTTATCTACTTTTAGAATCTATGATCATATTTTAGAGATTTTGAGTGGAAATTGTACTTTTAGATATTGGTCTTATTTGGCCTATTAGGTACTTGTAAATTGCTTGGATCTTAGTTAGATCCCTTGCATTATCAGTTTGAGTCTCTTTTGGCCTTATTGAGGCAGTTGTAAAATTGTAAATCAGAAGTCCACTTTGCCATTTTTTGCAAGTGGCCCATTGTATACGCACTACTTATAAAGTGCCAAAATCATTACATTTGGGGGGGTTCTTTGATTGAGTGAATTTGGGGGGGTGTCTTGTGTGATTGTGCCTCTTTTTGTGCTCTTTCCATTATTGTTGCAATGAGTCCTAACGAATTTCCACCTTTAACTCCACATAATTATTCATCATGGAAAATTAAAGTATGGAGTAAACTAATGGAAAAGGGTCTCACACACTACATAGATGGAACAATAACAGCACCACCTGATCCTAAGGCTGATCCAAATGCTCAATTAGAATGGCTCACAAAGAATTGCATGGCTCTTGGAACCTTACGCAAGTATGTATCAGATGACCTCATTTTCCACATTGAGAAGTGTAAAACAATCAAGGAGGCTTGGGATATGTTTCAGAAATTGTATGGACAAGTTGATGAAATCAAAGGCTATCAGATTGACAATGAGCTCACCAACTTAGATCCCAAGAATTTTGATACAATCCAAGATTATGTCACCAAAGCAAATGAGCTAAGAGAAAAGCTAAAGGATTGTGGAATTGACAAAAAGGATGCTCAATTGATATTCAACTTGTTGGATAAGCTTGCACCAGAATATGCAGCATTTGTGTCTAGCTTCCAAACTCATCATTTGATAGTGGGGAGTTTTTATGTTATGCCTTCATTTGATGCTTTCACAGAAATGTTGATATTGGAACAAACTAAGTTGTTGAACATGGGGTTTCTCAAGTCTTCAAAGTCCAAGGATTTGGTAGCAAATCAAGGAAATCAAGGAAGTCAAGGCAAAGATTCCAACAAGAAGAAGAAGCAATCCAAGTCTAAGCCACACCAGGAAAAGGGACAATCATCCTCTCCATCACAAGGTGATTATACATCCTCTTCCAAGAAGGGGACACCACCTAAGAAGGATAAACCAACTTGTGCATATTGCAAAAAGTATGGTCATGATGAGCATCAATGCCACGCAAAACAAGTTGATGAGTTAACCAATCTTCTCAAGAAAAACAACATCAACTTGCCATCCGCCTACACAAAGAAGGATTCCACTCCTTCTTCTTCCTCACAGTCTAAGGGAAAAGGGCAAGCATTTGTGGCTAAAACAGGTTCTTCATAGCAATGGATACTTGACTCGGGTGCCTCATATCACATGGGTTCTACAAAGGAGCAGTTTTCTTCATTGGAGCCATCTAAGGTACCTCACATTTACATAGGTGATGACACAAAAGTAGAGGTTGAAGGGAAAGGTTCAGTTGACATGGATGATGGAACATTTGAGAATGTTCTCTATGTTCCTAACTTGTCTACCAACCTTCTCTCCATCTACCAAATCACTCGCTACGGGAATGGGAAAAAGGTTGAGTTTACACTAGATTCAGTTGTGGTAAAGGAACTTGATGACGATGCCTTGGTAGTAGTGGGACAAGTCAATGACAACTCAAGGCTTTATTCATTTTCCCACTTTGTGCCAAGTTCACCTTCTAGGGCCTTGCTTACTCATTCAAATTTAGAAAGTAAGCTATGGCATGAGCGGTTTGGTCACTTCAACTACTGCTATCTTCAGCAGCTAAGCACTAAAGACATGGTCACAGGTCTACCTCAAATCAGTTTTTCAAAGGGTGTATGTTTAGGTTGTTAAATGGGCAAGCATCCCGAAGAGAAGTTTGATAAAGGGAAAACTTGGAGAGCTTTAGAAGTTCTTCAACTTGTTCACAGTGATGTAGCAGATCCATTTCCAGCACCTTCATTCAGTAAGGCCCGCTATGTTCTTACCTTCATTGATGACTACTCCCGCTTCACTTGGGTCTACTTTCTCATTCATAAGAGTGAAGTATTTGACAGATTTCAAGACTTCAAGACTCGTGTGGAGAAGCAATCAGGGAAAGTGATCAAGATTCTTTACACAGATAATTGAAGGGAATATGTGAACAAGAGACTTGAGGATTTTTGTACATTTGAGGGGATTGATCTTCAGCATTCTATTGCATACACTCCACAGCAGAATGGGGTTGCAGAATGCAAGAATCAAACTCTCAAAGAAATGGCTAGCTATATGATACATGCATGTTCTCTTGATCCCGCTTTTTGGGCAGAGGCTATCAGTTGTACCACACACATCCAGAACCGGGTTCCTCACAAAGCTTTGCAAGGTATTACTCCTTTTGAAGATTGGGTTGGTAGGAAACTGATTGTGAGACATTTCAGAGTCTTTGGGTGTCCAGCATGGGCTCGCATACCTCCACAAAAATGCAAGGCATTGGAACCATAGAGTCGGCCTTGCATATTTGTTGGATATCCTGAGGGTGTTAAGGCATACAGATTGATGGATCCAGAGACACATGAGGTATTCATTGAGAGGAGTGTTCACTTTGAGGAAAGCTCTCCTAGCTTAGCCTCTCTACCTCCTCCACCTTCCTCCATTGTGGATAGTGATGTTAGTGATTCAGATGATGAGACTTCCTCAACTCCGACTCGCAGGGTTACACCTCTGTAGGGTCCACTTGCAGTTGAGGAGCCTCATTCTCCACCTCCACCTATACCTCATTGGGCTCGACAGACACTTGAGTCCACGGGTTCTCTTTTTGGGGATCCTTCAGATACACAGAGAACTCAATCACAACATCAGGATCTTCCACATGCATTCATTGCTACCGCTTCCGATCCATAGACATTTAGGGAAGCATCAGGAGTTCCTGAGTGGGACCAAGCTATGGAGGAAGAGTATAGTTCCTTGATGAGGAACAACACATGGGATCTAGTCCATCTCCCTAAGGGGAGAAAGATGGTTCGATGTAAGTGGATCTATCGGACCAAGTTTGCAGCGGATGGTAGTGTGGATAAGTATAAGGCTTAGCTTATTACAAAAGGTTTCTCACAAGTTGTAGGTGTTGACTATACTGAGACCTTTGCACCCGTAGCCAAGATGAACTCCATTCGTTTGACACTTGCTATTGCTGCAGCTCATGGTTGGGCTGTACATCAGATGGATGTGAAGAGTGCTTTTCTTCATGGTGTTCTTGATGAGGAGATTTATATGGAGCAGCCACAAGGTTTCATCTAGGATACTTCCTTGGTTTGTAGACTAAGGAAATCTCTCTATGGCCTTAAGCAGGCCCCCAGGGCTTGGTACATCAAGATGGATTCCTTTCTTCTCTCCGCAGGTTTCACCAGATGCCATTTCGATCTGAATGTCTACATTTTACAATAGGATGACTCTCACTTGATACTTGTGCTCTATGTTGATGACTTGATCATTACAGGGAGTACTTCATCCATCATTAGCAGGGTCAAATCTACTTTGCATGAAAGACTTTCTATGACTGACTTGGGTCTTTTGCACTACTTTCTTGGGATAGAGATTTCACAGTCACCTTTCAGGATTACTCTATCGCAGCCCAAGTATGCTCTTGATCTACTTGCACGCTTTCATATGGCTGATTGTAAGTCTGCCCCGACTCCCTTTCTTTCAGGAGTCAAGCTTGAGGCTCAGTGTTCTTCTCCACTAGTTGATGCCACTTTGTATCGTCAGCTTGTGGGTAGTCTCATCTACTTGACTCATACACGCCCTGATATTTCATTTGCAGTTGGCATGGTTTCCCGCTTCATGCAGGATCCACATGAGCTTCATTGGAAAGCCGCCAAATGCATCCTTCATTACATCCAAGGTACACATCACAATGGGATTGACTATGCAGCAGGCACAGGACTTCGCTTGGTTGGTTACACAGACTCCGATTGGGCTGGCGATCTAGTTGATCGTAAGTCTACTTTTGTTTATAGTTTTCACCTTGGTTTGAGCCCAATTTGTTGGCAGAGCAAGAAGCAACATGCTATTGCTCTCTCTTCAACTGAGGCTAAGTATTGAGGTGCTATTAATGCAGCGACTGAGACCATTTGGCTCCAGCAGATCTTCACAAAGTTTGGATTCACTACTCCATGGCCGACAGTCCTATATTGCGACAATCAGAGTGCTATTGCCATCTCAAAGAACCTGGTCTAGCACCAGTGGACCAAACACATCAAGATTCATATGCACTATATCCGAGAGCTCATCCAGGAGCAGGTCATTGATTTGCAGTATTGTCCTATAGCAAAGTAGGTTGCTAACATATTCACCAAACCTTTCACTGAGAGTAAGCTCTAGCAGTTGTGAGCTCTCTTGGGGGTGCGAGATGTGTCATTAGGGGGGGTCAGCTGACTTCCCCTTCCTCTCTTATGGGGAGACTTTTTCCTTTTTGAGGTTTTGTCCTTCCTCTTTGAGATTCTTTTGTACATTCATCTCTCTTTTGGGGGGGAGTTTTTTTCCCACTGGGTTTTCTCCCTTTCTCCATTTGTGAGAGATTACATTGCATAGTTTTTCTTGCATTTGCATATTGTACATGGGTACCTATCATGGCCTAGTAGCCGGGACCCATCTTGCATTGTTGACTTGAATCTTCATTCCCCTAAGTTGCATTTAAGGGGGGGTGTTGGTGTGAATAAATATTCATTTTGGATATTATTACACTTACTTAAGTTAACTTAGGATAATGCATCTCTTCGTAGTTTGGATTTGAGACACTTAGGGAAGTGTGCACTTAGGGATAGAGCTTGTAGGAGAAATTCCACCCTTTGTGGTCTTATTTTGCTGTTACACTCCACATTCAATGGGTCATCCACCTCTTATGGAATATTATATTATTTCTCCTACCTACCCTTAGTATATCTTACCTACCCTTGTTTCTCATTGAGCCACATGTCATATTTGTGTGCTCATACATCCATATGGCCTTGCCTATATAAGCAAGCCTCTATTCATTATGTTGGTTAATCCAGTTGAACATTTTGTATATTGATGAGAATATTGTTTGTTCTTGTCATTCTATTGTCTCTTTTATGCTTTTCATTGTGCCCTTGATCTTGGCAAAATCCTACAAAAACAAAAAATCAAAAAATCAAAAAATCAAAAAATCAAAAAAAAATTAAAAAAAAAAAAAAAACCTTGGTGAAAACCTGGTAAACAGGCACCTTGTTAAAAAAAAAAAGAAAGGATCTTTTCCAAGCAAGTGAAAACTTGGTAAATAGGCACCTCTTGTACTCAAGCGCTCCATTTATCAACGCAAATTTGGCATTTCCCATTTTCATTCCCACTTTCCTACATCTTTTCTTTCGCTTGTACATATATTTTAGTCTCTTTTGTGCCATCTGGTTCTTTTGGAACCCTCATGGCTTGAAACTGATCAATTTCCTAGTCTTAGGGTAATTGATTGATCAATTCACATGTTCTAAGCAGTATCAACCAAGTCATCTTTCTGTCGGTAGTACCTGGTCATCGAATCCAAGTCAGTCACCTGTCTCCTATCCACTATAGAGTTTTATCACTAAGTAAACAAGCAAAATAAGAATACTAAAAACAATCACTAAATTGTTTGAGATATGATTGAAATTTTCTTTGTGTATTGTCTTTTACATTGGTTGTTTATTATTATTCCCTCTGAGTAACTTGAGGAAGTCTATCTTGACTAAGAGGAGAAAGGATTGGGGGAATAATACTTTTCTTTGTTTTCTACTTGTAGGAACTATTATGATGATCTGGAAACATCTAATCAGCTCGGTGTTAGTGATAAGTGCCTTCACATCAAGGTGAAATCACCACACATACCTTGACTCCGCTTATTTGTATGCTACAGGGAGGTTGGAGTCATTTCTTTGTTTGTTTTGAGGTAATTTCTTTAATGTGCAATCCAGATGCATGTGTAATTTGTCCAAGGATATGAATGATAAAAGGGTTATTGTGGACAAGATAATTAATATTGCATATGAAAGAAAGGAACTCTATTTTGCCTATTGTGGTTGTAAAACACTCAGTGATGAAAATTAAGCATACCAAATCCAGGGACTAAGTTTAAGTTGCATTAATTCTAAATTTTATGCATTTTAAGTGATTTCAGCATGATAACAATGATCTCTTTATCTTTTGAATGAGAGTCTCAAGCAATCCTCATTTCTTAGCTAAGTGGTATCTTTTTCATCATCATTTCTTCGATCAAGTACTTGTGTATTGAGATGTTAGCTGCATACATGAGCATCTTATATAGATCCATACATTTCATATATTTATCAACATTCATATTATTGCATTAAAAAGAACTAAACATTTGCATTACTAGTTACTCATTTTCATCATTTATTTGCATATAAGAAACAAAATAAAGCAAAAACATCCATTTTCATCTGCATTACATACATCCATACTGAAAATATATGCATACATATAGAATAAAGCATATAGAACAACATCTCATAATCAATCAACATAAGTATGATGAAATCAAATCAAGAGCTCATATATATCCTCATAATCTCAATGTCTCAAAGTACAAATGATATCAACTCTCATATACAATGTCTCATCAAATCAAGAATCGTATAGGCTACAAAAAATGGTGTATATAAAAAAAATCTAGGAGATATAAAAAATCTAGCTCTCTGCCTCTCCCTCATCATCAGGTGGAGAAGGTGGTTTTTGTTGATCGACATCCTGTCTAGGTGCTCTAGCTCCCTCAGATCGAGCCATTTACTAAGAATACGGAACAACCTACTATGCTATTGGGACTGCTACACTATAAGTTGTGACATAGTAGGTTGCATGACTCGTCTGATGCAAAACCTCTCACTGAAGAGCATCATGCTCTGCTTTGACCTCTGCAAGTTGTCAGTCTCGCTCTCCAAGCTATATCTGTGCCACTATCAACTATGACTGCAAACATGTCAACCTCGATCTCAAAGACCGTACTACATTTGGTACTCCTTGCTCTCTCCTAATAAACCCCTCTCCACCTCCTTGCTCATCTCTCTACTACCTAACCTACCTAGGAGCTGCTCTATCCTCCTCACCTCCAACCTCTGTTGCCCTAGAACCACCAGCCTCAACCCCAATAGCTTCTAAGGATCCACCCTCCCCTCTCTATCATTATCTAACTCCCGCTGGTACGCTATTGCTACTAGCACCAGGATCACCTCCTACCCATCTAGGTGCATCCGCTCTCTATCCCTATATCTACTCTCATCCTTGTACCTGACCTGGTACCTATACCTATGTTGGTGGATCATCCTCAATCTCCTCTATAAGAGGTGCATGCTCTCCTGGATCTGTAAACTGAGGAAAAGGATGTCTCTGAAACCAATCTCTATACTAGGGCAATGCTCTTGCATCTACAACATCCTCTAAGTAATTCCATCTCTACAGTTGTAAACCCACTAACTCTTGCATGCTCAGCACATATGACAGTCTCAGTGCCCATCCTTGTCTCTCCTCCTCTTCATATCAAGCATAGGTTGTGAACTCCTTGGATATACTTTGCGGTCTCCCATACTATCTGATCACCCTAGACACTACAAATCTCTCAATGATAGACACTAATCTGCCAATGAGAGGTCAAGTCATGAACATGTCCTTCCTCTAATCTCTCCAATCATCACATAGCTCTAGACCCCTATATGGACTCCATACTACAACAATCGAATCATCCAACTACCTCCTCCAATAGTCAGTCTTGCCCAAATGGGGTTGAGTAACATAACCCAAATAACAATAAACAACAGGCTAGTGCACCTCCAGTGAATCATCTACTATAGGTCTGCATACTGGGATGTGCTCCCATGCCCATATCTATAGAACTAAAACACCTACTGCCATGCTCTTCCCCTCTCGGTACACAATCTTATGCATCTCATGATACATATGAGCAAGCAAACATGATCCCCACCCTAATCTCACTGGATGAGTCAACAACCTCTCAAGCATTTTTCCCCAACCACATAGAAAACCTTGATGTCCTCTATCAGGCATCACAAAACAACCAATCATACCAGCCAAAACACATACTAGAGGGTACTGCTCACCATATCTACCCATCAAATCATCCCACATAATAGCGCGATCAAGAATAGTCTCATCATGGAATATTCATCTCAATGCCAAGATACTAGGTTGTGGAGTAGAATCATAATCAACCTTGTCTCTAGTGAATAGAATCCTCAAAATCCTATATATATGTGTGTGTGTGTGTGTGTGTGTGTGTGTGTGTGTGTGTGTGTGTGTGTTTCAGCTTGATAGTCATCTCTCCAGCCAATAAATAAAAGGTGTTTAGCTTCGAATGAAAATGCTTGACTAAATCATTCAACAGACCATGATTCACATGGATATCAGGCATCTGTAATAGGTATCTAAATCCACACAAACCAATATGACCTCTCTCTGCATCTGAAAACTCACGAACAAGCCTCATCATGGGCAGAAATGTACACCGAAAAATAATATCAGGAAACTGAATCTGCAAAATCAAACATACAAATCATCAGTATGTGATCCAATTTGCACTAAGAATGTGATAAAAATGCTATAGAATCCAAATATACAACATTCAAAATTAAAAATTGATGTTTACACTCTTAAAAATGCTTGTTATTTTTTATACAAGTTTTCACAGACATGCAGAAACTCGTACAAGCCAAAAATACATGTTGAATGAGTAAAACGTCTCATATGACAATTTAATACTCCTCGCACAATAAAATGGTCCATCAAGAATATTTTCATACAATTCATGGGATAACACCAGATGATAAACCCTACTTTCTTAAACGATATACTACCAAAAGATAGATACTCATACGAAAAATGGTATTAATCTGCACGACAAAATGACACAAATGACTTCGAACAAAATTAAACATGCAACAAATTCAACAAAAATTCAAAAATTAAGAAATAGAAAGGTTAAAGATCGATCACTTAAGATTGGGTCATAGTTCCACAATCAATTATGTCGTCTCTGACGCTCAAATTGATGCTTCTGAATTGGAATTGCCATTTTTTCTTCGCATGAGGTTTTTCAAATTTTTAAACTTTGAGAGGTAAAAATGAATTGACAATGACACATTGAACCCCTTATATAGCCCAAACCCTAATTTTTAAACTTGCTCTGATGGACGTAAAACTTGTACCCTAAGCTAAATCACTGTCCTGAATCTATTTTTGGGATTGAAATCAAACTCTAACGTCAATTCTCTAGTCAAAATTTCACGATGTTGACCACTTAGCACTTTCATCCTCAAGTCAATTTTTGAACCATTTTCCGCTCACTTGAATTCTAAATCTCAATTTAAATTCTCAAATCTACTCTAATTTTAATCTTCAAACATCAATCTTCATGCTCAAATAATTATCATCATTACAAAATTACCTAAAATCATAGTACCCTCACTATCTTTTGATTTTTCTCTTGAGGAGGCATACTCATTACACCTTTTCAATCATCATCATCATCAAAAGTTGAGAAAAATTTCCAAATCTTCATCCAAAGTCAAGCCAAAAATCTTTTCAAACAAAGAAAATCAATTAAACCTTGTTACTAGGGGCATCTTAACTAAATCACCTCATATCAAGTTGAGATTCTTCAATGTCAAATAAAGAAATCTCTAGGGGCATATCAATCTTTGTCCTTATCTGAATCAATCTTCAAATTGGTGTTCAGTTTCATCATATCAAATCAAGTTGGACATTCTCTCTTGCTAATTGGTTCTTGTTCAATCTGATGGTATGATAAAAGAATAAGGATCCAGTCAACTAGTGATAGGGGGGTGAATCAGTAGATAGAAAACTAATATAAACTTTTACCAATCTCAAAATCAACCTATCAAATCAAACTCAAAAATGACAAGTTAAACCACTAAACTACAAATGCAATATCACTGTCAAGTTAAACCGGTTGATTCTTATAACATATTAACAGTAAAACAACTTGAAACTCACAAATATCCAAATACTTTACTGACATAAATAAAAACTCATTTCAGATTGTTGCCGGTTAACATAACTTATCAAAGTGGATTAAGCAGTTAAGCAATTCAACCATAGTAAACATAACCACAAAAACATTCACCACTTGACATAATATTTTTGACGTGGAAACCCAAATGGGAAAAACCATGGTGGAGATGAATACCCACAAATATTTTGAACTCTTCTGAAGTTCTCCCTATTAGGAGCCAAGCTTGTTAAAGCTTTACAAAAAGTCTTGTTAAGAACTGATCCTATTAGGGACCACTTGGTTAAAGGATTGACTATAATGCCCTATTAAAAGCAATACCCTGTGAGGAGTAACCTCGATAGAGGATTTGAAATCCAAGCTAATGGATCATCTGATTAGAGGATTTGAATAACACTAAGCTTGTTAGAGCTTACCCGGTTAGAGGATTTTACTACTATAATTGTTAGAAAACAACAGGGGTTTGCTGATCTGTTTGAATAGCACTACACTTGCTTGTTCAGATCCTTTTCATGCTCCTATCTACCTTTACACAAACTGCAGATACATCATCAAGTTTGACAACCACACTCTCACTCTCAACTACAAATTTGCCAACTCTAAAACAAAACAACTCAT
Source organism: Cryptomeria japonica (assembly GCF_030272615.1). NCBI lineage: Eukaryota > Viridiplantae > Streptophyta > Pinopsida > Cupressales > Cupressaceae > Cryptomeria > Cryptomeria japonica. The sequence goes on along the minus strand of NC_081412.1, from coordinate 382,285,667 downwards.
CGACCTTATAAATAGATCAATAGGTCAATAACACAACACAAACCTAATTCTCCCATAGAGATTACAAACAAGTCTGTTCAAGTATGACTATTGGATTACATAACAATCTCTGCACATCATTCAAGATAGCCTCGACCGCTCCTTGATCATTGTTTCATCGAACTCTATAACTTATCACGTGGTTTGCAGTACATGCAATATACTTTCTCATTCCAAGATAAAAAACCGTTATCTCAACGCACCAAAAACACTTTGAAACTCTTCTCATACAACATGCATACATGTCATAATCATTATCACTCATCATCAGATCATAAACCAATACAACCAATTCACCAAACTTCATTAGTTAGGGTTTATCATATCAATAGGTAGGGTTTACCAGTTGATCTCACTTCTTCTTAGCAATACCGGTTCATTCCAACAACTCACCTACCAGTTGAAGTTCCCTTCACTAGCTCTTCCTACTGGTTACTGTATACACCTAAAAATGGTCTGAAGATAATTAATTGAACAAGAAATTATTTAATTAATATCCCTCCCCAATTTAATTTAACTCATCAACAATTTGATTAAATACCCCCTTTCATCTACTTATTAATAAATCTAAGGATTTATTTAAATAGGTTCATTTCAATAGTCCTCTTTGATTAATTAATTCTTCTCCATCAAAATCATTCTTCTAAATCTCTTAATTAATTAAGACAAATCAATCATGAGTTGTTGAAATTAATTAGCCTTTTCCTATTAATTGAATTTCTAAATTCAAAATCTCCTAACTTTTAACCACCTAACCTAACCATTCCTAAACCTAACCCATTCTACCTACCCCCATGTTCCCTTTCATCCAACCTCTTCTAGAAGCTTTGTGACACTTGTCACTAAGTGTTCCCTCTCATATAACCTCTTCTAGAAGCCTCTTGACACTTGTCACCATAGAGATGATAGATGTTCCCTTTAATCCAACCCCCTTTGCCAACCTCCTCCAATTTAACCATTGATATCTTCAGATCAATCTTGACCGTTGATTCTTGCCACCTCACCCCTTACCTTGTAAATCCTATAAATAGACCTCATTTTGGAGCAAAAAGGGTGCCAATTCATATCATTTGTCCCTAATTTGATCCCATCTCATTTTGCATTCAAGCATTGTGTAATGCCCTGCCAGGAAACCCCAAAGGGTTTAAGTTAAAAACACTCAAATAGAGTGTAAATATTTTTTTTTTTTTTATAATAATAATAATAATGAGTGTTAATAATAAGTTACAACATTAAGATAATTTGGAGTTATCTGAAACTTAGATAACATAGCGGAAGACTAAATGAACCTAAGGAGTTTCCCAACGTGATTACGTATCCTTACACCTAACTCAACTCGTGACAATCGATCCAATTAAGCTGGATATCTCAATTACATGTTAATACTTAAGACATGGATATATATATTATGTTCGATAAACTAACATCATAGAATTTTAGGAAGCGTTCATTTATTTTTGAATGGATAGGAGGCCAACACGAGGTTATTTACTCAATGCACTTTAAAACATAATTAACTTAAGAGTCCACCCATTATGGTACAATGCGACTAATATAATGAAGTTCATTCATTTGGGTTTAAGGTAACCACCCACAAATGATATCATCCTTTATAATTAAAAGTATGGCTAATGAGATTCATTCATTTAGGATTAAACTACAAATAATAAAATGAGGTTCCTTCATTTGATTTTAAGCAACACCAACAAATGAGTCATAGTTCATTTATGGAGGATAAAATGTAAGTAGCCATAGAGTTCATTCATTGGAGTTAAAATAATGTTAATAGATAGAGCTCAATTCATTTAGGTGAAAATGTACTAGGAACACATGAGTTCTATGAGGCCCCACCCCAACCCATCCTATCTCTTCAGTTATTTTCATTTTGGAACTATTTTGGATACTAGTTTGGACACACTATGGATATAGAACTTTTCATGATTCCGCGATTTTGGTAACATTGATATATGTGGATGCTTCATTTCTATGCCTTGTGGATTATAGAATATTATATGATTCTAGATTAGGGTAATGTTGTGATGATGCAGGTTATTATCTGAATTTCAGGATTTGATATACTGTTTGGAAAATGTTTGCATATATTGTAGATGGATCAAATTTTGAGGATTATGAGGAAATTGCTTTGAATTGTGACAAATTATATTTCATAATGTCAAGTCTTTGTAGAATGAATGTATTGTATTCTGATTATGTGATTTTATATATTATATGAGGCTATTTGGGAAGTACTAATGTTTAAATTGAGATGTGCAGGAAAATATCCATGTGACCATGGAAATATTAGGGAGAATCAAGCCTAGGCCAATGTGCGTTAGTAAAACTAGGGGTTGTCTATTTGGAGAGACAACACCCCGTATGTACTGTATTTTATTCGTAAATGTAAAATGTTGCATGAGTGTAATTTGTATTTATTTGATTGATTAAATTGTTTAAGGGACAATTGCCATGTGGTTATTGTGATGTGGAATTATTTTGTAGTGTCACTTGACACCTATGTAGTATGTTGTGTTGGCAATTGTCATGTCACCTTTTTGAAAGTTTTATTTTTGTTAATGGTTATATCCCCTAATTATCCTTGAAGGAACCAAGAAATCTAGGTTAGAGAGCCACAAGGAAGGTCAACTCAGAGTTGACCCGTAGGTTAACTTCAGGTGGACTTTCTGAAGGTCAAATCAACTCCTAGAGTCAATTTTAGAGCTTTTCTATTAGGCCTCATGGGGTACCTATGGGTGAAGGCCAAAATTGGCCATGTGTCTTTCCCTTAGGACTTGTTTAACCACCCAAAAAAGTGGTTTTCCCAAGATGGACGAATTCCATCTATAGGAGTGCCATCCTTGGTAGGATAACCTTCTTGGAGATAGTAATCCCTCTTCCCCATTCCATTTCCCTTCTCTAGGCACCTAGGTTAGGGAGTGTGTAAGACCTAGGGAAGACCAACCCAATGGGAGATCACTCACTCTATCCAAGAGGTTGGAAGGAGTGAGAGAGGCCCTTTTAGGCTAAGAATGGAAGCTTAGTGAGCTAATCACCCACTCTCCACTTTTGGAGATTTTTGGAAAAATTTGAAAAGAAAAAAAAACCAGTTTTAGAAAATTTAGAGGAATTTTGGTGGCCAAGGATTGCAGAAAGTTGTGTGGATTGGGAAGCTCATATCCAACTAAGTTTAGCATACCTATTGGCAGAATAAGGTTGGTTTTTATCTCCTCTTGTTCATGTTGTTTATCTTAGTTATGTTGTTTTGTTGAAGGAAAGAAATGCTTGTAAAGAAAGTGTGTATGTATAATGTTGTTGAAGAAAATAATGTGTAGTTCTTTCCTATGTTTCTTTTTCTGTTTTGTGTTCTTGCTTTGGGAGTGTCCAAGTGTAATGCCCCGCCAGGAAACCCCGAAGGGATAAGCTAAAATAACAAGAATAGAGTACAATTTTTTATTTTTTATTTTTTTAGGTTACAACACATAAGATGCAACATGATAACAAAGATTCAGATTACATAGCGGAAGACTTCCATTAACTCCTAAAGAGTTTCCCAACGAGATTACTTAATTCACAATACACTTTACTCACACAATTAATCCAAAAGCTGAATATCTTAATAACGAGATAATTCACAATCAGGATAATTTCTTTCAAAGGATGGAAATATAAATCACAAGCAAGATTCATCATTTAAGATCCATTCATAAACTTCATTCAATCTTTTCATTTAAAATTACAACCCATACACCTAACATACTAATACACTAGGATTTTCACCATAACATAAGAGATCTTTCCAAGCATATTTAAATTCCTTAATGACAACTGAGTATAATTCATTACTCTAAGTTACGTTCATTCATAATCCAATTCATTGCATTTAAATGACGATTTCACACATGCATTACGATAAATCGCATCTCAACCAATTATGCATTCAAACTACATGGCATTCAAGATAGAACTGAATATAAGCATTTAAAGTTAATTCCAATTATCCACTTAACCATTTTACATAAGCTAAACATACATGATAAAGCTGAGTAAAGAGACATAAGAGAATACACCACATAACACCATAATGATCTCGGAGTTCACCCCTAATGGGCTACATCTCCGGGTCTGCTCAACTGCAAGACCCCCTCGGATAAATAATAAGTTTAAGAGTACAAGAGGTTACACCATACAATCCAGCCATCAAGGCGATACATAAACATTATACAAGCGACCACATCGGTCAATAAATACATAAACGATCCATACAAGGAACAGGATCCAGCTGAACATAATCAAGCTAAAACAAGAGGTCCAAGAGAACATCCATAACACGGAGCCATCACCGCCCAAGGGTCTAATACGAAACCGACACTCACAAGAGCAAAGACAAGGGACGACTCTCAAAGGAACTCAAAACAGGACAAAACAACAACACACTAGCGAACGTAGGGACAAGTGTCATCACACAACCTGGTATGGATACCATGGCAAGTCTTCATAGGTCCCGGCCCATACACTGGTAACCCTGGCAACCTAATCCGAACTTCCGGCCCATCCAAGCCTCATGTGGACCCACACATCCTCTCATGAAGACAAGGAAGATGGTTTGTCATTTCAGGCCTTCTCACAGCATGCCGAATCTATGATAGCATTCGTCCCATGTGTGAGGCACATTATCTTATTTAGAGATTATTTTCTAATCTACTTAGGTTATCACTTGTTAGACTCACTTTCGACGGGTTACCCAGCAGCCACTTTGGGCGCGGCCCCCAATCGAAAGCCACTTTCCCATACGACACTAGACTAACTCAGACGAACTCAAACCACGGAATACACATGGTAAGACGAACGGAGTTCAAGAAGATACAAACATCAGGTCAACACGACTCAAGGGTAATCACTTACTGACGGCACTCTAACTAGAGACCTAACAACTAAGGTTAACCACGAATCATTATTCGATTCACTCAAAGAGGATATGACCAATTATGACAACATCACAATACAACAGTCAACTCGGAAATCGAGGACTAAAACAGGAACACCAAATCATCCATACGACAGGGTCCTACTTACAAAGCAAAACATGCCATTTCATAAATTAAAGCGAATACAGTAATTAAACTCGCAAGGCAATAATCAGAAAAGACATTATTCCCTCAAGTTGATTTAAACATTAAAAACGATCAAGTTTTCTACATGATCTAAAAAAAACATATTACAGTTATCTACCTTGTCAAGGGATAAGATGTTCTTGGTTTTCTAACTCCTATGGTTCAAAGCACCGAACAAGCAATTTAAGCCATAATGAGTTTAACCAATTCATATTAATAAAATTCAGACGTCCATTAATCGACTAAAATAAGATATTAAGTCTCCAGCAAAACATCATCAAATAGAATTTACATCGTATTCCAACGATTTCCAATAAAATATTATTCTCTATTATTTTTAAACGATACTACATCAAATAGCCATCTTCCCTAATCAGCTAGAAGGGAAGATATAAACTTATTGATCCCAGATTGATCCAAAGAACAGCCAAATAATATACAATGACGAAATTATCAATCTTAGATCTTAACTAGGAAAGTACATAAGCCACAAAATGAAATTGCATAATAACTAGCTTATAAAATTCCATTAGAATTACTTACTAACCAAATTTACATTGATCAAGATATTGCCTCTTAATCATAATTAAGAGCACTTTAAACTTAACATTAAGGATCTCTTACATAAAAATGATATTATAATCCAATGCATTTTTTTTTGATTGATAAAAAAAATACATAAAAACACTTGTTAAAAACTACGTTCTTATCAAATAGAAACGCATTTTAAACTACGTTGAAAACCATGAAAATGCATTTAAAACAATCTATGCCCTTTCTTTTTTCTTTTTTTTTTAAAAAAAAATGCATGGAAAAAGATATAGCGAGGCGAGGGTTAGGGCCGTGCCCTAACCCTACGCAGGGTAACCCGCAGGCGGCGGCGCCGCTGCGGTGCCCGCAGGCCCGCGGCGCCCTGCGGCCACCACGGCCCTGCGGCCACCGTAGCGTCGCGGCCGTAGCCCTACATACCAGCGAGGGAGCGGAAAGGAAACAGGGGGCGCAAGCGCGAGGGACGAGCGGGGGGGGGGGGGGAGAGAGGGGAGGAGGAGCGGGGGAGCTCCGCTCCCCGCCTCCAACCCCAACCCACGAGTTTAAACAAAAAACAACGCCCGGCTCACTACGAAAATGAAATACCCAGCGTGGTAAATCCAACGCACAGGCTCGAAGTAAAATAAAAGTTTTCGTTTTCCATTAAAACACAGTTCGGAAAAGAACTAATAAAATTTCTTTATAAAAACACAGTTTGGATTTCATCAAACGTCCATCACGAAATTGGTAATGAATTTCGATTTAAAAACATAAATTCGATTTAATATAAATCTGTTTTCAATGAACTCAGTTTTGGGCATCAAGATTCTTGATGGAATTCATCCATTCCAAAACAAAGAGAGGGTTTCAAGCATCCAAAAGGAAATAAGGAATAACACAACCTCAAAACATTTCCAGCCAAAAGAATCTGAAACCAAATAACATGAAGACATCCAAACTCCCATTTCCATTTCATACAACGACTAAACTTGAGAATTAGATCCTACCTTCATTCGCAATCCTGGCAAGATCCGTTGAAGAATCCTAATCTCCAGCTGCCCAAATCCTTCCTTCTCCATTCAAAAATCCTCCAAAATCCCTTCCCAGCCAAATCTTCTCCAAATTTGTCCATCCTCCCAATTTTCCCAAATTTGGGTAATATGGAGGAGTTCACCCAAAAATTCCATTTTTGGAATAAAATCTTTTATTTACAATTAATCCTCTAAATTTAATCCTTTTTAACTATCAACCAAAATAACTTGCTTAATCAATTAAAAATCGATTTCTTTCACAATCAATTCAATTTAACCTTTCAAATACCAGAATCCAACAGAAAGCAATTAATTCTATGGCGATCAAAATCTAAAACGTTCTTTTCAACAGCATAATTATAATGCATTAAATATTCCAATTCACTCATTAAATCAAATGTGCTTCCAATTTAAAACAGACAATTCATTAACAACGAAAATCACATAACGGAAACCAGATTAATTAATCCATTAATCATCAATGCACTAACGCATATTTAATCACGATAATTACTAAGGACTAATTCATCAATTAACCAAACACACCAGGCATGCAAACCGAGAAAGTCAACCAAACAGACGACTCGCAAACCCAAACAAGAAGGGATTACCGACGACGACTGGCGATGCTCACTAGAGCACGACTAAGGCCGACTAAGGTCTTACGACCACCTAATCCGACTCTAGGGATTAAAAAGGGTATGCTCAAACCTGCAAAACCAGGTGACGACGAACCTCGCACTCATGCGACTTCGTACCTGAAATCTCCTGCAACCAACGATCATACATGCATACATATATAATAACTTAATGAATGTGTTAGCTCGATGAATACCATGAAATAAGAACACTAAACAACTAGCATAAAACTAGTGAGAAAACCACATCAATAGCTATGCGTAAAATCAACATCTGATTATAATCATAATATCACGATAAACTGATCAAGATTAAACCAAGGTTAGAGATCGATTACGGTAGGGGTACTACACCAAGATATTCTACTCTTGGGAGAGTAGGATGATCTTGGGGTGGAAGAAGCATGACAGCCTTGGGTGAGAGGCTCTCCTTAAGGAGAGTGATCTCAAGGGTGTCCTTTGTGACCCTTGCTGCATAGCCTTGTGTATGCATTTGGGGGTCATAAGGGGAGAGAAATGGCTTTGAGCCTTTGGGGGGCATAAGGTGTGTGAGATGAATTCTGTTGGGTATTTTGTGTTGCCATGAGGTGGCTTGTGTTATATTTTTGGCTGCAGTCTCCCCAACGGTACTTGGTCCACTTCCACCCATAGATTGATCTCCACAAATGTGGTGATAGTGTAGCTTGGGATGGGAAAGTGTATGTGTTGTGTGTTTGCTCTATTGCTATGTTGTATTGCTTGGTTGTAACCCATCTAGGTCTTGATTCTCCTAGCTCAGGGGTGGCTTCTGGTAAGCCTAGGCTGGGAGGTGAACATCCCATGGTCACAGTCCTAAAACTTTACTTGCAGGTGGCTTGGGGAAAAGACTAGGAGTTGCAGATTTTGTGTTGCAGACTTCTATTTCAGATTTCAGATTTTTATTTAAATGCAGAAAAGAAGAAAGAAATGTAAAAGAAAAAAAAAGAGAAAGTGCATATGTAAATATAGGGCTTAAAATGATTCTGTTTCTGTTTAAATAAATGTAATTATTATTTTCTGTGTAAAAGATTAGAGAAAAAAAAAGGGACTGTTAGATTATCTACCCATTTTCATATTTGGGTTATTGTAACTATCATTCTGGAAAAACAATGTAAATGTGACTTTTATTATATTTGATGACTATTGTGTTTGTTGTAGTCTACATTTAAATCTGGTTTGTAACATGTTATTTACTGCAATATTAAAGGAAAGAAACAGAAAAAAAAAGAAATTGCACTAGAATTCCTTCTTTACTATTCACTAGTTTATTTACTGCATTAGTAAGGAAAAGAAAAAAAAAAAAAAAGAATTGCAGTAGGGTTATTATTTTCTTGCATAATGTAAATTCTGTTTATGACTGTTTTAAAAAAAAAAGGGAGAGAGAACTAGTATTGTCTTATTTCTCACTATTTACTTGCATAGTTTTAAATCCCGTTATTTTAGGTCTGTTAGAAAGAAAGGAGAACCAGAATCGTTTTATTTCTATGGAGAGTTAAATAAAAGGAAGAAGAAAACAGACCTAATCTAATGCTGTTAGAAAACTAAAAATAGAATGTAAATGGTTAAAACCCCAGATCAATATAAGGGTTTTTAACCCTATTACTTCAACATTTGGTCATATATATATTTCTATATATATAGAAGTATATATATTGAAAATATATACCTATATATATATATAGAATACATGTATATAAGTTTCCTGCAAGTGCATGCCCTGTAACAACAAAATAGAAGATACATTCTGAATCTTGTGCATCTCTGTTACAAACATATAAAAGAATGGCAGAATAGACTTCTTAATATATATATATATATATATATATATATATATATATATATATATGTATGTATGTATGTATATATTCTGCATCAAAAAAAATATATATCCTACGAATGCCTGTAGAAGAAAATATTTCCGCATTCATAAATGATACTGTGCATATTATATATATATATATATATATATATATATATTTGATATATTCAAGAAAACCACATCTTATAACATGTTTTTATCAACCCACGAATATATTTAAATGAATAACAAAAAATCTTGTAATAACAATGTTGGCCGAACCACTGTGTGTAAACACAGTGGACGGCTCTCGGGCCGCGCCACTGTGTTTACCCACAGTGGACGGCACGGCAAGGCCGAGCCACTGTGTGTAAACACAGTGGGCGGTGCTCGGGCCGCACCACTGTGCTTACCCACAGTGGACGGCACAGAGGGTGCCGCCACTGTGTGTAAGCACAGTGGACGGTCTGCGGCCGCCACTGTGCTTATACACAGTGGACGGCACTGTCGTCACTGTGTATAAACATAGTGGCGACCGGGAGAGCCCCGCGCCGCCTCCTCCCCTCATTTCCCCCTCTACGAAACCCTCCGTCGTGCCCTAGCTCCGCCGTACCTGCGATCTCCAAACCAAAAACAACAAAGGGGGACAAACAATAAAATAAAGGGGTTTAATAAACCCTAACCCATTTCGGGTTAGGGTATGAAATGATGAATAAAATAAAATAAGAGTAATATATATAAAAAATGCAACCCTAACCCAATTTCGGGTTAGGGTTAGCATTTTAATAATAATATATATATATATATATATATATATATATTTTGGGAGATTTAGATTGGTGTATTATAATTTGATTTTTAATTTATAATGAGGGTTAGTAAATAAGAATTTATACTGTGATTTTATATATATATAAGGAATTTAAATTGAAATTTTAAAGTTAGATTTTAGTATATAATTTGGGGTTAAGTTTATAATGGAAATATCATGGAAATTTAAACCCTGATTTGAATAATTGAATTATTATGGGATTTTAGACTTCTGATTTTAATATATATAAATATGGGGTTAATTTAATAATTGAACGATTATAAGTTCCCAATTCCTTAGAAATTTAAATTTCAATTAATTCAAGGGGGTTAATAATAAAGGACTATTATAGTTGGAAAAACTACATGTTTAATCCAGCAATATATTTAATTAATCAATGGACTTACCCCCCCATGTAATTGGACGTAAGGAAAATTTAAAAAGGAGGAATTTGTAAATTTATGAACCTTAAGCCCTTGAGACCGACTTTTGGTCGGATTGAAAATTAATCGACAAAATCAGGGGATTTAGGGAAGATTAGAATTGGCCCTAGTTTATTGTCAGAATTTTAGTGGGCAAATGACATTGTAGAAATTCGAACCCTCATCAGTTGGATGTATATAATGATTTCGCATGTGCATCAATTAATTAATAGCATTATCCTTATATGGATTGGGAACGATATAATACCTTAAGATAATCAAATATCCCTTGATTTAATTAGCGACAGCTTGTCTTAGGTAATTGAGCTAGCTGACTAAATCCTTGAGGCTAATTAATCCCCTCCCAACAAGTCGCTCGCTCGAGTTGGTTAATTTCTCCAACCTTGGAAGTAAATATAGTTACATCATAGATAAGACAAAACTTTAATATTAGGATTTATAGCGAGTTCATGACGTCAAAAAAAATTTGTTGTTCCGTTTTTGTGCCCTAAAGTTTGGGCACGACAAGTTCATCCCTTTAATTAAAATATAGTTAGCAAGATGATATTCATTCTTACAGGATTAAAAATATAAGTACATAGTGACATTCATCCATTAGGGTTAAAATATAACTAACTTAATGTGTGTCACTCTTTTTAGTTAAAATAAAGCTAATATGAAGAAATATATTTGCTATGGTCAAGATTTAAACAACTAAATGAGTTCTCCCCTTTTAGTTCCATTATAGTTATTATGAGGAAGACCATTTATAGAGGTAAAGTGTGGTAACCAATTGAGTTCATCCAATTATTCAACTAATTTGGTAAGAATTATTTGTTTAGATTAAAACGTAAATAACTAAATAAATTCACCCAATATAGTGATATATGACTAACATGATGATGTTCATTTACTAAGATAAAAAGGTAAATATCCATATGAAGTTCATCCATTATATTTCAATTTAGAAATTACAACATTAATCCTATCTTTGTTACCCATTCGCATTCGATCAATTCACAAGCTTTATAACAAGTTAATCCAAGAATGGTAACCTAGCGAGATTCTTTCCACTATTACTTTCTTTAATTAACATTAACAAAATACTTTTCCATAATCATAATTACAATATTTTATGAACTCGATTACTACATTTATCAAGATGACTAAATTTATGTACTTTGATTTAGCTTCATTAAATTCCCATTATACACTTATGAAAAGCAACCATACATGATAACTTAAAGTATGTAATAAAAGAGACTAAAGCATCGCATAACACATATATGATCTCGAAGTTCACCCCTAAAGGGCTACATCTCTGGGTCTGCTCAACTGCAAGACCCCTCTAGCATTTAATATAGATAGGAATACATAAATTACATGTCTTTTACATCTTTGCCCTTTAGGCGAACACATTCACTATACAACATCTACCTTGGTTGATTATTACATAGTGATCCCTTTTAGAAGTGGATCAAATTGAACCAAAAAAAAAACACAAACATAGATTCTCTTGTCTGATGGTACCCTAACTAGGGGCTTGACCGACTTATGACCAAACACTAGCATATCAAGTCTTACCATTACATAACCAAATTCTATTATAGAAATTTAAATCTGCATAGGCATTATTTGATAGAGGTATTCGTTTACCATATTGTTTTATCTATTAATGTCGATCAAGTTTATGGATTTGCTAAATTAACTTTTATTTAAAATTCACATTAACCTACCATTAATACTTAATCTATGTTAATAATATGTATTTACTCGAGTATGGCATACTCAATATCTAATTAATATCATGTGCTAAGGTATGGATTTCCTAAATATCATTTATCTAAAAATCCCAATATTATTTAATAATCTGAAATTAAATAATATAAAAGCAAATTGAATTAAATCACTTAAACTTAATTTAAATTCAGTTATTAATTTGATTTTTTTTAATAATGTTATATATGTATATGTATATGTATATGTATATGTATATATATATATATATATATATATATATATATATATATATATATATATATATATATAAGCCATAAATAAAAATATATATAAAAATAACTTTCTAGATTTTAAAAAAAAATTTAAAAAGAAAGGGGAGGTACCCACGTGGACACCCACATGGGCCCCCCCTTGGTAGCCCACGCTACCATTGGTAGCGCTGCTACCAAATGGTAGCAGGCCGCTACCTTAGGTAGCGCTGCTAAGCTCCCAGCCATGAGATACTCTCATAAAAAATAAAAAAAATTCTTTTTGAATATTTTTTTTTTTTTAAATAGTATATGCAAATATTGATAAAAAGATAAATAACTCACCAAAACAGCCCACACAGTCTGAGACACAAACTTAAAACATTTTCTAGCAAACCCCATTTTTTTTTAAAACAATCACAGTCTCATATAATTTCCAGAATTGCTCAAAATAAACAACAAACTGGGGAACACTATTTTTTGAAATAAACATGAACTAAATAACCAAAACAATACATAAAAACCCCCATTTTCCATTTATCACAGTCACAGACATTTCTTTCTTCTTTTTTTTTTTCCAAAATGTCAAGGGTTTCAAAATAATAGAGGAAATTGTTGAATAACCCACCCATTAAGCAAATCTTTGACACAAGGAAGCTCTCTTCTCACACAAAGATCCAACCAAAGCTAATCTTTAACAAATTTCTACAATGAAACTTACTCATGGGCAAACAATGGAGAATCTGAAAAACCAAAATTGCAAGAACAACATACAAAACCCCCTTTTTTTTTTTTTAATAAACATTTTAATCAAACTGATGAATAGATTCCTACCTCAATACGCATTCCGGGAAGAATTTTAATGATGAGCCCAAATTTGCTGCTGTAAAAATCCATCTTTTTCCAAAATCTCCCCATCTCCCTTCCAACATTTTTTTTCAAGGAAAATAATGATCCCCCCCAAAAAATTTCCCAACCTAGGTTAAAAGAATCCCCTTTGACCTAATCCCTAATTTCCAATTTTAAGCCCTTTTTAAAATAAAAAGAATTAATAATTATTTTCATCTACTAAATTAATTTAACTTGATTTTCTAATTAATATGCTTCTCCCTTATTTAATTTTAAATTTTAATTTCTCAATATTAATTTAGGCCTACATTATATTTTGAAACTATTGACCAGGGTAAAGCATTTAGATTAATTTAATTTCCAAAATCAATCTTTTATACTATTTCAACTTTACAAATTAAAAATAATTTTCTTTAAATAATAAAATTTACCCTTTCATTTTCCAAAATGTGAAAATGATTAATTTATTCTTATTTCCAAATGACTTTAAATCTTTCTTTTTTTTTAAAAACGCATAACTACTTAAATTCATTATTTAAAATTAACTATTAAATTAAACTCGCTACAACATGATGAAAGCGATCTTTTTAATAAATGATTAATCTCATGAAGGAAACCTATTTATTTTAATTCCTCAACAACTAATGCATAAATGAACACATTATTTCAATTTTAATTACTTAAGCTTGTTACAAATATAAATAAAGCGATCTCTTAAATTCACGATTAATCATATAAAAGAAACTATCTATTTTAAATTTCTCAATTTAAAATGCGTACATCCACACATTAAATTGTATTAAATACTTAAGATAAAATACTTCATTCCCCACATGCATGGCACACAAACCAAGAAAGTCCACCAATCACATGACACGCAACCCAAACAAAAAGAAAACCCTACGGACCACACACGATGCTCACCTGACCATGGCTAAGGCAAGACGAGAGTTTTATGACCCCTAAATCTGAATTCTAAGGATGAAGGAGGTATACTCAACCCTGTGCATCCTGAAGGAGATGAACCTCGCCCTAGGTGGTGTTGTACCTACAATCTCCTGCACTCATGAACCACACAAGCATACATATATATATATACATATTCAATGAAGGCATTAGCTTGAGATTTATAACAAGAATAGGAGACAACTACATTTACACAAGAATCGATGCAAAGGCATAATAATAGGTATGCACAATAATCATATAGTCTAATGTACAACATTACATAACGGTAAATCCACCATTCAAGAATGCCACATAGGAAGTCAACCAAGGTCAAATGGTATTACAAGGCCGACTAGGGTAGGGGCATTACACATTGTTACTATAGGCATCTAGCTTCTAGTTTATCATTTTAGCAATGTTATCATGCTCAATTTCAGCTTAATTGCATCTTCATTCTAGTTCAATTTCTAGAATAATCATGGAATCATATAGATTGATCATGTTATTCTTGCTAGATCATGTATCTTCATTATTCAAATCCTCCATCTAAGTGTAGTCAAGTCACTGGAATTTGCATAACAAGATCTGAGAGTAAAATTCATACTCACATTTACTAGGAGGTGATAGATCGATTTGTTATGGTTTTAGCTTTCCTTGATTTCAATTCATTAACCATGCTTGTAATGATTTATTGAGTGTTTTGAGTTTGTAGGTACAGGTACACTTCATAGACCATGACATTTTGGCGCCCACCGTGGGGCCGAAATCATTATTTTTGGCCTCTCGAGCTTCACCAAACATTCATCTTTGTTGAGATAGAATCAGAATGTCATACGAGTTGAATTTCCAACTTGTACGAACTAACTTTTAGTCTGGTACAAAACCTAATCCTATGTCATATGAGTCTCTAGCTGGTAAATTTTTGACTCGTATTAACTCAATCTTGTGTCGTACGAGCTCATTTTCATAGTCGTACAAGAGCTAAAGTCATCTCGTATGAATTTCTGGCAGCTAAATCCTATCTTGTACGAGTCCATTTTGGTTTATGTGCGAAATCTAAATTTGTGTTGTACTAACTAGAAAATTGTGTTGTACGAGTCTCTGTCTCTGTGATTTTTAACAGACTGCATGTTAGGGTTTTCTGATTTTAATCTGAGCTTCACTAATGCTAACCTTGATTTGTTTATGAGATTTTTGGTAGCCTAACAAGTTTTGTAGGACAATTTACAAAGATACGCTTGTCAAAGACATAATTCAAAACACAAATCAAGACTACTAATGGATTTATTTTGCAGGTTGCCTATGAATTCAACTAAAATTGGTGTATTCATTAAAATTTCTAGGCACACTTGCCTTTTTGGGCTAAAAATGAACCATCATGTATTTCATGTCTTTGATGATAGGCGAGTATGCTCTCACCTTTCTTAGGTGATCAGAAAGATAGACTCATCTTTTTCTTTTAGTAGTGCATTTCTTTAGCAGGGCTGCCCTCCCGAGGAGCTTAAAAACTCTTAAAGCCATTACGGCCAGTGTGAGGGGAATGACCTAAGTGGGAATGGCTAACGCCAAGTAATCCAACCCACTATAAAATAAATGTAATTTGATGAAAATCAAGTCAATGGCAGTACTCAGGAATAGCTCTCCTCCATACCTTTGGGTATATAAAACCTTGGTTTTCAAGGCTAGGAGACCTCTTAATTGAGTATTATACCCCGACGCACCGAACGGATCCCTTACTAGTTCCGGTTAAATTAGAAGCTACCTGATTCACCTCCAAAAGGGTGATAATCTTTGTGCAAGAGAGATAGTAACTCTCCCAAGACACTTGCCATATTGTGCCCACATTAGCGTTTGGAGTTGGATAATACAGAATTGAGAATCCATTGTGTTAGAATCAGTAGCCATATTATGATTAGCTATTGGGTGTGTACCTAAGTCAGCAAGCAAAGGTTTTCATTCTCAGCCAACTTCCTTAGGGTTTAGCATGCTTGGAGTCACTTATCACATCATATGTTTGTTGTGTATTCATCCCTAAAATTGAAAAATCAAACATCTAAAAACTGGAAAACATAAGCAAAACACCAAATTCACAAATCAAAATTCGGCAAAACAAACACATTTTTTTACTGTCTTGTTCTATGTCATACGAGTCAGGTTCTCTGTCATATGAAGAAAATATTTTGTCATATGCTTCATGAAGTTTTATCTTATGAGATTTTGCTCTTTCAAAGAAAATTGTTGATTTGTCGTATCGTTCAGGAAGAAGTGTCGTACGAGTCTTTGTTTTTATTAGTCCAAAGCTAATACTTTGCATGACTTTTTCAAGTCTTTCATTCTGCTTGATCAATTTATAAACACCTATTATCTTTTATTCTTTGCTTAAATTGTCACGTGTATGCCCGTTCTAACTAGAGCTCAGAGACGAAAAATCATAGAGACTGAAATTGAAACATTAGAAACAACTATAATCATGGAACATGAAGATGAAATACAAGTTGAAGGAGAAATAATAGAACAAAACATCAAAGACATAAAAAAGGATCCTCAATTCGATAAATTTATGCAAAAATTGTTACAGGAAGAAAAAGAAAAATATTTCCTAATGTTAGCCAAATCTGGTGCTACACTCCCCCAAGATTTTGATGTAAACAAATTGACACAAAAGAAAAGGGATCCTCCTAATAACTAACAATATGAGGATATCTTTGGTCTCAAAATGAATAACATGTCAATTCCTAGTAATACCAGAACCAACAAAGAAACTTACATCCCCAAAAGAGATGAAGTAGAAATCCTGAATAACATTCAATTCAATGAAGATACAAGAAGGACTAGGGATGAACCAAGAAGAGATCGAGATCCTCCTAGAATGAAAAATTAGGGTTATGCGAGAAAAAATCATGTTGATAATCCTATCATGACTCTCACACAACAACTACAAACAATGCAAACACAAATTCAAGATATATAAAAAGGAAATGTTAGATGATACTCACTTCAAGAAATTTGTCCTTATCCATTCGACAAAAATCTAAACATGATACCATTTCCTATAGGTTTTGAAACTCCTAGATACAAAAAATATAACAGAAGCACTCACCCTCAAGATCATATATGAGAATTTTTCACAATGAGTATGGAGTTTGCACATGAGGATACATACTTAATGAGACTATTTCTGAAAAGCTTAACTGGACTAGCTATGAAATGGTTCTCCAAACTCCCACCTAGAATTAGATCATTTTCAGAGCTGGTGGATAAGTTTGTTTCATAATACTCTTACAACATACAACATGAAGTAACAATGCTATACCTATGTAATGCCAAACAAAAGAGTGGAGAACCTTTCAAGACATTTTTACAATGATGGAGATGGCTAGCTTTGTGGTATCCTCGTACAGTGCCAGAGTATGAAAAAATGGACATATTCATTAACAACTTAAATGATCAAATGAGTTATTACTTAAAAATGCAAGGAAATCAAAGTTTTGGAAAAATGGTTGATAATGGAATAAGAATGGAAGAAGCCATGATAAAGAAAGGTGAATTGAAAGTATACAAAGAAGGAGTCTATCCTCCTAACAACAATAATCACAAAGACAAGCCAAATTTTTGGAATAGAAATCGAAATCTAGTTAACAATGGAATAGTAGATAACAACAATGTAAAACCAAAGCAACCGGTTTTAGAAGCTAGATGGCTATAGTAAGAATGCTTGAATGAAAAATGAGATGGGATCAAATTAGGGAAAAATGATATGAATTGGGGCCCTTTGTGCTCCAAAATGAGGTCTATTTATAGGATTTCCAAGGGTAGCGGTGAGGTGGCAGGAATCAATGGTTAAATTGGAGGAGGTTGGCAAAGGGGGTTGGATTAAAGGGAACATCTGTCATCTCTATGGTGACAAGTGTCAAGAGGCTTCTAGAAGAGGTTAGATGAGAAGGAACACTTAGTGACAAGTGTCACAAAGCTTCTAGAAGAGGTTGCATGAAAGGGAACATGGGGGTAGGTAGAATGGGTTAGGTTTAGGAATAGTTAGGTTAGGTGGTTAAAAGTTAGGAGATTTTGAATTTAGAAATTCAATTAATAGGAAAAAGCTAATTAATTTCAACAACTCATGATTGATTTGTTTTAATTAATTAGGAGATTTAGAAGAATGATTTTGATGCAGAAGAATTAATTAATTTGAATTAATTAATCAAAGAGGACTATTGAAATGAACCTATTTAAATAAATCCTTAGATTTATTAATAAGTAGATGAAAGGAGGTATTTAATCAAATTGTTGATGAATTCAATTAAACTGAGGAGGGAGATTAATTAAATAATTGCTTATTCAATTAATTATCTTTAGACCATTTTTAGGTGTATACATTTTCCCCTCTTTGAAGCGAGGTGTGATGACGTGTTGATTCAAAGAATAATCTCATTTTGATGATGATATTGGTTTGATATAATGCCCCAGCTCTTGATTGGATGCCCTAGCTCTTGATTGCTAAATTTTGATACGATCATGCCCCCTTGGGAGATCAATTCAGATAATTGATCTTTGGAGTTTTTGCGAGATTGATATCCCGATAGATTTAATTTGATTTCTGCAACTGTGGTTGATGAAAATGCGAGTTCTTCGATTAGCTTGATTGCTTAGATTGATAAGATTGAAAAATTTTGATTGATTAGATTCAGTCTAGTTTCAGGAAGGATTCATTCTGCATAAGACAAAGATCATCAAAGTGTCCAGTTTCAGGAAGGATTCATCCTATATAAGACATTATCAGAGCATCTGGTTTCAGGAAGGATACATCTTGTATAAGACATGAATCAGAATCACATCGTCTGGTTTCAGGAAGGATACATCCTATATAAGACAATGATGATCAAAGCATCTAGTTTCAGGAAGGATTCATCCTATATAAGACATGATCAGAGTGTTTGGTTTCAGGAAGGATACATCCTATATAAGACATGATAGAATCGATTAGGTTTGACTGATTGATTTGATTTGATAAGGTTTATTAGATAAAGAACTGACAGTTTGTTGATAGCAAGTTGCAGAAAGATTTGGATATGTTGATTGTTGATTCTGTTGAGAGAGATAGCATAAGATTTTTTTTGGGGGGGGGTTGACAATATCTGAAGAGATATGAGTCATTCACCTGATTGCGTATACACTTGTGATGATACTTTTATGATTCCTGCAATAGATTTAACCTTGGATAAAAGGAGCATGTGGGATCCCATACAAGGATGAAATGCAAGCTAAAATGCAAATGAAAATGCAATGGTATGCAAAGCTACGATCGGACCAGTCACTAGATTATTTCATTTTTGTCATCATTGAGCTTTTGAAATGTGGAAAGTGAGTGCAAACATCAATGGTATAATTAAACCATGATGACTTGAGCACTATTTTCTTGGATTTTGATATAGCAAGTTAGCACAAGCATCGAGGTATAATTGAATCAAGATGACTTGAGTATCGCTTGCATAAAAATAGGCAGTATTAATCATTTTAATATGCAAATCAAAAATGTCTTCAATGATATTCCGATGATCATGTCCTGAGACAAATTTGCACATATTAATGATTAATTTTTAGACAGCGGTCAAGAAAAATATCATGTCATGGTCTGTGAAGTGTACCAGTAACTGCAAACACAAAACACTCAATAAATCATTACAAGCATGGTTAATTAATTTAAATCAAAGAAAGATAAACCATAACTAAGCGATCTATCACCTCCTAGTAAATGTGAGTATGAATTTTTCTCTCAGATCTGATTAGGCAAATTCTAGTGACTTGACTACATCTAGATGGAGGATTAGAATGATTAAGATGCATAGTAAGAATAGCATGATTAAGCTATATGAGTTCATGATTGATCTAGCTTGATTAAGCGAAGATTTAAACTAAAATTGAGCATGATAACATTGCTAAAACTGATAAACTATAAGTTAGATGCCTATAATAACAATGCAAATGATGAATCAAATTTGGGACCATAAAAAATGATATGAATTGGGACCCTTTGTGTTCCAAATGGGGTCTATTTATAGGAATTCCAAGGCTTGGGGTGAGGTGGCAGGAATCAACGGTCAAGATTGATTTGAAGATATCAATGGTTAAATTGGAGGAGGTTGGCAAAGGGGGTTGGATTAAAGGGAACACTTAGTGACAAGTGTCACAAAGGTTCTAGAAGATGTTAGATGAAAGGGAACATTGGGGTAGGTAGAATGGGTTAGGTTTAGGAATGGCTAGGTTAGGTGGTTAAAGTTAGGAGAATTTGAATTTAGAATTTCATTTTATAGGAAAATGGCTAATTAATTTCAACAACTCATTGGTTTGATTTGTTTTAATTAATTAGAAGGTTAGAAAGAATGATTTGGTGGGGAAAATTAATTAATTTGAATTAATTAATTAAGGAGGATTATTGAGATGAACCTATTTAATAAATCCTTAGATTTATTAATAAGTAGATGAAAATGGAGGATTTAATCAAATTGTTGATGAATTCAATTAAATTGGGGAGGGAGATTAATTAAATAATTGCTTATTTAATTAATTATCTTCAGACCATTTTTAGGTGTATACATTTTGCCCCTCTCTGAAGTGATGTGTGATGACACGTTGATTCAAAGAATAATCTCATTTTGATGATGATATTGGTTTGATAGGATCCCCAAGCTCTTGATTGCTAAATCCCCATATGATGATGCCCCCTCGGGAGATCAATTGAGATAATTGATCTTTGGAGTTTTGCAAGATTGATATCCTGATAGATTTGATTTGATTTCTACAAGTGTTGTTGATGAAGATGTGAGTTCTTTGATTAGCTTGATTGCTTAGATTGATAAGATTGAAAAATATCGATTGATTAGATTCAGATTCAGTCTGGTTTTAGGAAGGATTCATCCTGTATAAGACATGAATGATCACAGTGTCTAGTTTCAAGAAGGATTCATCCTGTATAAGACATGATTAGAGCATCTGGTTTTAGGAAGGATACATCCTATATAAGACATGAATCAGAATCAAATCGTTTGGTTTCAGGAAGGATTCATCCTGTATAAGACAAAGATGATCAAAGTGTCTAGTTTCAGGAAGGATTCATCCTATATAAGACATGATCATAGCATCTAGTTTCAGGAAGGATTCATCCTGTATAAGACATGATAGAATAGATTAGGTTTGATTGATTGATTTTATGTGATAAGGTTGATTAGATAAAGAACTAATAGTTTGTTGATATCAAGTGGCATTAATTTTTGGATATGCTGATGTTGATCTTTGTTGAGAGAGATAGCATAAGATTTTCACTGGATTGGTAATATCTGAAGAGATATGATTTATTTGCCTGATTGCATATACACTTGTGATGATACTTTGATGATTCCTACGATAGATTCAACCTTGGATAAAAGGAGCATGCGGGATCCCGTGCAAGAATGAAATGCAAGCTAAAATGCAAAACTATGATTGGACTAGTCACTGGATTATTTTGTGTTTTGTTGTCATCATTGAGATTTTTGAAACGTGGGAAGTGAGTGCAAACATCAATGGTATAATTAAACCGTGATGACCCGAGCACTTCTTTCTTGGATTTTGATATAGCAAGTTAACACAAGCATCAAGGTATAATTAAACCAAGCTGACTTGAGTGTTGTTTGCGTAAAACATGCAGTATTAACCATCGGAAATGTCTTCGATGATACTTCAATGATCATGTCCTAAGACAAATTTGCACATACTAATGATTAATTTATAGACAGTAGACAAGAAAAATATCATGTTCCTTCCTTGTTCCTCTAGTCAGAGACATCTTAGAGGTACTCATAAATCATGATAGTGAAAAATCAAGATAATAAAATTAAACCAAAGTGCTGCAAAGCAGTATCCAAAAGATATCATTCATTAAAAATTTGTTTGATGTGCTTAGACTGATGTGTGATAGCCTGATAGTTAACGATGTGATGTCATGTTCAACGTTGGATGTGTTTTAGTGTTTTCACTTGATAAGTATTGTCTAACTATTTGTTCTACCTGTTTGATTAAGCTCAAAATGACCAAAAGTTTTGCCCCCAGCTAGGTGTAGGATTTTGCCCCAAGCCTAGAAACAAAGTTGTTATGATACACCCAATGATCCAAACCATGGTGAGAGAGCAGTTGTGATGCTTGCATATGTACAAAGGCTTGATTATGATGGTCAGAGCTGATAGAAAATGAATGGATGCAAGTGGAAAGAATGCATGAACTAATAGATGGAAGAGCTAGCGGATAGATAGCACCTATTTGCTAGGTTTTCACCATCTATTTTTATTGCACTTTTTCTGATATTTGATTTATTTTTTTTATTCTTTTTATTTTTTTACTATTTTTGATTTTTCAGACATAAAACTTTTTCAGATGCATGCTATTGATAGGTTCCTTGAGCTGATCTTTGTCTTGTGTTGATAGCTGATATGCTCCTGACCCAAATACTTCTGTGACCATAAATGGACCTAACCAGTTTGGTTCAAACTTTCCTTTCTTTTCTCAATCTTCTTGATTACATGGATTTTCCTTCAGCACTAGTTCTCCATCTTGAAAGACTCTTGGTTTGACCTTATGATTATAGCTCTGACACATTCTTTGTTGATATACTTTTAGATGATCAAAGATATTTTGTCTTCGTTCATGGATTAGTTCTAACTCTTGCAGTCTAAATATTCTTTGTTCTTCATCTAGAATAAGACCTTTTAAGGATACTCATAGAGAAGGTATCTCTACTTTGATTGGCAATATGGCTTCTGATCCATATACAAGAGACAAAGGTGTGGTACCTGTCGGTGTGTGGATACTGGTATGGTTCGCCATAGAGAAGGGTTCAGTTTAATATGCCAATCTCTGCCAGCATCGTTCACTGTCTTTTTGAGGATTTTTAGAATAGTTTTGTTAGATGCTTCTGCCTGCCCATTCCCCTGTGGATAGTAGGGTGTGGAGAATCTATGTTGGATTTTGAACTTCTCACATAGCTCTTGTACATTCTAATTTTTGAATGGTCGCCCATTATCAGTGATAATGGTCATTGGTATTCCATAGTGACAGATGATGTAATTCAAGATAAATGCAACAATTTGTTTTCCTATGATGTTTGTGAGAGGTACAACCTCAATCCATTTTGTGAAATATTCTATAACTACCAGGACGAATTTGCGTCCATTAGATGAAGAAGGATTTATCTTTCCTACTAGATCCAAACCCCATTGACAAAAAGGCCAAGATATTGCTAAAGCATGAAGTTCTTGTGTTGGTGCATGAATCAAATTCCCATGAATCTGACATTGTTTGCATGTTCTAGCTATCTAAAAAGAATCTCATTCCATAGTCGGCCAATAATAGCCCAAGCGTATGATTTTTTTTGAAAGGGTAAGACCACTTGAATGGGTGCCACAAATGTCATTATGTACTTCATGTAAGGCCTTCTCAGATTATTTTTGTTCGAGACATCTTAAGAGAGTACCATCTAGACTTTGTTTATACAGAGTATCTGTGACAAGAGTAAAATGGGAGGATTAGCAAATAAAGTTCCTCTTTTGGTTCTTTGATAAGTTAGGAGGTAGGGTGTTGTCTTTTAGATATGTGTAAGTTTGGCCATATCGAGAGGAATCATGTCCGACAAGGTGACAAATGGTTTGAGAATCCGGACAATTATGAGCAAGGTAAAACAATTCTTCCACCAGGAATTCATAACGTTGTTGATTTTCTTGTGTTTGAAGGAGAGAAGCAAGTGTAGCCATGGCATCTACTACTTTGTTGTCATTTCATGGAATCTCCTAGAAAGTGATTTCTACAAAGTATTTCTTGAAATCATCCACCATCTTTTTGTAAGGCATCAATTTTCCATCTTTTGTTTGATAGTCATCATTAATTTGATTGATGATGAGCTGAGAGTCTCCAAAGACTTGAAGTTGTGTAATGTTCCATTCTATAGCCATTTTGATACCTGTTACCAAAGCTTCATATTCTGTTGTATTATTGGTGCATGGAAAGCTTAATTTGTATGCTTTTGGGATTGTATGACCTTGCGGCATGATGGATAGAATACCTGCTCCTGATCCATGCTGTGTATATGAACCATTAAAGTATAGTTGCCATGTTTTTTTGGCGACTATTAGGATATCAGCATCAAGAAACTCAATGTGTAAAGGATGATCATCTTGAAGTGGTGTCTCTGCTAGTTGGTCTGCAATGAATTATCCTTTGATAGCTTTTCTATCAACATACTCAATATCAAACTCACTTAGAATCATGATCCATTTTGCTAGTCATCCTGTCAATGTGGCTTTGCTGAGAAAATACTTCAGAGGATCGATTTTAGCTATTAACTTGATGGAGTGAGATAGTAGATAATGTTGTAATTTTTGAGAAGCAAAAACCACTACCAAGCATGCCTTTTCTATTGATGAATAGTTGATCTGATATCCTACTAGTGTCCTGCTGATGTAGTAGATGGCTCATTCTTTTCCTTCATTGTCTTGTTGTGCGAGCAAAACTCCTAATGATGTTTCAGTAGTTGATACATAGAGTAATAATGGCTATCCTTGAATTGGTGGCATTAGAACGGGTGGTTGCATGAGACATGCCTTGATCTTGTTGAATGCTTCTTCACATTGATGGTCCCATTTGAAATTAACATGTTTGTGCAATAGATGAGTAAATGGTTGAGATTTATCTGCTAGTTGAGCCACAAATCTTTTGATTGACTGGAGTCTTCCTTGGAGTGATCTTATTTGACTGATATTCTTAAGAGATGCCATTTCCATGATTACTTTCACCTTAGCTGGATCCACTTTGATTTCTCTTGCTGAAACAATGTATCCCAATAGCTTTGCTGAAGTTATGCCAAAAGCACATTTCGTAGGGTTTAGTCATAGCTTGTATTGTTCTAACCTATCAAAGATCTTTTCCAATATCTCTATATGTTCTTTTCTATTGTATGATTTAGCCAAGATGTCATCCACATAGTCTTCCATGAATGTATGCATCATGTCATGAAATATAGTTGTCATAGCTCTTTGATATGTAGCACCGATGTTCTTTAGTCCAAAAGGCATGATGTTCCAGCAGAAAGTACCCCATGGACATGTGAAAGGTGTCTTTTCTTGATCTTCGGGTGCTATTTTGATCTGATTGTATATGGAGAAACCATCCATTAAAGAAAACATGGAGTGTCCAATAGTTAAATCTACAATGATGTCAATGTTAGGCAAAGGAAAGTCATCCTTTGGACATGCGTTATTAAGATCTCTAAAGTTTGTGCATATTCTGATGCTTTTATCTAGTTTTGAAATAAGAACAATGTTGGATACCCATTGAGGATAAGCTATCAGTCTGATGAATCCAACATCTAATAATTTCTTTAGTTCTACTTTGACTAGAAAAGCAATATGAGGATGCATCTTTTGTAACTTTTGTTTAACTAGTTTGGTTCCTTGATTAACATTTATGTGATGCATAATAAGCTCTAGATCTAACCTTGGCATGTCTGCATAGGACCAAGCAAAATTGATTTGCCTTCGTTTGAAGAATTCCATATATTGTTTCCTTTCTTCTTCTGACAGAGAAGTCGTTGAATGGAGAATCTTTGGTTGCTCTATTGTGCCAATGTTAACTGCCTCTATTGGTTATATCAAAATGGATGACCTTTCTTGATAGTGCTCAAGTAAAGTGTCAAATCTTTGGTTGCTCTATTGTGCCAATGTTAACTGCCTCTATTGGTTCAATCAAAATGGATGACCTTTCTTGATAGTGCTCAAGTAAAGTGTCAAATCTCCCATCTTTCGACACCTCAAGGAGGCTTTCACCATTAGATGCATCCTTTGTTTTTACTTTTTCTTGATCTAATGTTGCCAATAAATGGTTTTTAGCATTATAGCTAATATTGTTTTCTTTATTTTATTTTTTGTGACTAGGAGATTTGACACCCACTTGACTGGAAGATGGGTTGCTGAGATTCCTGGTGGAAGTTATTATGGGTTCCATTGCATTAAGATATATATATATGGCCTGGTCATTTGGAAAGGTATTAATAGCAATATGTCCTTCATTTTCCCAAGCAATAAGCTCAGGGTGGATGAGAGGTAAGGGATCTTCAGGTTGAGATGTTTCGAGGGTGTTTATGGTCATGATTGATGTATCAACATTTTCAATATGTATGTCGATGTCTAGAATAGTACTCTCATTAGAATGACCTCACATAAGAAGTTCCTGATCATCCTCAGTTAAGTTCAAGTTAGCCAAATGTGATTCTAATCCAAGTGGACTAGTTCCTGACATTTGTCCTGCATACGTGTGAACTACATCGACTCCTACATCTTCTTCAAAGCAATTTTCTTCAGCTTATTCTTCAGAGTGATAGGAATCCCATTCCCATTCATTAGAGTTTGTATCACTTGTAGCCTTTAATATATAGATTTGGTTATATAGCATTTCTTCTACTTTTCTAGTTACATCTTTCCTTTGTTCATATTCAAATTCTTTAGGACTGAGACTGAGTTCTGTCAATCTTGCTATGAGTTCTCCTTGATTAGTACTAGGTTCATGTTTTTTTTGATTGAGATTTGATGTTGCTTGAGAGATATCTATGATTTGTTTCTCTTGGTGATTTGAGGATTGCTTCTTTTGCCATTCCATGTTTGCTTGTGCTTCTTAGAACATTCACTTCTTAGGAAATGGCAAAAAAAGCAATCCTCAAATCACCAAGAGAAACAAATTGTAGATATCTCTCAAGTAGCATCAAATCTCAATCAAAACAAACATGAACCTAGTACTGATCAAGGAGAACTCATAGCAAGATTGACAGAACTCAATCTTAGTCCTAAAGAATTTGAATATGAATGAAGGAAAGATGTAACCAGAAAAGAAGAAGAAATGCTATATAACCAAATCTGTATATTAAAGGCTGCAAATGATATAGACTCTAATGAATGGGAATGGGATTCCTATCACTCTGAAGAATCAGCTGAAGAAAATTGCTTTGAAGAAGATGTAGGAGTCAATGTAGTTCACACATATGCAGGACAAACATCAGGAACTAGTCCACTTGGATTAGAATCACATTTGGCTAACTTGGACTTAACCGAGGATGATCAGGAACTTCTTATGCAAGGTCATTCTGATGAGAGTACTATTCCAGACATCGACATACATATTGAAAACATTGATACATCAATCATGACCATAAACACCCTCGAAACAACCCAGCCTGAAGATCCCTTACCTCTCATCCACCCTGAGCTTATTGATTAGGAAAATGAAGGACATACTGCTATTAATACATTTCCAAATGACCAGGCCATATCTATATATCTTAACGCAATCGAACCGGTAACAACTTCCACCAGGAATCTCAGCAGCACATCTTCCAGTCAAGTGGGTGTCAAATCTCCTAGTCGTAAAAAAAAAAAAAAAGAAAACAATATCAGGTCTAATGCTAAAAACCATTTATTGGCAACATTAGATCGAGAAAAAGTAAAAATAAAAGGATGCATCTCACAATGAAAACCTCCTTGAGGTGTCAGAAGATAGGAGATTCGACACTTTACCTGAGCACTATCACGAAAGGTCATCCATTTTGATCGAACCAATAGAGGCAGTTAACATTGGCACAATAGAGCAACCAAAGATTCTCCATCCAACGACTTCTCTGTCAGAAGAAGAAAGGAAACAATATATGGAATTCTTCAAACGAAGGCAAATCAATTTTGCTTGGTCCTATGCAGACATGCCAAGGTTAGATCCAGAGCTTACTAAGCATCACGTAAATGTTAATCAAGGAACCAAACCAGTTAAACAAAAGTTACAGAAGATGCATCCTCATATTGCTCTTCTAGTCAAAGCAGAACTAAAGAAATTATTAGATGGCGGATTCATCAGACCGGTAGCTTATCCTCAATGGGTATCCAACATTGTTCTTGTTTCAAAACTAGATAAAAGCATCAGAATATGCACAAACTTCAAAGATCTTAATAATGCATGTCCAAAGGATGACTTACCTTTGCCTAACATTGACATCATTGTAGATTTAACTACTAGACACTCCATGTTTTCTTTAATGGATGGTTTCTCTAGATACAATCAGATCAAAATAGATCAAAATAGCACCTGAAGATCAAGAAAAGACACCTTTCACATGTCCATGGGGTACTTTCTGCTAGAACATCATGCCTTTTGGACTAAGGAATGTCGGTGCTACATATCAAAGAGCTATGACAACTATATTTCATGACATGATGCATACATTCATGGAAGACTATGTGGATGACATCTTGGCTAAATCATACAATAGAAAAGAACATATAGAGATACTAGAAAAGATCTTTGACTAGTTAGAACAATATAATCTATGACTAAACCCTAAGAAATGTGCTTTTTGCATAACTTCAGCAAAGCTATTGGGATACATTGTTTCAACAAGAGGAATCGAAGTGGATCCAACTAAGGTGAAAGCAATCATGGAAATGGCATCTCCTAAGAATATCAATCAAATAAGATCACTCCAAGGAAGACTCCAGTCAATCAGAAGATTTGTGGCTCAACTAGCAGATAAATCTCAACCATTTACTCATCTATTTCACAAACATGTTAATTTCAAATGGGACCATCAATGTGAAGAAGCATTCAACAAGATCAAGGCATGTCTCATGCAACCACCCATTCTAATGTCACCAATTCCAGGATAGCCATTATTACTCTATGTATCAACTACTGAAACATCATTAGGAGTTTTGCTCACACAACAGGACAATGAAGGAAAAGCATGAGCCATCTACTACATCAGCAGGACACTAGTAGGATACGAGATCAACTATTCATCAATAGAAAAGGCATGCTTGGTAGTATTTTTTGCTTCTCAAAAATTATGACATTATCTACTATCTCACTCCATCAAGTTAATAGCTAAAATTGATCCTCTGAAGTATTTTCTTAGCAAAGCCACATTGACAGGACGACTAGCAAAATGGATCATGATTCTAAGTGAGTTTGATATTGAGTATGTTGACAGAAAAGCTCTCAAAGGATAATTCATTGCAGACCAACTAGCAGCGACACCACTTCAAGATGATCATCCTTTACACATTGAGTTTCTCGATGATGATATCCTAACAGTCACCACAAAAACATGGCAACTATACTTTGATGGTTCATATACACAGCATGGATCAGGAGCAGGTATTCTATCCATCATGCCGCAAGGTCATACAATCCCAAAAGCATACAAATTAAGCTTTCCATGCACCAATAATACAGCAGAATATGAAGCTTTGGTAACAAGTATCAAAATGGCTATAGAATGGAACATTACACAACTTCAAGTCTTTGGAGACTCTCAGCTCGTCATCAATCAAATTAATGATGACTATCAAACAAAAGATGAAAAATTGATGCCTTACAAAAAGATGGTGGATGATTTCAAGAAATACTTTGTAGAAATCACTTTCCAGCAGATTCCAAGAAATGACAACAAAGCAGTAGATGCCATGGCTACACTTGCTTCTCTCCTTCAAACACAAGAAAATCAATAGCGTTATGAATTCCTGGTGGAAGAATTGTTTTACCCTACTCATAATTGTCTGGATTCTCAAACCATCTATCACCTCATTGGACATGATTCCTCTCGATATGGCCAAACTTACACATATCTAAAAGACAACACCCTACCTCCTAATTTGTCAAACAACCAAAAGAGGAACTTTATTCGCCAATCCTCCCATTTTACTCTTGTCGCAGATACTCTATATAAATGAAGTCTAGATAGTACTCTCTTAAGATGTCTTGAACAAAAATAATCTAAGAAGGCCTTACATGAAGTCCATAATGGCATTTGTGGCACTCATTCAAGTGGTCTTACCCTTTCAAAAAAACTCATACGCTTGGGCTATTATTGGCCGACTATGGAATGAGATTCTTTTTTAGATAACCAGAACATGCAAACAATGTCAGATCCATGGCAATTTGATTCATGCACCAGCACAAGAACTTCATGCTTTTGCAAAATCTTGGCCTTTTTGTCAATGGGGTTTGGATCTAGTAGGAAAGATAAATCCTTCTTCATCTAATGGACACAAATTCATCCTTGTAGCTACAGAATATTTCACAAAATGGATTGAGGTTGTACCTCTCACAAACATCACAGGAAAACAAATTGTTGCATTTATCTTGAATTACATCATCTGTCGCTATGGAATACCAATGACCATTATCATTTATAATGGGCAACCATTCAAAAATCAGGATGTACAAGAGCTATGCGAGAAGTTCAAAATCCAGCATATATTCTCCACACCCTTCTATCCATAGGGGAATGGGCAGGTAGAAGCATCTAACAAAACTATTCTAAAAATCCTCAAAAAGACAGTGAATGATGCTGGCAGAGATTGGCATATTAAACTGAACCCTGCTCTATGGTGAACCATACCAGTATGCACACACCGACAGGTGCCACACCTTTGTCTCTTGTATATGGATCAAAAGCCATATTACCAATCGAAGTAGAGATACCTTCTCTATGAGTATCCTTAAAAGGTCTTATTCTAGATGAAGAACAAAGAATATCTAGACTGCAAGAGTTAGAACTAATCCATGAACGAAGACAAAATATCTTTGATCATCTAAAAGTATATCAACAAAGAATGTGTCAGAGCTATAATCATAAGGTCAAATCAAGAGTCTTTCAAGCTGGAGAACTAGTGCTGAAGGAAAATCCACGTAATCAGGTAGATCAAGAAAAGAAAGGAAATTTTGAACCAAACTGGTTAGGTCTATTTGTGGTCACAGAAGTATTTCGGTCAGGAGCATATCAGCTATCAACACAAGACAGAGATCAACTTGAGGAACCTATCAATAGCATGCATCTGAAAAAGTTTTATGTCTGAAAAATCAAAAATAGTAAAAAAATAAAAAAAATAAAAAAATAAATCAAATATCAGAAAAAGTGCATTAAAATAGATGGTGAAAACCTGGCAAACAGGCACTATCTGTTTGCTAGCTCTTCCATCTATTAGTTCATGCATTCTTTCCGCTTGCACCCATTCATTTTCCATCAGCTCTGACCATCATAATCAAGCCTTTGTACATATGCAAGCATCATAGCTACTCTCTCACCATGGTTTGGATCATTGGGTGTATCATAACAACTTTGTTTCTAGGCTTGGGGTAAAATCCTACACCTAGCTGGGGGCAAAACTTTCGGTAATTTTGAGCTTAATCAAACAGGTAGAACAAACAGTTAGACAATACTTATCAAGAGAAAACACTAAAACACATCCAATGTTGAACATGACATCACATCGTTAACTATCAAGCTATCACACGTCAATCTAAGCACATCAAACAAATATTTAATGAATGATATCTTTTGGATACTGTTTTTCAGCACTTTGGTTTAATTTTATTATCTTGATTTTTTGCTATCATGATTTCTGAGTACCTCTAAGATGTCTCTGACTAGAGGAACAAGGAAGGAACATGATATTTTTCTTGTCTGTTGTCTATAAATTAATCATTAGTAGGTGCAAATTTGTCTCAGGACATGATCATCGAAGTATCATCGAAGATATTTCTGATAGTTAATATTGCATGTTTTATGCAAACAACACTCAGGTCAGCTTGGTTTAATTATACCTCGATGCTTGTGTTAACTTGCAATATCAAAATACAAGAAAGAAGTGCTCGAGTCATTGTGGTTTAATTATACTATTGATTTTTGCACTCACTTCCCACATTTCAAAAATCTCAATGATGACAAAAAAACGCAAAATAATCCATTGACTAGTCCAATCATAGTTTTGCATTTTAGCTTGCATTTCATTCTTTCACGAGATCCCGCATGCTCCTTTTAGCCAAGGTTAAATCTATTGTGGGAATCATCAAAGTATCATCACAAGTGTATATGCAATCAGGTGAATAACTCATATCTCTTCAGATATTACCAATCCAGCGAAAATCTTATGCTATCTCTCTCAACAAAGATCAACATCAGCATATCCAAAAATTTATGCCACTTGATATCAACAAACTGTCAGTTCTTTATCTAATCAACCTTATCACATAAAATCAATCAATCAAACCTAATCGATTCTATCATGTCTTATATAGGATGAATCCTTCCTGAAACCAAATGCTATGATCATGTCTTATACAGGATGAATCCTTCCTGAAACCAAACGCT
This sequence comes from Cryptomeria japonica, assembly GCF_030272615.1. Lineage (NCBI taxonomy): Eukaryota > Viridiplantae > Streptophyta > Pinopsida > Cupressales > Cupressaceae > Cryptomeria > Cryptomeria japonica. The sequence continues at coordinate 382,253,281 of NC_081412.1, read as the reverse complement.
ATGATCATGTCTTATATAGGATGAATCCTTCCTAAAACCAGACACTTTGATCATCTTTGTCTTAAATAGGATGAATCCTTCCTGAAACCAGATGATCTGATTCTGATTCATGTCTTATACAGGATGTATCCTTCCTAAAGCCAAATTCTCTGATCATGTCTTATACAGGATGAATCCTTCTTGAAACTAGACGCTATGATCATTCATGTCTTATACAAGATGAATCCTTCCTGAAACCAGACTGAATCTGAATCTAATCAATCAAGATTTTTCAATATTATCAATCTAAGCAATCAAGCTAATCAAAGAACTCGCATCTTCATCAACCATAGTTGTAGAAATCAAATCAAATCTATCGAGATATCAATCTCGCAAAACTCCAAAGATCAATTATCTCAATTGATCTCCCGAGGGGGCATTATCATACAGGGATTTAGCAATCAAGAGCTTGGGAATCCTATCAAACCAATATCATCATCAAAATGAGATTATTCTTTGAATCAACGCATCATCACACATCACTTCAGAGAGGGGCAAAATGTATACACCTAAAAATGGTCTGAAGATAATTAATTAAATAAGCAATTATTTAATTAATCTCCCTCCCCAATTTAATTGAATTCATCAACAATTTGATTAAATCCTCCATTTTCATCTACTTATTAATAAATTAAGGATTTATTAAAGAGGTTCATCTCAATAATCCTCCTTAATTAATTAATTGAAATTAATTAATTTTCCCCACCAAATCATTCTTTCTAACCTTCTAATTAATTAAAACAAATCAAACCAATGAGTTGTTGAAATTAATTAGCCATTTTCCTATAAAATGAATTTCTAAATTCAAATTCTCCTAACTTTAACCACCTAACCTAACCATTCCTAAACCTAACCCATTCTACCTACCCCCATGTTCCCTTTCATCTAACATCTTCTAGAACCTTTGTGACACTTGTCACTAAGTGTTCCCTTTAATCCAACCCCCTTTGCCAACCTCCTCCAATTTAACCATTGATATCTTCAAATCAATCTTAACCGTTGATTCCTGCCACCTCACCCCAAGCCTTGGAATTCCCTTAAAATAGACCCCATTTTGGAGCACAAAGGGTCCCAATTCATATCATTTTTTATGGTCCCAAATTTGATTCATCATTTGCCTTTTTATTATAGGCATCTAACTTATAGTTTATCAGTTTTAGCAATGTTATCATGCTCAATTTTAGTTTAAATCTTAGCTTAATCAAGCTAGATCAATCATGAACTCATATAGCTTAATCATACTATTCTTACTATGCATCTTAATCATTCAAATCCTCCATCTAGATGTAGTCAAGTCACTGGAATTTGCCTAATCAGATCTAAGAGCAAAATTCATACTCACATTTACTAGGAGGAAATAAGTCAATTAGCTATGGTTTTACTTTTCATTGATTAAATCTTCTAACCATGCTTGTAATGATTTATTGAGTGTTTTATGTTGTAGATACGGGTATAACAGGTACACCACATAGATAAATGACAACCTTAGTTTTGTCAATTGATTTTAGCTCCTTAATGGCTTCAACTCGGATAGCGTAGACTGGTAGAAGGGTTCTCAACACCTTGCTAATCACTGTGGCATCTTCCACTTTACCACGAGCACTCTTGATCTCACCAACTATCTATTTTATCCTCTGACCATATTGTTGGATATTCTCACCTTCAGCCATCTTCATGTCATCAAACTTTCCTCTTAGACTCTCTTCTTTGGCAATCTTCACATGTTCATCACCGCTATAAATCTCTTCAAGTTTCTTCCATACCTCATATACAGTCTCCAGACCATGAACATCAACATACTCTGCATGAAACAAAGAACTAATAATAGCCTCTAGTGCTTGATTATTTTCTTGTTTCTCTTTCTTCTGATCATTGGTCATAATCCCACTAGGTGCAACATATTGAGTACCAACATGTTCCCAATATTGACTTCCTAGACTCTTGATATAAATTTTCATTCTATCACTTCATATTCTATAGTTCTTTTTATTAAACTTTGGACCTTCCTTCTTCATCATGTTCTACAAGATCTTTACCTCAAGTTGTTAGGCTTAGAACTTAGAGGACCTGAGAAGCTTTGATACCAATTGATGGTATGATGAAAGAATAAGGATCTGTTCAACTACTGAGAGGGGAAGTGAATCAGTAGATAGAAAACTAATATAAACTTTTGCCAATCTCAAAATCAACCTCTCAAATCAAACTCAAAACTGACAAGTTAAACCACTGAACTACAAATGTAATATCACTGTCAAGTTAAACCGGTTGACTGTTATAATAGATTAATAGTAAAACAACTTGAAACTCAAAAACATCCAAATACTTTACTGACATAAGTAAAACCTCATTTCAGATTTTTGTCAATTAACATAACTTATCAAAGTGGATTAAGTAGTTAAGAAATTCAACCATAGTAAACATAACCACAAAAACATTCACCACTTGACATAATATTTTTGATGTGGAAACTCAAATGGGAAAAACCACGGTGGGGATGAATACCCACAATTATTTTGAACTCTTCTGAAGTTTTCCCTGTAAGGAGCCAAGCCTATTAAAGCTTCACAAAAAGTCCTGTTAAGAACTGATCCTATTAGGGACCACTCGGTTAAGGGATTGACTATAATGCCCTATTAAAAGCAATACCCTATGAGGAGTATCCTCAGTAGAGGATTTGAAATCCAAGCTAATGTACCACCTGGTTAGAGGATTTGAATAACATTAAGTTTGTTAGAGCTTACCCAGTTATGGGATTTTACTATTGTAATTGTAAGAAAACAACATGGGTTTGTTGATCTGTTTGAATAGCACTACACTTTCTTGTTCAAATCCTTTTCAAGCTCCTATCTTCCTTTACACAAACTATAGATACATCATCTGGTTTGACAACCACACTCTCACTCTCAACTATAAATTTGCCAACTTTGAAATAAAATAACTTATCGACCTTATAAACATATCACTAGGTCGGTAAAACAACACAAAAATAATTCTCTCATAGAGATTACAAACAAGTCGGTTCAAGTATGACCGTTGGATTACATAATAATCTTTGCACATCATTCAAGATAGCCTCAACCATTCCTTGATCACCACTTCATTGAACTCTGTAACTCATCATGTGGTTTGTATTACATACAATATACTTTCTCATTCCCAAGATAAAAAACAGTTATCTCAATGTGTCAAAAATACTTTGAAAATATTCTCATACAACATGCATATGTGTCATAATCATTACCACTCATCATCAGATCATAAACCAATACAACCAATTTACCAAACTTAATCGGTTAGGGTTTATCATATCAACAAGTAGGGTTTACCAGTTGATCTCACTTCTTCTTAGTAATATCGGTTCACTCCACAAACTCACCTACTGATTGCAGTTCCCTTCACTAGCTCTTCATACTAGTTACAAAACAACATTATGACAACATCATTATCAGTTAATTGATATTAATGACAACATAACATTTCATTAATGCAATCTTCATGCATATACCAACACAACCAAGTTTGAAAATGGTTTTATCACTTTTCTCAATCGATTCTTGTTCAATCAAGTTTGGAATCGGTTGCGTCTCTCACTCAATCTAGTTTGATTAAGTTCTAGATCGATATATGTTTCTTGATCAATCAAGTTCAAGAATGGTGTCTCGCTCTTTGTCAATTCTTGTTCAATCAAGTTTAGGATCGGTATCGCTTTAATCAAATATGTTCGGTTTCATCTCCTCAAATCAAGCTGAACATCTCACTCTTCATCGGTTTATGATCCATCAAGTTCATAACTGATTTCTATTTGACATCAACTATTCTTTGAACCAACGCGTTGCTTGCACATTAATTCAAAGAGGGGAAAATGTAATACCCTAAAAATGGTCACCTAAACCATGGGCCGCTAATCTCAACAACATCACCAAGGTCCTAACCAAAGGCAATTAAATCAACCTTGAGCACCTAATTAATTGATTCCCAATCATTAATGTTACATGGCAAATAAATCACTCTACATTAATTAAAGAAAATCATTTTGATAAATTATCCTATTTAATTAATTAAATATCCTAGCATATTTAATTAATAAATAAATTTGCCATTTAATCATAAAAAAAGGAATTAATTTACAAAGAGAGATTTGTCACAAAAAGAGGAATTAATCTACAAAATAAAGAGTTAATGAAAAAAAAAAAATTAAATTGAGAGAAGAAATCAAACTTAAGATATTTCCTTTTTCTAAAATTGAGATAACTTGGAAAATCAGAAAAGCAATTAAATTGAATTATTCATTCTCTAAAATTAAGACTCAAAGCTTTTGAGAAAATAAGTTCAATTGCATTGAAAAGGATTTTTCTAAATAAAAAATCTTGAGCAAATTAAAGAAAAGTGCATGAAATCACCTATTTTTATCTCAAGTGCATGGAATCAACTAAATTTATCTCCAATGCAAACTTAGACTTATAATCTGAATGCATTCAATCAAGCTATAATTGGAATCTATCTCAAGATTAACTGAATCTGATCTCTCAATTATTTTAATTATACTAAATTGTGCTTTTTATTGAGGAATCTCAACCGCTCATTGCTAATTGATCTTGAATGTTGGTCTCTCTTTTGAGTCTCTATAAATTCAGCCTTCATCTGTCATTCAAAACACCCTGGAGATTTATTGTTATTATGTAGTTTTTGCTCTAAAATCATTGAAAATATTGTGCTTTGAGATTATTGCATCCTAGTTTAGCTTTTTCATATTTAGTTTGATTATGATTGCTTAAATTCATATAGCTTATTATTCATTCGTCTATCTTAATATTCATCCATCTAGCTTAATCTTGTATACATTTAGCTTATTCTTGTGCTCATATAGATTAAATCCTTCATCTTGGTGTAGTCTAGTCACTGGTATTGCTTATACAAATCTGAGAGCAAGACTATACTCACATCTTGTAGAAGGAAATAGGTTGATTTGTCATGTTTTTATATTCATGATTATATTTGTCTAACCATGCATGCAATGACTTAATTGAAGTGTTGTGTCTTACAGCTTGTGGATACTTATTCCACTTTTCACACACACATCTTGTAGTCTAGATACTCATTGTTCTTCATCTGGGATAAGGCCTTTTAATGATACTCATAGAGAAGGTATCTCTACTTCTATTAGCAGTATTACCTCTTATCCATAGACAAGAGAGAAATGTGTGGCGCCTGTTGGTGTGTGGATACTGGTATGGTAGGCCCATAGAGGAGGGTTCAATTGAATATGCCAGTCTCTGTCAATATCATTCACTATCTTTTTTAGAATTTTCAGAATAGTTTTGTTTGATGCTTCTGCTTATCCATTCCCTTGTGGATAATAGGGTGTGGAGAATTTGTGTTGGATCTTGAAATTCTCACATAGCTCTTATGCATCCTGGTTCTTGAACGATTGCCCATTATTAGTGATAATGGTCATGGGTATGCCATAGAAACATATGATGTAGTTCAAGATAAATGCAGCAATTTGTTTTCATGTAATATTGATGAGAGGTACTCCCTCAATCCATTTTGTGAAATATTTTGTAGCTATAAGGATGAATTTGTGACCATTAGATGAAGGAGGGTGTATCTTTCCTACTAGATCAAGACACCATTGGCAGAATGGCCAAGATGTTGCCAAAGCATGAAGTTCTTGTGTTGGTGCATGAATTAAATTTCCATGGATCTGACATTGTTTGCATGTTTTAGCTATTTGAAAATAATATCATTCCATAGTTGGCCAATAATAGCCCAAGCGTATGATTTTTTTCGAAAGGGTGAGACCACTTGAATGAGTGTCACAAATGTTGTTATGGACTTCATTTAAGGCCTTCTAATATTCTTATTGCTTGAGACATCTTAAGAGAGTACCATCTAGACCTTGTTTAAAAAGGGTATCCGTGATAAGTGTATAATGGGAAGATTGGCGAATAAATTTTCTCTTTTGGTTCTTTGACAAGTCAAGAGGGAGGATATTATCTTTTAGGTATGTATAAGTTTGGCCATAGAGGGAGGAATCATGCCCAACAAGGTGATAGATAGTTTGGGAATCAGGACAATTATGTGCAGGGTAAAACAACTATTCCACCAGGAATTCGTAACGCTCTTGATTTTCCTATGTCTAAAGTAGAGAAGCAAGTGTTGCCATGGCATCTGCTTCTTTGTTGTCATTCCTCAGAATCTGCTCAAAAGTTATTTTGACAAAGTATTTCTTGACATTATCAACCATTTTCTTATAATGCATTACATTTTCATCCTTTTTTTGATAATCATCATTGATTTGATTGATGATGATCTGAGAGTCTCCAAAGACCTGAAGTTGTGTAATGTTCCACTCTATGGCCATCTTTATTCCTATGACCAAAGCTTCATATGTTGTTGTATTATTATTGCACGGAAAGATTAATTTGTACAATTTTGGAATTGTATGACCTTGTGATGTGATGAATAGAATGCCTACTCCTGATCCATGCTATGTATATGAACCATCAAAGTACAATTTTCAAATCTTTATGGTGACCATTAGGATATCAACATCCAGAAATTCAATGTGTAAAGGATGATCATCTTGAAGTGGTGCCTCTGCTAGTTGGTTTGCGATGACTTGCCCCTTGATAGCTTTTTTGTCCACATAATCAATATCAAACTCGCTCAGGATCATGATCCATTTTGCTAATCTTCCTGTTAATGTCACCTTGTTGAGCAAATACTTCAATGGATAGATTTTAGCAATCAACTTGATGGAGTGAGATAGTAGATAGTGTCTCAATTTTTGAGAAGAAAACACTACCACCAAGTATGCTTTTTCTATTGGTGAATAGTTGAGCTCATATACCACTAATATTCTACTAATGTAGTAGATGGCTCATTATTTTCCTTCATTATCTTGTTGTGTGAGAAGAACTCCTAATGATACTCTTGTGGTCGATACATATAGTAACAATGACTTTTCTTGAATTGGTGACATTAGGACTGGTGGTTGGATGAGATAGGCCTTGATCTTGTTGAATGCATCCTTACATTGATGGTCCCACTTGAAATTGATATTTTTGTGCAATAGATGAGTAAATGGTTGGAATTTATCTGCTAACTAAGCAACAAATCATCTTATCAACTGCAGTCTACCTTGGAGTGGTCTGATTTGACTGATATTCTTGGGATATGCCATTTCCATGATTGCTTTGACCTTAGTTGGATCTAATTGGATACCTCTAGCTGAAACAATGTATCCCAATAGCTTACCTGAAGTAACACCAAAGGCACATTTCTTGGGGTTGAGTCATAGCTTGTACTGTTCTAACCGGTCAAATATATTTTCCAGTATTCCTATATGTTCTTATTTGTTATATGATTTGGCCAATATGTCATCCACATAATCTTCCATGAATGTATGCATCATGTCATAAAATATCATTGTCATAGCTCTCTAATATGTAGCATCTGCATTCTTTAATCCAAATGGCATGACATTCTAGTAGAAAATATCCCATAGGCATGTGAAAGTTGTCTTTTCTTGATCTTCAGGTGCTATTTTAATTTGATTGTATCCGAAGAAACCATCCATTAGAGAAAACATGGAGTGTCCAGCAATTAAATCCACAATGATGTCAATGTTAGGCAAAGGAAAGTCATCCTTTCGACATGCATTATTAAGATCTCTAAATTTTGTGCATACTATGATACTTTTATCTAGTTTGGACACAAGAACGATGTTTGATACCCATTGAGGATACGCTACAAGTTTGATAAATCCTAGATCCAGTAATTTCTTTAGTTCTGCTTTGACAAGAAGAGCGTTATGAGGATGCATCTTCCTTAATTTATATTTAACTGGTTTGGCTCTTGGACTAACATTTAAGTGATGCATAATAAGATCTGAATCCAACCCTGGCATGTCTGCATATGACTAGGAAAATTTGATTTTCCATCATTTGAAGAAATCCATATATTGCTGCATTTCTTGTTCTGAGAGAGAAATTGTTGGATATAGAGTTTGAAGATTAAGATGGAAGCAAAGTTGTTGTTGAATGAACCCATGGATTTAGATGTTTATGCTTTCATGTGTTAGATTTCCTTATCTGCAAATGTAATTAGACTTTACTTTCTGCAAGCATAATATAGATTTGTTTTCAGTACTTAGTCATAGATTTCAATTCTTAAGACTTAGATGTTTTTCCGATTTTCTAGATAATTCCATGGTTAAATTCTAACTTCATCCTATTCGAAGTCTTGTCATCAAAATATGAAGCCTTCCTTAGAATGAATTTGGTTTCATTAGTATAGATTAAAATGGATCTTTAGCCTTGAAACTCAATAGTATCAAAGAGCTATTGATAGCTCCTAGCAGAGTATGATCATACATCAGTCACTATTTTGCAATGCAAAAACCCCCAAAAGTTGTACCAAGTAATTCCTTATCAGAGATAACTTTAGCACACCCCAGTTTGATATTTTTGAGAATTTAAATGGTGCAAGTTGACATATCAATGACCGTTGCTCACCATTTTTGGTGCCATTTTTCAGGGAGCTAAAAGATCGGGCTATTTAAGTTATAACTTTAATGTCGATAAGGAGAGTGTAAATAGTTGATGAGAAGAGAAAGGATCAATTTGTAAGATTCCTTCCAAGATATCATAAACCTAATCAATTGTTAGAACCACATAATGAATTTGAAGAAAAAAAGTATCAACAACATCAAGAAGAAGAGATGGGTCACCGTGAGGAAGCACGTGATCCCCCACCAAATAGGACATTTTCATATCCTCTCAACCTGAATGTGAGGGACAATGAACCTCCTATGAAAAAAAATTCACCCTTTGTTTTACCAACTTTTAGAGGAAAAACTTTTGAAGATCCTAACGAGTTCCTTTTTGAGTTTAAAGTCTTATGTCAGACTTATGATCATACAACTAATAACCAAAAACTAAAGTTATTTCCCTCTACTTTAAAAGAGTCAACATTAAGATTGTCCATGGGATTAAGATTTGGCTCTATCTCCACATGTCCTAAGATGGAAACAGTTTTCTTTGATAAATACCAAGATTATTGTCATCTAAGGGATAGAAAACATGAATTATTTTGAATGAAACAATTGGAAGATGAAAGTCTAGAAGATTATGCTAATAGGTTTATGTTTGTGTACAAGAGATGTGTTCAAGGACTAAATGATGACATCGGTCAAACAATTTTTCTAAGGGGAATTGTTGATGAATCAAAAGAAGCTTTGAATTTAATGGGAAAAGGTGATATTAATAAAATTCCTTTAAAGGAAAATATTGAGATTTGCAAGAATTACTCTAGAACTAGAGTAGGGACTAGAAATTTCAGAAAAAGAAAGACTTTAGGTCTTGATGTGTCACAAGTGATGGAGGAACTAGCAAATTTAAAAACTGATATACTCCTTCACCTTAATACTCAGGGAGATAGGAAAACCACTGAGCCTTTAGCCATCTACTGTTCAAAATGTAGGGGTAAACATCTTTTAAGGGAATGTCCATTGAATCAAATTGACTTATGTGAAATTTATGAAAAACATCATACAACGAGCTCATATAATCTCTTACCAAAGATTAGAAATTATTTAAAGAAACCTTCAATCATTGATGAAGAGCTCAACTGTGTAGGTCAAAGATCACAGAATCAAGGATTTAATTCTTATTCAGGACAATATGGTCCTTGGAACAACTAGAATACTAATCAATGGGCTCCTCCTTTTCCAATGCAATCACCTCCTACACCATGGGGACCTCCAATTTGGGTAAATCCATAATGGAATCAAATGCAATGGAACCAACCATGACAACAAAATTAACCTCAATGGTAGTCTAATTCACAGCCATTGAAACAAAATAAAAACCAATTTCAACCATGGAAAAACCAAAGCCCAAAAAGACCTTGGGACAATCTCCGCCTCTTATCACTGGTCCAAATACTGCTAATGAGTAGGTTAATAAACTTTAGATCCCAACACAACCAGTTCCAAATCCTAAAAACAACCGTCCTCAACAAACATTTAATGCTAATATTAATCCCTCTAGTTTAAATGTGATAGAAATCAATGACATTCAATTAAGAAATCGCAATGTACCTTCAGGAGGTAATACCAAAGAGGATGAGAAAAAGACAGAGGAAATGAAGGAATAAGATCATAAATCTGGAGAGAAAAAAGAGATGGCTAATAAAGCCCCATATCCAGAACATTTGGATACTCCACAGAAAGCCCCTAACACCTCTCGATCTGATCATGCCAATATGGAAGACTCTCCACTTTTGAGAGAATTGAAGAAAATGAACATTGAAATTCCATTACTACAAGCTATCAATGATATCCAAGAAATTAATCAACTTATTAAATCAATGTGTGTAAAGACACTTGGGAGGAAATGTAAGTTTCCACCCATAATTTAGATAGGAACCAAACTTATTGATGTTTTATCGGGAAGGCTGCTTCCACAAAAATATAGTGATCCTAAAAGTCCTGTGATTACTTTAAGTATAGGAAAAGTGGAGATACTCAATGTGTTGATTGACCTAGGAGAAACCATAAATGTCATAATAGCAGATATGACAAAAATGTTAGGGATGACAAAAGTTCATCCAACAACCATAGTACTTCAGTGAGCGGATCAGTCTACTACTAAGCCTGAAGGAGTTTTGGAAGATGTCACTGTAACAATTGATACCTAGGATTATCTAGTGGATTTTATAGTGTTAAAAGCCAAGAAAAAGTCATCTAGTTATCTAATTATTTTAGGGAGACCTTGGTTAGAAACAGCAGCCGCTTTGATAGATTGTAGATCTAGGAGTATGACCATTTCAAATGGTCAAAAGCAGAAGGAATTAACACTTTATCTTCCAACTAAACCATCCATTCACTCTAACACTCAGCAATGGGTTGATGATGATATGGATTCTGAAGGGGATGGAGTTGTGGAGTTAGCCATGTTTACCTTGACTGAGAACATTGATGAATATAAGGAATATGTAGATCAAGAAAACAAATTGGATAATGAAGAAGGAAATTGTGAAGAAAATAAGGAAACTTCTTCCCGCAAGGAGGATAAGAGAAATCAATAATAGATTCCTTCACAATGGAAATTTACATCATTGTTCTCTTAATACACTCATTGGGAATTCAAGAGAGGAAAAAAATGATACCAAATAAATCTTGATTTCATCAGATAAACCTCTCTTTATCAATTCATCTTTATTACCCACTGAAGAGAAAAGGTTAAAGCTCACATTAGAAAAACATTTAGAAGATTTTTCTTGGGAATACAAGGACATGAGGATAATTCACCCTTCATTTTGCACTCATAATATCTACACTTAGGATGTCAAACCTGTAAGGAAAGGACAAAGAATAATCAATCCGGTATTGAGAGATATTGTTAAGTCAGAAATAGAAAAATTACTACAAGTTGGATTTATCTATCCAATTTATGATAGTCAATGGGTTTCACCATTGTTTATTGTACCAAAGAAGAATGGGAAGTGGCATGTGTTTGTAAACTTCAGGGAATTAAATAAGGTTACTAAAAGAGATTATTTCCCTTTACCATTCATTGACCAAGTGCTTGATAACCTAGCTGGTAGTAGTTATTTTTCCTTCTTAGATGGATTTAGTGGTTATAACTAGATACAAGTGGCTCCTAAGGACCAGGACAAGATAAAATTTACTTATCCTTGGGGAACTTTTTCATATAGGGTCCTCTCCTTTGGACTCTGTAATGCACCAACTACTTTCCAATGAGTTGTTTTACTATTTTTGTTGACTTAACCACTTCATGTGTAGAAGTTTATATGGATGACTTTTCAATTCATGGTAAAACTTATGATGAGGCACTAGAAAATTTAGATAAGGTATTACACAAATGTAAAGATCATCGGTTATCTCTTAACCATGAGAAATGTTCGCTTATGATGATTGAAGGAATTGTTCTAGGTCATCATATATCTAAGGAGGGCATTAAAGTTGACCCACGGAAAATAGAGATCATTAAACAAAATCATGTCCAAAAAACACAAACCGATGTGAGAAGTTTTCTTGGTCATGCAGGTTACTATAGAAGGTTTAATGAAGGTTTTGGTAAAATTGTTGAACCATTGTTCACATTGCTTGAGAAAAATTCAAATGTTTTGTGGACAGATAACTACTAGAAGTCATTTGAAGCTATCAAGTATGCTTTGACTACTTCCCCAATAATTAAAGGACCTGTTTGGGGAGAACCTTTTCACATTCATGTTGATGCTTCCAATTTTACCATTAGAGTAGTTTTAGGACAAAAAGATGAGAATGGGGCAATGCATTCCATTTACAATATCACCAAAAACTTGAGTCCAACTAAAAGGAACTATACAACAACTGAGAAGGAATTTTTAGCTATTGTATATGCAATAAATAAGTTTAGGCATTATATTACTAGCTATAAAAAATGTATCCACATAGATCATGCAGCAATTAGATATTTAATGAGTAAAGCTATTGTGGGAGGTCATATAATCAGATGGTCATTACTTATGCAGGAGTTTAATATCACCATTGTGGATAAGCTAGGTAAAGATAATGTTGTAGTTGATTTCCTTTCAAGAATGTTTTTTCAGGGAAATAATGAACCAGTGAATGATGCTTTTCTAGATGAACACTTATTTGCCATTTCAGTTCAACTATCTTGGTTTTCTGATGTCGCAAACTATCTTGTAACATGGAAGTACCCTATTCAACTCATTCCTAGAAAAAGAAGAGATTAATTCATGAAAGTTCCAGGTTTCAATGGATTGATGGTTATTATTTAAAGTATGTCCTGATCACATTTTTGGCATGTGTATACAAGAGATTGATATTTATGATATGATGCATGCATGTCATAATGAGACAGAAGGAGGACATTATTCAGTGATTAGAATAGTTCATAAAATCATGGGAGCAGGTTATTTTTGGCCTTCCATGACTAAGGATGTTTCATTCTATGTGAAACATTGTGATGAATGCTAGTGCATGGGGAGACTGACATCAACAATAGAGATTCCTCTTCACCCTCAAATAGCTCTTGAGCCATTTAAGAAGTGGGGAATTGACTTCATAGGACCTATAGATCCTCCTTCTAGAGGATTCCACCATATTTTGGTTTGTGCTAACTATGTTACAAAGTGGGTAGATGTAAGAGCATTGCCAGTGGCTAGAGAACATAAGGTTGTTGACTTTTTGTATAAATAAATTCTCCAGAGGTTTGGCGCTCCAAGGGAGATAGTGTATGATCAAGGGTCGTAGTTCATGTCTTCTATGATGGAAGATTTCATGCAAAGGTATAGGATGACATGCTAGAAATCTTCTTTGTATCATCCACAAGCTAATGGACAGGTAGAAGTTACCAATCAGGAGTTAGAAAATATCATTACAAAGATTGTTTCTCTAAGGAAATTAGATTGGTCTAATAGACTAGATGAAGTAGTTTGGGCTTATAACACAACATGGAAAACAACTATAGGATTTTCCCCATATGAATTGGTATTTGGGAAAACTCCTATCATGCCAATTGAATTTGAGTTAAGAATGTCAAGAACAACATGGGAAGTTGGAATTGATGTCACTGAAGCAGAGAAGGCCAAAATTTTACAATTGAATAGATTGGATGAGATGAGAATAGAAGCTCTATAGCATTCAAATATAATTTTGAGTCATAGGAAGATATGGCATGATAAGCATATTGTTTCTAGACAATTCAAAAAGGGAGACCAGGCATTATTGTTTGATTCAAGGTTCCAAGAATTCAACATAAAGTTTCATACAGGATGGTTGGGACCTTATGAAATCAGTCAAGTCTATGATAATGGTGTAGTCCAATTACTGCCTATTGATGGTGAAAAGAAGGTAATGTTGGTGAATGGTCATCGATTAAAATTGTATCATAAATAGACATCTAAAGAAGAGTTCCTTTCAAAACTACAAGCTAGAATAAAATATTTCATCATGGAGGACATCACTTTTGTGATGAAATCCAATTCTTACTGATTTCAACAAAAAGATCGAATAAAGGAAATAAATTGAAAACCAGAAATGGCAATTTATCTCCCAAAAAAAATCAGGATCTAATTGAAAACAAGAAATGGCAGTCTTCCTTAGGGGTGAATTGAAAACTAGAATGGTGATTCATACCTCAAGGAAAGTTGAAAACCAGAAATGGCAGCTTTCCGAAATCAACTATTTTTTTCTCCCGATGGCTCTTGACAGTTCATGATGACTTTCAAGAATCCAGAAATAAGTCTTTTGCTGGATTGGTTCCTTCTTTGCTCCAGGTGATCCCTGATGCCGAAAATGGAATTTACCTTATTTAATATTTATTGGTCCATGCAAAATGAGCCCTAAGTAACTCTTGATTAGTTTGTCATTTTTATCACTAATGAAATGATATTTATACTCTAGATGTCTCCTAATCAATATGCTACTTTCTCTTAAATAGCAAAATGATCAGTCATGCATGATGACTCTTGACCAATAAACATTAAATAATTTAAAAAGGTAAACATTTGTTGTGAATTATTTTTGAAATATTTTCTTTTACTTTTGTAGATATAAAGTAGGAATGATAAATTTTGTTTGTATTGATTTTTCGCCAGCTTATTAATTGGTTTTATTAGTCTTGAAATATTAAACAAAGATGTAAGGATAGATTCGATTGACATTGGAGAGAAGCAAAGTGAGTGAGGGGATGAAATTGTTAGATGATCAAACAATAAGCATAAAAGCATTCAAAACACAAAAACCAAGTATACCTTCACAAACTTGTCTTCTCCCTCGAATTGAGCTTGATGAATTGAAGCTGCCCCTTTGATGCTCCACTTGATTTTCTCTTTGCTCATTGTAGATGTGGATTTCTCTCGAATGCTCAACAAGATAGATGGATTAAGGATTTGGATTTGGATCAAGGATAGATGGATATGGATAACAAGAATTTGATAGAGGACTATAAGAAAATGATAAAAATGTGATAGAGGGAGATGAGAGGAGAAATTAGCAACATGATGATAGAAGAATGGAAAACTCCTTGATTTGAGAAGGAAAGATGCTCCAATTTATAGATTGGAGGAGGCCAATGGAGGGCCAAGATTGATTTTCTTATGAAGGGCTAAGATTGATTCAAGATAGTGGACATGGATCAAGGATGCATTCAAGAAATAAAAAGGAATATAAAATTCCTTGGCAAAAGTGGGGGGGGTGTAGAAATTTGAATTTCAAAGTGAGGATGCATAGGGGGATTCAAAGAAATTTGAATTTCTTTGAGAGGTTCAATATTTATGTGACATGAGTGGGGGAATTTAAAATTGGAGACTAATGATAAGTGGGATTATGAGAGATTCTAGAGGAATTAATTAGGCTAAGTGAGGATTAGGAAAAAGTGATTTGTAGAAATCACATGATTAGGTTAATCAATTAAAATTAATTAACTAAGTAGGTTTAGAGGAAATAATTATTGGAGGGACTTTAGAAGAATAGGGAAATAATTAATTTATTTGATAAATTAATTATTGGACAATAGTGACAGGATTAATTAAATTAGATTTAATTAACACTAAGAAGAATAAGGATAACACAATTAATATTTAAATAAAATTAGGTGTCTACAGACATCACATGTCAATTCAAATTTAAGGAGGTAATGATTACAAAAATATTAAGCACATTTTTGTGATCACTGCCAAGTCATCAAATCATTAACAAATTACAAAATGATGGCATGCAATCGTGTGACTTGATGAGAAGTGAATGCATAAATGAATGTGCAATTAATGGCCACTTTTTTATCTAAATTATATTTTTGAGACGGAAATGGTTTCATTTGTGTTTCTTGTTTTAGAAATTGAGTTCAAGTCTTGAGCAAAGATTGTTCTGGCAAAATGGGGAACAAGAAAATTACAAAGCCGAAAAATTTAAGTCTAGATCCAAAGATAACGCCTCTTAGAATGAGTTGGTTGGCTAAGATTTATCAAAAAATATGAAGGTTATGTACCAAGAATTGTGAAAGAGTTTATATAGAATTTCCTAATGAAGACTAAGAGGGGGGGTGAATTAGTATACCAAAAAATACTGAACTCAAACTCTTAAACAGTTTAGCAGTTAACCAGTATAATAGATTTACTAACAAATCAGTTAAGATAAATGCAAACCAAATAGCAAATAAAGCATTCACCCACAAGAGCACAATCACCATAACACAAGATATTTTGATGTGGAAACCCAAATGGGATAAATCACAGTGAGCAAAAACTCACAAGTAACTATCTACATAATAGAAACTAGACCGGTTAAGGTCATACAATGTTCTTCACCGGAACAGATCTTGTTAGGAATCTAGATCTTTGTTTGGAGATAAGTCTTGTTAAAGACTACCTTGTGAAAGGATTTCAGATTCATAGTTGTGAACCACCTTGTTAGAGGATTTACAAAGACTTTGCTAAGCCTACCCGGTTAAAGGTTTCAGACTTGTCAAAGATATGAGTAATCAACAAGTAGAGTGATCTAGTTACTAGCACAGAATGATTGGTTAGACCCTTGATAGCTCATTGTTAATGCATTTCAGCATTACCTTAGTCTTCAATATCTTCACACTCTAACTCTTCATACAGACCTTTCTCTTCTATGATCGCACACACAAAAACCCTCAACAACTACTCATACATTCCACACTTATTAAGGAATCTGATTTCATGTCGGTCCAATAGGATTTGACTACAAGTTCCTAGGTTTAGTGCATCTAGACACATTTGGTAACATGGCACAAAATCACCACCAAAGTATTGGTGGAAGATAACTCATCACAGAAATACCGGTTGGTAACTCATCACAGAGTGATACCAATTCATACAATTTACCGATTACCGGTTGTCAAAATGAAGACTGGTAAATTAAAGTGTTAACTACCACTTTGTTCCTTCGTACCACTTGAGATCCTTGAACCACTTGGGGTCATCCTACCGCTTGGGTCTTCATACCGCTTGGGTCTTCAATCAATCTGGGACTGATAATCATCTTCTGCAAAACACCAATAGTCTAAAGACTATAATACATAATACCAGTTGGAACAATTACCGATTGAGCATAACTCATACATCAAGAAAGTGTACACAAAGCAAGTGTGTGTCCATCAATGACAATCATAACAACATCAAAAATGCCAAAAAATATGAAGGTTATGTACCAAGAATTGTGGAAGAGCTAATATAGAGTTTCCATGTTAATGTAACCAGAGTGGGAGGTGAGGTAATTGAAGTGACACCTCAAGTAATAAGTGAAATTTCTTAGATTCTAGCTAATGGATAACTCATAAACAAGGGCCACATTAATTTTGAAGAAGTAATTAATTAATTTCATGAAGGAAATGAAAGATGACCTGAGTTGCAAGTTCACAAAGGAAGTACCAAAGGCATAAATAGAAGCATCTTAGCGAAGCCATGGAAAATAGTTGTGCTATGGCTTATGAAATTTTTTACCTGTGAAGGGCAGTACAACACAGTATTGGGCCTAGGAATATGGTTGTTCTGATTGATTGAAAAATAGGTTTTAAGGACCCGAAACCATTACAACATAGTTAAAATAAACAGCAGAGAAAATAGAGTCCACATACAAAGCGACTGGTCCAAAAAACTAGCGAATAGAAAAAATAGCTAATCAACAAAAAATAGCAAAGAACCCAAGGAGACACTACATAGTAATTTTCTTCAGTAGATCCTCTGCCTTAGTCACCAGCTCATCATAGGTCGCCCCAACTACTTTTAGCTCCTCCAGGTCCTTATTCACTTTCTTTTCCTTCCTCTTTCTAGGGGTGCGAGTTATGGGACCTTGGACTTCCCTAGTTCCTTCTGCATCTAGGTCAATTTCCTGTGGTTGTTAATTCATCTAAGGTATGCTAACACCAAACCTAAGGCTCATGTAAATCTTCCTTCCTTTATATTTTCACAATTGTCTGCTATGATATCTAGGGTAAAAAGTAAGGATGGTTGTGTCAAGTACCCTAGCCTGATTCATCTTATTGTTAAAACAAATTTTCTAAATAAAGAATCTAGTAAAGAGAAATGGTTAGAGTTTTTGTCATCACTTGCCAAAAAGGGGAAAAGAGGACCGGTTTCAAAAAAATTGATTGAGAAAGGACAACCCTCTAAAAACAAAATGAAAAGGGAAGATAAGGAGTTGGAAATATCTGAAGAGGGCCCATCTAAGAAAAAGAAAAAGATAGAGATAGAGGAACCTAGGGTTATTAGAGCGACTCGTAGCTCTATTAAGAGAAAAATTGAAGAAAAATAAGTTGAACCTAGTTCTCCTTCTAGTACCCATAGGGCTCCTGATGACCCCTTCATCTTCGAACCAAATGAGTCAGTTCAACAAACCTCAGCTCAAAGTCCTTTTGCTCCATCTATCACTGAAAAATGCACCCCTTGTTTCCACTCAGTCTACTCAACAAACTCCTGATGAGGAAATACACATTGTCAACCCAACCAAGTCAAGCGCCTGCTAATGTTGTTTCGCTAGAAAAAACAAAAACTAAAAAAGTTGTTGAGAAAGAGTCACCAAATATAATTTCAATAGATGATGATTCCTCTGAAGATGTTAAAATGCAATAGTCAGCATAGTCCTCATCATCCTCTGAGGAAGATACAGAAATGCATGAATCCTTAGAGGAATTTGAAGCTCCTCAAGGTCCATTATCTCCTCCACATACCTCTAAAATTCCAATATCTTTGTCCCCTCCATATGTCAAAAGAGAGGGAAAAGAGATCCTGGTAAAGGAAGAAATTCTTCATAGGGAAGATAAAGGAAGAGATGAAGAGGATGTAGAGTTGCAGAGGGTACTATTATTGTCTCAAATAGAAACGGAACTAGTTGAGGCTAGAAGAAAAATGTAGTTTTTAGAAGATGTCTTGAAACAAAAAGATGATGAGGTTAAGAAAGCCTCACTACATAGTCAGCACTTGCAACAAGAATTTGAAACAAAAGAAGAGAATTGGAAAAAGAAAATTGAAGAAATAGAAGAAGCATTGCAACAATCAACCACATGGGCATTGAAGAATAATGAAGAAATCAAGGAATTAAAGAAGAAATTGGTGGAACAAGAAAAACAAACTGGAGATCAAGAACAACCAGCTTTTCCTTAGGGAACCTCTACCTCTTTGGCTATTCCATGGAGACTCTCCTTGATCATTGATCAGTATAGGCAAGAAAATTCTAAGCTACGGAAACAACTTAATGAAGTAAAAGAACAGAAGAATAAAGAAGAGCAGAGCATGAAATAGATTGTAGACTTATCAATAGCATTGCTTGCCATGAGAAAACCTTCAAGCCTATAGTCTTTATTCCTCCAAGAAAGATTTCTTTAGTGGAAAAGCAATAAACTGGTTTTGGATAAGAAAGTGGAATATGATGATGATGATGACTTTTTTAAAGATTTTTATAAAAGTCATCCATCTTACCAAAACCTAATGTGTGAATATTATCTACATGGATTCTTATTGGTTCATTATTACCAATATTTCTTAAATATTTTTGCTAGAGAAGTGTAGGTAAGGGCATTTGTGTCCTTGTTAGAAAATTAGGTGGAGTGGAAAAATAGATTAAGTCAGTATAAGGAGTAGCAAAGTAGATTGGCCTCCCAATCAAAGATGAAACTCCCAATTCATCTTCTTAGAGATCTAAATTTGTCTCTATTGCATAGTTGGAACATGTTCAACCTACATATAAGAGAAATTTGGCTATCGGTATTGCTGCATTTAGGGATGTTCAAAACCAGCTGCCCTATAGAGCTCTACAAGCTACAAGAACCAGATACATCACTATTCCAGTTCACTTGAGAAGGAGGGAACCTGTCTCCCCTACAAATATCATCTGGAGCCTCAATAGAGTCAGAGTTGTCACAAAAATCATGCAGGAACAAGGCATGCACTAGGTTGGAATGAGATTTAGGCCACCGTTGGTACTCATGCATGTGCCTCAGTTGGATACACCCAACAACTTTGATGGAGAAGCCCTAGAGTAATGGAAATAGGATGTGGAGTAGTATAAAGGATATGTTCCTTCCAGGAGATACCATGAATATAATTTTAACAAACTTGACATGGTTGTCTAGATAGAAAGGAAAAACAAAAACATTCCAAACCAACCATGAGGACATGGTTTAGTCCAGGAGAGGGAGGTAATGATGGGTCTCCATCATGATTCTTTTTATTACAGTTTATGTTTTAAACTTTTATGGATCTTGGACAAATATGCTTGGTGACATACTTATTTGCATGCATGTTTACTCATTTTTGCTATCATACTCTGCTAATTAGAAGTAATATTAGAAATAATATCTTATGATATAATGTTTCTCTTTTTGCTTATTTACATGTTTAA
This sequence comes from Cryptomeria japonica, assembly GCF_030272615.1. Lineage (NCBI taxonomy): Eukaryota > Viridiplantae > Streptophyta > Pinopsida > Cupressales > Cupressaceae > Cryptomeria > Cryptomeria japonica. The sequence continues at coordinate 382,232,841 of NC_081412.1, read as the reverse complement.
ATTGCATGATAATCAGAATTATGTCAATATATTTTGTTTTATCTCCATAAATGTGTTTTTGAATATACTTTGAGTAAATAAGCAAAGTCTTTGACAGATCCAAGATACCTACCATGAGGATGATGAAAACACATGATTGCTTCAGTTGAGAAGATCTTTTTAAATCTTCTTTCCACTTGTTCCATCAGTGGCATGTTAGAACTTCACTTCTTTCTAGGTTAAATCAATTCTCACTAAATCTTCTCTAGTTTGGGTTGTAATTGTTACTTCCGCTTTAGGCGGGTAACCATAGTTTGAATTTAAAATAAAGGATATATAAATATCCTAATGTCCTCAATAGGAGATAATAGGGAAATAGTTGGTAAGCAATTCACAATAGAGCTATTATTTTTGTAATCAATCAGACTTTGTTTCACTTCCTTCTGGAAGTTCACTCTAATGGAAATTTCAAGTTGATCTCAAAGCATCATGTTTAGATCCCACCGGAGGAAGAGCAAGGCCCACACAACTGAAGGGAGGTGATCTTGTTATTGATTTATTTCTCATTTTCAGTTTTGAACATTGAGATTGATTTATTTATGCTCAGTTCATGCAATGTCAAGTTCTGGTTAACTAAGAAGTTAATTTCAAAAGTAAGTATTAGTTTGCATTCAGATCATAATTGTTGGATAAAAGTTAATTAGTTTTGATTCATTGCTTTGGTAGAATAAATTTCTATTAGATGCATTTTGATATTAAATTAGTTAATGAGATGATGAGTTGAAGATTAAGATGGAAGCAGAGTTGTTGTTGAATGAACCCATGGATTTAGATGTTTATGCTTTGATAGGTTAGATTTCCTTATCTACAAACGTAATTAGACTTTACTTTCTACAAGCCTAATATGGATTTATTTTCAATACTTAGTCATAGATTTAAATTCTTAAGACTTAGACGTTATTCTAATTTTCTAGATAATTCCATGGTTAAATTCTAACTTCATCCTGTTCGAAGTCTTGTCATCAAAATTTGAAGTCTTCCTCAGAATGAATTTGGTTTCATTAGTATAGATTGCAAAGGCTCTTTAGCCTTTAAACTCAATAGTATCAAAGAGCTACTGATATCTCCTAACAATCTCTTGAAGGAGTATGATCATACCTTAGTCATTTTTTTGCAGTGCAAAAAACCCCAAATATTGTAAAGTAATTCCTTATCGGAGACAACTTTAGACACGCCCCAGTTTGATATTTTTGAGAATTTAAATGGTGCAAGTTGACATATCAAAAACCTTGTTCACCACCCCTCATTTTCCTTCACAATCCATCCACTTGCATGCTATCATATTGTTATAATGCTAATTTAATTACTCACATTCATACACTTTGCATCCAATTTAGTTTAGTTTTTCGCATATCCAACCATCATGGAGCACATTCAAGCACCCTTGGAAGCATAGATCGAGCACACATCCAATAAAAAGACCATAAAATCAAAGGGTTATTGGTTTTCATTTTAATTGATCTCTTTTTATTTGATCTAATTTCTCTTCTAAAGCATCCTTATCTTGAATGTTTAATTGATTTGTGTTTTTCTTAGATTGTTAACTTAGTATTTCAATCATTTTATTTGCACACATTTTCACTCACACATTTCTAGTACGCCTGGTGGGACTAACTTCATGGGCCATCTCATGTTTTTTTTTTTTTCTTTAGTGTGTTATATTGCAAATTTTTGACACTTGCAAGCAAAAACGTGAGAATACAAGTGGATTTATGTGTTGGTGGAAGTTTGCTTCATCTCAAATTCAATTTCTAGAAATAGTGGGATTGCTTTGTGAAGTGGTGGGAATGCTCTATGTTTTCATTCTTTGTTATTTTCTCAGTTTTTTTCTAACCTACTAACGTTTGTTGTTTGATTGGGTTTTGCTAACATTTGTGCAGCTACATCGCTTGTCAAAGACCCCACGACTTAAATGCTAACTAGTTTATTGCAGGATCTCTAAAGAGGGGTGTTTTTTTTGAAAAATTCTTTGGGTTTAAAATTTACTTCATGTCTTCTTTTAATTAGTATCACATCTCAATTGCCTAAGGGAATTAACCAAGTATTTTGTGTGTTTGGAAGGATTGTACTAGGTGTATTCTCTCCCCTTGTCTTATATGGACCTTGGGTGATAAAAAACTTGTGCAATCTTTAACTCTTGTTTAGATTAGATTCCCTAAAGGAGGTATACACTTATCCCCTCCCCTCACACATTCATGTGACCTTGGGTGTAAGAGAAAGTGTACTAGATTTATTAAAAAAGGGCCTCCCTCCCAATGCTTTACACTGGTGAGAGGGAACGACCCACACGGTACTTTCTTTCGATCTCCTATATAAATATTCATGGTTTTGGTGAAAGCCATAATAAAATGGTGTAGTTGTGTTATATCAATGGTTTCCCTCAGTATCTACATGCAAATACCTTTGTGGTCTTGATGAAAGTTAAAATCCCCTGGTGCTTGTGTGGAAGTTCCATAAACCTGTGTTCTACAAGTTGGAATATATCTTAAATGAGTTAAGTGTCACATGTATAGCCACTATATTTACCCAAAAAGTACCCCCACTATGAACCAATGTTTTTAGATGCCCAAAACCTTTGATACTTTTTGGTGCAGGAGCTCAAACCTTTGAATCCGCCCCAATTCATACTATTCATTGTTGAGATAGATGTCCCTCGATTCACAAGATCTTTGAATCTTTGAGGTATGAGATTTTGGTACACCCAAGAAGTGTGTGTTATGTAAGGGGGAACCAGGGCCTCCAAAATCTCTTTTTGTCTGCGTTGTTTCAATATATGGAGAAATCCAAGTGGGGACTCAATAAGTAGTATATGTATTCCAAGCTCTAGAATGATTGTCTAATTCGTCTTCACATTTTGACCAGTAATTGTAAACACTTGGGCTGATTTAGGCCCTCATTATCTCAGTTGAGTTAGATACTTTTCATTTATGCTTGATGTAATTTTGTGCCACTCAAATCTTTTGGCAAAAATCAAGTCCAAAGTCACTTAAAAATAGCAACTTTGCAGTCTCAAATCTTCATTTTCATCATCTTATCTAGTCAAAAATTGCAAGTTTGCTATATGAAACACTGGGATTGTGCCTAGAAGTGCTGCGCAGGATTTCTATTTGTCCTATTACTCTTGCCAAAAACTTTTCTAGTTGCGTAGGATTTCTATTTGTCCTATTACTCTTGCCAAAAACTTTTCTAGCATCAGGTCTTCTTATCTATTTTCATGAATTTGTTAGTTATCCAAACTTGATCTATATTCGTTTGCACTGTCATTATTGCTTACCAAGGGATTGATTTATCTCACCATCTTGATCATCCCATTTTTTGAGTCATTATCATGGTCATCGTTTAAATCTAGTGTTGTTATTATTGCCAGTTTTTATCCTTCGTCATCTTGCATTGTCATTATCTCATCATCATCGCACCAATTACTAATTCAAGGATTAATTTTTTGGTTAAAACAAATCTTTTAATCTATTCAATTATGTCATTAATTAGTTTATGTCATATCCTTTGAGTTTTAAATCGATCATCCAGTATATTTGAGTTGATTCAATCAATCATTCATTCCATCTTATCAAATCGATCATTCGTTTTCGATCAATCCATCCAATTCATCAAATCAAATCAAAACTTGATCCTTTTTTTCATCATTGGTCTCACATCCAAAATTGTGAGGTCTACATCTTTTTTTAGCAACTATTATCATTAGCTCTTTGACTATATCATGTCTAGAGTTCAATCTTTTACATCATTGTGGCCTTGTCACCTAGAGCCAGAGGTATGATTTACATTCTTCCATATTGTTACTTGAGTGTATCCTCTTGAATATCTTTAGAATTGCATTGATTAAACAGACTTATCTACTTGCAATTGTAGTACCAAGTCAATCAATCAACTCATCTATAATTTAGCCAATTTGATTGAATCAATTAATTAATCTCATCCTTGGTGTTAGCTTTGTCATCTTTCCATTTCATGGTTCATGCTCGTCACCACTCGATCCCGATATAGACAACCAATGGAACAACAACATTCTCAGTCAGAAGTAGGGACTTTTGACCCACAACCAAATCTCTATTTGGGTGTTAAACCTATTATGTCAGGAAGTGTTCATGTCAGTTTTGATCTGCTCAATCTGGTTGTCTCCAAAGAAACTATGGTCAACCAACCTAATGAGACTGATGTCCCAGTTAATCCTATTAATCAATACCTTTCAAATCTAAATAATGTTCAAATGGTGGATTAAATAATTGAAAGTTGCAAGAATCTAATCTTTTCCAATATGGTTTCCCAAGGTATGACCTGTTGGCATTGTGTTGTCATTGATGCCAACCGGTATGGGATGACCACTAGTAGAAGAGATGTATGTAAAACAATGTTAGGAAGGAGTACAAGATGTGATATCTTGGATATCACTTTGTGTTGCAGAACACTAGTAAAGGTAAGAAAGCTCACAAGTTAGTGCCTGACTTGTGTAATGAGATGGAGAAATGTACCGGTATGGAGTGGACTGTGAGAAGTTGACATCAATTCCAAAGGGGGAGATTGTTGGCATTTTGGCACTAAGTTGTCATTGATGTCAACCGGTACAAGATTCTTTACCGGTTAATAGGACAAGAACACTCTACTGGCAAAGGGTTTCACTAGTATGTGTTTGTCGGACCAACTGCGTGTTGGTAGGTCATGTCTTTATTGGTGTGATGCCATATGGAGCTAAGGTGGTGAGTGGGTTGTGGTTGATGAAGCCTCATCGATGGGGTTGATGAAATAGACAATCATCATTAATGAAAGGTCACCCAAATCATGAGACATATCGTAGAGCTATTGCAGGGGTTTGAGGCTCAAGGTCAGGAAGACAACTACAAGCCAGCTAAGAGAAATTGAGAAGATCAAGGTGATGAAGGAAACAGCTCGATAGATTTTTAGTGATTGACCAAAGGATTACCTATGAGGGTAAAAAGAAAATCACCAAAAAGGAAAGGTGTGATTGAGGAGATGTGACTATAGTGGAGATATGCATTCAGATGTCAGAAAGATTAGATCTTGCAAGATCTGATTGGATTTGATTTGCCTCGAGGATGGTAAGGAAACCCTAACCACCTGAATTTTGAATTGTCTTTTGGTGGGAAATCTGGGATATAAGTAAAGAGGCAAAAGAGATTATTTGTTGCTACTAAATAGAGAGAATATTGTGTTGTTGTGAAGTGGTAGACTTCTACAAGTAAAGACAAGATCAGCTGAGTGCTTAACAAGCACCTCAAAGAGAGGGAGAGTGAACCTGGTTGTAGCTTTCAACCGGTTGGAGAAAAGAACTGGTAGTTCTTATACCAACAAAGTGTGATACTGGTGATGTGTAGAGAGTGAGATGTAGATCTAGCAGATAAGCAGCAAGTGCAGAGCAAGAAGGAGAGTGAGTCGGTAAAGGAGAGAAAGTACTTCACTGACAGAGTAAGATATTTGATAAGGTTGCAAGATTCACTTGTAACATGATAACAACTTTTGTATTTGAAGTTTTCATTGTGAACACTGAGTTGTAGCTCAGTGCAAGGGTTGGTGCTCCTTTGGGTTGTAGCCCATAAATCTAATAGGGCTTGTAGCTCCCTGGGTTGGTGCCCTAAAGTCAGGGGTTGGTGCTCCTTGGGTTGGTGCCATAAACTTTATAACTATGTTTTACTATGAGGTTGGATTGGAGAAGTAGACTCCAGCAACATTGCTCGCTGAGGTTTTTCCCATATTGGGTTTTCCTCATATATACTAGTGTTATGTGATGTCTCCTTGTGTGTGTATGTGTATTTGACTTAGTTTCATTACTAACTGGTAAGTTTACATTGAGTTAGATCTGTCAAGTGGTGCTTCTCTCAAAGGAGGGTTAAAAGGAAAAGTTTTGAGAACCACTAATTCACTCCCTCCCCCTCTTAGTGGAACATTATCTCTAACAATTGGTATCAAAGCCTAGGTTCCTAGTTAGAAGAGTGTTCTCCAACTTGGGTAGATTTTGGCCTAAGGACACAATGGTTTGTTCAGCATCTATTTCTGCTCCAGTATTTGATGGTTCAATTTTTTCTATTTGGAGTTGCAGAATGGAAGTTTTCTTATCTTGTTTAGGGTTCGATGTATGGATGTCAGTAGTTGATGGTCTCCCTAGAAAGATTAGTTTTCCTACTGGATGTGTAGAAGAAAGAAGAAATTGGTGCAATGAAGAAGCCATGAAGACTATTTTCAGTGCACTCATAGGTGATGTCTCTTCATAGGTGGATAGGTGTAAGATAGGAAAGAGCTTATGGGAAAGATTGAAGAAGCTCTATGGAAATGAACCCTCAATAGTAGATCTTGCATTTGAAGGAAATATGAGAGATACATCTCATATTTATCAAGATGAAGATAGGTTTGCTAGCAACTGCAATAGTGATGGGGAAGGATCCCACCTCTTCTTGTCTCAAGAATCTGAAGAAGAGGTTGAAGCTAAAGTTGAAGTTGAAGGAGAGCTTGTCAACACACTTGAAGAACTCAATACAGTTAGAATAGAATACAAGATATTCAAGAATGCTGCTATTTTGGAGCAAAATCAATTAGTTAAATGCCTTGAAGAGTCAGAGAAATGCATCTCAGATTTGAAGACTTAGGAAAAAGACACCAAGGTCTACCGGTGTGAAGATCTAGCCTCTCAGCTAGAGATAAAGGACGAAAAACTTCAGTGGTTGCTTGAAGAAAACAAAGGGAAGAGCTTTCTAGTTAGATGTGCTCCTTGAAAGAAGGTTGACCTTACCACAACCAGTGTGGACTTGCAGACAAAAGTGAAGATCAATATTGCAAGAAGGTATCTTCATACTGATCCCAAAGGGAAGGGGAAGATGAGAGAATAAAACCTCACTAGAAGCAGAAATATGAGGAAGCGGCAAAGGAGACCCTCCATCGGTAGAGGGAAAAGAAATGCTACCACTCACAGGGGAAAGCAAGTATGGGAGAAGGAGAAGAGATTAGATAGAAGAGCTGCTCATAATGGACAACCAAGGGTCAATTCTCAAAAAAGAAAAGATGGGGATGCAAGACTAGAAAAATCCTCTCATGCATGGAAAAATAAATTTATGTCATATGCCATCTTTTACCGGTTACTATTTTGTAGGTAATGCTTATGGCCATAGGGCAGAGGAATGTGGAAAGAGATCTAGAAAGAACAATATAGGATCTCATAGACAACATGCACATCAACAAAATGTATCCAGGAGTAGATACATGCATATTCCCTCTCCTGGTTATGCAAATGTTGTTTGTCATAACTGCAATGGTCTTGGCCATAGACTGTTTGAATGCAGGAAGAGGAACCTGCAATCACATGGAGGCTGGTATAACAACTATGCTCTATAGAAAAATGGATACAGAGCATATGGAAGGCAGAGACCTGCATGGCACCAGAGGAGATATGTCCCTGCAGGAGTAAGAGGTCCACCGGTTCCTGTTGCTAGTCAAAGTAGCATGAACAAGAGAAGATGGTCAAACCTCATGTTTAGCAGAATAAGTTTGTAAATAATAAGCCTCCTCTCTCTGGTTATTGTTTTGGATGCAAAGGTCATGGCCATAGAGAAGAATAATGTAAAATGAGGTCTAGGAATAGACAGAATGTTCTTCCTAGGAATAATAAATCAGATGACTATAGACCTTATGCATATGAGCATAATGCATCTAAGAGTAGAAGTATGCATACCCTCTCTCTCAGTATTGCTAATGATGTATGCTATAACTGCAATAGACCCAGCCATAGAAGTTATGATTACAGGAGGAAGAAATCATAGTCCTATGGCAATTGGTGGATCAATAATGCTCTGTATAAGAGAAACTACAAGGGATATGAGCAGAATAGACCAGCTTGGAAAAAGAGGAGAAATGTCCCTGCACAACCAAGAAATTCAAGGAAACCGTTAACAAGCCAAAATGGTATGATCAAAAAAAGATGGTCAAACTTGTATGAAAAGAGATTTCCCAAATGTAAAGTTGGGATGGATGTTGTGTGCTACTGTAGCACTATTTTTGGTTGTAATGCAAAGACTAGAAAAGAAAAGACCCTTCAATAGAAGAAGGAAAGATCTACTCCCTAGACTGAAAAGGGGAAGAAAAGTGAGACCAGGAAGATATGGAGGTAGAGGACCATGGATTGGCACTATGCATTTAGGGCATAGGTGATATCTCCTAAGGTCTAAAGGAGATGCAGGATCTTAGGGGGGGTAACTCATCAAATTTATCATTCACCCCCTCAGTAATAAAGGCAACATGAAAATCATGATTGTTGTTGGCATAAAGGAAGAAGATGACAAGAGTGTGCAGGTGTCTCCTTGACTACACACCTACAAATCAGTATTAGGTTAATAATTGGTATTAGGTGTTAACTGGTATGTGTAGGATGTTATTGGTATGACTGCTAATAGGTACTTGCAGGTTATGTAAGACAATGAAGTTAAAAATAGTTGCAGTAACCCTGGTAGCAGGGAATGTTGAGTTTATGTCTTAGGTGGTATTGGAAATGCCCTGAATAACATTTTTTGGCCCCGTGGTTGATCATGCAGACTTGCATATTTTTGGGCTAACCAGTTTATTTCATGACATGGAAGTGTCACTATCTGACACTGAAGATTCAGGATCATGTCATAAGCAATGGTGCATACAATATAGTTGAAGGATCATCTGATGATCACACATGCATAGCTCAACTAGTATATGGTGAATAATGGATTCTCGGTATTGTACCTGACTGAATATGAGGACCTGAGATGTATAACTCAGGGGGAGTTCAAGTTCTTATAATGAAGAGCCAACTTTCTTGAACTTGCAAGGATACTGACTTCTCAAACTACAGAGGTGCTGCAAATTGACTGGCAAGTGAGTAGTATTCAATGACACATCAACAATTGGTGTCAGTTGACAGTTATGTTCCACATCTCAAGTGTTGTGACTTGAGAAGATGTAACAACCAGTGTCAAGATAACAAGTGGCATCAAAGGAAGTGTTACATCCAATGAAGATAAAGGGGGAGAAATTATTATGTTAGTGACCGGTGGATACAAAGAGAAATAATATCCTGATAGTTCCCTTTGTCATTGTGTTAAAGGGGGAGAAGAATTCAGTAGTATGTCAAATACTACAAGTGTTGATATCAATGCTAAAGGGGGACATTGTTGGCATTATGTTGTCATTGATGTCAACCAGTATGGGATGACCACCAGTAGAAGAGATGTATGTGCAACACTGTTAGGAAGGAGTACGGGATGTGATATCTTGGATATCACTTTGTGTTGCAGAACATCGATAAAGTTAAGAAAGATCACAATTTAGTGCCTAACTTGTGTAATGAGATGGAGAAATGTACCGGTATGGAGTGGACTGTGAGAAGTTGACATCAATGCCAAAGGGGGAGATTGTTGGTATTTTGGCACTAAGTTGTCATTGATGTCAACTGGTGAAGATGTACAACTGGTACAGCATGCTTTACCAGTTAACAGGACAAGAACACTCTACTAGCAAAGGGTTTTACCGGTATGTGTCTTCCGGACCAGCTACATGTTGGTAGGTCATGTCTTGATTGGTGTGATGCCATATGGAGCTAAGGTGGTGAGTGGGTTGTGGTTGATGAAGCCTCATCAACGGGGTTGATGAAATAGACAATCATCATTAATGAAAGGTCACCCAAATCACGGGACATGTCATAGAGTTATTGTAGGGGTTATAGGCTCAAGGTCAGGAAGACAACTACAAGACAACTAAGAGAAATTGAGAAGATCGAGGTGATGAAGGAAATAGCCTGACAGATCTTTAGTGATTGACCGAAGGATTACCTATGAGGGTAAAAAGAAAATCGCTAGAGAAGAAAGGTGTGATCGAGGAGATGCGACTATGGCGGAGATATGCATTCAGATTTCAGAAAGATCAAATCGTCCAAGATCTGATTGGATTTGATTTTCCTCAAGGATGGTGAGGAAACCCTAACCACCTGGATTTTGAATAGGCTTTTGCCAGTAAATCTGGGCTATAAGTAAAGAGGCCAAAGAGATTGTTTGGTGCTACTGAATAGAGAGAATATTGTGTTGTTGCGAAGTGGTAGACTTCTGCAAGTAAAGACAAGATCAATCGAGTGCTTAACAAGCATCTAAAAGAGAGGGAGAGTGAACCTAGTTGTAGCTTTCAACCAGTTGGAGAAAAGGACCAGTAATTATTATACCAGCAGAGTGTGATACCAATGATATGTAAAGAGTGAGATGCAGATCCAACAAAGAAGTAGCAGGTGCATGTTGGCAAATGCACACTCCAATGAGAAATTGTAGGTGATTGAAGGTTTTGTCATTGATGGAAACCTTGCAATCATATGATACCGGCAAGACAATATACCGGCACTGACAATGACAAACTCTACATTGGCAGTGAAAAGAAGGATACTGGCACCCAGGCCGACAGGAATTTTGTTTATAATATATTTTATAATTAATTGTAAAATCATTGTAAGCCAACATGGCGAGTTGTAACATGACTCATATATGTATGAGATCATTGTAGAAAATTTTGAAAGTAGATGATAGGTGAAATTATGCAAACCTAATATGAGAAATATAGGTTAAGGGTTTATGTATGAAGCAGAGCTAAAACCGATACTGGATCTGGCATAGAAGATGCTAATTTGAAGCAGTACAAGACATTGGATTTGTATAATCCATTTTTGTACGTCAATGTGACTTCCTTTGTAAATTGAGCAGTGAGCTCTAGGCACAAGCCTTCCTACATGTGCAGGCCCCTCTTGTAAAATAGTAATATTCCCTTATTGGCCAGTAAGTGAATATTGTGGGTCACAAATCCCACCAAGGTTTTTCCCACACCAGGTTTCCTCATTAAATTATTGTGTTATGGTGTGCTTTTCATGTGGATGTTGTTATTCTTGTTTATTGCATTATTTCTGGTTTATCGATACACAGTATTGATATGGTTTACATGTTTTAAATCAAGTAAATTCTTTAACCGGTTAGATACTGATTCACCCCCCCTCTCAATCTCTTTGGGAATCCTAATAGTGCAGAGCAGGAAGGAAAGTGAGACAGTAAAGGAGAGAAAGTACTTCACCGATAGAGTAAGATATTTGATAAGGTTGCAAGATTCACTTGTAATGTGATAACAACTTTTGTATTCAAAGTTTGCATTGTGAACACTGAGTTGTAGCTCGGTGCAGGGGTTGGTGTTCCTTTGGGTTGTAGCCCATAAATGTGATAGTGGTTGTAGCTCCTTGGGTTGGTGCTCCTTGAGTTGATGCCCTAAACTTTGTAACTATGTTTTACTGTGAGGTTGGATTGGAGCAGTAGACTCTAGCATAATTGCTCACCGAGGTTTTTCCTATATTGGGTTTTCCTCGTATATATTGGTGTTATGTGATGTCTCCTTCTATGTGTATATGTATTTGAGTTAGTTTCATTACTAACTGGTAAGTCTGCATTGAGTAAGATTTGTCAAGTGGTGTTTCTCTCAAAGGAGAGCTAAAAGGAAAAGTTTTGAGAACCACTGATTCACCCCCTCCCCCTCTTAGTGGTGCATTGTGTCTAACATGACCATTGCATCACCTGATATGCATGTGATTGATAATCCACAAGTGTCACCTTAATAGCAATTACCTTCACAACAATCCTCATCAGTTCCACTTCTAGTCCAAACTTCAATAACCCCACCACAAAAAAGTACCCCATTTTCATCTATGGGGTTACCACCTATGGGTATGATGGAAAGGAATTATCAATCTTTATATGATAGTTCATGGGGTTACCACCTATGGGTATGATGGAAAGGAATTATCAATCTTTATATGATAGTTCATCAAGGCTTGTGCCAAATCCATCTTTATGGGGAGTTATCTATAATTCACCAACCATTGCACCATCCACACAACTTCTCACTTTGATTCCCATGGTGGCTCAAATGCCCATGGCTTCCAATGTGGTGCATTCTACTCCTTTTATTAATCCAATCACACAACCATTCAACTTACCTTCTATGCAAGCACTAACTTGGACTATGGGAACACCTAGTTATCCTCTACCACTTACTACACAAGTTATGATTGAGAGCATGAGTTATATAGTGCCAATGTCATTTGTGCCCTAACCTATGTAGTCTATGCCACAAGTTATTGGTGCACCTCAATATCCACTGCAAGTAATCGTACCACTTGTTATCTCGCAACTATGATTTAGTTACTTGCAAGTGCCTTCTTCATCAAAGTGCCTTCTTCATCCTATGTTGTTCCAAATGTTCAACAAATGACAGGTGGTACTAATCAACATCCTCCATTGTACAATGCACAACTACTAAATGTATCTTATCCTAATTATGCTAGGGGTAGTTATCCACAAAGTGGTATTCCTCAATTTCAACAATCTCAAAATATGCAATATCAACAATAATGCATTCCTCCATAACAGAATGCTACAACTTACTCACGACCACCCTAATATCAACAACCAGCTTTTTCCATCAAATTGTTCTTCTTTATCATAACGTGCCAGGCTATCAATACCCTCCACAATAATCAAATTATGCTCATCCATCTCAAATGGCATATCAAACACCACTTTATCAACTAGCCATGCCATCTTAGAGACATTTCCAATGAATACTAAATGGGAAGAAATGAATGTAGCTCTCAAAAATTTACAAGATAGTAACTTCGAGCGAGTTTTTAAATTTGATGAGCTTTACCCATATCCATTTGACAAGTCAATAACATCAATGCCATTCCCCAAACACTTTGAAATGCCAAAATTTGATAAATACAAGGGGAAAGGTGATTTGTGTCATCACATCAAAGAATTCTATATGGCTTGTCAAGAGGTTGTATATTGCAATAACTATCTCCTACATTTGTTTCCCAAAAGTCTTAGTGGTCCATCTCTAGAATGGATTTCCAAGTTTCCATTTGGTGTTATTAGTAAATTTGCATATTTATCAAAGATATTTGTGGCCCATTATCATTATAATGTGGAAAATAACATTTTCATGCTTGACCTTTGTCAAACCAAACATAAAGGAGGTAAAAGTCTCTTAGACTATATTCAAAGATGGAGAGCTCTTGCTAGTCATATTCCTTGTGCAGTACTTGACACTCAATTGGTCCCAATATTCATTAGTAATCTTCACCCAAAGCTTGCATATCATATATAATTAAATTGTGTAGGAACATTCAAGTATATCATGTAAAAAGACCTTTAGTAGACAAGGATCTAATTGACAAAGGAATCATCAAACTCTACAAAAAGTCTTTTGACAAGTCAAGTAGTAACAAAGAAAGGTATTCGAACAAAAAAAAAGAATATCATGGGAGATGGGGTCACTCATTCCAAGATAGTCCAAATGGTTGTGGCTGCAAAACTACCACCCTTGAGAGATATGCCAATCCCATGCAGTAATCATATGCCAACCCTTCACCAATAATACATATCAATTTGTCACCTTGAGCTTATCATAATCCTCAAATGCAAACATCAAATGTGAAAGCTAATTAAATAAATTCCATCTCTTTTTCACAAGCTCCTCCTTGACAAACAAGCTATAATAACCTAGGATGTCAATTTACACGCTTGGGAGAACCCTTGGATGTGATCTTCAAATGCAAGGAACAACATAATATGGTTGTGTATCCACAAACAATATCCTTTGATGAGTCCAAACCTAAGTCTGATTGGTTTATGTAAAATGAGTATTATGCTTATCTTCATTTCAAGGGTCATGCGATGAACAAGTGCATGAAGCTTAAGCATCTAGTCCAAGATCTTATTGACCAAGGGAAAATTGATGTTTACCCTACCACAAGAAAGTCACACAATGCAAATCTAGGTATATATAAAGATGCTCTTCCTAAGCATCAAGGAGAAGCTAGTGCATCCAATGCAAGTCAATCTCATACAACCAACAATATCAATTACAAAAAATATCCCATTTGACTATGGTAGTACAATAGGTTGCATTACCTATCTAGAGGATCGTGTCAACATGATTCACATAAAGGGAGTTGTTACTCAATGTGTCGTAACCACTATAAGGGCTCGCATGATAGTCTTTAGAGCCCCAGCACCTACCACACCTCAAATTCTTGTTTCCATGTAATACAACATTCTTGAGCACTTAGGAAAGACCCCTACGCAGATCTCCATTTTAGATTTGTTAAAAGCTTCACCTACTCATCAGGATATTATTAACCATGCATTACAAGAGACTCATGTTCCCGATAACATAGACCCTATGCAATTCCAGGCTTTGGTAGCACATTTATCTACCACATACAATCTCATCTTTACCCAATCTGATTCTATGGTTCTTGATCCCAATCACATCCACCCACTTGATATCGAGGCCATTATCAAATACTATTGTATATGGTGAAAATGGATACAACAATGTTGAAAGACTAAATGAATTCAACCACAAAATCCTAGCCTAACAACAACAAAGATCCACCATAACATATGAAGATTACCTAAGACAATGCAAATCAAATGATATCACAAAGATTGTACCATCACATGTCCAATAGGGTTTGGATCTCCATTCTTCCTATCTCCATTGATCTTGCTTAATATATTTGCTCTCAGATTTTATATGTGCACAAGAGCTCAACAAAGAATGGAAATGTGGTTGCAAGTAGGATCGCATATGAAAGAGCATAGTGTAATCAAGTAGTCAATTGATCAAGCAGTTAGGGTTTGATAATGAAGGAAGCATCTCCTTATATAGAAGACACCATAAGAAATGGAGGGATAAGATTGAGAGGTGTAAAAGGAGGTCAGCTATGATTAGAGGGTAGGTAGAGAAAATAAGAAAATAATGAATGGGGTAGGTAGTGTATGAATTAAGAGATGAATGACATGTGTTATGGATAGAAAAGGCTAATGAATTAATTAAATAAATAAAGATTTATTTAATTAATAGAGGAAATGAGATCAATTAAATAAATAAAATATTTTTTTAATTCAGGAAAAGGATGATTTAAATAAATAAATGTATTTGTTTAAATGAGAAATAAGGCTAGAAGAGGATAAATGAATTAATTAAATAAATAAGGATTTATTTAATTAATAGAAGAATTAGGCTAAAATAATTAAATAAATAAAAATATTTATTTAATTAGACATGACAATTTTAGGTGTCTACATTTTGCCCCTCTTTGAGACAATGCAGCTTGTCATGTTGTTTCAAAGAAGATAATATGAATTGATACAAAGTTGCCCCAAGATGGGAATGATATACCCCCTTGAGAGATTGGATGAAAATGTCTGAAAAGATTACAGAGAATCTCTCGATAAGAAAGAATGGCTAGAATGGACTGACCGGATAGAGTGACAGAGTCACGAGATAAAGAAGACTAACTTGGGAGACGAGGGCTAGGATGAGGGCTAGGGTAGTCTATAAGATAGACCACGAGGTGAAAAAATCCTCATTGTCATCCACACATCCAAGAGATTAGAGTGCAGAGTGAGATAGAGAAACAATAGTCAGCAACAATGGCATTGGTTCACAGATTCGATCACGTTCACTAATTTCAGAGGCCAGCAGAGGCAGGAGAGCTAGTGAGTACCACAAAACCTCCTTGTACTTTGTTGTATTAATTGTTGTCATTAATGCATGTCAAGTAGAGAAATAAATGCAATTTAGGAAAATGTCAAAAAGTGTCAAAAATGTAGAGGCGCATCTGTGCTAGTGCCAAGCGCGTCTGGGTTGGCTAGGCGTGTCTGCGTTTGTGTTAGGCATGTCTGTGCTAGCAAAGGTGTCTGTGCAGGATGCGATCACGTCTGCATTGTGCAGGCACGTGTGTGTCTCTCAGGCACGTCTGTGTAGAGCATAGACACGTCTATGTCTTTAAGGCACGTCTATGCAGAGAAGACGCATTTGTGCAGTCTTTAAGCGCGTTTATGCAATGAAAGCACGTTTATGTCTTCAAGGTCAAATCGACAATTTTGTGATGAACATACGTTGTCGATTGGATAAGCTGCTAAGAGGATTCACTCAAGCAGGTCCTCTAGGGAAGATTTAGGATAGGTCGAGGCACTTTGTGATGAACAGTGAGTACCAATATGAGCAGCACTTTGTGATGAACAGTGAGTGCAAATGTGAGCAGCACTTTGTGATGAACAGGGAGTACCACTAGGACAGAAGCAACACTTTGTGATGAATAGTGAGTGTCACTAGACATAGTACTTTGTGATGAACAGGGAGTACCACTAGGATAGAAGCAAAACTTTTTGATGAACAGTGAGTATCACTAGATGTAGTACTTTGTGATGAACAAGGAGTACCACTAGGATAGAAGCAACACTTTGTGATGAATAGTGAGTGTCACTAGATGTAGTACTTTGTGATGAACAGGGAGTACCACATGGATAGAAGCAACACTTTGTGATGAACAGTGAGTGTCACTAGACGTAGTACTTTGTGATGAACAGGGAGTACCACTAGGATAGAAGCAACACTTTGTGATGAACAGTGAGTGTCACTATGACTGACATGATTGATTTGCATTTTTGCACGAGTACTTGCCTATGCTGGAGTCATGGGAGAGATTCCCATCAACTCAGAGATTGCAAGTTGAACTGACAGTTGATGAGAGAGCTGCTATTGATGCTATGGGCTTACACCACATTTTATATGTGCCTAAGTTTTGGGCGAACATGGGTTTGCTGACTGCATTAGCTGAGAGGTGGCACTCTGAGACTTGCACTTTCCATTTGCCGATGGGTGAGATGACAGTCACCTTGGAGGATGTTTATAGGATTTTGTGAGTACCTGTCGATGGGGAGCTAATTCCTTATGATCGAGAGGGAGATAGGGAGGCCCTGAGATGAGTGTTTTAGAATCCAGGACTAGAGATGAGAGCTGGACATGTGGCATGGGATACCATGACACAGATAGGACTAGCACTACTAGCAGTGCTAGCAAAGAGTGATCAGTGGGTTCCTGTATCCAGACAGGGTGACATGAGGATTGGCTGTGGGTTGGGGGAGCACTTTGGAAACTCTAATTACACAGCACACTAGATATGCCTGGAGACCGTGTGTGTTGGCACACTTGTATTACGAGCTGCTTCAGTTTGTTTATCACGAATCCGTAGGATTGGGCTATGGAGTCACATTGCTACAGGTATGGACCTATGAGCATCTATCAGTTACTTGACCGATATACTTTAGGGGCAGGGGTCATGGACATAGTTTTGTACATCTGTATGATATGATTACCTCATAGCCATGGATTGGCAGGTTGGAGTACTGGTGTCGAGTCTTGGATGAGATTGACATTGTGATATGGAGGTCGTACCTTGGGTGCGAGTAGTGGGAGGATGATGCAGTAGAGTTACCATACACCTTCTGGAGCAAATATCTGATTGGGCGGACACCCTATGTATTGGAGAGGCAGCTGGTAGACAGAGTGGGTAGACAGTTTGGCAGGATTCAGCGAATGTCATGGGGTTCTGGGATGTATGCTCGGATAGTTAGAGATCAAGCACACTTTGGGCCATTATTGTCATATGATCAAGTCGTGACGTAGCTCGTAGAGATGGTTCCCTTGCCGTGGGATATGTGGCTGGATATTAAGGATGTAGGCATGGATGCAAAGTACATGACATATTGGGCTGAGCATCCCTTCCCATGACTAATAGACCCAGGGGAGGCAATAGATGGAGATGGTGGGGGGAGAGGCCGACAGAGGAGGCGGGGTGTAGTTGGAGAGAGGAGGGTGGCTCTACGGAGAGAGGGTGGGGAGGAGAGACAGGCTTGGGTGGTGAGGGGTCGTGGTGGATTGCCGCTATAGGTGCTAGTAGCACAGGGTCCTAGACAGGTGCAAGGACAGGGGCAGAGGCAGGTATAGGTATAGGCACAAGCACCAGTATAGGGGGAACCATAGGCAGAACCATAGGCAGAGGCACAGGGGGCCAAGGAGGAGGAGGATGAGCTACTTGAGTTGAGGGAGATCTGCCAGGGATAGGCAGATGGGATTTAGGACCTGCAGAGGGAGACAGCTAGGCTCAGGAGGTGACTGAGGGAGACAGAGAATAAGTGAGATCAGGCTATCTAGCGTTATACTGACGCTGAGACAGCGCTGAGGGCTGGGAGGCAAGAATCAAAGGATATAGGGGCTAGATACACTTATGTTCTACGGGCAGGGGAGGAGATAGGTTACTGGTGAGACCTATATTACGGGGCAGTGCCACCAGAGCAGCGGGTGAGGAGCTTCCACAGACCATCGCAGATAGGGACAGCTACGGGAGGGAGCCAAAGGAGACAGGCATCCAGCAATGGGGTTATGGGTCCTCCACCACCACCAGATAGAGGGGATAGGAGGGATGATCCTAGGGTAGGTCCTTCTAGGGCTCAAACTCCATCGAGGCTAGGCGGCTCCAAGGGAGGGAGTTCATCATAGCCGTAGAGGGCTCCCTATCTATCAGTATTTTGTACCATTTTGTATTATGATGTAGACACCTTCAGGTGATTGTAGCCATATAATTTTGACATCATTGTATCATGACACTTTATATATATATCAGATGATTCATCTTTGCAGCAGCTATATGCATGTGTACCTATGTGATGAGATGTTTCATGATGTATGTTTCTATGTGATGGATTATGATATGGATGTAAATATGTATATGAGAAAGTGCAATATTTTTGTTCTTTTATGTTTTAATATGTTATGCCAATGCAAATGTGGATGTTTGAAATGTAGATGAATATGATAATGCAAATGACTATTTATATGATGAAAATGTAAAATGTGCTAATATGTGTTATGTGCAAGATGTGATGCTATTGTGATATCTATATGTATATGTGAAATGCTTATATGTGGTAATGCAGGTGAAAAACTACATGAAATGCAAATGTTTTTGGTGTGTCATTATACTCAGTCATGTGATAATGGGCTACATGGACTCAAGAAGGATGATGGAAGTCAATCAAGAAAGGGGGATGGAAGATAGAAGATATGAAAGTGAAAGAGCTTCTTGTGCGTTATCATCATTGAGCTTTATTATGGCAAAATAGGTTATGACAATCGAGGCATATGTTTGACCCAGAAAGTCATTGTACCTGTTTGCATGGAGATAAGACAGTCACAAACAAGGAATGCCCCAGTTCATACCAAACTCTCAGTGTCTTCATATCCTTTGACAAGTCATAGCATTACTAAGAGACAATCCATAGATAGCAAATAAAAATAGGTGATGATACCCCATCCTCGCCTTTCTAATCAAAGACATCCTGGAGAGAGAATCTCTAGTCAGAGACATCCTAGATGTGAGGGCTCACCTCGACTCAGTCTGACATTCAGTGGATTTTATATTTAGACTATTATGGATACTTTATTTTAAGGCATTTTGAGACTTAGAACTTATATGATTTCAGGATTTGGATAACATTGCTATGATTTGATGATTTACTTACATGCTTTATGAGATAGAACACTACATGATTGTTAGATAGGATGATATTACAATGATAGATGTCGTTATTGAATTTGCAGGACTTTACTTTGAATATAGAACTATGATGTATGTTTAGTTATGTGAATTGGGATGAAATTGTTTATGTGAAATTTCTTGATAAAAGATGTATTCAATCTGTGCAGATGAAAATTGTATGCAAGTAATGATGTGTATTGTTATATTATTGAATTATATTATATATGGATATTTGGAAGTACTAATGTGTAAATTGAGATGCGTAGAAAATTTACCATGTGACCATGGAAAATTACGGAGAACCAAACCTAGACTTATGTATGTTCGTAAGCCAGGGGTTGTCTATTTGGAGAGACAACACCCCGTTTGTGTTGTATTTTATTCGTAACAGTATATGCTGCATAAGTGTTAAGTGTTATTTAAATTTATTGTGTAAAAACCACAAGAGGCAATTTCATGTTTTATTTTTGTAAAAGTGTTTTATTTGTGTCACTTGACACATGTGTGGATTTAAATTTAAATGTTTTATTTTGTCTCTTGGTGGGAAAGTGTTTAATTATAGTTTTTCTTAAATAAAATAATGTGTTGTCATAAATACTTTGGGAATATAATATTTGGGGTGGTCAACTTATGTTTGACCCGAAAATAAACTTCAAAGGGGTTTAAAATGGGTTAAATGAACACCTAGGGGTAGTTTAATAGGGTTTCCTAAAGCCCATAAGGTATACCTAGGGGTTAGGGGTAATTTTAGGCAAGTATCTACTTTATAATGATCTTTTTAACGCTTTAAAAATTGGCTTTTTTGAGTTGAGCGAAAATTGAAAATTAGAAGTTAAATCTAATCAAGATTTTTCCTTTTGGAATGAGAGTCTTTTTGCATTTTTGTCTTCTTTCTTTTTTTTGGTTTTTTTTAGAAACTGTGAGAACTCTGAGAGAGAGCTTCTTAAGCAAGATTTTTGAGAATTGGAGGGTAATCACCCACTCTCCATTTTTGGAGACAAGAGAAATTTTGAATAGAAAATAATGTTATGGAATAGAAAAATTGATTAAGGGTAGAAGGAAAAAGATTTGTGGATTGGGCAGCTCTTCATCAAATATCATAATACCTTTGGGCAGATTAAGGTTGGTTTCAGTTATTCATTTTAATGTCTTCTTCTTGTTTATGTCTGGAAGTTTGTTGGTGTAAGAAATCTGTGTTCTTGAATGTTTGTGTTAGAGAATCTTTTGGTATTTTTGCATTATGATTTGTTGTGTTTTGGGAGTTTTCTCAAGATCTCTTACTCTTGGGAGAGAAGAGGATCTTGTGGGTGGTAGCAGTGACAACCCTCGAGTGAGAGACTCTCTTTGAGAGCGATCACAAGGGATCTTTGTGTGACCCTTGCTGCATGGCCTGTTTGTGCAATGGGGGTCATAAGGAGGGATATAAGGCTAGAATGCCTTGGGGGGCATAAGGAATAAGGGGTTGAGATTCTTGATATAATTATTGTGCCATGAGGTGGCTTCTTGTTTATTTCATACTTGCAGTTCTCCTCAGGGTATTGGTCCACTACCACCCTTTGAAAAAGTTCACCACCAAAGTGTGGTGCTGTGAAGCCAAGTTGGGAATGTGTCTGAAAAATCTATTTGTATTTGCCTTTATGTGTTTTCCTGTTTGTTACCCATCTAGGAATTGGTTCTCCGAGCTCGGGGGTGGCTACCAGTTAGCCTAGGCTGGGAGGTGAGCACTCCGTGGTCATATTTGTGTTTCTATTATGTAGGAAAGTCAGGAGAAGAGGATAGGTGCCATGAAAAGATACAGAAGATTATTGTTGAAGATACTTTATTTCATTTGCAAATATTTGTTTAAAGTTGTTACAGAAGTAAGCCCTCATTCTTAGAAATGAGAGGCAAGTTGTAATTCTTGAAATTAGACTTGGGGTTATTGTTGTAGCTAAACAAAGAAACATCCTGTAAAATTTGCAGAATATCTTAGAGTTGTAAAAAGAAAAGCTTGTTTTATTTCTACTTCTGATTTATAGAAAAAAAAGAAAAGTCATTTTGAGTTGCATGCAAAAGCTTCTTTGTATTATGAATAAAATTAGTTTACAATTAAATTTTATCTATATCCTACTTGTTGAAAATATGAATTTATTTTTACTGAAAGATCTTATGTATTTAAAAAAAAAAAAAATGTTTTAAGTTATTGCTTAATTAGTTGAAAAATCAAGGAATCTATTTATTATAGAGAAGTATATTGTATTTCCTGAAATGTATTTCTAAATTGTATTCCTAATTAGTGATGATTAAAAAGCTTAACAATAGTTTTTGCTTCATTCATTTATCAGCAATTAGAAATAAATAAACAAAAAAAAACTTAAGTCTATATATATATATATATATATATATTTGAAATAACACAATGCTTTTCCTTTATTAGTTTTGTTTAAAATCTTTGCATGTAAAACTTATTACAAAAAAAATGTATTTATTGGTATATTTTTCACCCTCATAACTTTATGATTATATATTTATATAAATATAAATATATATATATATATATATATATATATATATATTAAATATATATATATATATATATATTAAATATATATATATATATTTATATAAAATATTTTTTTTTTTTTAAATAAATTAAAAAAAAAAAAAGGGAAATTGGGTTCCACGCGGGCCCCACTGTGTGTAAGCGCAGTGAGGGCCGCGCAGCGCCCACTATGTGAACACACAGTGCGAGCTGCTCGGCTCCCATTGTGTGGACACACAGTGGACGGCCACGGCCGCCACTATGTGGCCACACAGTGGTGCGAGCCACTAGCGGCGCCCACTGTGTGGACACACAGTGGTGCCGCGGCCCCCACTGTGCGCCCACATAGTGGCACCACGGCCCTCCCCGCCTCCATCTTCGTAACTTGCATAAAAATATGGCCGCCGCCGTCGTTCGGCCCTGTGGAAAAATTCAGTGGAAATAATAAAAGGGTTAAACCCTAGCCTGGGTAGGGCTAGGGCAGATGAATTTAAAAAATATTATGATAATTTAGAATTGTTAATATTTATATAAAAAAAAAAAACCCTAAATAGGGTTGGAGAAATATTGATTATGATTTTAGAAAGTTATTGTGCTTTTGAAAAAGAATTAAAATATATAAAATATATGTAAATATATATATATATATATATATATATATATATATATATATATATATATATATATATATATATATATATATATATATATATATATATATATATATATATATATATATATAACTCTGGTCATAATTTGGAGTAAGTATATAATTATAAATATATTTATATATGTATATATATATATATATGTATATATATATATATATATATATATATATATATATATATATTTATATAACTCTGGTTATAATTTGGAGTAAGTAATAAATAGAAATTTAAAAATGGTTGATTTGACTATATAGTCATATTGGAGATTAAATTAAATTTCCTCTCCTATTTTCCTTAACGTGATTAATTTAATAAACCTAATGACTAGGTATCTCGTGGAGATAAAATTTAACCAGTTAGTTTTCCGCAAATAATATTTAACAAACTATCAATGCTTGGTTCGTCTCAGAACTAGTTCGAATATAATTATGGAAATTTCTATAGCGCTTGTCGTGTGAGTGAACTTGTTAATTAATTAGTATGTTTTTAAAAAAAAATTGTTCCGTTTTTGCCCTAAAATTTGGGCATGACACTAGAAAAGATAAAAGACATGTCACCAAAAGATAAAATCAAAAATGAAAAGCAAGACTCAACACCAAAATTCACTATAGTCCTCAAGTTTAGTGTCTCTTGTCACTTGTATAAGTCTTATTTGATTGTGGTCACAATGTTTACTTTCACAAAAAGGATAGATAGCACTGAACCATAATGTTGTCTGAGTCTGTTGAAAGATTTGATTTGTTGAAGCCCATTGTTGTTGTTGTGTCTCATCTAAAATTGACTGAATCCATGAAACAGATATTTTATTATGGAGAAGATAGAAATTTATTATGGATTGGCGATGCAGATGTTGCTTTATTATGCATTGTGCATGGATAGACTGAAGAAAACTGGAAGAAACCATACTCCTCAGAACGTGTGATGCTCTCAGTTTCACACCCATCACTAGACATAGGATTTGCCTTAGCCACAGATAGGAGCTGATTTATTATGGATGGAAAGGGGTGAAAAGGGAGTTTTATTATGAATGGCTAACCAATCTTGGGTAGATCAATAACAAGCCATGATGGGAATGGGTAACGTTTATTATGGATGGATAGGTTGTGAGTGTGTGCAGAGTGAAGTGATGAAAGAGAATCCTGAAGGAGGGAGGAGAAATGTCTCTACACATGGCGCTGGTGACCCAGTTTTCACCATGGTACTTGCCCAGGGCACCACCGAAGTGGTTTTCACCATTGGACAAAATGTTTTTCTTTACTTTTTTTTATTTTTTGATTTTTTTTTAATTGTCACAGGGCGCCTGTTTGCCAGGTTTTCACCAAGTAACGATTTTTATGTTTTATGATTTTATTTTATTTTTTGTATTTTTGAATTAGGATATTCCAAAGAGCTATGTGTAAAACCTGCAAAGGTGCATGTTGTTGATAGGATCCTCTAAAGGTTCACCCTCTATGGTTGAGAGCTGATATGCACCAGATCCATATGCTGCTATAATGATGTAAGGACCAAGCTAGTTTGGTTCGAACTTGCCCTTCTTCTCTCTATCTTGCTAATTTTTGGGATTTTCTCTGAGAACCAAATCACCTACCTCAAATGTGTGAGGCTTGACTTTGTGATTGCAGTTGTGACTCATTCATTGTTGATAAGCCTTAAGATGATTAAAAGCAGTTTGTCTTTGTTCATCCAATAGTTCAAGTTCTTGTAAGCGGGAGACCCTATAGTCTTCATCACTGATGATGTTTTGCAAAGAGACTCATAAAGAGGGTAGCTCGACCTCAATAGGCAAGATAGCTTCAGCACCGTAGACAAGTGAATAAGGTGTAGCTCCTGTAGGTGTGCAGACACTTGTGCGGTAGGCCCAAAGTGCATGATTAAGTTGGATATGCCAATTACGGCCAGCGTCATTGACTGTCTTTTTTAAGATTTTAAGAATTGTTTTATTAGACACCTCAGCTTGACCATTACCTTGAGGGTAATATGGTGTGGAGAAATGATGGGAAATATGGAAGCGATCACAGAGTTCATGAACATCCTGATTTTTGAAGAGATGCCCATTATCAGTGATAATGGAAACAGGAATACCGTATCAAAAAATGATATAGTTGAGAATGAATGTAGCAATTTGTTTTCTAGTGACTTGCATGAGAGGCACAGCTTTGATCCATTTTGTGAAATACTCTGTGGCAGTGATAATGAATCTATGACCATTCGAGGATGGAGGGTGAATCTTGCCTATGAGATTGAGTCCCCACTGACAAAAGGGCCAAGGAGTCGCAATTGGTTGAAGTTCTTGTGTTGGCACATGGATGAGGTCTCCATGAAGTTGACACTGCTTACATTTCTTGACAAACTAATATGAATCTTTTTCTATATTGGGCCAGTAATATCCAGTCCTGATGAGTTTCTTGGCTAAGGTAGGACCACTAGAATGTGGACCACATATCCCTTCATGTACTTCACGTAACGCAATTTGAGCTTCGTTGCTTTCCAAACATCTAAGAAGAGTGCCATCTAGACCTTGATGATATAGGACATCGGCTAAAATGACGTATCGGGAAGATTGGCGAATGAAATTGCGACGTTGGTTATTGGATAGGTCAGGAGGAAAGGTATTATCATGAAGGTATGTGAAGATGGAACCATAGAACTCAAACTCAGGACCGACGACACATATTATCTCAGTAGGAATGATTTCATATGAAGGAACCAAAAGGTTATCCACCAAGAACTCATAGCGGGTCTCATTCGGAGGTAGATCGATTAGTGAAGCAATTGTAGCCATGGCATCTGCGGCTCAATTCTGCTATCTTGGTATCTGCTCAAAGTCTATCTTTGTGAAATGTTGTTTCAGGTCATCCACCATTCTTTTGTAAGGCATAAATTTCTCATCCTTTGTTTGGTAATCATTAGTTGCTTGATGAATTACAAGTTGAGAGTCCCCAAAAACATGAAGTTCCTAGATCTTCCACTGAACTGCAATCTATAATCCAGTTGTTAATGCCTCATATTCTACTATGTTATTAGTGTAGGGAAATGATAATCGATATGATTTTGGTATAGAATCCCCTTGAGGAGTTATAAAGAGGATGCCAGCTCCTGCCCCATGCTGTGTGTATGAGCCATCAAAGTAAAGTTGCCATGGCTTTGCATGTGACACTGTGAAAATGGATTCATCTGGAAATTCTGAAATTAGAGAAACATCATCTATCATGGGGGCATCTGCTAGCTGATCTATGATAGCTTGTCCTTTTATTGCTTTTTTGTCCACATACTCAATGTTGAATTCACTCAAGATCATTACCCATTTGGCTAGTCGCCCAATAAGCGTTGCTTTATTGAGAAGGTATTTCAATGGATCTATCCTTGCAACCAACTTAGTCTTATGAGTTAGCATGTAATGTCATAATTTCTATGAAGAAAAGACCACGGCGAGACATGCGCACTCAATTGGTGTGTAGTTTAGCTCATATCCCACCAATGTACGACTAATATAGTATATTGCCTTTTCTTTGCCCTCAGCAACTTGTTGTGCTAAGAGTGCCCCCAGTGCTGTTGAAGTAGCTGATATGTAAAGTAATAAAGGCTGATCTAGAACTAGTGGCATCAAAACTAGCAGATTCAGAAGATAATTTTTGAGTATCTGGAAAGCCTATTGACAGTTATCATCCCATTTGAATTTGATGTTTTTATGTAGCAAGTGCTGAAAGGGATTACATTTATCTGCAAGTTGTGCTATGAATCTTCATATGGATTGAAGTCTCCCTTGAAAAGATCAAAGCTGACTGATGTTTCATGGTGGTTGCATCTCTAGGATGGCCTTGACTTTTGCTAGATCAGCTTCAATTCCTCTTTTTGACACAATGAATCCCAGGAGCTTCCCGAAGGTTATCCCAAAGACACATTTCTTGGGGTTTAATCTTACTTTATATTTTTCCAACCGATCAAAGATGACTAAAAGTATGTCCAAATGTGTATTTCTATCTATTGATTTTTCCAAGAGGTTGTCAACATAATCTTCCATAGTAACGTGCATGAGATCATGAAAGATAGTAGTCATGGCTCTTTGATACGTAGTGCCTACCTTTTTTAGCCCAAAGGGCATGACATTCTAACAGAAAGTTCCCCAAGGACAAGTGAATGTTGTTTTCTGCTGATCCTCAGATGCAATTTTTATTTGATTGTAACCAGAGAATCCATCCATCAAGGATAACATCGCATGACCTGCTGTGAGATCGACAATCAAGTCAATATTTGGTAACGAAAAATCATCTTTAGGACAAGCTTTGTTGATGTCTCTGAAATCTGTACATATTCTGATGCTACGATCTAGTTTACTGACAGGCACTAAGTTGGAGATCCATTCAAGATAATCAATTGGCCGTATGAATCCGACATCCAATAATTTGTCAAGTTTTTCTTTGACTAGTAATACCACTTGTGGATGCATCTTTCTTAATTTCTGTTTCAGTGGTTTTGCCCCCGGTTTAACTGTCAAATGGTGCATTACCAAATCTAGATCCAATCCAGGCATATCAGTGTATGACCATGCAAAGTTGATTTGTCATTCCGTGAAGAAACTTATGAATTTTGACCTTTCTGACTCTGTCAAAGATTGAGCCAGGAATATGTTGTGTGGAACTTCTTCTGTACCAATGTTTGTTTTGATAGTCTCCTCTACCAACATGGATGACTTTTCCTCATATGATGCTGAGAGAATGTCGAGTCTTCCATCTTCGGGTGCCTCAGAGAGGTTTTCACCCTCAGATACATCCTTTCTTTTTACTTTTTTGGGGTCAGACAGTGCCACAATGTGGTTTTCACCATAAGACCCTTAGTTTGTTTTTATTTTTATATTTTTGTGACTGGAAGGCCCGACACCCTCACCAAAATATGCCACGCTATTGAGTTCTATAGTGTATCCTGCTTTATGGTCCCTAGGGGGAATATCCTCTCGTATGCCAAGATAGTCAATAAGGGCTTCATCATTTTGGAATGTGTCAAACTGTGCAAGTCCTTCATGGTCCTAGTCAATAAGTTGGTGGTGAACAAGGGGAAGGCCTTTGATGTCTTCAAAGTTAGCGGAGTTAAGAGTGAAGATGCAGTTATATTCAGGTATGTCAAGGTAGTTATCAAGGTCATCATTGGCACTCTCCTCATTAGTCTCGATCATGAATGAATCCAAATTATCATGACTAGTAGCGCATTCTAGGACAGGTGTTCTCATTCTATGTGATTTCAACCTAGGACCTAGAGGCAAAGACTGTATGGGATCCTCTAGGGTTGTTTCTTGACCAGCTTTGAACTTCCTATTAAATTCCTCTTCTTTTGTTGGTTCACTTGGTTCTCTGAATGTCTCGATGAGCTCATAGTCACTAGAGGATTTGTTTGAACCCCTTTCCCATTCATTGGAGTCTATGGAATAGCGATTCTCTTGTTGAATTTTGGCAACTTTGATTTGTAATGCTTCTTCTGTCCTTTGAGTGTGGACCTTGGAAGTCATGAAACCAAGTCCTTTCAAGCATTCCTTTTTGAATGTCAATTCAGGTTGTAAAGGTTCGATGATGCCTTCCTTTCTTTACCCAAGAGGGCTTTTGCCATCATACCCAGATTTTTGTAGAATCTTGAACTCTTTGCCATACTTCTCACATGGTATAGTGATGTGATCTTATGTATCATTTTCAAGGTCTTTGTAAAGCATTTTGTATAAGTCTTCCTCTTCCAGTTCACCCAATCTTTGAAAGGTAGTAGGGTCCCATTTGAGTATAATGATAGATACCTGCTTATTAGGATGTGGTCTCCCATATTCTTTTGGTGAATTCATAACTTGTTGTAAGTACATGGTCTGATTCAAAGTGTATTCACCCATGCCCTTGTCTTGGAATTTGCCCTTAAGTTCACCTTATTTTGATGTCGAAGGTTTTAATGACTCAGGATCAATGTATGTAGAAGAAGGAATAGCTTCGCAATTACTGGGAATGATGGTCTCAGTTTTTGGTCTCAAGTTATTGCAATATATGAATGGATTAGGATCTCCATTAACTGTTATTTCAACTCCATTGTGAGGAAACTTAATGCATTGGTGGTATGTACATGGGACTGCCCTCATTTCATGAATCCAAGGACGTCCTAGCAATATGTTGTATGTGAGATCAAGATCTAGTACTTGACAAACTACATCCTTTGTAACTGGCCCAACTCTGAGAGGTAAGGTGACTGTGCCCTTGGATGAATGCTCTTCATCATCATATGCTTTGATGGTAATTTTGTATGTGGAATTCATAGCTTTGTCAAAATATCCCAATTGTTTAATAGTGCTCAATGTACAAATGTTTAGACCTGCTCCTCCATCTATCAAGACTCGTTTGATTCTATGTTTGTGTATGAAGGCTTCAATATGTAATGGTGCATTATGTGGCTGACTTACAGAGGAATCATCGGCTTCTGTGAATGTAAGCGAGTGTGGAATGGAAAGGTATCCCACCATGGCTTGAAATTCGTCCATGTTCAAATCAATAGGAATGACAGTGTCTCTTAATATTTTGTCAAGAATAGCTTTATGTGCAGGGGATATGCATAAGAGCTCAAGGATGGAGATAAGTGCAGGTGCTTTCCCTAACTACTCTAGAAGGTCGTATTTAGGCTTGGTCGATGAGGAAGTAGTGTTTTTGGCTGGAGCACCTTGCAAAGTGAATTTACCTTGATGGGTTGTAACATGACATTAAGAGGTAGGTTCGGAAGAAGATCAAACACCTTTTAGAATGATCTTGGGTCTCTGGGTAGAATTCTCAGGGGTTTTGTCCTTGATGATAATGGTAGAGACATAATTGTCCATCGAGATGTGATTGATAGTTGAAGCATAGTTGTAGGATGCTTTGGTATAGTTGGTTTGATCATCTGTGGCTGCAGCTTTTCCCTTGTCATGTTTTGGGAATGGTTCCTTAAACATCTCATGTTCTTGATTGGATGAGTGTCCTTCAATCTCAATGTCACCTCTATCAATGAGATCTTGTATGATGTTCTTCAGTCGGTGACAATTTCCTATTTTATGACCCTTTCTCTTATGGAATTCACAATACTCATCATCATTCCACCAATTTGGTTTGACCTTTGGCTCATATGGCAGAAAATCTGGAATTGTGATTACTTTGTTTGCCACTAGCTTCTTGAAAACTGACTCAAGTGGTTATCCCAATGGGGTATACTTCCTTCATGATTTTGAAGTTGTTTGAGTATTCACTTGATTGTTTGTAGAGCTTGATCCCAAAAAAATGATGTTAGGTCGCACTGTATTAGCATCTACAACACCATCATTGACTGTGTTCTTGTTTTTGTTCCAAAATCTTGGCTTATCTTTTCCTTTAAAGTCATCTTTGTTTTCCTTGAATATCTTAATGACTCCTTGTTCGATTAGGACCTTTTCTGTTGCTAAGCCTTTTTTAATGACATCCTTGAAGGTGGACAAACAAGCTTTCCTTAGATCATAGCCAATGTCTTTGTTAACATTCTGAGTGAACATCTCTACCATTTGTTTTTGTGGAATTTCACAAGAGCATCTACTAGCTAGATTCCTCCATCTTTGTAAAAATGATGAAAAAGACTCTCCATCTTTTTGCTTGGTGTTGGACAAAGTAGTGACGGATATGTCTGTCTCTATGTTGTAGGAGAAATGTTGGATAAATGCCTCTACTAAGTCACCCCATGACTTAATACTAGGTGGAAGTTGGGAGAACCATTCCATAGCTTGATCACCTAGGCTTTATGGGAATAATCCAATGCAAATTGTGAAAAATTGTCTTATGTGTGCCTTAGGATCCCCTTTTCCTCTATACTTATCAAACTTAGGTGTCACAAAGTGTGTAGGAAAAGGAGGCATTGGAATGCTCTTGTCAAATGGATAAGCACATATGTCTCTCATTGTGTATGTTGGCTTCGGTGTATTTGTGTCCTCCATTTTCTTTTGTAAGTCCTTGATTTGTTGCTCCAAATTGTTCTAATGTGGAGATCGACCTCTTGGACCATACCCCATGCTTGAGGCACCAATTGGAGGAGCATGTTGCATATATGGATGATATTGATCATACACATGTACATATGGCGGAGGTCTATAATGATGTTGCATATATGGACCACTTGGTATAGAGTCATGGTGAGGAATAGAATATCTGCTCTGTCCATGTATACCATACTCTATAGGCATGTCATGAGTTTTTTCTAGTGTGTTTCCCCCAAATTTTGAGCATGCCTTTGAATATCCAATTGCTTAGGTGGTTGATCCTTAGAATTGGTATGTGATTGAGTGTATTTTTCTGCATAAGACTTCCATGATGGTCTGCGAAGATGAGTATCATATGCTTGACCATGTGTGTATGGGACCTCTAGTTTTTGAAACAAAGATGATGGTGATTCAGGTACCATATGTGGTCCTCTATTGCCTCCACTATTAGGTCTCCTTTGATCCATGTTGGAGTGAGATTGTTGCAAAGGTCTATGTTCCATTATTTGAGACATGTCAAAATCATGAGGGATCTTGGCTCCACTTTGTGCCATCACTTGTAGAAAGTATTGTCTATCTCTCCTCATTATTTCCTCAACCAATCTATTGAAATGGGGATTCATAATGGTGTCTTCCACTTCTGCTAAATGGACTGAAATGTTGTCCATATTGTCATTGTGTGTATCATTGTTGTTTGTAGTGTCCATGTGCTCAACATTTGGAATGTTTCTATAGGCATCCATGTCAAGTAATGTAGTATGATCAGAATTGAAAAAGATATCATTTTTATACTCATAAGAACTCATGTTTGTGGATTCTTGAGCTTCTTTAGCTTCTCTCCTAGATTTTTGGAAATGGGTTTCAACCATGAACTAGGTATTGACCAAGATGTGTGAGACTAGATGAAAATGGAAAGAGTATGGAAGACCAAGAGTTTGGATGGAATGTAAATGAATCTGAGGTGTACTTGCAATGTCCAAAGTGTAAGACCAAGTATGTATGTAGTAGAGTAGGTGTGGCTTCCAAAGAGAGGATACTTTCTCTTGATGAGGTAAGTTGACCTTGATTCTAAGTAAGACCAAATGAGACCCAAAGGTGATAGACCTTGATGAGGGACCACTTAACAAAATGTTGTTGTATGTAGTGTGTTGACAAAGTATGATGAGGACAAGCAAGTGACCTTTTGACTCAAGTTTAGACAAATGTGAATGTAATGTAAGGTGTAAAGTAATGATGGACTTTGTGAGACCCAAAGACAGGTTGAATGCTAGATGAAACCCTGGAGAAATAACCTAGGAAGCTCAAGAATTTTGAAACTGACTATGTTTGTTTGCTGGACTATAAAAGTTTTTCAATTCTGAACACAGACGTGCCTGTATACTACACAGACGCGATTTCCTAACACAGACGTGGTTCTATTTAACACAGACGCGAGTCTGAGATTTTGTAAATGCAATGTTGATTCTGAGAACATAGACGCGTTTTTGCCCTTCACAGATGCAGTTATACGACATAGACGCTATTATGTCAGACACAGACACGTTTCTACAAAATTTGTGCAATTTAATCCAATTTGTGAAGTTGCTTTGTTGTGACCAAATCTAAATGTTTGACTATTTTTCTGTGACAAGATGACACAATGTTGATGAGGACTCAATGTTTGCAAGTGTCTAGACAAAAATGACTCAAAGAAAAGTGTGTTGTTTGATGTAAAATTGTTTTGCATACACTTGAAGACACAAAAGACACAATGTTTTGCTATTTGGTCTTCAATGTTTGAATGTTTAAAATAAGTCAAGCACAATTCTTATGGCTAGCCAAGACAATAGTTGTTGATCCCACATGGGGTTTTACCCCCGAGGCTAAGCTATTCAGAGCGGATACTTAGATGCTTGACCCCACTGGCTCCACCCTCGGCACTCACTTCTTAGGGCAGCCAAGCATCAGTCCCCAAAAAAACTCCTTGTGGCGAACTTTGAATCTCTACTAAGAACCGTATGTGTGTGGGCCGCTACCAGAGGTCCGACCTCCTGCCCCAACAACTAGAAGGATTTGGGCTTTTAAAACAACAAGGTGCTAGTAAGGGAATCCACTCATGTGGCCATACATGCGGCACTTTCAACTCTATAAATATAGAAGGCTCCCATCCAATAGGGGTTACGCCCTACAAATGATCAAATAAATTTGATCAAACAGGTTTATGGGGAGACATAGTGTCGGTATGAACTAATCAGCACACGTTATTCATAGTTTTCACAATGAATATAGTTATTTATAGTGGTTTGGATGAAGATGGATTTTCTTTTTCTACCACTTGGGTCGTTCTCTCCTCATTAGTAGTCCTAATGACCACACAGGGAGACAGGCCCTCTAAAGATTAGACAAAAAGAGCCTATTGCTCAAGACACAAAAGGCAATGGTTCAATTTTATAGCACCAATTGAAGTGTTTGCTAGTCTATGAAAACAAGGCACATAATAAAAACCCAAAAACCCTTGCCAAGGTCCTGCAACAAAGATTTGTCAGTAGTTTGGATTGTTTGAAATAATCACCCCTTCCTGCAAGCACACAAGTTAGGTAAATTTTAAATCCAAAAGACTTTGTGAAAATAGGGGCCTTCGAAAAAATAATTTTTTCTTTCAAGACAAGCTACACCAAATTCGTTAGCTAAATCTAAAAATGTTAGCTCAAAATAAACCTGATCTGAAACATTAAATGCAAGACAAAATGGCAAAAAATGCGATTTTACCCTACAAAAATGCAATTTCACAACATAGATGTGATTTAACACCTCACAGATGTGATTCCACAACACAGACGTGTTTTTGCAAAAAAAATGCAAAATAGAAAATCCTACAAGACACAGACGTGATTAAAATGATCACACATGTGATTAGATCTCACAGACATGATTAAAGTGCACACAAACACGCCTATAATGAAAACCTACAATCTAGAAAATAAAAATACTGCCAGAAACACAGATGCGGTTCAGAGGTTCACAGATGCGATTTGGGAACACAGATGCGACCCTGCAATCTGCAAAAAAAAGTGAAATAATGTCGAAGATGCAGACGCGATTGAAGATGTCACAGACATGATAGAAAACCAAAAACACATTCCGAAAGTGCGCAAATGCAAAAATGTCAAAATGTTGTTGGAAATGTCAGATCTGTAACTTAAAAACACAAAATCTACAATAAAAGATGTTAAATGCAAAAAGGACAAGAGTCCCACCGTGCATGCCAAAATGTATATGGTGAAAATGGATACAACAATGTTGAAAGACTAAATGAATTCAACCACAAAACCCTAGCCTAACAGCAACAAAGATCCACCATAACATATGAAGATTACCTAAGACAATGCAAATCAAATGAAATCACATAGATTGTACCATCACATGTCCAATAGGGTTTGGATCTCCATTCTTCCTATCTCCATTGATCTTGCTTAATATATTTTCTCTCAGATTTTATATGTGCACAAGAGCTCAACAAAGAACGGAAATGTGGTTGCAAGTAGGATCACATATGAAAGAGCGTAGTGTAATCAAGTAGTCAATTGATCAAGCAGTTAGGGTTTGATAATGAAGGAAGCATCTCCTTATATAGAAGACACCATAAGAAATGGAGGGATAAGATTGAGAGTTGTAAAAGGAGGTCGGCTATGATTAGAGGGTAGGTAGAGAAAATAAGAAAATAATGAAAGGGGTAGGTAGTGTATGAATTAAGAGATGAATGACATGTGTCATGGGTAGAAAAGGCTAATGAATTAATTGAATAAATAAAGATTTATTTAATTAATAGAGGAAATGAGATCAATTAAATAAATAAAATATTTATTTAATTCAGGAAAAGGATAATTTAAATAAATAAATGTATTTATTTAAATGAGAAATAAGGCTAGAAGAGGATAAATGAATTAATTAAATAAATAAGGATTTATTTAATTAATAGAAGAATTAGGCTAAAATAATTAAATAAATAAAGATATTTATGTAATTAGACATGACAATTTTAGGTGTCTACAACTATAAGATAAAGAAAGTTTTGATCGATAATGGTTATGCCCTAAATTCTTGTACATTAAAGTTTTTCATGCAAGTGGGGTACACTTTTATGGATTTGCACAATCGATGCATCACTATCAAGGCATGTGATAATGTTGAGAGAAACTAAGTAGGAATGATTAACCTTCCAATTTAGGTGGGCCCGATAACATAAGAAACACTTTGCCATGTTGTTGATCTTGATTTTCCATTTAATATCTTTCTTGGTCACCCATGGATCCATGCCATGAAAGCCATGTCATCCACTTACCATCAATATCTCAAATTTTCATATCAAGGTTGCAAAATCACTATTTGTGGTGACACTCAACCATTTCAGTAATATCTCTCTCTTGATGCATCCTCACCATATTCCCATCATTGCTCAGACATCAACATTGGAGCCACTTAAACCACTCCATCATCCTAATGTATTGACCTTGATTCCATACTCACTACTGCTAAGGAGAAAACTTCTATCTCATCTACTTTTTCCCAACTCAAGATCAACGATGTCAGCTATGGTGAATATTGTTTACAACAAATCTTTGTAGCGGGTGCGCTGCCCCTAGATCCTCATACTCATGGAAAACCTACCAAAGAATAAAAGAAGAAAGAACCAATGGTCAAAATGTGTCATTCTACTACAGTCCAATCTCATGGAAAACTTAATCACGAGGTTATAGAAGGAGATATCAACCAATGGCTTTTCAAAGATGTTGTTGTGGATAATGATACCCACCTTAACCAATTCAAAGAGAAATATCATGTAGCTCAGAATTTGGCTACTAAGAAATGGGATTATCAAGGCAAAGGATTAGGGAAAAAAGAACATGGAATCAAAAGACAAGTTGACCCAAATCCTAATGTTTCCCATCAAGGGCTTGGTTTTGGTCATTCCTCTCATGAAGCCTCAACTTTGGTATGCACTTCTGGAAACAATGAAAATGTTTCAGTTGATATCAAATACATACCTAAGGAGGTTGTCAAGTAAGCATACAAAGTTATAGATAGCTCATCTACCTTTGACACATTTACCCTCTTTGACACATCTATTCTTCTAATTTACCTTCCACTTTGTCATCCCAAACTTATTGATTGGGGACAAATTGTTGCACATTTTGATACATTTCATATTGATATAACACTCATATAATTTTGGGGGGCAACTAAGTGTTCACCATAGTATCATCTAGTTCAAAACATAGTATATAAGATGGACCCTCAAGGTTACTTCATGGAAGAGGGGACCCTTAACCGCAAAAATGAAAAAGAAATAAAAAACCAAGTGTCTACTTGTGAAAACCTTTCTAAGGCACCTATAGATCCTAAAAAGGGAAAAATAAAGGGTGTATCTTCAAGTGAAAACCTCTTTGAGGTGCAAGAAGATGAGGACTCCCCTCTTCCTCTCATCAACATACAAGTTCCTAATAAATCACCAATCCTCATTGATCAGACAAGAGAAATAAATTTGGGTACTCAAAAAGTCACCGCATCACTTATGTGGCAGCTTCCCTAGCTAATGAAGAGTTCCAAATATTACATGTAAGTAGCCAATCAACTTTGCATGGTCTTATAAAGACATGTATGGTCTTGATTCTAAGATTGTAGTGCATCTGACACAGTCAAGGGAGGGAGATCTAATGAAGGACAACCCAACCTTCCAGCTTAACACATAAACCATGCAAAGCATACCAATAACCAGTAATAAGGTGCCAGAAACAGCGGAAAGAACTATCAGTAACAAGGCAAAACACATAACCGGTAAACAATATAAATGAATCTTATTACAATCTGGAAAATTATACATGCCACATGTTGGATCACAGTCCAAGATACAAACAATTCTTATAATGCAATTACAATATCTGTAGATCATCCTCATATCAAATCGGCCTCTGATAACAGTCTATCGGTTCTCTCCTAATCCAGACCTCAGCCTTTTGGCCTCAGTCCTACCGAATCATAATCTTGTCGGTTCTACTTCTTCACTCAATATCAAAGCTTTGTCTTCAATCTTCTAACTTCTCTTTGTTGTCTTCAAATTATTCACAAGCTTCCATTTATACCAACTTCAAATAATTACAACTCAATCAAGTCATCCCAAAGACCAACTGGCTCATGAAACGTGCAATGATAACATGTCGGCTCAAGAACAAATCCAAAACATAAAATGATGCACCAACTTCTAAGAATACCAGCCAAGGCCCAAAGTAATACCTTAAATGATCCACAAGTCATGGAGATCAACCACAAGCCAAAATCATCTTCGCTCAACATACAGCCAGGCTAACCAGTAAGAACACATCAACCGAGACAATACCAGAATCCACATCTCACCGGAAACAAAGCCAAATACTTTGAAACTCAAACATGATAAAGACCATGAAAACAAGGGAATAAATCGAAAACCACAATGTTAAACACTTAAACATGAAGAAATGTCATGACCTCAAGCAATTCCACTGAAAAACTGCCCAACCGGTAAGAACTAGACTAGTGCTCCTACATCAAACTCTCAAGGTTAATTGAAAAGTGAGTCTCATCACTTGCTCTAGTTTGGTGATCAGTTAGTAGGTACTTGCAACTGCCTCAGGGATTCGAAGATCTAACCACATCTTTTGGTTGCCTCTCCATGGTGATCTACCAGTGCAAACTGCAACCTACCTCAATTAGTGCTATGTTCAAGTCTCCACCCACTAACTACCTCAAGATCAAGCTCTAGGATCAGTGGTTCTACCTACAAATATCTCTTCCTCACATTCACTAATCTGAACAAGTCCACAAGTTGCCTCAATCTTCTCTCCAACCAACCAATGCACAACCGGGTTCTCCTCCAACAACAGGTTCACAAACCAGCTCTGATACCATTTGATGCAGTCAAGGGAGGGAGATCCAATGAAGGACAGCCCAACCTTATAGCTTAGCACATAAACCATGCAAAGCATACTGGTAATCAATAATAAGGTGCTAGAAACAACAAAAAGAACTACCGGTAACAAGGTAGAACACATAACTGGTAAAAAATATGAATGAATCTTATTACAATCTAGAAAATTATACATGCCACATGTTGGATCATAGTCTAGGATACAAAAAATGCTTATAATGCAATTAGATGATCCGCAGATCATCCTCATATCAAATTGGCCTCCGGTAATAGTCTACTGGCTCTCTCCTAATCCAGACCTCGGCCTTCCAGCCTCAGTCCTACTGAATCAGAATCTTGTCAGTTCTACATCTTCACTCAATCTCAAAGCTTTGTCTTGGATCTTCTAACTTCTCTCTATTTTCTTCAAATGATTCACAAGCTTTCATTTATACCATCTACAAATAATTACAACTCAATAAAGTCTGCCCAAAGACCAACCGGTTCATGAAATGTGCAATGGTAATATGTCAACTCAAGAAAAAATCCAAAACATAAAACGATGCACTGACTTTTGGGAATATCGGCCAAGGCCCAAATCAACACCTCAAACAATCCGCAAGTCACAGAGATCAACTACAACCCAAAATCATCTTCGCTCAACATATAGCCAGGCTAACCAGTAAGAACACATCAACCGAGACAATACCAGAATCCACATCTCACCAGAAACAAAGCCAAATGCTATGAAACTTGAACATGATAAAGACCATGAACACAAGAGAATAAAACCAAAACCACAATTCTAAACACTCAAACATGAAGAAATGCCATGGTCTCAAGAAATTCCACTAAAAACTACCCAATTGATAAGAACTAGATAGGTGCTCCTGCATCAACATCACTTGGTTGTTTATTCAAATGTCAAATCTGTTAAATAGAAGCTTCAAAAGATGCATCCTCAAATTGCATTCTTGGTCAAAGAAGAGTTGGAAAAATTGTTAGAAGTTAAATTTATTCGGCCAATTGATTACTCATAATGGATCTCCAACATGGTACTTGTTTCCAAACCCAATGGGGCCATCTGAGTTTGTACAAATTTTAGAGATCTGAACAAAGCTTGTCCTAAAGATGACTTTCCACTTCCCAACATTGATATTCTTGTCAACTTGACAATAAGACATGAAATTCTCTCCCTTATGGATGATTTTTTGGGGTACAATCAGATAAACATTATAGAAGATGATCAGCACAAAATTGTGTTCACCACTCTATGGGGCACTTTTTGTTATCAATTCATGCCCTTTTGTCTTAAGCATGCAAGCGCTACATATCACTGCACCATGACAGTAATATTCCATGACCTCATGCATAAGATATCATAGGATTATGTAGATGAATACTAGGCAAATAAAAAACCGAAGCAAAACATCCAGCTATCATTGAACAAATCTTTGAGCACTTGGCTAAGTATAAGTTATACTTCAATCCTAAAAAGTGTGTGTTTGGAGTTACATCAAGTAA
This sequence comes from Cryptomeria japonica, assembly GCF_030272615.1. Lineage (NCBI taxonomy): Eukaryota > Viridiplantae > Streptophyta > Pinopsida > Cupressales > Cupressaceae > Cryptomeria > Cryptomeria japonica. The sequence continues at coordinate 382,193,712 of NC_081412.1, read as the reverse complement.
GCTCCTAGGATTCATAGTTTCTAAGAGTGGCATAGAGGTTTATCCCAATAAGGTTAAAGCAATCTTAGAAATGCCTCCTCCTAAACCATTACAGAATTTGCGCAGCCTCCAAGGAAAGCTACAGTCTATCAGGTGCTTTATTGCTCAGCTTATAGATTAAAGCCAACCATTTACACATCTTCTTAGAAAAGGTATGAGGTTTAAGTGGGATGCTCAATGCGAGTAAGCATTTGACAAAATAAAAGAATATCTAGCTCATTCCCCAATGTTGATGCCACCAATTCTAAGGCAGCCATTCCTTTTGTATATCTCAGTTACTCCAGTTGTAGTGGGAGCACTCTATGTCCCACATGATGATCAGAGAAAAGAATATGTCATTTATTACATCAGTCAAACCTTAGTGGGATATGAGCTCAATTATTCACCTATAGAAAAAGCATGTTTTGTTGTTTTCTTTTGTTTGCAAAAGCTCTGACACTACATGTCAAGTCACATTGTTAAGTTCATTTGTAAGATTGAGACCTATAAAGTATCTATTATCAAAGGCAACCCTTACTAGTCGTATGGCAGGTCATGTTGCTCAGTGATTTTGACATCCAATATGTAGACAAAAAGACCATCAAAGGACTAGTTATTGTAGACCAAATGGCAGAAATACCCCTGATGGATACTCATCCATTAATTGTAAAAAAATTGGATGAATATGTCTATGCAATCACAACACAATCTCCCTGGAAACTTTATTTTGATGGTTCACATACACAGAATGGATTAGGGGTAGAGTTCCTATTTGTGACTCCACAAGGAATATTATTCCCAAATCATTCAATTTGTCTTTCCCATCACCAATTATATTTTTGAGTATGAAGGTCTCATTATCGGTCTCAAAACAACTATCCAATGGAATATTGCAAATATCCTTGTCTATGGGGATTCACAACTAGTTGTCAAACAAGTGAATAATGAGTATCAAACTAACGATGACAAGCTCCTACCATACAAAAGAATGGCTGATGATCTCAAGAAGAACTTTCAAAATATTATCTTTGATCAAATTCCTAGAGCACAAAATAGAGAAACTAATGCAGTGGCCACTATCGGTTCACTACTAGCAATTGAGTCAAATAGTCCTAAATATAAGTTCTTGGTTGAGCAACTTCTCCAACCAACATTTGAAAATACAAATATGGTGTAAAAAATTATTGGTCCACAATTTCCCTAGTACCATGATATTTATGCCTACCTTAAAGATGGCACCCTTCCACCCAACATAGCTTGAAATGATCACCAAAACCTCATTCGTCATTGTGCCCAATTTATACTTATAAGAGATAATATATATTATCGGGGCTATCATGACATCCTTGCTATATTTCCAAACAAAGATAATCTTGTGATGAAAGAAATACATGCCAAAACTATTGGTGCTCATACGAGTGGATATGTTCTTGCCAAACAACTCTTAAGAGTGGGATACTATTGGTCCATAATGGAGCATGACTGATGTGAATTTATTAAGAGGTGTTTTCCCTGTCAACAATAGGGTGACCCGATTCAGGTTCCATCATAGGATCTATAGCTTATCACAACACCATGGCCTTTTTCTACATGGGGTCTCAATTTTGTTGGCAAGATTCATCCCCCTTCCTCGGATGGACACAAATTTACCATTACAGCTACTAAGTATTTAACCAAGTGGGTTGAATGTATTCCCCTTACTCTTAACATTGGTGTCCAAGTGTCCAAATTTATCCTATATCACATCCTTTTCCACTATGGAGTTCCCTCTACCATCATTACTAATAATGGAACCCCTTTTAAGAACCAACATATGTGTGATATTTGATCCCCATTTCATATCCAACACCATTGCTCTACCTTGTATTATCCTCAAGGTAATGGCCAGGTGGACGCAACCAACAAAACTTTTCTATGTATCCTTGAGAAGGTTGTCAATGAAAATGGTCATGATTGGCACCTACACCTTAATCTCACCCTTTGGGCGTATCGCACCAGTATCTGAACTCCCACTAGAGCCACTTCGTATTCCCTTGTCTATGATGTAGAAAATTTCTTACCAATTGAGGTCAAGTTACCATCTTTGCACATATCCTTGAAAGATTTTGTTTCTAATGAAGAATATAGGGTGGCAAGGTTAGCTTAGCTAAATCTCCTTGATGAAGACCACCAAAAAGCATATGATCACTTCTAGATATATCAAACTAGGATCAAGAAATAATATCAAAAAAAAGTTCACCCTCATTAATTTGAGGTGGGTGATCTGGTGCTTCGAGAAAATCCATGGAATTAGTAGGACGGAGTAAAGAAAGGAAAATTTAAAGTCAATTGGTTGGGCCCATATGTAGTCACAACAAAATATAGTTCAGGGGCCTATCAACTATTCACTCCAGAAGGAGATCCTCTTAATGATCCCCTAAATATCATGCATCTAAAAAAAATTATCCCTAGTTCACAGTAGTTTACCATTCTAAAATGTCAAAAAATAAAAATTTAAAATTTAAAAATTTAAAAAGGAGCAGAAAGCCAAAAAAGAAAAATAGTAAAAAATAAATTTGTCCTGTGAGAGGAAAAGTTAGGCATAGAATAACATTCATATTCCCACATCAATGAAGGTATAAAACTAACCATAAACAAGGAAAATTAGGAAAGAAAACACAAACCATCCTTCATACTTTGGAAATGATCCCCTTTATTCTCCTTCTTGCTTCTCTAATTAAATGGTATGTGGCTCTCAATCTTAGTTGCAAGTGTATTGAAAGCAAGGTGAGAAGATTCAAAGTTAAATTGACAGCATATAGTTATCAAAATTGGGATCCAAACCATTGAGAAAAGAGCTCAATTTATAGAGAAAAAAGTCTCCAAAATGATATTAGAAATTGAAAGAGGCAATTAATTCAAAATTGGCAATGATTGAATGACATGATTATGACAAATTAAGAGAAATTTGTGCTTCTCAATTTACGACAAATTGGAGAGGAAAATATGCTAATTGATTATGACAAAATGGAGCAATTAGAGTTCATTAAATTATGACAAATTAAGTACAAAGTAGCCTCATAATTAAGAAAAGAATGGAGACAAATTAGTGGAGAACTTGGGAAAAATTAGGAGAGAAAAAGGTGGGAGAAATTAATAATTTTTCATTTATTAATTTCTCCCACAAAAGGATAATTAGCCAGTTAAATAAATAATTTAATTGTGACACCAAGAATAGGATAAATGAATAAATTCATTTAACCTAAGAAAGGATGTTAGTGAGGATTTAATGATTAAAAAATTATTAAAACCCATAAGAGAGAGAAAAGAAATAAATTAGGTCACAACTATGTCATGATGCAATTAATACCATAAATGAATGATGATGATTGTGATCAAAGAGATAATTAACAAAAATCTCACATTGATTGACAAAGATAAATGACAAATCGATCAAAAATGACAAAGATATTTTATTTGATAATTAATAATTGATAAGGGATCAATGACAAATCGAGCAAGATTGATAAGGATTGATGATTGATTGAGATCAATGACAAATCAATCAAAATTGAAAAAGGTTAATTTGATAAAGGATCATTTGTTGGCAATTGACACTCATTTGATTGGTTTCAATATGTTGTCATTGATGGCAACATGTTTTGACTTTCATATTTTGGTTTGGTTGTTTACTGGCAGACACTTCACCGGCACCAACACCGGCACCGATGAGTATCTTCATCGCTAGGAGGAATTCTATGGGTATCGGCACTGCAGGCCGACATGACTTCATCAAGTTACAGGTATAGGAGGCTGACATCATTTGGGAGACCCATAAATCGGCAATTGATTTTAATATTTATGTATATATTTAGTTAATCCAACATGTATATTCACTTTGTAATTATCTATGTAAGCTGACATAAGGCATGAAGGATTGTAAGGGTATATAGGTCAGTTGATTAGATTATTTTGTGATATGAGAGATATGTGAGGTTATGAGATATGAGAGATATGTGAGGTTATGAGATATATGAGAGAGATAATTGTAATGTGAGGAATGTTGATAATGTAAGAGGTTATTTTGGTAAGGGTTTAGGGTATCAGAACTGGAACAGACAAAGCTTGAACTGGAACTCTATCAAGCATAGCAGATGTTGTTTATGAGTTTCATTTTATGTTTTCTTATTCAGAGTGACTGTAGTCAGTGAGACTCCTTTGTGATGAGCAGTGTGCTCTAGGATATAACCCTTCCTACATGTGCAGGCCCCCATATTTTGTAATATCTTTTCATATGGCTATTGGATTCATATTGTGGGTTACAAATCCCACCGTGGTTTTTCCTCTTTGAGTTTTTCCACATATAATTCTTTGTGTTATGGTATTCATTTGTGTGATTGGCTTATTACTTGCTTTACTTATTTCATTTATAGATGTACTGGTTTACCAGTTGGCGAATGCGTGTTTTAATAAGGTTAAATTTTATCATTCTGGTAGAACATTGATTCACCCCCCCTCTTAGTGTTCTTGGTGTTGGCATTATGTGAACTAGTATGAGAACCAGTATGTGGACATAATGACATTGTATGTTGTCATTGATGTCAATATGATGAAGAGATGAAGAACCAGTATAACACTGTGAACCAGCATTCACTGTGAACCGGCATTTGTGCCAAAGTGAAGCAGTGTGATTGTTTAAAGTTGAACCGGCATAAGGTTATGAGAACTGGCACATGGAAGCAGTGTATGACTACTGGTTGGTAGTCTCAACTTTAGGGTTTCTGGTTTGAGTGCTTCAAGCCTATGTGGCTCAACCGGTGACTTTGTGTGATGATTTAGCATGATAACAATGAACAAATTGTGTTGCCATGTAAGCTTTATGCATGTGAAGGATCTTGCATGAAGGAGATTGTTCCTATCTACCTCAAGAATGTACAAAGTCTGTAAATGGTGATAACATGTGATGGGTTATCAACTGCCATGAAATCGATGGAAAATGAATGATGGAGAATGTCTTGAAATTGGATCAAGACTGTTGCTTTTAATGTTGTATGTTCAACGGTCATGATTGAACTATTTGAATTCCTTAACCTAACAGGTTTAGGGTTTAGTGTTTATGCTACCGACCTGTTTGTTGTTCTATAAGGTCGATGTTGTGATTATTCTAGAGGTTGTTGGCAAAAGTTGTGTGTGTGTATCTAAGAGAAGAGATACGTGATTCTTGCCAGACCAAAGGAGAGAAGTCATATCTGCAGAGTGTAAGTGTAGAAGGTGAAAATGAGCTTAAGTGGATCTGCTTTGGCATTAAGTGCTATTATCAGGTCATTGATATACCTATTGATCTTTAACCACTTCAAAAGTTGTGAAATCCCCTAATAGGGTAGCCTTAACCGGCTTGCTGAAAATCCTTTAACAGGGTAACTCGAAGCTACTGAGTCATTGATATCCTTTAGCTATTGAGTTCTTAAAATCCTCTAACAAGGTAACCTTTAACAGGGTTTAACCTTTAACCGGGTATTGTAGCCATCCCTTAACCAGGTGATCCCTAATAGGATCGATTCCTAACAGAACCTATTGTATCTGTCTTTAACTGGACAAGGCTCCTAACAGAGCAAATTTCTAAAGAGTTCAAAAAGCAGCTTGTGGGCATTCATCCCCATTGTGGTTTTTCCCAGTTGGGTTTCCATGTGAAAAATAAGTGTGTCATGTGTGATGCTTTTATCTTGTGATGCTTTGTTATTTCCTGTTAAGCATATGATGGTTCTGTGCTTTATGCCTATCCATAAAACATGTTAAACTAGCTGTTGTGAAGATCTGATGATAGATTACCTATTCTTGCATGAGGGTGAAATGGTAGTATAGTATTGATCTAAGAGAAAAGCTAAGTGATTAACTAGTTTATGATTGTTTCAGTTGTTCTGGGTTTTACCGGTTGCACTCTATTTCAAACCGGTGTCACTGTTTGCTAGCCATTTGAAGTATGTGCTGTCAAACTAGTTTAAGCTTGTGTTTTTTTCTGTACTAATTCACCCCCCCTCTCAGTACCGGTTTGGTACTAGTTGCTCATCATTAAGTTATCAATTGGTATCAGAGCATCCTCTAGGTCCTCTATGCTATAAGCTTAACCACTTGAGGTAAAGATCCCAGTCTAATGATGAAGAGGGAAGGTCCAAAGTTTAATAGAGAAAACTTTAGTATATGGAAAGACAAAATGAAGATATTCATCAGAAGCATGGGTGCTCAACACTGGAGCTATGTTGAGAATGCCTATGTTGCCCCTACCGGTACTCTCACCAATGATCAAAAGAGAGAAATATAGGAGAATGGGCAAGTCATGGAAGCCCTAATTAGTAGTTTATCCGACATTGAGTTCATTGATGTCCAAGATAAGGTAAATCCGAAAGAGGTATGGGATACTCTTGAAAATATCTATGGCGGTGATGAGCATGTAAAACAAGCTAAGGAAGAAATTATTAGAGGGAAGTTTGAAGACATGCGGATGGTTGAAGGTGAGACCATTCAACAATATGGTATAAGAATCAAAACCGTTGTTGGAGATATCAAGAGTGCAGGTGGTAAAATGGAAGATTACACTGTGGTAAGCAAAGTCCTAAGATCCCTGTTGCCGATCTATGCAATAAGGGTTGATGCTATTCAGGAGCTGAGATCAATAGACAAGACTAAAGTATCCCTTGACTCCATCATTGCAAAGTTAACAGCTTATGAGCTAAATAGTTTTGATGGTAGTGTTCAAAAGACTGAATCAGCTTTTAAAGCTTCTACTGCACCATCCAGAAAAGGAAAAGAAGCAAGCACCAGTGCTAAAACAAGACAAGGTAGAGTAATGGATGATGAGGAATTTCTAATGGAGTTCGAAGCTCTTCTTTCAAGGAAACTTCCTAAAGGAATTGGTAAATACAAAGGTAAGCTTCTTTTGAAATGCTTTTCTTGCAACCAGATAGGACACATTGTTGTGAATTGTCCTAATGGTGATAACAAGGACAAACCGGAAAGGTTCAAGAAATTCAAAGGAGGAAACCAGAGAAACTATTTTGTGGCAATTGATGAAGGTGTCACAGATGAGGAATCAGAGGATGAAGAAAATGAAGACATTGTGTTTGTTGCTGTCAAGGAAGATATGTCAGACAAGAAGGCTCTTGTCTCCCGATTTGATAACTCCAATGAGTGGATCATTGATAGTGGCTATTCTCACCATATGACTAGTGACCGGAGCAAGTTTCTTTCCTTGGAAGAATATGATGGTGGTGTGGTTCACTTTGGAAATGATGCACCATGCATGGTCAAAGGTAGAGGGTCCATCTCTCTTAATGGAAAGAGTAGTGCTGACAATGTATATTGGGTTGATGGTCTCAGACACAACCTTCTGAGTGTTGCCTAGTTGAATGACAGTGGTCTCACTCTGGAATTCAGGAATGGAGTGTGCAGAATCAAAGGAAAGAATGGTGAACTAGTGGCCACCGGCATGCAGACCAAAGGTAACTTATTTCAGCTAAATCCAAATATAAGTACATGTCTTCTGGCTAAATTTGATGATAGCTAGATATGGCATAAGAGACTTTGTCATGTAAACTTTGACAACATTGTGAAGGCTAGTAAGATCAAGGCAATTAGAGGGTTTCTAGTGCTAAGCAAACTGGATAATACCTTGTGTAGAGAATGTCAATTAGAGAAAATGTCTTCCTCAACCTTTAAAGGTAAACCTTTCACTGCTGACAATTTGCTTGATCTTGTGCATACTGACTTGTGTGGTCCTATGAAAACTAGAAGTGTGCAGGGTGATAGGTACTTCATGATTCTCACTGATGACTACTCAAGAATGATGTGGGTCACATTCTTGAAAGATAAGTTTGAAGCTTTTGGGAAGTTCAAAGCCTTCAGAGCATTAGTGGAGAAGGAAAGCAGCAAAAGGATCAAGTGCCTGAGAACTGATCAAGGAGGGGAATTCACTTCTGGTGAATTCAACATGTACTATGAAGAACATGGCATCAAGAGGCAACTATCTGCTCCCTAGACTCCACAGCAGAATGGCCTAGCAGAGAGGAATAACCAGACTATAGCTAAAGTAGCTCGAACCATGTTGATTCAAGGAAAGGTAGCTCACACCTTTTGGAGAGAAGCGGTGAGCACTGTAGTCTATACAATGAATCAGGTACTCATCAAGAAAGGTAAGGATAAAATGCCTTTTGAGTATTGGACCAGTAAGACACTTGTTGTTAGTTACTTTAGAGTGTTTGGTAGCAAATGTTACATCAAGAGGAGTGAACACCAGAGTAAATTTGATGCAAAATGTGATGAGGGAATATTCTTAGGGTATTCTACTAAGAGAAAAGCTCTCAAGTGTTTTAATAATAGGACTCTGAGAATTATGGAAAGTATCAATGTTAGAATTGATGAAACCTCTGAGAAAACAGAGGAACCCGATAGTGAGCAAGCAGTAAATGAACCGGTTGTAACCTTCTGGGAACCAGTTGTCAGTCAACCAAGTATCAACAATAGTGTTCCTACACCGATAGATGTAGATGCTGATACTGATGGAGATGAGGATGAAGAAGAAAAGAAAGAGGAATCTGTTAAGACCATTCCTCGGTATGTCAAGCTGAATCATGATCCTAAGTAGATCATAGGAGATAAGGATGTTGGAATCCTTACAAGAAGAAGAGTCAGAGAGAGCTCATGTTTGATCTCTGAATTTGAACCTAAGTCATTCAAAGAGGCACATAAAGATGAAGATTGGATCAAGGCAATGGAAGAGAAACTTGACCAGATAGAGAAAAATGGTACATGGTCCTTGGTACCCAGACCGAAGCATAAAAATGTCATTGGTACCAAATGGGTTTTTAGAAACAAGCTGAATGAGGATGGCATGGTGATTAGAAACAAAGCCAGACTAGTGTGTAAAGGATATGCCCAAGAAGAAGGAGAATACTATGGAGAAACCTTTGCTCCTATGGCCAGATTGGAAGGAGTTTGTATGCTTCTTGCATATGTTTCCTTTAAAGGATTCAAGGTATACCAAATGGATGTAAAATTTGCATTCCTAAATGTTGTACTTGAAGAGGAGGTGTATATAGAGCAACCAAATGGGTTTTCCCTATCAGAAGATAGTGACATGGTGTGTCGGCTACATAAAGCCTTATATGGTCTAAAGCAGGCACCTAGAGCATGGTATGAACGTCTGGACTCTCATCTTGTGTAAAGTGGATTAGAGAGAACAAGTGAAGATAGTAATATCTACTTGAAAACTAAAGGAGATCATATTCTGATCTATGAAGTATTTGTTGATGACATTATCTTTGGTGGAGATGACAAGATGAGTCATGAGTTTGTAGATGAGATGAAGAAGCAGTTTGAGATGTCACTCATAGGGGAGATTAAGTTCTTCATTGGACTGCAGATTCATAGATGAAAGATGGAATCTTTATCACTCGGTCCAAGTATGTCAAAGAGGTGTTGAAGACCTTTGGCATGGAGGATAGTAAACTGGTTGGTACACCAATGGTGACTGGTTGTAAACTATCCAAAGAGGATAACTCGGCATTGGTTGATGAAAAGGAATACCGATCAATGATTGGTAAGTTGCATTATGTAGTGCATAGTAGACCAGATATTGCACATGTAATTGGCATTACTGCAAGGTTCCAGAAGAGTCCAAGAGAATCCCACTTGGTTGCAGTCAAGCGGATTCTTAGGTATCTAAAGGGAACAGTTGACTATGGATTATGGTACCCATATAGCAATGATTTCAACCTGAAAGTGTTTATAGATGCTGATTGGGCAGGTAATGTGGATGACCGAAAGAGCACAACTGGTGGTGCATTCTTTCTCAGTGGAAGATTGGTCTCATGGATGAGTAAGAAGCAGAGTTGTATTTCCCAATCTACAACGGAAGCAGAGTATGTTGTAGCTTTCATGAACTGCACTCAAACAATCTAGATGAAGCATGTATTGAATGACTTCAAAGTTCTTATATTTGAACTGGTAAGTATATTCTATGATAACACAAGTGCTATCAATATTTCAAAGAATCTAGTTTTACATTCTAGAACCAAGCACTTTCAGCTTAAATATCATTTCTTGAGGGAAAAGGTTCAGAACAAAGAGATTGCACTAGAACGTGTTTCCAGTAAGGAGCAGTTAGCAAACATATTCACCAAGCCTCTCCCAAAGACTACATTTATGTATTTAAGAGGTGAATTAGGGGTTCTTCCCCTTCAGGAGGTGAACTAAAATAATTTGCTCCACATCAGTCAGGTACTACAGTAGTCATTTTCTTTTGGACTGATGTGTTGAAGGATGCTACTCCTTAGGGGGAGTAGCATAATGGAACAGGGAAGCTTGTGCCTCCACTTTGGCATTGTTGTCAAAGGGGGAGAAGATATGAAGTGGAGAAGATATCTAGAGCAATTGGGGGAGAAGATGTGAAGCGGAGAGATATCTTTGTATATTGCCATCAATGCCAAAGGGGGAGATTATTGGCATTATGTGAACCGGTATGAGAACCGGTGTGTGGACATAATGACATTGTATGTTGTCATTGATGTCAATATGATGAAGAGATGAAGAACCAGTATAACATTGTGAACCGGCATTCACTGTGAACTGGCATTTGTGCCAAAGTGAAGCGGTGTGTTTGTTTAAAGTTGAATCGGCATAAGGTTATGAGAACCGGCACATGGAAGTAGTGTATGACTACCAGTTGGTAGTCTCAACTTTAGGGTTTCTGGTTTGAGTGCTTCAAGCCTGTGTGGCTCAACCGGTGACTTTGTGTGATGAGTTAGCATGATAACAATGAATAGATTATGTTGCCACATAAGCTTTGTGTGCATGAAGGATCTTGCATTAAAGAGATTGTTCCTATCTACCTCAAGAATGTGTGAAGTCTGTAAACGGTGATAACGTGAGATGGGTTATCAGCCGCCATGAAATCAGTGGAAAACGAATGATGGAGAATGTCTTGAAATTGGATCAAGACTGTTGCATTTAATGTTGTATGTTCAACGGTCAAGATTGAACCGTTTGAATTCCTTAACCTAACAGGTTTAGGGTGTAGGGTTTATGCTACCGACCTATTTGTTGTTCTATAAGGTCGATGTTGTGATTCTTCCAGAGGTTGTTAGCAAAAGTTGTGTGTGTGTATCTAAGAGAAGAGATACATGATTCTTGCCAGACCAAAGGAGAGAAGTCATATCTGCAGAGTGTAAGTGTAGAAGGTGAAAAGGAGCTTAAGCGGATCTGCTTTGGCATTGAGTGCTATTATCAGGTCATTGATATACCTGTTGATCTTTAACCACTTCAACAGTTGTGAAATCCCCTAACAGGGTAGCCTTAACCAGCTTATTGAAAATCCTTTAACAGGGTAACTCAAAGCTACTAAGTCATTGATATCCTTTAGCTATTGAGTTCTTAAAATCCTCTAACAAGGTAACCTTTAACAGGGTTTAACCTTTAACCGGGTATTGTAGCCATCTCTTAACCGGGTGATCCCTAACAGGATCGATTCCTAACAGAACCTATTGTATCTGTCTTTAACCGGACAAGGCTCCTAACAGAGCAAATTTCTAAAGAGTTCAAAAAGAAGCTTGTGGGTATTCATCCCCACCGTGGTTTTTCCCATTTGGGTTTCCACATGAAAAATAAGTGTGTCATGTGTGATGCTTTTATCTTGTGATGCTTTATTATTGCCTGTTAAGCATATGATGGTTTTGTACTTTATGCCTGTCCATAAAACATGTTAAACTAGTTCTTGTGAAGATCTGATGATAGATTACCTGTTCTTGCATGAGGGTGAAATGGTAGTATAGTATTGAGCTAAGAGAAAATCTAAGTGATTAACTGGTTTATGATTGTTTCAGTTGTTCTGGGTTTTACCGGTTGCACTCTGTTTCAAACCGATGACACTCTTTGCTAGCCATTTCAAGTATGTGCTATCAAACTAGTTTAAGCTTGTGTTTTTGTCTATACTGATTCACCCCCCCCCTCTCAGTACCAGTTTCATACTAGTTGCTCATCATTAAGTTATCACTTGGATTCAAACAATTGGAATCAAAGCCTTGTGCCTCGGAGGAAGTTTAATAGCTTGAGGAAGATCCTAAATCCGGAATCCATGTATATGAGTTTGGAGAAGCAACTTGAGGTAGTAATTGAAGATTATGATGTTGAAAGGATGAAGAACTTGAAGCTACAAGATGAATTGAATTTTTCTCAGGAATTCATTCTTATCCTATAGCTAGGAGGAAGGAACTTCTACAAAATTAGGATAATGATGAGAAAGATGCCCTTAATAAAGTTAAATTTTATCATTCTGGTAGAACACTGATTCACCTCCCCTCCCTCTTGATGTTCTTGGATTCCAACATTATTAATGATTGAAAAATGGTTGATTTGATAAAGATTAAAAATGATTGATGATGATGATTAAAAATGATGTAAATTGATTAAAAGAATATTGACACTAAAAAATGATAAAGATTTAGGACAAACCCTAATTGAGACCGATTAGAGTTAAAAATGATGTCCAATTGATAGGAAAGATTTATCACAATCACATATTAAGAAATAGGATCAACATTGATCAGACCTAAATCAAATGCATAAAATTGGAATCTAATGGGAAAGGAATGTAGAAGAATGACACAATGCCCATAAATGATAAAGATAAAATGTGAAACATAGAGGAAATGTTAGTAGAATGTGAAAACCCTAAAAGAAGGTAATGCAAACATGGTAGAGTATGACACCACAAGCGTTAACCATTTTTAGATGCCTACATGTCCTATGGTGAAAACCACTTCTGATGGCACCTTGGGCATGTATATATGGTGAAAACCTAGAAATATGCACTATATGTAAAGGACGATTCCATTATCCCTTAGCTCCTCCCATCCACCTCATCTGGAATGGTATCTATCGCTACTCACCTTCATCAACATCCCTTATGCATCTACCTTTCCTAGTGTGATATCCTTCGCTACCTGCATCTCCTCTTCCATGATTCACATCCATCTGCTTCACCTTATCCTTCTCCTTCCACGTTTCTATGTAGTCATCTCCTATCCATAGTTATTTATGCATAAGGTCTGGGTTGATTCTTTGCACATAATGTCAATCTTGTCTTATATTTTATTTTTGTGCCACTTCGAGGTTGCCATGTCAATTGTATATAGGTTTGTCTTATGGATAGGTTGTCGGTATTATATATGCGCATCGATTGTGTCTTCAAGATCATATCCCCTTTTTTGGTTCTTCAATAATTATTCCTAAGCATCTTTGTCACCATGATCATATCAGGTTTCCCTTTTGTTGATTAGTTTCATCAATTCCTCATCTAATCATCAGTTTGTGCAGGATGTATCCTTACTCTAGTTAAAGAACATTAAATCCCCATTCATCAGTCCTCTTTTAGGAAAAAATATATCTGAGGCACTTGTGTTGGTTTTCATTCTTTTTTAATTTTTGTTCATTCATTTGAGTGCCTTTTTCTTGTTTCCTCTTGGTCACCATGATCCTATATATCATGGCTTGCTAGGAGTAAAAAAACTAAGGGTGTGATCTTGAAGGGCATGTGTGTTGCTTCACCTTATCCTTCTCCTTCCAAGTTTCTACGTAGTCATCTCCTATCCATAGTTATTTATGCATAAGGTTTGGGTTGATTCTTTGCACATAATGTCAATCTTGTCTTGTATTTTCCTTTTGTGCTACTTTGAGGTTTCCATGTCAATTGTATATAGGTTTGTCTTATGGATAGGTTGTCGGTTGTATATGTGCACATCGATTGTGTCTTCAAGATCATATCCCCTTTTTTGGTTCTTCAATAATTATTCCTAAGAATCTTTGTCACCATGATCATATCATGTTGTTTATCTGTCTCTTGTTGTACCCTCATGAGGTCTTGACTATCTCATGTTACACTGGGGCATATCTTTTGCATGTGGTTTTTCTAGCATTGTTTCCCACAAAGTTCTCGATAACTCTATGTGGTGCTAGACTAACCTTTTTGTATTTGTTTATTGTGTCAGTCCATGCATTGGCTATGAAATCACCTTGGTTCCTCATACCCTAGTGCCTCATATACAAAGTTAAATCACAATAAGCATTAGTTGCATGCTAACCCATTTTCAAGGGTGCTCATGTTGCATGATCATTTCATGCATATCACTCATTGCATGTGCATTCACTCTTCTTTCCCATCCATTTTTTTTCTTTCTGGGGCATTGCTAACCCATCCTTCATCCATCGTCAATTCAACCTGGGGCATTTTCTCACTCTTTATTCTTTGAGTCACTGGTGTCTTTCGGTCTTTGCACTGATGCTATTTTAGTGCCACTGCGAAGAGAGGCAAAACATAAACACCTAAATTTAATTAATTTAATTAATTGAATTTAACTATCCCGAATGACTTTAATTAAATAATTACACATTGTTTCATTAATTGGTGCTCCCTTTTTCTAGCTAATTAATATTATTAATTACGCTTAGTCTTCCTTTAATTAATTATTTGACAATCGTAAATCATTTAATTAATTAAATTCTCCACTGTCTTCTATTAAATAAATCAAATGCATAATTTCACTATTTAATTCATCTTTTGTCCCTTTCCTCCTTTTTCCCATTACGAAATTAATTAATTAAATTAATTTTATTTCCTCACATGTCTCCTAAATTTAACCCTCCTCTAAGGGTAAGTGCAAGAAGTTGAGTCCACTTAATGTGGAAGATTTACACTTAGAAAAAAAGGGCAAATTGGGTGGAGCACATGAGAGATGAAACGGGATCCTGATTAGCCATGGGATCTCGAGGCTAAAAATGTATCGGGATCCTAAAGGCTTCGGGGTCTCGATCCTAATTTTAGAAGTGAGATCCTATTCTAAAATGAAATGGGATCCCATTTTAAATGAAACGAGATCCCATTTTGAAAAAGAAATGTTTGAAAAAAAAAGGGGATGTGTGTGTGTGAAAAAGTGAACTTGTAGCTGCAAGCACAACACTTCAATTAAGTCATTATATGCATGGTTAATAATCAATAATCAACAAGTAAAAAACCATAACAAAGCAACTAATTGTCTTCTAAAAGATGCGAGTATAAGAATGCTCTCAGATTTTTATAAGCAATACCAGTGACTAGACTACACCAGGATGAAGGATTTAATCTTATGATATTAACTATATGGATGCAAGATGGATGAATAATTCAAGCAAATAATCAATTCAAGCAATGATGGATGCAAGCAATAATGGATGCAAATAATCTAAAAATCACAATAATCTTCAATGACTCTAGAGCAAAATTAGCGTGATAATAATCTCCAAGCGTGTTCTCAAAAATCTCTGGGGTAAATTGGAATGAGAGCTGAAGAATGAATTTATAGAGAATTGCAAGAGAAAAAGCTCAATTTAGGATTAATTGAAAATAATTGAAAAATCAGGTTCAATTAACCTTGAGATAGATTCCAATTATAGCTTAATTGAAATGCATTCAAATCAGAAGTCCAAGTTGCATTGGAAAATAATAATAAATTAATTCCATGCATATATGATAAAAATAGATAATTCCATGCATATATTTGATTTATTCAAGAAAAGGGTCTTTTCAATGCAACTGAACTTCTTTTTTTTGAAAAGCTTTGAGTTTCAATTTAAGAGAATAATTCAATAATTCAATTTAATTGCTTTTCTGATTTCAAGTTCTAAATTTAGAAAAAGAAATAATATCTCAAGTTTGATTTCTCTCTCAATTTAATTCTTTTTTTTTTTTTTTCAATTCAACTCTTTGTTTTGTAATTAATTCATCTTTTGTAATAAATTAATTCTTTTTGCATGATTAAATGGCAAATTTATTAATTAATTAAATATGCAAGGATATTTAATAAATTAAAATGGGATAATTGATCAAAATGATATTATTGGAAATGATTCAATTAATTAAATAAATATTTAATTAATATTGAGTAATTGATTTGCCATGTGATATTTGATGATTAAAGAATTAATAATGTGCTCAAGATTGATTTAATTGCCTTTGGTTAGGACCTTGGTGATGTTGTCGAGATTAGGGGCCCATGGTTAGATGACCATTTTTAGGGTATTACATTTTCCCCTCTTTGAATTAATGTGTGAGCAGCGCGTTGGTTCAAATAATGTGTGATATCTAAGAGATGCCAATTCTGAACTTGATTGATCACGAACTAGATGAAAAGCAAGATGTTTATCTTGATTCAAAGCGACAAAGCTAAATGAAGTTTGATTAAAGTGATACTGATCCTGAACTTGATTGAACTAATACTGAATCTGGCTTCTTTTTAAGGTGTGAAGCAACAAGGCCCTTGGAGGGTTCAAAGAGAAGATTTTAAAAAGCCTTGAAATCAATGTTCATGTAAATTCTCTACTTCTGAGTGCACTTACAAGTTATTTTAATGTCAAAATTAGGGTAAACTAAATACTGATTCTTACTTCTTTTTAAGGTGTGAAGCAACAAGCAACAAGTATTTCTAGATGATTCTTTTGTAGTATATCCTGTTTTCAAAATTATAAATATGAAATCTTGTACTTTCTAACAAGGAACATCCGAAGTTATAGTTTAAAGATACCGAACTTGAACTTGATTGATCAAGAAGTGGATCTTACTAATCTAGAACTTGATTGCAATTAGATGCAATGAGTGATGATAAAAATTGATCTTGAACTTGATTGATCAAGATACGATGAGTGAAGAATAAACTGTCTAGCTTGATCAAGAAACGAAAACTGAACACCTGCTTAGATTGAGTGTGATCAAAGATACTCTTCAAATTTTTGATTGAGTTTAAATGAATAATTAGTTTGATTTGAAACAATGAAATTGATTAACATTAAGAGATTAATTCAGATGATTGAGAGATATCGGCTTGATTTAAAGCGATGAAACTGATATGCCCCTAGTGATTGATTCGATTCAGACGATCGAGAGATCTCAACTTGATGTGAAGTGATGAAGCTGAGATACCCCCTAGCAATAAAAATTGATTTTCTTTAGTTGAAAAGATTTTGCTCGACTTTTGATGAAGATTTGAAAAATTTTCTCAACTATGAGATATGACGTCAGATATGAAGTCATGAGTATGCCCCCTCGGGAGCGAAATCGAAAGATATCAAGGGTAGTTGATTTTGGGCAATTTTAAGCGATGATAAGTTATTTGAGCACAAATTGATTTTGAGGAATTTTGAAGATTTGGCAATGAAATTTGAATTGATCACAAAGTTTACTTGTAGAATTAAATTGAGATTCAATGTTGATTGATGATTACTTGAGCGTAATTTGAAGAAAGAATGAATCATTTAATGAAAAGAGGGCTAAGTGGTCAAAATTGTGAAATTGGCTAGCAAAATGATCTCAAATTTTGATTTCGATCCTGAAAATGGAATTAGAGCAGGCACATTAGCTAATGGTACAATTTTCATGTCCATCAGAGCAAGTTGAAAAATTAGGTTTTAGGCTATATATGGGACAAAAGTGTCATTTGGACGCTCCAAGTTTGAAAATTCAAAAAGCCTTCTGCGAAGAAAATGGTGGTCCCTACTCATCAACATCAATTTGAGCACTAAAGATGTCACAATCAACCCCGAAACTACGAGCTAGCAGTAAGTGATCGATCTTAAGCCTGTTTATGTTTTCAATTTTGAATTTTTTTGTTCATTTTTCAAGTTTTTTGCATGTGTGGGGTTGGGTTTCATGTTTTATCGTGCGAGACAGGATCCTGCCTCATACGAGAAAGTCGCAAAATGTCTTTTGTCATTTCAGACCATTAGATTTGTCATTCGGGATGCACCCTTTGATTGTACGACAAGTCTATTAAAAGACCATTTTGTCATGCGGGGTCTGATAAATTGTCGTTTGAGATTGTTTTGTCATACTGTAGCTAATCCTGGCTCGTACGAGATGCAGCTTTTCTATGTTTTGTCGTTCGAAAGATAGTGAGCATTTTTTAGTGTGTAAACATGAAATTTTTGTTTTGCAGTTGATTTAGTTGGATTTGCGTGATGTTTTACTTCTCTTGTAGGCTCATTTGGAATGTTTTCTGACGCGTCTTTGTTGGGTTTTTTGCAGGTTTGATTACCTCTTGTGCTATTTAGATGTGTTTATCCTCCCACTATGGCATTAGTTCGACATTTATCTAAGGTTGAGCAGGCTCATATTGACTTGTGCGGGTTGACTCATCTATTGAGATTACCTAATATCCGTGTGAACCACGGGATGCTCATGGCATTGGTAGAGTAGTTTCATTCAGAGCATAATACATTTCATTTGTCAGTTGGGGAGTTGACTATCACTCTCAAGGATGTGTATAGGATCCTTTGTATCCCTTTTGTTAGGGATAAGGTGGATTATGATACCGTGTTGTTACCTAGACTACAGGCAGTTAGGAACGTATTTAGGGATCCAGACATTTTGACTCATTCCATGAGTTGGGACATACTTATGAGCAGGTATAGTGAGGAGTATCCTCTAGCATGTGTTCTAGCAGGGTTCATTGGTTTCTTTTTGATGCCCGACAGAGGGCAGTAGATTTTCCAGAGCGGATGGGGTCAAATGCTAGAGAGGTTGATAGAGACCCCTCAGAGACTTGGCTGGGGCTCTTGTTTATTGGCCCACATGTATCGGGAGATGCATGAGATCATTTATAGAGATGGGAAGAGCATGGCCATGTGTGTGTACATTTTACAGGTGTGGTCTTGTGAGCACCTTCCCATTTGTTGGCCAATAGTAGATGACAGTAGAGAGCTCAGGTAGCTAATCATATATAGGTATGTCGGATATATTATGCAACCCCATTTGGGCAAGATAGATTTTTGGAGACGGCAACTCAACGACTTGATAGTTGTTGTCTAGAGACCATACAGAGGCTTGGAGCTGTGGGATGACTGGCAGATGGTTCGCAGGGACCTTTTTGTGACACGCCCACTGATCGGGAGATCACAGACTATTGTTGAGTGGTTTGTTGTTTCTCGCGTGATGAGGCAGTATGGCCGGCCTCAGGGGATCTCACAGGAGTATACAACTTATGCTCGGTATACAAATGAGGAGAGACAGGGATGGTCTCCATGGTTATCATATGTTTTGGTGATACAGGAGTTGATAGGGTTACACTACCTGAGGTGGGATTACCTGGATGATGTAGCGGATGCGGGGGTATTACCCTAGTATAGAGATCATTTTCAGCAGCATCTATTCCCATGTTTTACAGATCCGAGAGAGCAGGCTCCTCATATTGAGGATGTGGAGGATGATGCCCCTACACCAGCATAGGGATAGGGCCAGGGCCATAGGTAGGGACAGAGAGTCGAGGCTCTGAGGTGGACAGGTGGAGATCCTGGTGCTAGTAGCAGCAGGGTGCCAGCTAAGGGTGGATAGCAGAGGGGTGACGGTGGATCCCTTGGGAGAGTAGGGGTGAGATTGGGTGGGACCTAAGAGGACCGAGCAGCTCCAAGGCAGGTCCGGTAGTGGCGAGATGAGCAGGGTGGAGCCACAGGTGGAGATGGTGGTGGAGATGGTGGCGGAGAGCCTATGAGAGAGCAGGGGGCTGACATGGGACAGTCGATGAGAGCACATCTTGCAGAGCTGCAGTCACAATTGATAGTGGCTCAGACTCAGTTGGCAGAGTGAGACCAATAGCTTGCCAAGGTGAGGGCCCAGCAGGATCGCCAGATCGCATCTTTGAGAGCAGAGATAGAGGCTTTGCGACAGGAGGTCCTTCTCTAGAGTAGTAGGGAAGCCTACTATGTGGTAGCATTTAGTGTCATAGTTCCTATTGTGCAGTAAGTGATACCCTACTCGCAGTATATGGCACGATCAGAGGGAGCTTGGGCACCTCATCAAGATCCCAGGCATCAAGCTCCTCCTCCTCCACTAGTAGATGAGGGAGAGGGTGCTAGCTAGATTATTTATTTGTAGCTCAGATATTTTTTTTGTACACACACCCATTTTTTGTAGCCTATACAATTCTTGCTCTAATGGGAGTTTGTATATGTCATTCGACATCATTTTGTACTCTTATACTTGACATGATATATATATAGGAGATCTGATTTGACTTCATCGTACTTGTGTTGATTCACTTATGAGATGTCTCTTATATGCTTTATTCTATATGTATGCATTTCTTTTCAATATGAATGTATGTAATGCAAATGATTATGAATGTATATTTTTGTTTCTTTTATATGCAAATAAATGATAATGCAAATGAGTAATAATGAAATGTATACAGCTATATGAAATATTATGTATGCAGCTAAAACATCTCAAAACACAAGTACTCGATCGGAGAAATGATGATAAATAGACCACTTAGTGTAAGAAATGATGATGCTTTCAGCTCTCCTTCAGAAGATAAAGAGATTATTACCATACCGAAATCACCCTAGATTCACAAAAATGCAAAATGATGTGCAAAATGCAACCTAAACCTAGTCACTGGATTTAAAATAATTAAGATTCATCACTGAGCATAATGAACACAACAAGTAGGTTAGAGTTCCTTTCTTTTTCAATGTGCAATATTAATTATCTTGTCCACAATGACCCTTTTTTTGTTCATATCCTTAGACAGATTTCGCAGGGACCCAAATTGCATCATAAAAAAATTCCCTCAAAACAAACAAAGAAATGATATGGACCTCCCTATAGCATAGAAATAAGTAGAGTCGAGGTATGTGAGGCGATTTCACCTTGATGTGAAGGCTCTTATCATAGACACCCAGCTAATTTATATGTTTCCAGATCATCAAGATCATTCCTACAAGCAGAAAACAAAGAAAATATTATGCCCCCAATCCTTGTTCCTCTTAGTCACAATAGACTTCCTCGAGTTACTCAGAGGGATAATAACAAAAAACAAATATAAAAGATAGCACACAAAGAAAATTTTCATTCATAGCTCAAACTGTTTAGTGATTGTTTTCCGTTATGTTGTTTTACTTGTGAACTCAGTGATAAAACTCCTTGGCAGTTAGGAGACAGGTGACTGACTCAAAGTGGACGACCAGGTTTCACTAATAGAAAAATGACTTGGTTGACACTTCTTAGGATATGTAATGTGCTCTGTCGAGTAACCTAAGACTAGGATGTTGATCAGTTTCAAGTCATGAGGGTTCCAACAAACTAGGATGTCATGAAAGTGACTGAAAAATATGTACAAGCGAAAGCAAAGATGCATGAAAGTGGGAAATGCCAATGTTGTGTTGATAGATGGAGCGCTTGAGTACCAGAGGTGCCTGTTTGCCAGGTTTTCACCTACTTGGCAGAGATTCATTTTTATTTTTTACCAAGGTGCCTGTTTACCAGGTTTTCACCAAGGCATTTTCTCTCTTTATATTTTCTTTTTCTTTTCTTTTTTCTTTTCTATTTTTTTTTTCAAGACTTTTTCATTTTTTTTATTTTTTCAAGACCTTTTCCAACTATGAAAGTTGATGGCACAGAGAATGCTAAGCGAAGAATTTCTTCAAGTGGATGGTGTTAATCGGTTCACAAAGCTATTCTCCTTCCAAGTTTGAGAGTTGATAGGCACTAGAGCCGAATTTTGTAGTAACAATGCAGGGACCGAGACAGTTGGGTTCAAACTTCCCTTTATTATCGTGAAACTGTTGATTTTTTGGATTCTCTCTCAAGACTAGGTCACCAACTTGAAATTATCTTTGTCGAACTTTCCTGTTATATCCTCTAGACATTCTCTTCTGATACACTCTGAGATGATCAAATGCCACTTGTTGGCACTCATCCAACAATTCAAGTTCTTGCAATCTAGATATTCTATGATCTTCATCAGTAACAAGACCTTGCAATGAAACTCTTAGAGATGGTATTTCTACTTCAATAGGTAATACTTCTTTGGACCCATACACCAAAGAGAAAGGTGTAGCCCTAGTAGGTGTTCTGATACTTGTTCTGTAAGCCCATAGTGCAGGATTGAGCTGTAGATGCCAATCCTTCCCAGATTTGTTCACTGTTCTGTGCAAGATAGTCAGTAGGTTTTTGTTAGACGCCTCGACTTTTCCATTACCTTGAAGGTAATATATTAATGACCAGTGTTGCTTTATTTTGAATTTCTCACAAAGCTCATCTAGATCTTTATTCTTAAACTATCCTCTATTATCAGTCACAATGGATGAAGGTATCCCATACCTGCAAATGATATAGTTTAGGATGAATAAGGCGACTTGTTTACCAGTTTCTTTGATGAGCAGAACCACCTCTACCCACTTGGTGAAATACTCAGTGGCAGTTATGATGAATTTATGTCTGTTGGATGATGCAGGATATATCTGACCAATGAGATCAAAGGCCCATTGCTGAAAAGGCCAGTGTGTAATGAATGGTATGAGATCCCTTGCCGAGGCATGTATGAGATTTCCATGAAGCTGACATTTCTCACAAGTCAGCAAATTTAATGGCATCTTTTTCCATATCTGGCCAGTAGTAGCTAGCCTGTAATAGTTTCCGAGCTAAAGTAAAACCATTTGAATGAGATCCACAAATACCTTCATGAACTTACGATAATGCACATTTAGATTCTTTAGTTTCTAGACATCTAAGCAATGTACCATTCAAACCTTGTCTAAATAAATCGTTAGCTATGATAACATACCGTGAAGCATTTTGAGTTAGGTTTCTTTTCTCGTTACAAGTAAGGTTTTTAGGGATAATTTGATCACATAGATAGGAATAGATGTGGCTGTATCAGGATGAGTCATGTCCAATAATAGAATAGACTATTTGGGTCTCAGGAGAATCATAAGCAAGGTAATATAACTCTTCCACCAGGGAATCAAAGAAAAAATTGGACTCCTATAACTCAAGTATAGATGCCAAGGTGGCCATAGCATCTGCTACTCTGTTCACTGATCTAGGAATCTATTGGAATGATACAAAATTAAAGTACTTCTTGAGATCATCCACCATCCTCTTGTAAGGCATCAATTTCTCATCTCGAGTCTGATATGTATCATTGATCTGATTGATGACCAGATGAGAACCTCCATAGATATGTAATTCAGCAACCTTCCATTCAATACCTAGTTTTATCCCATTCACCAAAGCTTCATATTTTGCAATGTTGTTTGTGCAAGGGAATAGAATCTTATAAGACTTTAGGATTGAATACTTCTGAGGAGTAATGAATAGTATGCCAGCACCTGAACCATTTTGAGTAAAGGAACCATCAAAGAACATCTTCCAGGGTTGTTGAGTAAGATGCATTATTGATTCATCTGGGAACTCGATGTGTAGTGGTTGAGTATCCTCAAGTGGAGCTTCAGCAAGTTGATCAGCAATTACCTATCCTTTTATGGCTTTGCATTCCACATATTCAATGTCAAACTCTGTAAGGATCATGACCCATTTCACCAATCTTTCGATGAGTGTTGCTTTATTAAGAAGATACTTGAGTGGATCAATTTTGGCCACCAACTTGACTGAATGTGCTAGCATGTAGTGCCTCAATTTTTGCGATGCAAAGACTAATGCCAAGCATGCTTTTTCTATTATACTGTAGTTCATTTCATAAGACACCAATGTCCTACTGATGTAATAAATAGCTCATTCCTTTTTGTTGTCATCCTATTGCGCCAGAAGTGCCCCCAGTGATGAATCAGTTGCTGATATATATAAAATTAGTGGTTTACCCTAAATAGGTGGCATCAATATTGGTGGATTAGATAGGTACTCTTTTATCTATTGAAGATGTTGTTCACACTGCTAATCCCAGTTGTATATTATTCCTTTTCTCAATACTTTTGTGAAAGTTTGAGCTTTATCTGCTAGTTGAGAAATGAATCTTCTAATGGATTGGAGACGTCCCTATAGACTTCTCATTTGACTAATGTTCTTCTAAGG
The DNA here is from genome assembly GCF_030272615.1 of Cryptomeria japonica. Taxonomy (NCBI): domain Eukaryota; kingdom Viridiplantae; phylum Streptophyta; class Pinopsida; order Cupressales; family Cupressaceae; genus Cryptomeria; species Cryptomeria japonica. The sequence continues at coordinate 382,169,831 of NC_081412.1, read as the reverse complement.
TGGCATTTCCATTATAGCTTGGACCTTCTCAGGATCAACCTCGATTCCCTTCTTTGAAATGATGTAGCCAAGTAATTTACCAGATGTCACTCCGAATGCACACTTCTTTGGATTTAATTAGAGCTTGAACTTTTCCATTCTGTCAAGTATAGGACCTAACTCTTGAATATGTGTTGATCTTTTCATAGTCTTCACTAAGGTGTCATCAACATAATCTTCCATATTCTTATGCATCATGTCATGAAAGATAGTTGTAACTGCTCTTTGATAGGTCGCCCCTGCGTTCTTTAGCCCAAATGGCATAACATTCCAGCAAAAGGTTCCCCACGCACAGGTGAAAGTTGTCTTTTCTTGATCTCCAGGAGCTATTTTGATTTGATTATATCTAGAGAATCCATCCATTAGTGAGTACATTTCATACCTAGCAGTCATGTCGACTATCATATCAATATTTGGTAATGGAAAGTCATCCTTTGGACATGCTTTGTTAAGATCTCTGAAGTCTGTGCAAACTCTAATAGATTTGTCTACCTTTGACACAAGTACTATGTTTGAAATCCATTTGACATAATATATAGCTCTAATGAATCCATCTTTCAGTAGTTTTTCTAGTTCAGCCTTGACCAATAATGCTACATGTGGGTGCATCTTATGGAGTTTTTGCTTAACTAGTTTTACTCCTAGTGTGATTGAGAGATGGTGCATAATGAGATCAGGATCCAAGCCTGGCATATCAGAGTACGTCCATGCAAAGTTTATTTTATTTTCTAAGAATAGCTAAGTGAACTCCTTCAATTCTTCTGTTGATAGTGATTGAGCTACATGAATGATATGTGGTATCTCTTGACTCCCAATGTTCACTGGTTGAGTTGGCTCAATCAATATGGAAGACCTTTCCTAAAAATGACTTGGCAGTATATCAAGTATCTCACCTTTAGGTGCCTCAGAGAGGTTTTCACCTTTAGGTACATCCTTTATTTTCTCTTTTTTAGATTCTAACATCGCCACAATGTGGTTTTCGCCATCAAATCTTTTATTTTTATTTTTCTTGTTTTTGCAACTAAGATACTTGATATCTGCTTCAGTCATATTTTCACTATGTTCACTGGTGGAAGAGTCTATGGGTTTGACTACATTGAGATAATAGGCTAATGTATAGTCATTGGCAAAAGTAGGTATATTCATGGGTTGGTTCTGTAAAGTACAGTTGATCAATTCGAGATGTACTAAGGATAAATTTTGGATAGGTTCAAGAGCGTTCACGATATTGTTATCACAGTTGCGGATCAAAAAGTCGAGTTCCAGAGTGATGCCTTGCATAAGTGTCTCGAGACCAGGAAGAGTCAAATCATGATTATTAAAGTTCACATTAATATTTAATCGATCTAATCCAGTAGACATACTTGTAACATCATTCACTACGCCAAACTGGACTTCATATCATGGTTTAATAGCAATAAGACTAGTAGGCAACTTTTCATTGTTTGTATCAGATGATTCAAAATTTGAGGTTGAGTTGATATCGTCATGAATAGGACTGTCATTAGAGTCATTAGAGTCATCGGATGAAGTTTCCAAGCCTCTTTTAGGTGATTTAGTAAGCATATGTATGGTATCAATACCAACATCTTTAATACTGCAAGTTCCTTCATGTTGTGGTTCATTTGTCATTTGTATCTGACACACCTATTGACATGATCTTATTGTTTCTATGATTTGTTGTCATCTACTCCATTTAGCTTCTTCTGGATTGATGACTGGTTCTTATTCTATAGCTTCCAACTCTTCCTGTGTAGTGCTATACCTGATTTGTTCTATTTTAGGATAAGGGCACATAGATGAGAAGCTTTCTAGTATTCTTCCTTCTTTCAATCCTTGTTCATAATTTGCTTGTCTCTTTTGTCTAATTTCTTGTATTTCCTTCTCTAGTTTTATGCACATCAGCTCTTGAGTATCATCTATGACACCACTAGACTTTTCTAGAGTTTCTTTAGTGGATGTGTCTAAAAGATAGTCAGGACCCCATTCATACTCGTTTGAATTAGTCTCTGAATCGTCTACTTGCTACCTGCCAATATTCATCTCTTATATCGTCAGGGACCTCAACTTCCTTTATTATCATAGCTAATACCATCAAAGCTTGAGCACTAACTATTTCTTCTTTCTTGACTGTTGATTCCTCTTTCTCTTTTCTACACTCTACTTTTGTTTTTTTAGTGTCTGCTTCGTGTAATGTTAAAGGCGGTATCTTTTTCGGGAACTTAGACTTAGAAACATGTTTTTGGTCTGATGTATTTTTTGGATTGTATCCTAGTCCAGCCTTATCATTTGTGGATTTGGTTTGTAGCTGAATTGGTTCAGTAATACCTTCCTTTTGTTTGCCCAGAGGACCAGTACCTGAGTATCCCATACGTTGAATCATTTTATAGCCAGGACCATATTGGTTTGAGGAAATCTCACAATGTCGTACCTCCTCATTTTGACTATCCTCCTTAAAGAGCCAGTTAAATACAACATCCTCTTCTATTTCATCGGCTAAGGAGGTAGAAGGTTGTACAAAGAGACCATCATATATGGTATTCAGAGCTAAAGTTTGTGTTCTCACAGCCTCTGATGGCTTGCCCAACTATTTTGGCAATGAAGGGAGAGAAACTAATGATAGTACTGGTTCTATCTTGTAGCCATCCATGTTGGTATTTGTAATCTTCAATCTCTTTTCTTAGTCTTTCATCAATATTTCTGGATCTTCATTTGGAGAGGTTGCCCTATTATGAGGCACAAAAGTATCTGCACCTTTTGTCAATGCATTACAGATGACATTTGTATCAGCAGGAATACTGACTTCAGCTCCGTTATAAGGAAACTTTAAGCATTGGTGATATATTGACGGTACTGCCTTCATTTCATGAATCCACGGCCTACCTAGTAAAATATTGTATCAGACATCTCTCTCTACTGGTCCTACTCTAATTGGTAATGATACCAGACCTTTGGAGGTCCTCTCTTCCTCATCATAGGCTTTAATTGTTATTTTCTTTCTAGGATCAATGACATTTTTCAGAGAATCTGAATTGTGTAAGCAGATGATAAGTATAGATATTCAACCCCGTGCCTCCATCTATCAAAACACATTTGACTCTGTGTTTGTGGATCATGGCTTCAATATGCAATGGCTGGTTATGTGGATGATTTAATGAATTTTCATCTTCTTCAGAGAAGTTCAAATAGTGAGGTGAAGTCAAATGACCCACCATAGACTAAAACCGATCAATGTCTAAATCTTTTGGAATGTTGGTAGTGAGCAATGCTTTGTCTAGGATTTCCTTGTGAGTAGATGAGGGTTGTAGCAATTCAAAAATTGAAATTTGAGCATTTATCCTTTTTAACTATTCAACTACGCTGTATCCGGAGGATGATGATGAAGTTAACCTTTTAAATTTGTCCAAGGTTGATTCTTTTTGTTTGTTTGGCAAGGCTATTGGGTTTGATGTTTCTTGAGCCAGAGTGGAAGAACTAGCTCCTTGGAGAGTGACTTTCTTTTGAGATCGGGTCAGAGCTCTTGCATATCATGATTCATTTGGTTTATCTTGAACTATAATCACATTGCAATATTCCAGGTGTGAAGGCTCAATCATGTTGATAACGTTGTCCTGGCTGGCATAAGTATAATTTACCTTGGCACCTCCTTTGGTATTTGAGGAATCACCTTGTTTGTAAATAGGCAAAGGGTCCTTAAATTCTTTATGATCAGCATTGGTTGGATGATTCCCAACAACAACTTTACCAACATCTATGAGATCTTGAATCTCATGTTTTAGCTTCATGCAATTGTTTATGTTATGACCCTTATTTCGATGGAAGTCACAGTATTCATTTTCTCTCTAGTCTGGAGTTATCTGGTAGTGTTATCAAGTTGTTTGCCAATAGAGTTTTGAAAGTGGATTCATATGATTCTTCAAGAGGAGTAAAATCACGCTTAGGTTTGGAAAGCCAAGGCTTTTCTTTGAACCATTCCTTTGTTTTCTTTGGCAGATTCTCTGTTGCAATCTCAGCAGCTTTAAGTGCTTGTGTACCACTAGTCAAGTTGAATATTGTGGATTTTGAGCTGGTTTTGATAGCGTCTACTACTCCATCATTAACAATATTCTTTTTGTTGTCTTTGGCAAATTTCCAATACTTGTTCTTCTCTTTAGAGCTAGATCCTATTTGTGTTTCTTTCCAAGGTGTGATATCTCCTTTCTTTATGAGCACATCTTCCATTTGAATGGCATTATCTACCATTTTGTTAAATGATGGGTGTACTTGCATTTGTATACTATATTTCAGTTCGGGGACCAAGTTATTGACAAATATATCCATTTTCTCAGAGTCTGGAATAGGTCGTGGGTACCTAGAGAACATCTTTCTCCACCATTGGAGAAAAGTATGAAGAGGTTCCCATGTTTTCTGTTGAGTATTACAAAGATCGATCATAGTCACACAATGTCAAATGTTGTATGAGTATTGTTGTAAAAATAGTTGGATTAGTTCTTCAAATGTTTTTCTTCCTTTGGGTAGACTTGAGAACCATTCCATTGCTTGACCCACTAAACTCCTTGCGAAGAGATGCATGAGGTACATTTGATCGTGCATGAACTCCATACAAGCAGCACTAAATTCCCTAACATGATCTTGAGGATCTGAGGTACCATCATATTTGTCAAATTTTGGGATTTCCACTCATGGAGGAAATGGAGGCATGTGTGGATTATTGTCAAATGGAAAGGGACATATTGTTTCCAGAGAATATTGTTTTGGGGACTTGTCCTTATTCTTTAGTTCTATGACCTCCATCTGCAAGGCTAGTAATTGTTTGTGTTCCATGAGTATAGGTGAGTCTTCCTTTTTAGTAACGAGTGTCTGGACATCATATCCAGTAGGAAGTTTGGCACCTTGTTTTGCTAGTTCTAAGAAATAGTCTTCCTTCTCTCGGGTCATGATAGTTTTCATCATTTTTCTAAAGTCTTTGTCTTTTTGACAATCAAGGATTTCTTTTTCTGGAGGTTCAGTGTCTTCGTCAGTTTCACTTGATGATGAGGAGTCATTATGATTTTTGGGAATATTACTGTCATTTTTGTTTCCATCATTATATTTTGTCTCATGTATAATGGGAGATTCAAGTTCATCAAAAATTGGTCTGCCTGATGACGATGGCATGTCAGTGAGTGGATCCTTCACGTAGAATGGATTATCTTGATATTTGAAGGGTTGTTCTTTGCCTTTTGCCTCTTTCTTACAAGAACTCCTTGTTTGAATAGGCATTTTTATGGATTAGTGTGACCTAAAGTTGTTTGTGATGCAAAGGTCAAGATCAATTTCAGAGCTAGTTGTTCTGTTTAGAGTATTGTTTGGGAGAAACAACTCAGATTCAGTCTGGTTTTAGGAATGATCTATCTTGTATAAGACATTATTTAAGTTGATTCTAAGAGTAGTGTAAGATTCAGTCTAATTCTAGGAACGATCTATCCTGTATAAGACATTATCTAAGTGACTAAAATTTGATAGGTAGTTGATTAAACTAGCTGAAAGATGATCGACCAAATCGTGCAATGCAAATGGTAGAGGTACATTGTCTTGATCTATTTATGCTCATGAAAATTGATAACCAGTATTATGTTCACTGTAAACTATTTTTAGGAAAGTTTGACTATTTTGTTCTGACAAAACCAGAGACTCATACGACAAGATTTTCTGGACCGGACAACAATTTAGCAGCTACAGGATGACCATAGTTATGTTTCGTACGAGTTGTTGCCTAGTACCATACAACAAATGGGTATGTGTAGGATGACAAAAGACTCAGAACAGTTTTGTTTCGTATGACAAGGGATACAGAACCAGACAACAGATTAAAATGACTCGTACGATACAGGATCTGGCACAGGATGACAAATCAGAAAACTCGTATGACATAGGATGTGATCTAGGATGATAAATTATCAGACTCGTATGACTATTCATAGGACTAAGCCTAGAAATTTTGATTTTTTTCGATTGCTGAGTATGATAACTGAGTATGACCAATTCTGAGATGGACTGATTTTGGACCAGGATACAGAATTTTGACTTAAGATGGACAAGTTTCTGACATGGGCATAATTTTGACTTAGGATGGACTAGTTTCTGACACGGACAAAGTTTCAACTTAGGATGGACTAGTTTCTGACACAGACAGAGTTTCGACTTAGGATGGACTAGTTTCTGACACGGATAGAGTTTCAAATCACTGAGTTGTTTCTTGTCTTCTCCAATTTTTGGTATTTCAGTTTTTATTTCAGGGATGAAAACACAGAAAACAAGTAGTATGTATAGTGACTCCAATCACAGCATGCAAATCCTAAGGAATTTGGTGAGGAAAGAAAACCTTTTCTTGTAGACTTAGGTACACACCCAATAGCTAATTAGAATACGGTCATTGAGTCTCACGCAATGGATTCTCAATGCTATATTATCCGACTCCAAATGCTAATGGGGGCACGAAATGACAAGTATCTTGGGAGAGTTACTATCTCTCTTGCACAAAGATTATCCCCCTTTCAGAGATGAACCGGGTAGCTTCTAATTTTGAATTGGATTTAATCAGGGATCCATTCGGCACGTCGAGGTACAAACTCAATTAAGAGGTCTCCCAACCTTGAAAACCAAGGCTTAATATACCCGAAGGTACAGAGGAGAGCTATTCTCGAGCACTACAATTGACTTGATTTTCATCAAATCACATTTATTTTATAGTGGGTTGGAGTACTTGGCATCTAGCTGTTCCCACTTAGGTCATTCCCCTCACACTAGCCGTAACGACTTTAAGAGTTTTTCAACCCCTCAGGAGGGCAGGCCTGCTAAAGATGTACAAATCTCAAACAAAGAAAAAGCCTCAAGGGTCTGGATTTCTGATTGTATAGAAAAAGACAAGAGCATACTCTCCTACCTCTCAGAATCTTCTAAAAACACAAAAGACAGATTTGTTCTTTAACCAGATAGTAAGTTAGGTTCCTAAAAATGAATTTAAAGAATACACGATGTTTAGTCGATTCTCCTTAGGCAACCTGCAAAGACAATGAATCAGTAGTCATGTTGTCTTTGTGAGACAAGCATATTCTTTGACAAGCATTCTACAAAAACTGATTAGGCTATGAAAAATTCTGAGATAGGAAGATAAAGAGTCAGGGTTAGTCGTCAGAATAATCAATAAAAATCATGAAATTTGCCTTTTAACCAAAAAATACAGAGTCATACGACAGTATAAAAACTCGTACGATACAGGATCCTAACTCGTATGAGACATGATTCTTGTTTGCACGACACCTGCAGTTTGTCATTTGAGCATGTGGGAATTGTCGTATGAGATGTACTGACAAAAAATCGAGAAATCTGAAATCTAGAAAATAACAAAAAATGAAGCAGTCAGTCTTGGAGGCCGAAAAATTTAGTCTTCGAGCCCCACGGTGGGTGCCAGAAATGTGTGTGTGAAAAAGTGAACCTGTAGCTGCAAGCACAACACTTCAATTAAGTCATTATATGCATGGTTAATAATCAATAATCAATAAGTAAAAAATCATAACAAAGTGACTAATTGCCTTCTAAAAGATGTGATTATAAGAATGCTCTCAGATTTTTATAAGCAATACCAGTGACTAGACTACACCAAGACGAAGGATTTAATCTATATGATATTAACTATATGGATGCAAGATGGATGAATAATTCAAGCAAATAATCAATTCAAGCAATGATGGATGCAAGCAATAATGGATGCAAATAATCTAAAAATCACAATAATCTTCAATGACTCCAGAGCAAAATTAGTGTGATAATAATCTCAAGGTGTGTTCTCAAAAATATCTGGGGTAAAATGGAATGAGAGCTGAAGAATGAATTTATAGAGAATTGCAAGAGAAAAAGCTCAATTTATGATTAATTGAAAATAATTGAGAAATCAAGTTCAGTTAACCTTGAAATAGATTCCAATTATAGCTTAATTGAAATGCATTCAAATTAGAAGTCCAAGTTGCATTGGAAAATAATAATAAATTAATTCCATGCATATATGATAAAAATAGATAATTCCATGCATATATTTGATTTATTCAAGAAAAAGGTCTTTTCAATGCAACTAAACTTCTTTTTTCTGAAAAGCTTTGAGTTTCAATTTAAGAGAATAATTCAATAATTCAATTTAATTGCTTTTCTAATTTCAAATTCTAAATTTAGAAAAAGAAATAATATCTCAAGTTTGATTTCTCTCTCAATTCAATTCTTTTTGTTTTATTTTCAATTCAACTCTTTGTTTTGTAATTAATTCATCTTTTGTAATAAATTAATTCTTTTTGCATGATTAAATGGCAAATTTATTAATTAATTAAATATGCAAGGATATTTAATAAATTAAAATGGGATAATTGATCAAAATGACATTATTGGAAATGATTCAGAAAATTAAATAAATATTTAATTAATATTGAGTATTTGATTTGCCATGTGATATTTGATGATTAAAGAATTAATAATGTGCTCAAGATTGATTTAATTGCCTTTGGTTAGGACCTTGGTGATGTTGTCGAGATTAGGGGCCCATGGTTTAGATGACCATTTTTAGGGTATTACAGGATGTAGCTCATTTTTCGTCAATGGGATCCCAATTTGTAGACGTCCACCTACCCACCAAACCTTCCAAGTAGGCCACTTTCTCCCTTTTTTTCTATTTTAGTTTTTAATTTATGAAAGAATTTTTTTTTTTTCATTTATATTTTTTTTAAATGAAAAGTAATTGTTTCGTTAAAGTTTTTTTCCAAATTAAAAATGAAGAATTATTGTTTAGTTTAGGTTTTAATATTTAAGCAATTTTTAATAAAAATTATTTGTTTTGCATAATGAAAGAAAATGAAAATGTTCAAAAATAAAAACAAAAACAAAAACAAAAACAAAAATGAAATCAAAAACAAAAATGAAAATGAAATCAAAAAACAAAAATGAAAATGAAATCAAAAACAAAAATGAAAATGAAAACGTGTACAAAAACAAAAATGAAAACAAAATTCAAACCCAAACCTAAGGTATGCAAAATATACTTTCAATACATACATTTAAACCTACATCATTTAAGATCTCATTAGGACCTGTAGTCAAAATAAGACCCCTTAAGACATTAATTATCACACATGAGCCCAGGTTAAGACATCTTAATTATCACATGACCTCTTATACAAGTTTCGACATTAATTCAACATGACCCCTTAAAAGACATTAATTTAAATCAGATGACCCCTTACATGTACTTTCAACATGTATATGTACACATAATGTAAATTCAAGATCTCATTGGGACCTCTATCTTCAATCATTTCTCTAGGACCCCTTAAGACAAATTAATTATCACATGTGACCCCTAGTTAAAACATTCATTATCACCCACATGACATAGGCTTAAGACATAATTAACATGACCCCTTAAGACAATCATTATCATGTGGCCCCCCTTAAACTTTTGAAATTTGTGTACCTTAACATTCAGGATTTCATTAGGACCTCTAGCTGATTTATAGGACCCCTTAATTATACTTTCAATGTACACATGTACCTGATGTATTTAGGATCTTATTAGGACAGGTCTCTAGAGCTGAAATAAGGCCCCTTAAGACATTAATTATGACATGACCTAAGAAGTGTTTAATTCTTACAATGCATAAATTCTATTTCAGCATGAAGGGGATTTTCGAACCCAGGCTTAATAATCTACATCCTTGATTTATAACATATGAAACCCCTTAAAATTTAATTTTGAAATGTACATGTGATATATATATATATATATATATATATATATATATATATATGATGTATTCAAGATAGATCATTAGGACCTCTTTGTTGAAATAGGACTCCTTAAACTTGACATACTCAATCACATACATGACCCCTTACAGACAAATTGAAAGAATTAGGCCTTTTTAAAAAAATCTCAATCTAGAGATTTAAATTTACCATGTGTATTTTTTTTAAAGTTTCAATTTAGAGATTTAAATTTTGAATGAACTATTTAAAATACACATGTATGTATATGTGAATGCTTGAAAGATTCAAATTCAATGTACATGTTGATGAGCTCGAATAATGGCTCAATTTTGTCTATGTTTTCTATACTTTTACTAGGTTTTAACAAGAGTGTAGATATTGTCTAAGTCCTAAAACTATGTTAAATAATGATCCTATCATATTTTTATGAACTTGACAAAATGGCATGAACTTACCCTTATATATATTCCTTTTGGTTAAAATTATGATTAATGATGAAGTGGCCATGCTATGTGATTTATCCATATTAATCTTGCATGTAGTTAGATAAATGTCATTCTGATATGGAATAGATATACCTTTGTTTTGTACATGCTAATGATATGATGCAAGAGTTAATGAAGAACGGGAAATGGTCAAAGATTCACAATGTGGAAGTTAATGCTAGTTAGTTGGTTGAAGACAAGGTCTCAGCAAGATGAGTATTGAAGGAGTCAATAGTTGGTTATCTATAGCTCAAAGAGTGTAATTATAAAACTTCGATATTCATGTTTGTAGGAGAATAAATCTAGGAGGGATAGTTACGCTAGATTTCCTCTGTAGTTGAAACAGCTTGATTGTTTCTTATTCAGAGTGTAACTACCTATCCTCTTTCTTATATTGTAATAAATGGCATCCTCCTAATGTTTTGGGAGTGGGCTTCCCAATAGTTAAAATTAGTTAGGAGTTTCTTTATTATAAATAAGTTCAGATATTCCTTCTCAGGGACAGTGAACATCAGCTATTGTGATTTTCAATCTTTTATTGCATAACAGTTTTCAGCAAATAACATGATGTAACAAGTGTTTTCAGATTAATAAGATAATATTCCAATTTGTAGCACTTAGTTAATTTTTATGAAGACTTGCTAAGGGGGCCCACTTAGTAAGAATTCCAACCTTTGTATTTAGCAGTTATTTTCCTTCAATATTTAGTTTGTTGTCCTAGCAGCTGATTATATCTACAGCCAAGGTAGACAAAGTATTTTCCTGCCTGCTTGCTATGGACTAAATTCTCGTTCTTTTTAAATTCAAGGTAGTTCTTATTCAAGAATCTCAATTATTAATTTTTCCATACATTTTACTTTCAGAAACATTTTCCTCTTAGTAGAATGACTATAATGAGGACTTTAGTGCATATACCTTGCTGACCCATTTCAAGTATACGCCCCGAATTGATAGAGAAATGAACTTTCATGGTGATCATATAGCTACTTAGTATGGATTTCCAATCCCTACGTCATGGCCTAAGAGTCTATTTATTAGAACCATTAAGAGAGACAAACACATGTGATCATATGTTATATGAATGTGTTCTTGAAAGTTTGAACATGTGTTGTTACATGATATAAATTATTTATGTAGATATATGCAGAGCTCTTATACCCATCTCACAGACACATATCTAGACATCATAGATGAATTTGAAATTGATGAGTTGCCTAATCCACCACCTCCACCCCCCAGATGACTCAGCTCAAGGTGCACCACCTCCACCTCCACCTCCACCCCCTAGATCTCATGAGGCTCGATATCAAGACAGGATCAATGAAAATGTTGGATCCATTTAGGCAAGAGTTAATGAGATCCTTAATGCTCCATACATTTCCCCCCACATAGTGTTTTTTGCATCAAAGATGCAAAATTTTATTGATGGGGTTAGGGCCCCTCCCTGATTTGTCTTTCCTTTTTGTGCTTCGATAGACTATATTGGCATATCTTAGACTATTTTGTGATGCTATGATTGGGTGTTTATGATTTGGATGTTTCTTTATTGGTGATAGACATATTATATTTGCACTTGACATTATGATTTTATGAGGATGATGATGGTCTCTTATTTGATGATCTATATGTACTCATTTCATATGCATGGTTAATATTTGTTTATGGTGATTCGATGATATTTTATGATATATAAATCCTATTTCATGACTATATTGGGTGTGATGATGTTGATGATAGTGCTTGATTATTGTGATTGTCTTCTAAGTGTATATGTGATAGAGATGATGTCATATCAGTCATTGCGAGCATGATATGATGTTGTGATTCTCTTCACTTGCCTATTTCTTTATGTTATATGTTATTACATATGTTGTGGTATATGTATTGGTAGTGGCAGGTTTGCAGGTACTAGACATCGACTCCATCTGGCTTCACTGGTCTGAGTGTGTCTTATCCCAATGGCAAGTTGATCGGAGATGACATGAAAACCCACTTAATACTCTAGGTTTAAATTGATCACCCTTGTCAGTTTAGTGTCTTGGTGCGAGTTGTTGCCTAGTGTCAAGTGGTTTCTTGAATTATCCTATGTTGGATTGTTTTGTTGTGTATGATTATTGATTGGTTTAACTATTAATTAATTGATCGATTGATTAAATTTATTTATATAGTTTAATAAGTTTAAATCAAATTAATGGATTAATATAGTTTATAATAATAAATTAAATAATCGTTGATATAAACATTCGAATATTAATGAGTTATTATTATCTGGAAATTAAATATTATTCATTTAATTATTTATATTCCATTGATTATTTAATTGGTGGGCTTTTATAATTAATTGTGCCCTTTTTTGATTTATTATTGATATTTAATTAATTTATGTTGTTGTCAAGACTTTAATATTTTTATTGGATAAATATTATTATCCATGGATATTATTTATTTATTATTTTATTGATTTGTCTTTTTGCCCTCTTGGTTAATTTAATTTTATAAAAACTAACTACCCTTTTACCCTATTGGTTGAATGGTGGGAGGTAGGTAAATAATATAATATAATTATTAAATACTTGCCTTGAAATCATACTAGGTAGGTATAATATATGATTAAAAGGAATATTTTGATTGGTCAGCCTTTACTATAGTTTTCAGCTTTGATTTTTGGATTTTATTTGGGAGCTTCCTGTGCATTCACAGGGGTTGGATTTTTGGGAGATTACTAGAGTTTATTTGGAAGATTGTTGTCTTGGATTTTGGATTGGATTTGCTTGGGAGCTTGTTGGTTTTTGAAGTTCTCTTCATCAGATTTCTTGCCCTTGCTTCATTTTTCAGATTGGACTTTGATTACCCTATTCTCAGCATTGCTTCAGGAAAGATTGTGTACAAGTGTTTGTAAAAGATTGTTTTTCGAGAGATTTGGGTTGAATTGGTTTATTTATCATCAATAATTCGAAAGGAAAAGTTTGGGAAAAGAATTGCATTTGAATGGATATCTTGTTATGTGCATTGTCGGGAGTAGGTATTGGGGGATTATGTTTGTATTGTATTAATCTTCCTGAGAATTGTTTTGTGTATTGGTTTGGTTTATAAAGGCTTTAATTTCCATTAAGAATCTTGTTTAAGGACCTTACTGGGTCATCTTTCCTTTTGGTGGATTGGTTTTGGGTTTGGATGTCCCTGTGATTTAATTTATGCATAGTATTATCATTTGAAGTTGTTGATCCTTTGGAATTCTATTTGGTTGGCTTATTTAGAGTCTTTCTTGGGTTTTACTATGGATTTGTGGATCTTCTGGGTCACCTTTGAGTCAATTTAAGGTCTTGGATCAAATCTAGGCAAAGTTGAATAAGTCTGAGTTTTGTTTTCATGAATTTTGCTTTCTGATACAAAAGCGCTAAAACAGAGAATGAAAGCGCTAAAACAGAGAATGAAAGTGCTAAAACAAAGAATGGAAGTGCTAAAATAGAGAACGGTAGCACTAAACAGGTAACAGTGCATGTTTTGATAGCTTAGTCCCTTCTTGATTGGTTTTTCTTATTTGTTTCTACTCCAGAGGATTGGATATGATGTGTTTAAGGTTTTTGGGCTCTGTACCATTCATATTTGATGTTTTGATTTCATTTGGGCTTCAATAAGCGATGTTGTTCTTGTTCATTGAGGTTTATGATATTGCTCCAGCGAGTTGAGAGAATCCTTGTTGTTGAGGGTGAATTATTATAGCTCCAGCAAGAGGTTATGTATTGCCTTGTTGTGGAGGATCATGTGTTGATAATTACCCAAGCTCATGTTGACTTTATTCTTTATATTATGGGATTGATGGCATAATATTTATGAGGCTTCCATTAATGCATTTGTTAATCTTTATCTAATTTAGAACCTTGGATATATAGGTTATTTATTGTTGAGAGCTCTTGGTTATGTTATACTATGTTGTGTATGTGTTGTACCCTGAGTTTTAGGTGCACGCTAGGGGGAGTGGGCTTCCAAGTGAGAGACTGGGGTCATGGGGAGTAGACAGCCAAGTTATCTAGAGTCTAGACTGCCAGAATATCTCATTGGGAGTTTATCTTATAATCAAGTGATAATTTAATTAATTGATTCTAGGAAGGCTGGGTAAGTAATTTACCATAATAAGATAAGAAATGGTTGTGGCCTCAACGCATATCCCTGGGGTGTATAGTGATCCAGGAATGGTTGAGAAGACCTTGGTGATTCAGGTAAGCTAATCTCCCTTACTCCTTCAAGGTTGAGATGGCTCCACATGGGCATTATGAATGTCGGGAGAGGCTCCCAGGTTCCCATTATGGTTGCATGTGATGACATTCCCTCCCTACATGTAGGTCCTAGCACCTTGAGTCTTGATTTGATGTGTTGCCTTCGAAGACTTTATATTGCAAGTCTTAAGATTCTTAAGCCTTGTTTTGGTTGTGTGATGTGTGGAGAGTTATCCTTTGGTTGTAAGGTGTCAACATAGATCTAGAGTGTGAGTGGTATCTTGTGGCATCTCCTAGCATGGGGGTGGTTCCTTATGGTTCCACATGGCCAGGTGGTTTGATGCCTTCTTCCATTTGGATGCTAGCATGTGTGGATTTAGATTCTTGTTCTTCATTGTGGATATCTTATGGAGCTTATTTCTATGTAACTGGGGTGGAAGCATTGTATCATGATAATTTGTAGTTGTAGAAAGATATTGAACAATTGTATCATGTGTTATCATGTATTGGATATTCATTATGTAATGTTAGATTATGAGATCTATGTAGAAAGAGAGAGTTAGTACTTATGCACTTGTATGGTATTTGGATTGTGAGATGGATTCGTTATGTATAGTTTCATGGAAAGGAATAGCAATTGTAGTTATAACTCTTGTTTAATAAAAGGGAAAATTTCTAGATGAATGGATTATATTGTTTAGGTAAATTGATCTAGTTTCTCTTAGGGAAATGCAATGGATCTTAAAGGATATTCTAGTCTTACTAAGAAAATGGTTTAAGATCATGTGTAATTGTTGTTTTGGGATTATGTGTGGAATAGCTATATGTTTATTTATGTTGGAAAGGATTGGTTCTAGTTGTTGTTATTCTTCTTAGACAAATGATTGTAAATTAAATAAGAGTTATGATTCTTAGGACTTGATTTGATCTTATTCTTGGTAATGATTATATGGTATGGTGCTATGATGATTAAAGAAATGGACTAGTAATGTGGTAATTAGTATTGGAAATACAATAATGATGCTAGGATGTTGAATAAGTGATAGGGATTAGGAACATTTGGTATTGGTGCTCTTAAAATGAACCTAAGGGGTTAAATAGGTTTTGCATTGTAAACGGGTGTATTCACAATAAATAGATTAGTGAGGTATCTTATGTATGTATGAAAAGATAGTTGTAGTTGAGTTAGAATGCATTGGATCATGGTAGTAAATATGAAGTTATGCTTATGTGGATATGGTCTTGATAAGTTGTAAGTAGTGAACATTGAGGTACCCTAGGGAAAGATTAATTATTGAGTTGTGTTTATTTTCGCTTGCGTATAGTGCTTTTATGTTTATGCTCATGATGGAAACATGTATATCATGTTAATGGATATTAAATACTTATGAATAGTTAGTTGTATATGTTTCATTAGTAGATGTTTTTAAAAAAAAATTATCTATATTAGTAGGTGTATTTCTCTAGGGTATCTTGGCAGGAATTACAGAAGGAGGAGAGACGTCAGTTTTATTCTGATGGCCTCTCCTATAGGGATATTTTAGACTTGAAAATAACCAAAGCCCACATAGCTCCATATTTTTCTAACCCCGTCACAAACCTACCAATTTCATTCCTCTAAACAAATCATGCATAGCAATGAGGTGGTGTATACATAAGTCGATGGTTGATCATTTTTGGGACCGATGGTGTATGGTCCTTGACCAACCACCACACGCCAACTTAGAGTGCCCCCTATACTTTTTGAGGAAATTATATGTAGATTTTATTTTGGGTTTAAAACCCAATTATTTTGAAATGAGATCATTCTAGGGTTTTGGTGGTGGCATGCCATAACATAGGTTAGGGGCATGTATTGACCCCAATTGACCTGTCCCTCACCAATCCATCGTGGATCCCCCTTTTGTTGTTATATCTATTCCTATTCAACAGTGTTTTATGATCTCAAATTTGGGCACATTGACTACGCTCACTACTAACCTTACTATGTAGACATCTAATTTGGCAGTTGGCCCTGATGCTAGTGGAGCATTAGGAGGAGAATATGATGATCACATTGCATCCATTTCCCATACATCAACACCCCATTTTTTTACTAGTTTTAATCAATTATGCTATGGGTCCAGTGGTGATCCAGGTGCATTCAGTTCACATCATGATCCATCCTCTTCAACTGTTGCATAGGGAGCATCTGATGATCATGATAATATTGGTTCATATGTTTATTTCCTATGTGTTGACAATCATCCAACAGATCACCATGATAGACAAGTACATACTACATTCTATATAAATAAAATTATATATATATATATATATATTAATAAAGTTTTATATGTCATGTCAATTGTGTGTTTAGTCCATCCACCCACAGCTGTGGTGAGTGCTCCTCCAACATCGGTTGTTGCAGACGAGCCTACAACTAGTGTATGTTGAAGCTGACCAATTTTGTATCTGCATATATATTATAGGTGGACATGACTATTAGGATGGGTTTTCACACCCATCTAGTCCTCTTGGTGAATTTTTGGAGACATCGGTTGCATTTTAGGTGAACAATTATAAATACTTTTAAATAATATTATGTGCACATGTATAGATAATTTGTAGCTCGTACACATTGATGTATTTGCTCTTTTTGACCTTGTAGGAACTTTTTAATACCACTTTTTCTCCTGATATTACAACCACTTAGATCATAGCACCTACACATACTGATGCAGAGCACATGGATGTGCACGGAGGAGATGATCAAGTACACAATGTGTGTGTGTGTGTGTGTGTGTGTGTGTGTGATTTTACAAATTTTAAAGCACCTAATTTTAGGACATGTGTAAAATTTCTAGGACCTAATTTTATTTATAATCATCAAATTTAAATATTTCTAATTTTTCATTTCTATGTACTATAGCATGAGAGAGGAGAGACTTTGAAGGTCCCCATAGCACTTGGTCAAGAGAGGAGATGACTAGACTCATGTACAATACATTTTAGTTAGTTTTGATTTTATAATTTAAATTTTAAAGTGAATAAAAAATATTTTAAATCATTTTAAGTAGTTTTAAATTTATATTTGATTTCAAGTTCATTTTTATCTTGCAGAATGATTCTCTTTGTCCTGGTTCGCATGGCTTGAAGAGGAGTCTAGATTTTAGGGATTCCACTTGATTTTAGGGGCTAGATATAGATTTAGTACATGTTTCATGCAGTTTACAGTTTCATCATGGATTTATTTTACATTTGAAGACCTAAATGTTATACTTATTTCACAATTTGTTTGTTTCATCATGGATAGTATGTGCTTTAGTACATGTTTCATGGACATTATATGGTTTAGTACATTTGAGGACCTACATGTATTATACTTATTTCATGGGCATTATATATGATTTCTACATATGTGTACATGTATGGACATTCTTGCTTTCTAGTATTGTGTTCTATGTACATGTGTATGGATTTTATAATATATGTCTAGTACTTTGTTCTATGCTCATATGTACCTTGATTACAAATTCAAATAAATAGATAATAATCACATAACTTAAATAATATACGCATTTAAATTAAATATACACACATTAAAACATTATAAATGAAGCAATTGACATATAATAAACACAATAATATATACATATTAATCAATTTACATGAATCAAGATCAAAAATATACACATAAGCAATTTACATGAAGCAATCAATAATATACATCTATATTAGATAATTATATGTATACACAATTAAATTAGGACACATTGCTTAAAAGGGGATAAACTAATAAGGTCATGGCTTATTTAACGAGATGAACTAAGTATGACATGAACTCATGTGTACATGATGGCTCAAGGAGACCTACTTAGGACATGGCTTAAGGGGATGGACCTAATTAGGACATGGCATAAGGGGATGAACCTAATTAGGACTTGGTTTAATGGAATGGACCTAATTAGGACATGGATTAAGGGGATGAATCTACTTAGGACTTGGCTTAAAGGGATGAACCTAATTAGGGCTTGGTTTAAGGGGATGGACCTAATTATGACATGGCTTAAGGGGATGATTCTACTTATGACTTGGCTTATGGAGATGAACCTAATTAGGACTTTTTTTAAGCGTATGGACCTAATTAGGACATGGCTTAAAGGAATGAACCTACTTAGGACTTGGCTTAAGGGGATGAACCTAATTAGGACTTGGTTTTAGGGGATGGACCTAATTAGGACATTGCTTAAGGGGATGAGCCTACTTAGGACTTGGATTAAGGGGACAAACCTAATTAGGACATGGTTTAAGGGGATGGACCTAATTAGGACATGGCTTAAGGGGATGAACCTACTTAGGACTTGGCTTAAGGGGATGAACCTAATTGGGATGCACCTAATTAGGACTTGGCTTAAGGGGATTAACCTAATTAGGACTTGGTCTAAGGGGATGGACCTAATTAGGACATGGTTTAAGGGGATGAACCTACTTAGGACTTGGATTAAGGAGACAAACCTAGTTAGGACATGGTTTAAGGGGATGGACTTAATTAGGACATGGCTTAAGGGGATTAACCTACTTAGGAATTGACTTAAGGGGATGAACCTAATTAGGACTTGGATTAAGGGGATGGACCTAATTAGGACTTGGTTTAAGGGG